>NC_090265.1:1518776061-1519976061 GCF_040414725.1 Anabrus simplex | reverse complement strand
ACTCTGATATTTCATTTGAAAGTGGTCAATGAGCGAAGGACTGCCGGCCACTGGCATGCAATGTTGAAATGGAGGGATTTGAAAACAAATGTTTGAAGTTCAACAAAAAATAAACTAAAATCAGGAGAAATAATATAATAATTGGGAGGCGGGAAAAACTGTCAAAAATTGAGAGTCTCCCGCATAAATCAGGAAAGTTGGCAGGTATGAAATAATGTTTTGTTGCTTCCTAGTTTGAGACTGCAGGGGAAGTTGTTGAAAGTTATGTTGAGATAGATGGCAGCGTTAGTCACATTCTAATGGCACTGATTGTGTGTGTTGAAAACAAGATAGATGCTCTTCTGCACAATGAGACTAGCCATACATTCACAACCAAAAGAATTTAGCATTAGCTATACAACATTAAATCGATCCAAAACTGACAAATGTTCAATGAAAAACTCACATATAATATCTCAAAGTAATTCAGATAGGTACTTGGGATACCTATCAGCATGCTTGGAGTCTCATGGGGGCGTATTTGATCCTGATGTGGAACTCTTTTAATACAAATGTTGAGAGTTTCGTTCACTTTCTTCACTAACTCTGAAATCAAACTGGTGAAAATTTTCAAACCTGTCGTCTCGTGTGTCTTCGTAATTTGTTCCCTAATTTCCAGGTTTCAGCACCAATTGTATTGTGAATTAAAACACACAATTTTTCTTTATTTTACTTCAGTTCATACAAAGAGAAAAAATAGTGCGTTCAAAGAAGATACAAGGAGAATCCATATATAAAGAAAAGAAAATTACATCGTTAATCCTCCACATCCACCATCCATAACCTCGGCACTGAGTGGGATAGAATGGTTGGCTCAAAGCTTGGTGGCCTTTGCCCCCAGACCTGGTACTCAGTTTTGGTGTGGACTGAGTTAACCTCAGGATCATGTCTCCCCAGAAGCAGAAATCTAGTTTCAAATTTTCTTAACTTCCTGACAGGGAAACAAACTCACGGCCTTCCGGATGATTCGGCCACACCTCCACTCCGCCTTGGCTAGGCAGCCCATTCGCTTCTTCTAGATGAGTTGCTCTCTGTTTCCCATTTTCATCACGGATAGGCATCAATACCACTGAGGAGACAATTCATTAAGGATCTTCAGCCTTGGTGTTGAAAGTTTAGGATCAAAAGAGAGAGAGAGAGAGAGAGAGAAAGACAAATTGTCATTGCTCTGTAGACAAGAAAAATACTGAGATTTGTGGTATTTCTGTCCATATAATAGTTAGATACAGGGAATTCCTTTCTATTTTCTGTTACAAGGGCAAAAGAATATTTTCCTTTGCTAGTACATTTACTCTCACTTCTCTCTTTTGAATAAAGAAGGAACATTTCTTGTTAAATTTTGAACTCTGACAGGATGATGCTACACTCTGAAATACTTACCTAGGGCTAATGGGTAACACTGTGTATAAAATCTCTTATTATTATCATTATTGGGTTAATCCTCGCATAAGATGTTTAGAATTATCACCTTTGGCAATGATGAATGTTGTTTTAAGGGGCCTAAATTTTAAGTTATCAGACCAATACTCACCTTTCTTTTGATGGACTGATGATGCCAAATTCAAAGGACTTCATCCTCTTATATGTCTGAATGCTAAGACAATAATTTAATGCTTCTTTATACTTTTATAATGGGTTTAGAACTATTTATAAGATACTGAGTTTGATAAACCTCCATGTTTTGACTGTTAAAACAACACTCATCAATTTATCAGACATTAAAAGCTGCCCACCTTCAGAGATGAGTGCATTAACCCATGTTTCACGTTAGTGCTGACTGGCTGCATAATTTCAAGAGCTGTGGTTCATATTTTGATGCTCTTCATTGCTACCCTGAATATGATTTTTATGAAATTCACTCAACTCATTCAGAGCAAATGTTTGGATATTACCGTACCTTATTTCAAGCTCTATGATATCTGTCACAAACAAAGGACATAACAGTTACAGATACAATATTATTACTTCCATAGACCTCTTCACAAGAAAAGCTATCAGACAGTTCCCACTCACAAATTCATAAGGCTTTGATCATAGATATTGTGCTAAAAAATTAACTTTTTAACCATCAAGAAAAATCAAGTTTTGTATACCAATTCACTCTGCGCTTAGGAATTCTTCAGGGCTGTAACATTTATGATGAATAAACAAAATAATCTATAAATAGATATTAAATAGAAACATTGGCAGTTCTTTTATGATTATTTTTGGGTTTAATTTAAACATGTTTCTTTCCATTCACAGTTCTAGCCAGTGTGTATCACCTGATTTTGTGTGTGATGGAATATGGGACTGTCGCAATGGAGAAGATGAATCAACCTGTGCTGCTCTCAGCAGCCAGAGTCCCCATCTGTAAGTACCTATTACCCTCAAGAGTAAATTATGTTAAATAATTAAATTAATTCCTTTTATTACTTAGCCTTGTTATGACCTCAGTTTGAGAAAATAGGAAAATATAAAGGCTATATTTCTGAAATGAATCTTTCGTGTTTAAAAATATACAGAAAACTGATTTGCATACACAGCAGCCAATGAGTCATTCTTCTTGGAGGACATTAAGTCTGTATTTGGATTACCAGATACTGTTGCATCAATCCATACTAGGGGTTTGTTTAGAAGAGTTATAAGGAGGTACATTCTGGAAAACAGGGTTGGACTAGGGAGCGGTGTTGACAGTATAGGAAGCAGAAGGTCAAGTAAGGATGACATAACATTGTTAGTATTAAACTGTAGAAGTACTGTAAAGAAAGGAATAGAATTAGGTAAACTGATAGATACATATTTACCAGATAATAATAATAATAATAATAATAATAATAATAATAATAATAATAATAATAATAATAATGATAATGGCTTTACATCCTACTAACTACTTTTTTATGGTTTTCTGAGACACCAAGGTGCCAGAATTTAGTCCCTCCGGAGTTCTTTTATGTGCCAGTAAATCTGCTGACAAGAGGCTGGCGTATTCGAGCACCTTCAAATACCACCGGACTGAGTCAGGATCGAACCAGCCAAGCTGAGGTCAGAAGGCCAGCGCCTCAACCATCTGAGCCACTCAGCCCGGCACTAGATATAGTAATAGAAACTCAATCATGATTGAGAAGTGATATTATCGTTGTGGAAATTTTCTCATGGAACTGGAGTATTTATTTTAGAGATAGGTTAGGAACGATAGGAGAGAGAGTATTCATACTGGTGAAAGAAGAATTTGAAAGCTACAAAAAAGTTAAGGATGAGAAACATGAAATTCTAGTTGTAAGACATATCTCTAAAGATAATAAGCAACTTGATGTTTTTGGGGTGTACAAATCAGGCAAGGCTGGCACTGACACTGATACAGAATTATTTGAGAAGGTAATCATCTATGCGAGGGAATGACACATAAGGAACATTATTGTAGCAAGTGATCTGAACTTACCAAAGGTTGACCAGGAAGGGAATGTGAACAACAAAAAGCATGACTAACAAATGGTGAATAAATTTATGTGGAAGGGACAGCTAAATCGGAAAGTGAGAGAACCAAATAGAGGTAAAAATATTCTAGATTTGGTGCTGATAAAACCAGATGAGCTCTACAGATAAATTAAAGTGATAGATAGTATATGTTGTCATGAAGAAGTCCTTGTCGTAGGTAAAATAAATGTGATGGAAAGAAATGTCATAAAAGTAGGGCTATTAGGCAATACCATATTGTTGATTAGAAAGGCATGGGGAAATTTTTAGAAAGCAATTATGATCAACAAAAAATGGAAAATAAAAATGTAAACAGCCAATGAGATGGGATTAAAGAAGTGTGAAAACAGGTATATACCTTTAAAAGTAGTAAGGAATGGTATGGACCCATTATAACAGGGAAATAAAGAGATTAAGAAGATACAAATTAGAACATCATATTAAAATCAGCTCCCCTTTTCTCTAGGCTTCACGTTCCACTTGGACTGAGGAACCTGAGTCCTATATGTCATCCTAGGACCTACATGTACACTGAAACCCGCCTTTTGATGTGGTAGTACGATCTCGAACTATGAAGACTATGCCACCAACAGCGCTCAGATTATTCCTCACTGCCGCACTTCACTATGAATAAGATACCCATCAAGATTTTAACGTGTTCATTAAGTTTAATATACCAAAGCTCAACTTTACAGCAATTGCCTCAACTTATGTACCAAGACAATATAAGACTATTACGCCGCCAACGTGTAGCAATCCTCAAACATTTTATATAAACTATTTTAAATGTGTGTCATTACATGAATTTTACCAGTGTGTGTATTGTTTGTTACATGTGAATTCATTCTTTTGCTTGGTTTTACAAAAGGCTAATGATGACATTGAAAACATGTCAAAACTGGTACCTTCATAATAATAAAAATGTTGTTGTATAATTCAAGTGCATCAGTTTTGTACGTATTGAAAAGGTGGAATTCCTTATATTAAAATTACTTTTGTGATTCTCAGTTCAATACGGAACAGCTATGAAGTTTTTAACTTCAGACTAAAGGTTCAGCGTAGATCTTGATACTGAGCCATAAGCCGCACTACCATAGTCCATTCAGGAAAAGACCGTTACCGTGTAGAAACGTAGCTGCTGAGAAACTTAAGCATGTTAAGTCTCTTCATACAGGCAACCTTCAGCTGGCGGATGTGGGCCTACCACATTAGTCTCTTATCAAAATGGAGACGCAGGAATCTGCAGGTGTCTACCACTGGTAAGACACTGTTTTGCAAGTGGAGCTCTGGTTCAGGATTGCACAAGCCGACATCGACAGAAGTGTACAACTGTTGTTTCGTTGCTGAAAATCGGAAACCATGTTGCAGGGCCCATCTGTCGCCTCGGTTAATAGCTTGCTGTAGCTGTCCCTTAGCAAACACCATTGTGGGAATGACTTGAATGGTTGTACCAAAAATGTAGCAGTTGGCCTTAGGCCGAATTCAAGTTTGAGGAGGATATTATTCAAGAAAGAAAGAGTACTGTTGCTTCCTGTATGCTTTGTGCAGGAGCTGATTCTCTTCCAAGTGATTGGAACTACAGATACTTTTTAAAGAGTGAGAAAATGATCAGAATGGTTGCTTGGATGTGTCGGTTTGTAGACAGTTGTAGAGCTGTTGGCTATGAACATTTTATAAGATGGGATGCCTTCCACTAAAGTCGTTACCTCTGCTGAAATAAGGGTCTTGAAACTAGTTCAGAAAGATGCATTTTTCAGTACTACAGGCCCCAGGATCTCCAGTCTACAACCCTTCGAAGATCACAACAGTCTCCTCTGCTAACAAACCAAGATCTCCAATAGACCTTTATGTCATGGATGATTATAGATGTTCATGTTTGAAGGTTTCATGTTGGAGTTCTAGGTCTGCTTTTTATTATGAGGGAAAGATTCCAGATGATAGTGGGAGAAAGAATTCTACAGTCAGTTTTAACAAAATGTGTCATCTGCAAGTGCCAGGAAGCTAAACCATTGTTAGTGTCCACTCCACCATTCCGACCAAAACATGTAAGCAATGCTGCTGCCTTTGAAGTGTCAGGTGTGGACATGGCTGGACCCCTCTATCTGAAAAACTATGAAAATGCATGGATTTGCTTATTCATGGGTGGAGTCACCAGAGCTGTCCATGTAGAACTATTCATATCATTATCATATGCTATTTTGCAAGCTATTTTGTTGCCAGGAGAGGACAACCAGCTGTAATTTTTAGTGATAACAGGACTAATTTATCTGGTACTGAGACTGCCCTCAGTCGAATTGACTGGTCAAAGGTACATGAGTACTGCTCAGTGGAGAGAATAAAATGGAAATTCAACCCACCAACTGTTGCCTGCTGGAGAAGTTGGTGGGAGAGGTTGATAGGACTTGTGAAAGGGTTACTTTGGAAAGTACTAGGACAAATATCAGTCACCTTCTCTGAGGTGGAAACAATGCTATTTGACTGTGAGAGTGTAGTAAACTTGTGATCTCTGACATAAACAGCTGATAATTCAAATGAACTAGGAGCAACAACGCCTGCCATGTTTCTTCAGGATATTCGCAAAGCTGGTGTGCCTGAGGTTGATGTCATTGAGTCCTCCAGTTTGAACAAGAGATTGAAGCACAGATTAACACTCAAGGAGAATCTGAGAAAGAGGTTCTCCAGTGATTATTTGGGTCAACTGCGACAGCAAATGGATGTCAAGCAACTAAAAAATGTTCATGTTGATGATGATGTCCTAATTAGCGTTGACAACTCAAAGAGACTGGATTGGCCTTTAGGAAAGGTCCTAGAAGTTCTGTCCAGAAAGGATGGAGTTACACATCTTGTTCATCTGAAGACTGCCTCTGGAGAAGTTCTGTGCCCAGTTCAAAGACTCTGCCTCCTCCTAGAAGCCAAAGGTAGTGAACCTACATCGGAGATTAAACTTTTTTTTTTTAAAGACAATGTAAGGATGACTGAGGAGACTTTAGAAGAAAATAGTGAAGGGTCATGGGATAGTGTGAGTGATGTAGGAAAAGTAAACAGGACATGAAGTGGGAGGATTGTTAAGGTGCCAAAAAAGATATTTGGATTAACTTGAACTTGTTTGATTCACGTCTGATCACAGGATTCTGATAAGTTAATTGTTCTACATCTGTTAACTTGGTGGGAGTGATTTTGGGAACATTGAGAGAGATGTTTTTGTTTATGCGTTGAAGCTTAGCAACCTCTAAGACTTAGGAGGCTGTGTGTTGTTAGCTGAGTAAAAATGGCAATTTATGTACTATTAGAGAAATAAAGTTCTGTAATTTTATGTTTTACTAAATCTTTCCATTTAGTGGAGGGCTGTACAGACAGTCTGTATTGATAAATATTGGGATGAGCGATTACATGGTGGAAATAATTGGAAATATATAGTAAGACATCACCACCTATGTTAGTGAGAATGACAAGCAGCATTGGAATAAGAACAGATCTAGGACAAGATGGAGTTCTGTCTCCTCTTCTGTTTATTGCCATAGTAAATGAGATTCAACAACAAATAAGACAGTGGTACTGATAAAATGAAAGTCATGTTTTTGCTCAAAGTATCTTTGTGGTATAGCAAAGGCAAAATAAAGCAAAGTCATCTCTGTACAGGCCATGAAAGCCCTTGGAAGAATGGAAGGTAAAGGTTTCCACTATCCGTAACCTCGGCACTAGATGGGGTAGAGTGGTTAGCTCTACGCCCGGCCGCCTTTGCCCCCAGGAATTAACCTGGTACTCATTTTTGGTGTAGGTTGAGTGAACCTCAGGGCCATGTGCACCTCTGGAAGTGGAAATCTCGTTTCTTATTTTTTACGACTTCCTGGCGGGGATTCGAACCTACGTCCTTCCAGGTGAACCGAGCACGCCTTTACCTTACCAGCCAGGCAGCCCCTATCTTTGTGGTATGAAGTACTAAAAGAGATCAATGCCTGGACAAAGACAGGAGTAAAGGTAATGATTATGCAGAGAAATAAATTGCCAAGAGTTTCCATTGAAATAAAAGGAGAAAAACTGAAAATGATCAGTAGGCTTAAATTTGTATTGGAAGTTTAATATCAGCAAACAAGTTCTGTTTCCGACAAACTTGCCTACAGAATCTAAGTTGGAGGAAACTTTCATACAGTTATAAAAGACCATATATGGAACAGAGAAGTCTCATTGAAGTGCAAACAATCTATCTGTCAAACTTCATATATGTCTTGATCTATGGGTATAAGACATGGACTATGAGGAAATAAAATAAGGTTAGGTAGAAGCATGATGAGCAGTGCAAGATGAAACAGAATAATGATGATATGATGGACTTGGCTAAAGATGACAGACTGCAAGGCAAAATAACCATTCAGAGACTAGCATGGTATGAGAACATGCAAGGAATGAGTGCATAAAGAATGCCGAAGGATGTAGCTCTCTGTGTGGATCAGTGGTAGAATGCCAGCCTCCAAATACCAAGATCATTGCTTCAAACCTGGGAGAATGTCGAGGGGTGTAGCTCCCTGTGTGGATCAGTGGTAGAGTGCCAGCCTCCAAATACCAAGATCATTGCTTCAAACCTGGCCTAATGTCGAGGGATGTAACTCCCTGAGTGGATCAGTGGTAGAGTGCCAGCCTCCAAATACCAAGATCATTGGTTCAAATCTGGCAGAATCCTGAGGGATGTAGCTCCCTGTGTGGGTCAGTGGTAGGTAGAGTACCAGCCTCCAAATACCAAGATCATTGCTTCCAACGTAGCAGAGATAAATTTTTGAAGGGTGGGAGAAGGTCCATTTGACACTCCATATCACTGGAAGTTAGCATGTAAAAGATCACTGGTGTCACATTTGATGTAAAAAAAATAATAATTAAAACTCAGTCCTAGATTGTCTAACAGAGATCCAGTTTATTTGGTAGAATAAAACAGAACATTGAAATTGGCATGCATATAGTCTAAATGGCACCAAATTAAAATGCCTGAAACAGTAGCCGAGGCCATACAATCATCATCATCATCATCATCATCATCATCATCATCATCATCATCTAAAGAAGTATTTGAGCTATTGCTAGAAGTTTGGCAATGCAGAGGATGACGACAGCTGACATATCACGATAAGAGAGACATAGAAAAGAAAACTAAAGTACGATACATCTGAGCAGGAGGAAAAATGCCTGGTTGGAAGTTGGTGATGGAGCTTCATGCACTAATCCATGAACTAGAAGGAACACTGGGGGAAATATATGAAAGTAGAGTACAATATGCTATTTGAGGTATAGCACTGACTTTTTTTTTGTTGTTCTTATCTTTTAAAAGATAAAATACAACATATACAGTATTAGATTATAAGATATAATACTTTATATTTTTTATGATCACCTCTAGGATCAGATGGTCAGTATTACTCAGTTCAAGGATTAAACTTCACTCTGCCATGAATTAAAGATGCAATGGTCAGGAATATCACTACACCAGATTTTCTTTTGATCTTCATTCCAAACTACCCCACTAACTCTTGGAAACTGTAACCTTCAAAATTTTCTAGCTTAGAATGTATGAACTAAGTAAAGATAGATTATGTTCATATCTTCATTTTGACCATTTTCTTCCGCTTATTCCATGTATTTTTGGGTTTGCTAGAACCACCCAGGCTCATTTTGGTTTTGCCCAGGGTTCCTGTCACCATGCCATTTTTCAGGCAAAAATTCCAACTGATCGACTGGCATTTGAACATTGGCCATCCGGGTGGAAAGCCAGCAACTAAGCCATTAGACACTCCCAGTCTCTTGATTTTGACAATGCTGTTGAATATTTCTTATAATCTTTCACTTCAAGAATCAGTTGCTGCATTACATCTGCGGTGTGTGCAGAACTGGAATAGAGGTTGGTTAGTCTGAATATTACTCGCACCACCACCATCAAATCTCTACCCTATTTCCAAACCCAGAGGAAGCCTTCCTACAGCATGATACAGTGGAGTCCCCACAAATTTAGAGAACTGGAGCAGTTACACAGATCTGCTTGATACCCAGGTCTCTTGCTGCCAGGAACAGCAGCACTCATGTTTTTGTGTTGCAGTCAAAGTATTTTGATGTATTTTAACAGCTGCTCGATTATAGTAGGAGCCTGCAAATAACTTCTCAGTTTATGATGTTCAGGCCATTCATAAGCAGGAGTGTAGTGTGGTTTTCTACTTAGATTAAGCTGTCAACTGAAACATGTTATTGAGTACATTTGCGAGTATCGTTAAAACTAACACAGTAGTTTTTTAGCTTTTTAACAGTTACTGAATGGTTACGAAAGCATTTAAGTAAATTATTGTTTACCTTACTTCTCGTATACTAGATCAATCCTACAGTTTTTCATGGATAAGTAAGGTAAGAATTATAGAAACAAAACGTGCCTGTGATAGCGAACACCTCGGAGAAAGATTTTATATATATATATATGAGAGAGCGAGAGAGAGAATGAATATTAAATCATTCTGAATGTTGGGGAGAAGTACCATGAAAAGGTACTGAAGTGTCCAAGTAGGTTGAAAGTTGATTCTTGTAATGTGCCAGGATCTGAACATAGATATCTCGGTTCAAAGATACACTACTTTCTTTTTGAACCTTAAAAGCAAGTCCCTGAAAGCCTAGAAAGTAAACAGTAGTTATTAAAAGACACATAATTTTCCATAGCTCTTTTATGCTGCTCTATTAAACAATTTTTTTTCAGTTAACTGAAGCTTTTTTTTTTTAGATTTGTATCTTTTATCTGCTTTATAAATATTATTCAAATCGCCATACCCTTGCGTGTTCCATACATTCCTTTCTTTCAGAAAATAAAAGGCATGGCCAACAATACATTCTAGTTAATTCTTTACAGCCACACAGGCATGGTATAGTCATAAATGCACTGGTTGAAATGCTGAGTAAATGATTTTGTTTTCAAACAAAGAGTTAGCTTTGGTGGATCATTTTCAACAATATCTAATTTCTCATGAAATGGTAACAAAAAAGAAAGAAGCCTCAAGTAATTTTCAGTTGTACACTTCCAACTACATTCTGTAATCCCTGTAGTGCAGTCCATACTTACACACATTTGCTTGCTCTCATCTAAGTCTTCCATGTCGTGTTCAGTGGAATGTGTGTTTCCAACTTACATACATCTACGCTAGTTTGCAACATACTGGAAGAGTCAAATGTATAACTTAATTCACCTCTACCACAAGATAAAGTTTAACTTCACCAATATACATAACACCATACACTAATTAAATACACTACTGACTTTGAGAATACACCTAATGAATAACTAAACAGCAATACAGAAGATAACTTCACTATGCATTTGTACAACTTGGTCATCTTGCCTGTAACTTCAGAATTACATCCAAAGGACTACGTCCTACCACCTGACGGCCAACCTTGTAATGGGAATTGGGAGTTTGTGTGCTAGCCAGCATGTGGCTTTACTAGAGAAAATTAAACAAAATTTTAATATCGCATACAAATTCTAAATCAATAAATTCATGAGGTATTTAAAATTTGAACAGAAGCAGCACTTCCAACACATCCATGGATACCACACGCCTATTCACAAGACCTATAAACACTATGTAAAGAGGCAAGTTTTGTTAATTGGATTCTTCTTGCTATTGTCTCTCATTTGTGCCTTGGGTCTAAAACACATTAGGTTTCTGGTAGGGACTCTTCTGTGAGTGGTAACAGACTGTTAGAAATATCCTTGCTAGTTTTTTCCAGCAACAGAAAGTAATGATCCCTCGATAACACTGCATTTAACCCTGTCTCCCTTCTCAAAGATGGTGAAGAATAAAGCATTTCATAGGTCAGCAGGAATGGTTTTGGTGCTCCAGATTTTGACAGTAAGCATATTGGGCTACTATATAGCCTCCTTCCTAGAAATACGTTTGGGATTCTGTCTGAGCCAGCCTCTTTGTTGTTCTTCAGCTGATAATGAGAAGGATTTTGAGGAACTGTAGAACTGTAGCTAAGATGTTATCATCAATGTATGAATCCCTGTTTAAGAGTTCCTGGAAGTGTTCTAAATTAAGAAGTCCAGTACCATCTTTAGATCACAAAGGGTTTAGGACTTCATTTGAACGTCCATAGGCCGTTTTGGTAGCAAAAAGTGTTCTAGTATTTTTGCTTCTGGCTAGATTCTACCATGTGATTTTGTTGTCCACCATTGAATCTTCAGCATTTGAGTTCTTCTATGCGCTTCAGATTTGGTTTCTTATTGTATTTTCTTTTAGCTGTCTTGGGATCATTTTGTCATGATATGCATGGTGCATTTTTAAATATTTAATGTGTGAGGCAATGTTGGACTACATGTGAATCAAGTAAGGAGAGATCATGGACATTTTAAGTTATTGTATCGAAAGAATTAGATCCAAATAACAATCTAAATTATCCATTTTTTTTTAAATTAGTGTTTGCTGGATCTTGAGTGACAATTGTAATAATAAAATGTGTGTGAAGAAGCTATGGTGGTGTTGTAATTTATAGCCTGGAACTAGCATCAAGTTGTAAAAATGAATAGAAATCAACAGAGCACTGCAGTGCAGTCCGTAGAATATAAGATGAAATGGAACACCGAGAATTAACGAATGAAGTGAGTTGTGATAATAATAATAATAGGAAAATGGTGGTATTGCGGACTGGGGAAGAAACACTAAATAGGAATGTGGCTAAACTTACAATAAAGTACTATTTTTTTGTGGGCATTAAAGGTGAAACAAGAATTGTAGAAAGATGTGTGGGAATCAGTTACAGGTTATGAGGATGCATCAGATTATCAATTGCCCCAAACAGAAACAAAATAATGAGTGCAAAACAATGTGATTGTGTTAGTAGTTATTTTCAAGTATGCAGGAGAAAATTTTGAAAGTGACATTGCAGATATTGAATCAGCAAAAATGGCTAGGGAGAAACTGGACAAGTTGTGCAATGATGGAGGATTAGTGAATGGCACTATGACCTTGAAACAACTAACTCATCTTATGAAGCCCAAAAACATGATTTACAAGAATACTTTGCATAAATAAATCGACTGTGGAGGAGAAGGAGTACAGCTTGATACAAGTTCATAGATCAACACATTGCAGCAATGAAATTGGAAACCTTACAGAGGAATATGAAGTTTGTATACCTTCCTTGGAAGCTGATGTGGCAAATCTAGAAGGTGAAGGTGAGATTTGTTACTGAAGAAAGCAGAAAAGAAACTTCAGGAAAATGGAATACAGGCTTATGACACTGGAAAATATTGTGGTAAACAGGGACATGTATCCAAATATTATTGCAGTACTCAAGACTGCTTCAGTTGCAGCAAATACGGTAGAGACAATACGCGACACTCAGCGAGATATCGAGGGACAGCTATTAGAGCTCTCTCTAGTGGGTAGACCTGAGAACTACTGATTCTGTCATAAGAGCACGTGTATTTGTGTGTGAAGTTTTTGGTGTTATTTATGCATTTTAAGTGAGTTGACATAATTAAATAGTAGCGTGTGTCATTCCTTGATATCTCCTCTCAACATGAGGGGAAAGGTACCGTATGTGCTGTGGTTGGCTGCAGTAACTATGAAGTAGAGAAGAATGCGCGGTCTTTCTTCAGTTTCCCTCGTGACAAGAAAATGTAAGTAATATTGTGTTTGCATATATATTTTTCCAGTGACAAAGAGATTTTTATAATACTTCATAATCTTCTGACCTGCTCAACCCATATTTTAACGGGCTTAAAATATAATACGCATATTTTATTGTATAGTGCAGCATTTAACCTCCAATACCGATGTGTTGTTGTAGGTGTGATCTGTGGGTTTGATTTAATTCAGGAAAATACATATGCATATGAGTGTGGCTGATTGTGTTCCAAGTTACCCCATTTGGAATGCCGTAATGCATTGTCAAGCACTGAAGAAAATATGGGTGATTTAAGAAATGTATATATTTTGTTGAAACAATATGATGATGCAAATTTGCTTTACCTTAATGTAAAGGCATTATGGCAAGTATTGCTTATAGGGAAAGTTTGAATGTTTTTGAGGCTAAATTTATAGATTTTCTTTCTGTTAGTAGGCTTCAAGTTAAAAGGAAAATTGCCCAGCTCTTAAATGTAAATTCATTTAATCATGTGTGTAAGGAATGTGCCGATATTTTTGTTGACAAGTGTTTTAATATGATGATACGATGCTTTTAAATGAGAAAAAAGACAAATCTAACCGTAAAAGTTCAGGCAGGAATGCTAAAGCAAAAAAAAAAAGTAATGCGTAAATAAAAGATCAAGCCATTTCATAGCAGTCCATTTCACATCTTGTTTATATGTCTAATTTCAGTCTTTGAATAATATCCTAGTAAATAATTCTTCATTCATTTATCCAGAATTGCTTTAGCAACTTCGAAGTTAATATCTCAATAACACTTTCTTTCTAGACGAAATTTATTTATCCATTGTCGTATATGCATTTCCATTGATATTTGAATTTAGCGCTACTTTTCAGGTCAAGTCACTAGGAGTGTCACCGTCCAATTGTCTCCCATTTTAACAAAGCTAAATCCGTAAGTGTCACATATTGTCTCTACTGTATTTGGTTGCAGTAAGTTGGGACATTATTCTGAAGTATGTCAAGCACTAAAGTTTGGCTGTTCCAGTCATATGCATCCCATCATAGGCTGTGTGTCCAGCAGAGGAGATGTTTATAGACATGTCAAGAAATGTGATTGGGAATGGGAAACAAGAAACAACAGTAAGCTGGATATTAAAGGTATAGGTAAGGTGAAAGTAAAAATGTCAGCAGGATGGACAATTACATTTAACTTATAGAAGTGTTGTATGTGCCAAAATTGGGTGCGAATTTATATCTGTTGGTAAGTTAACCAGCAAAGGTTTCAAAGTAGGATTTTCAGGTGAGAAAGCAACGGTTGTGGACAAGAACAGAGATGAAACATTGTTTATAGCAAACAGAAGAAATGATGTATTTGTGATACAGACAGAGGGAAGAAATGAAATTGTGGCTGTGATTGAGTGTGACCCAATGATAGAACGAGAATGTAATAATAATGTAGCATTTAAATGTGTTTGGCGGGTTAGGTTGTGGCATGGGAGGTATGGATATAAACATTCTGAAGCTATGTGTAAGTTGACCGTGTTGAAATTGAAAAGAAGTAATGATATTAATACTTGTTCTGTATGCATTAAGGGAAAACTAGCTAACAAAGGAGTACCTAAGTTTTGTGAGCATACAGGAGAACAACCACTTAATGTTGTGCACACTGATTTAATTGGAAAAAGTAGTCCAACATCACTTGGGAAAGCTGAATATGTTGTAACTATGATTGATGAATACTCCAGATACAATGTGGCTTTGTATGTGAATATTAATAATGAAGTGTTGGAGGTGTTTCATAGGTATCAGGCAAGGGTAGAAAAGGTACATTGTGTAAGGATTATAATCCAACAATGGTACAGAGTACACTTGTAGAAGGTTTCAGGCAGAAGTGGAAAAATTGGGTATTACTCATAAGAGGTCTGTACAGTAGCCTACAATCCACAACAAAATGGATTAGCAGAGAGACAGGGTAGAATGATGTTTGATACTGTTAAATGTCTATTGATCCAGTCTGGGTTACCAAAGAATTTTGGGGAGAACTGGTAATGACTGCAGTTTATTTAAGAAATAGGTGCTTACCCTCAGCAATATATTTTCAGATCCCTTATGAACTGTGGTTCAATAGGAAGTTGGATAAGGAAGAAATAGGTAGGCTTAAAGTATTTGGATGTCAGGTGTGTGTGCTGTGAGAGTAGACAGCAGGAAGTTAGATCCCAAAGCAGAGTCATGCATTGCAGTAGGATATGAGACAGGTACTAAAGATGGATATAGATTATGGAGTCTTGAAAGCAAAACAGTAATGGTGTGGTATTTGAGGAGCAGATATTTTCCTTTAAGAAAAGGTCCTGGAATTGGTACTGTAGCAAAGATAAATGTACTAAAGACAAAGGGTGATGAAATATACTTTGATATATTGTTCATTGAAGATCTAGAGATAAAAATGGGGACTGAATTAGATGGAGGGGAGGTCAGAGAGGAAACATTGGCTGTTGAGTCAACAACCAGAGAGGAACAACTAGAGGTTAAGTTTGTAGCAATACAGAAGCCAGTGCAGAACATGAGAAGGGCTATAAGGGAGAGAAAAGGAAAGACTTGTGCAGATTGTAAGGCAGTAATGGAAGTTCGACATGGGAGCATAGTGGAGCCTACAATGGTAGAGGAGGCTATATCATGTTCAGAGTCTCGTAACTGGGCAGAAGCCACGAAAGTGAAAATAAATGGGATGGGAAAGAAGGATATTTGGGAAATTGTAAAAAGAAAAATGAATAATACCAAGGTAATTAGTTCCAAGTGGATGTTTCCATTAATATATGACTATGAGGGTAATATTCACAAATACAGTATAAGGCCAGATTGGTTGCCCAAGGTTTTAAGAGACAGATGAACCTTAGTTATGATGAGATATTTAGTCCTGTTATAAACAAAACAGTGAAACTATTGATAGGCATTGCAGTACAAAAAGGTTGGACTGTAACACATCTACATATGACTAGTGCTTACTGAAATAGTGAAATCAGTTGTACTGTATGCATAGAACAACCAGAATTGTTTGTAGAATATGATGCCCAGAACTATGTACGTAAATTGAAAAAAAGTATCTATGGCCTACCAAATTCCAGTAAAGATAGGAATGTGCGTGTTGATACTATAATAAGAAGGCTAGATTTTAAGAGATGTGTCAAAGAACCATGTGTGTATGTACAGGAGAGTTGTATCAATGGTTTGTATGTTACTGATATAATTGTGATAGGCAACAAAGAGGTTGTTAAGATGGTGAAAATAAGGTTGGCAGATGAGCCAAAGATTAAAGATCTAGGGAAAGCCGCAAACTTACTGTCAGTCAAAATACAACAGACCAAAGAAGGGGTTATGTTGAATCAAAGTATGTACATAGACAAATTGCTGATTTTTGTATGAGTTAGACTGTTTTACCAAGTGGATATACAGCACCTGAAAATGATAAGCAGGAATTTGATTGTACCATCTATCACAGTACAGTAGGAAGTTTGCTATATTTTTCAAGTAATACTAGACCTGACATTACGTTTGTGATAATTAAAGTTATCCAAAATTGTAAAAAAAAAAAAAAAAAAAATCAGAGATTGGAAGGAAGTGAACCATATCATAAGATATCTATGTGATACTGGTACTAGAGATTTGAAGTTATGTTTTAATGATTTTGAACAGTCTGCAAGTATTTTGGGATATAGATTGGGGAGGAGATATTGAATCAAGGAGATCAGATGGGTATGTAGCTACAGTGGTAGGGGGAGCAGTGTCTTGGTATAGTAAGAAACAGAGTTGTATTGGTAGATCAACCATGAATGCTTAATACATGGCAATGGCAGAGGTTTCTAGAGAAGTAACTTGGACGAAAGAGTTACATTCAGAGTTGGGCTGGAAAGGTTTCTGGATACTCCTTGCAAAAATTTTCTGACAATGCAGTAGCAACTAAGTTACGCAAAAGCAATAATGTGAGTGAAAGGTCAAAATATATTGACATCATGTATCATCAAAATCGACTTTCAATCTATTAGGTCATGTTATATACATTTAGTACATACTGAAGAGATATTAAGTACAGAACAAAAACCAGACACCAGTGGGATCCATGCTCACTACCTCCATAACATGACCTAATAGGTTGAAAGTCAATTTCAATTACAATGCAGTCATGAAAATTCAATATTCATCATGTATGTAGAGAACTACA
The DNA here is from genome assembly GCF_040414725.1 of Anabrus simplex. Taxonomy (NCBI): domain Eukaryota; kingdom Metazoa; phylum Arthropoda; class Insecta; order Orthoptera; family Tettigoniidae; genus Anabrus; species Anabrus simplex. Next base: position 1,519,958,733 of record NC_090265.1, on the reverse strand, counting down.
GGGTCTCTCATATAAACTAAGACCATCAAAGCAGCGTTTTTACTCTCTGATAGTCCGGCTCCATGGCTAAATGTTTAGCATGCTGGCCTTTGGACACAGGGATCCCGGGTTCGATTCCCAGCAGGGAATTAACCTTAATTGGTTAATTTTGCTGGCATGGGGGCTGGGTGTATGTGTCGTCTTCATCATCATTTCATCCTCATAACGATGCGCAGGTCACCTACAGGGGTCAAATCAAAAGACCTGCATCTGGCGAGCCGAACATGTCCTCGGACACTCCCGGCACTAAAAGCCATACGCCATTTCATTTTACACTTTGATACGTAAGCTGCAGTATGGGAGGCGCACGCATAGGTTTTGACCTTGCAAGCAGCCTGCACGTGTTTGGCCTGGCAAGCATCAGTCGCCAGTCTGAATTTCAGCTGTTAACATGGTGACAGTTTCTAAAAGTGTTAGTTTTATCTTAACAGTAGGGTGAACAGTCATAACTCTCGCTATTGATGTGTAGAAAATCCTAATGGTGTTTAGGAAGTCCCTAATTATGACAGGACGATTGGTGTTTGATGTGCTGTTAGTACAAGATGAATAATTGTGCGTAGTTTTTCGAGATGATAGTAAATGCAGAGAGGTACCAAGATGAAATTTTGACACCATTCTTTCATCAGTTAACAGAAGAGGAAAAATCACGTGGGTGGTTTCAATAAGATTCAGCCTCTGCTCATACAGCAGAAGACTCCCTTCTTACAATCTCAAAAGTGTTTGCAGACAGAGTGATCAGTGCTGGTCTGTTGACCCCTCATTCTCCAGATCTAACAAAGCGTGATTTTTACTTGTGGGGTAAACTTAAATAAAAAGTGTATTGAACAAATCCTCACACATTGGAGGAACTGAAAGAAAACATTCAGCATGTGTGGGACCTGGTAAATGCAGCACGGGTGCAGTTTAAGGAAGCAGAGATTGTTATCAGTGGAATACTGTGTAGGAGGGATACTGATTGGAAGGTGACTGGGGATTTAAATGGATTGGGTATGTGTGAAACTGGGAGTGAGATTATTAGATCCTAATGGGTGGGTAGGAGATAGAGATCTGCGCTCAGGTGGCCTTCACTTAAACCGCAGTGGTACGTATAAGTTAGGAAATTTGTTTAGAAGGGTTATAGAAGGTACATTCAGGGAAACGGGGTGGTCTAGGGAGCGGTGATAAGGGTACATGGATCAGGAAGTCAAGTGTGGATGACATAAAAATGTTAGTGTTGAACTGTAGAAGTATAGTACATAAAGGAATACAATTAATTTAATAGATATATACTTACCAGGTATTGTAACAGGAGTTGAATTATGGCTGAGAAATGATATAATGGATGCAGAAATGTTGTCACAGGACTGGAGTGTGAATTGTAGAGATAGGATAGGGATGGTAGGAGGGGGAGTATTCATTCTGGTGAAAGAAGAATTTGTAAGCTACGAAAAAGTTAAAGATGACAAACACTTCTAGGAGTAAGGCTCATCTCTAAAGATAATAGGCAACTTGATGTCTTTGGAGTGTACAGACCAGGAAAGGGTAGCGCAGATGCTGATTCAGAATTATTTGATAAGATAATCAGCTATGTGGGAAACGATAAGGAAAGGAACGTGATTGTAGCGGTTTATCTCAATTTACCAAATGTCAGTTGGGAAGGTAATGCGAACGACAGGAAGCATGACCAACAAATGCAAATAAGTTAATATGGGAAGGGCACCTGATGCAGAAAGTAATGGAACCAACTAGAGGGAAGAATATTCTGGATGTGGTGCTGGTAAAACCAGATGAGCTCTATAGAGAAACCGAAGTAATAGATGGTATTAATGATCACGAAGCTGTTTTTGTGGTACTTAATTAAAAACAAATTTTTGAAAGAAAGGAAGATATTAAAATTAGGACTATTAGGCAGTACCATATGGCTGATAAAAGAGGCATGAGGGAGTTTTTAATAAGTAACTATGATCGGTGGAAAACGATAAATAAAAATGTAAACAGACTCTGGGATGGGTTTAAAGCAATTGTTGAGGAATGTGAAAATAGGTTTGTACATTTAAAGGTGTTGAGGAATTGTAAAGATCCAATATATTATAACAGAGAAGTAAAGATACTAAGAAGGAGGTGCAGGTTGGAAAGAAATAGAGTTAGAAATGGCTGTGGAAGTAAGGAGAAATTGAAGGAAGTTACTAGGAAATTGAATCTATCAAAGAAGTCAGCTAAGGATAACATGATGGCAAGCATAATTGGCAGCAATTCAAATTTTAGTGAAAAATGGAATAGTATGTATAGGTACTTTAAGGCAGAAACAGGTTCCAAGAAGGACATTCCAGGAATCATTAATGAACAAGGGGAGTGTGTATGCGAGGAGCTTCAAAAGGCAGAAGTATTCAGTCAGCAGTATGTAAAGATTGTTGGTTACAAGGATAATGTCCAGATAGAGGAAGTATTAAAATTTACTTATGATGATAATGACATTTACAATAAGATACAAAAATTGAAAACTAGAAAAGTGGCTGGAATTGATAAGATTTCTGGGGATATGCTAAAGACAATGGGTTGGGATATAGTACCATATCTGAAGTACTTATTTGATTATTGTTTGGTCGGAGGAGCTATACCAGATGAATGGGGAGTTGTTACAGTAGCCCCTGTGTATAAAGGAAAGGGTGATAGACATAAAGCTGAAAATTACAGGCCAGTCAGTTTGACATGCATTGTATGTAAGCTTTGGAAAATCATTCTTTCTGATTATATAAGACATGTTTGTGAAATTAATAACTGGTTTGATAGAAGGCAATTTGGGTTTAGGAAAGTTTATTCCACTGAAGCCCAACTTGTAGAATTCCAGCACGATATAGCAGATATCCTGGATTCAGGAGGTCAATTGGACTGTCTAAGGCATTTGATAGGGTAGATCATGGGAGACTACTGGCAAAAATAAGTGCAATTGGACTTGACAAAAGTGACTGAATGGGTGGCTCTGTTTCTAGAAAATAGAACTCAGAGATTTAGAGTAGACGAAGCCTTATCTGACCCTGTAATAATTAAGAGGGGAATTCCTCAAGGCAGTATTATTGGACCTTTATGTTTTCTTATATATATCAATGATGTGTGTAAAGAAATGGAATCAGAGATAAGGTTGTTTGCAGATGATGTTATTCTGTACAGAGTAATAAATAAGTTACAAGATTGTGAGCAGCTGCAAAATGACCTCGATAATGTTGTGAGATGGACAGTAGGCAATGGTATGATGATACATGGGGATAAAAGTCAGGTTGTGAGTTTCACAAATAGGAAAAGTCCTCTCAGTTTTTATTTCTACGTTGATGGGGTGAAAGTTCCCTTTGGTGATTATTGTAAATACCTAGGTATTAATATAAGGAAAGATCTTCATTGGGGTAATCACATAAATATGATTGTAAATAAAGGTTATGAGGGTATTTTTAGGGGTTGTAGTAAGAATGTAAAGGAGAGAGCATATTTGTCTCTGGTGAGACTCCAACTAGAGTATGGTTCCAGTGTATGGGTCCCTCACCAGGATTACTTGATTCAGGAACTGGAAAAAATCCAAAGAAAAGCAGCTTGATTTGTTCTGGGTGATTTCTGAAAAAAGAGTAGCGTTACAAAAATGTTGCAAAGTTTGGGCTGGGAAGACTTGGGAGAAAGGAGACGAGGTGCTCGACTAAGTTAAGTATTGGAAAGGTGGTGTTAACTATTATTCTTATTTTAATGTTCATAAGTGGTATGTTCCGAGCTGTCAGTGGAGAGGTGGCGTGGGAGGACATCAGTAGACGAATAAGTTTGAGTGGTGTCTTTAAAAGTAGTTCACAATATGAAGATAAAGTTGGAATTCAAGAGGACAAATTGTGGCAAATATTCGTTTATAGGAAGGGGAGTTAGGGATTGGAATTACTTACCAAGGGAGATGTTCAATAAATTTCCAATTTCTTTGCAATCATTTAAGAAAAGGCTAGGAAAACAACAGATAGGGAATCTGTCACCTGGGCGACTGCTCTAAATGCAGGTCAGTAGTGATTGAGTGATTGAGGCCAGGGAACACGTGTTAGGCAAGCTGCGTGCGCATTATACCTGTTACTGGGACAGAAACGCGTACTTGCAATTGACTGCTGTTAATGAACATTCTGTACCTTGGTTCTAGTCCCTCTTTCACATGAAATTGAATTTATAGTGACAGAACTCACTCACATCAACCAGAATGTGGTTGCCAGATACAGTGCCTGTATAACCCACAAAAGACAACACTTCCAGCACTTTTATAAGGTAAGATTTCATATAAGATTGTATACACGATTAAAAGCATGGTGGCTGCATGCGACGTAAGTTCGGCTGAGGCAGCTGCCATACCGCAGAGTACAAATACCATGCATTTGATCTTAGTTTATTTGAGACCCTGTAGTAGAAAAAACATGTATTGAGTTTGTGTATGTAGCATCACAAAGAATGCTTCAGATTATTTATTAAGAATTTATCAATCAACAAGCTTAAGAGTTTCTGTAGTGTTATTGGATTATGATGAAGGGGTAATTGATTGATGTGCAGTCTCTATTTTTCTGAGGAAAAGTGGGAGTGTTGGAATGTGTTTATTTTCTCAATATATATATATACATCTTGTGCATTATAGTTGTAAGAAATTTGTATCAAGTTTACTTGTTGGTAACTAGTGTTCATGTGTATTATTCTTTGGAGTAATTGAGTCATTTTTTTTCCCTTGCATTCCTTTTGTTTTGTACTGGTAACTGTAGATCTTGAGTGACAATCATAACAAAAACTGTATGTGAAGAAGTTATGGTGATATGGTTTTTTAGCCTGGAAATAGTTTACATTGTAAAAATGAATAGAAATCAACAATCTTAACTGCTGAAGTTCTTTCACTTATACTGTATAACTCAATACCTCTTCCATATAACAGATTTTGTACTGACATGGAAATAAGAATTATTTCATTATTCCTATTCCTGTTTATTATAGGAGAATGTGGTAGGTGTAATCATACATACAGTAGATGACTTAAAAATAGCGCCTATGAGATAACTCTCAAGGGAGTCTCGCTTGTATATTGCAGTTTTGAAACCTGTTGTCACACAGGCACTGACTTTTGACCAATAAAGTCAGTAGTGCTCTGAGGAATGTCGTATAGAGTCAACTTGCTTAGTGCGATATGATCATTTCCTGTCAGCCAATCACTGATTAGTATCGAATAGTATAGTCATTTTAAAATGTGATAGCATCACTAATGTAGGTCATTCTAGATTTTTGCAGATCCTTGCAAGTCTATAATTTTTGTATATTTGATGACATGCACATGTACCAAACTACGTGCAAACTGGACTATTCCTCCTTGGTGCTTAATGTTCTTGTCAATGAGTGTGTTTTAAATTACAATCCAGCAACTCTAATTTTTACTAACTGGGCTAGTTCATAGGAATAGACACACGCATATTGTTCTTATGGCAGTAACAGTGACTTTTTAGGCAATGAAAGAAATAATCTTGATAACAATAGACAAAGATTGTATTCATATAGATTATGGTATTGTTTTAATGTTTGTTTATTGAAAAGTATTGTTTATTTTGATATTGATTTTCTTTCCATTCTAGGAACAGTGGAGAAGTGAAAATCCGATCTTATGGGGTATGGCATTCTTACTGTGCTCCTGAAAAATCTCCAGAGCAACTAACTGCTCTATGCCAAGAACTGGGCTATAAAACTGTGTTCAATTCCAGTTTGAAGGAAGTGAAAAGCTATCAAGTCCTGCTACCTAAACTTGATCCATTCACAACAGTTAAATTGAATAGAAGAACTAAAGTAACATTACGAGGGGATCGTCCATTAGTAAGTCTTCAATCCGACCAGAAAGATTTTTGTAATGTATTGACTGTTACGTGTGTGTGAATACCGAATAATGAAATTTGTTGCCGGTAAATATCGGAACTGCAGACTATGATTCTTTATCTACAGTATGTTTCTAGTCTTTATAAAATATGTAAAGTGTACAAAGGAAATAATTTTTGTATGAGTACAATAAATGTTAACAAATAATTTGAATACATCTTAAGGTACATGATTTAATTTTAATATAAACCTAAAGGTCATTCTCTTCCTATAGCACAGTATAACGATTATGTAGGCAGGAATGTCTAAGGCTCAAAAGAAAGAAATATTCAAGTTGGCACCATACTTTTGTGGACTGAAGATGACTAAAGTAAGTTATATTGATCTTTATAAAATAAAGTAACCATGTAAGCACAAACTTTTATCTGGATGAATATTACTGCAATATAACCTACTTTATAGTCATCTTTATTCCACAAAAAAATGGTGCCAATTTGAATATTACCTATAAGTTGTTTCTTTTTTAGGTTTAATACTGTCACCATAAGTTTTCTTGCAGGTATTTTATAAATTGATTACTCAAAATTAGTTTCGGCAAACTGAAGATCCTAATAGTTATAAAATATCTGAGTCAACACTAAAAGGAAATGGCTTGAGATATTACAAACTTAAACTGAAATGTTAGTTATTAGATAAAATAAATAACATGTAATAAAGTACGATATTTAAAATCTTCCAGAAATGAAAAGGAGACAACTGCAAAATCAAATAAAATAGTTTGATGTCCATGTTTGTTTGTCAATTGCCTGTTGAGTGAATGAATTATTATTATCCTATGTACATATTTGGTCACAATTATTGATTGGTCAATAAAAATGTTTCATAGCCAGAACAAAGCAAGAAAAATCCCAATATGAATAACTACAGTATTATGGAGAATAACAGGATTGTTAAATTGAACTATCAAATGTTAATAGCTTTGGAGGATATTTCTCTTAAACCGGTAATTTCCCTCAAGACACACAATCTCTATCTGAGCAAGTGAGCAAGCAACAATAACACTGATCGTAGACTGAAGATGTACGGTATACAAGAAAAAATCGGTTTACAAAACTGTCATATAAATAATAAACTACCAATACATTACTTCATACCAAGCCAGTCAACTTCTAGGCACTCACTAATGGAATAACCATGGATAGACCAACAACCATTTTACAATGGCCCTTCCTAAATCCTTTTAATGGTAGATTTTGAAATTCACATCCTCATTTATTAAAAAATGTTATAATGGTATGGAATTTCAAAGTTCTGTACAGTCTACACCTGGGTAAATCTATCTGATATGAATGTCTAGTACTGTATGAATGTGTGACATTCTGTTAGCTTTTTAAGGAAAGTAAAAACGTAGGTACTCAAATAAATTGATTTCAGTTAGAATGGAAAGTACAATAAGGAGAGGTTTATGATAAATCTTTGGAGGAACATTTGAAATTATACCAGTAGGATTTTGCATTTTTAAAACACTGATATATTTGTAAATGTCCCATCAAGAGTGACAGAAAATATCATTCTTTATTAATTTGCAGAATTTTGAGTAAAAGGCCTGTTTAAAAAGTACTTGAACTGTGAAAATGCCATGCAAATGCAAGTCTTAGCAATTTCTGTGGCACTGTATAGTGGTATCCTTCTTAAGCAACTAGCCATTTACTGCACAAATGTACTCTGAAGCAAACTAACTGAACTTAGAATTTCTTTATGTTTAGCTGACTATGACTTCATGACATTAACAGACACAAACTTGAATGTAGAAATTAGTGATGAGGAATTCGGACTCGAGACATATTAAATTTTCAGATGTGATAGGTCTTCTTTAACAAGTATGAAGGCATCTCATGGGGGTGTAATGATTTGTATTAGCAAGAGGTTTAAACCTACTCTGATACCATGCAATGGCACAGTTGAACAGTTGTTTGAGTCCCTAACTTTTAACACCACAAAATGAAGCATTGGTGCTGTATACATCCACCCAGGTCTCCTGTCCAAAAATATTTCGACCATTGCGCTGCTGCTGAAAACATTATCTCAAAAGTTTTTTCTTATCTCTGTGTAAATCTGTTTAATGAAATCCCAAATGTTCTGAATCATTTTCTTTATTTGGTTTTCAGTAACTCCAGTTCCATTGAAGTAAAAGCTAGTAATGAAAATTTGTCCCCCTCAATAGACACCACCGAGCATTAGAATTTTTCTCCTCCTTATCCACTGATAATTATTACTTTTACTTTTTAAATGTAAATTATAATGGACTAAACTACTGCCTGCCTGGTGGCCATGATCGTTAAGGCATTGAAGTCTAAATGCAATAATAATAATAATAATAATAAAAATAAAATTAATGTTGTATCCCTTTCAGACCTGAAAGAAAACTGGAGGTGTGAATTTTTGTTTGTACGTCAAGAACTGACTAAAGTGCTCCTCAATACACATATTAATAGTTTATTTTACAAAATAAAAACTAACATCCGAAAAACAGGACCCACACAATTGTGCGTATCAAAATTCAAAACCTCGTTGTATCAAGTACGATGGTGTAGCTTCAAAATTTACGTTCACTAACCAATGTACACACTTCATTGAATATATTCCGGTATTCAGTAAAGCTTCTAGATTAATATAAACGCAGTAAATAAATACGTACTTTCGGCACTACTGCTTCCTGCCATCTTGCCGATCAACTGTGCTTTTTAAACTCTTCTTCCTTCGCCCTGGCGGTCAAGCGCATACTAAAATCAATTGAAATACACGCCACGTGTCCTGCACAATCACTGCAGTCCGGTGTAGCGCCGAAAAAACATCAAATACGGTCAGGGATAACTAAAATACGAACCCGCACAATTGTGCGTACTCGGTCTGAAAGGGGTATGGTCCACCTTTTTCAATACTATATTATGCAATATTATTGAATTACATTACTAAACTAGGGACTAGTTTCGGCCTTAGCTGGCCATCTTCAGCCTTAATGTAATACATCTAATTACTAAACAAATGTAAAAACACACAACTGACATGAAAACTAATGTACAAACACACAATTAACATTAAAATCTGGGATGAACTAAGTGTAAAATCTGAAAAATAAATTAGGCTCTAAATTCTTAGCATCTGGAGTATGCTCACCATCCAGACTATTGCGTATTGACATTCATAGAATTATTAGTTCCATCACTGCTAATCATTACAATTTCAATTGCAAAACAGGAACTGGTAAATGTTGATTCTGTAGTCAAATCATCAATCATCAAATCTACTTCAGTGGTGTGTGAAGTATGCAAGCCATTTGATGCCACTGTAAATAACCACCAGCTGACACAGAACTGCTAGATGGTGTTTCCACATCGACCAACATAAATAAAATGTTCCCGTAGTACTTGTTAAAATCATGCTGAAATGCTGTTGGACACTCTCAGGGTGGCACATGAAGATGTTGTTTCCACATCGACCAATGTAAATAAAATGAAATGTTCCTGTAGTGCTTGTTAAAATCATGCTGAAATTCTGTTGGACATTGTCAGTGTGGCACATTAAGAGGTATATTTGATGATTGATGATGTGACTACAGAATCAACATTTACCAGTTCCCAATTTGCAACTGAAATTGTAATGATTAGCAGTGATGGAACTAACAATTCTATGAATATCAATACAAGAAAGAATCTGGATGATGAGCATACTCCAGATGCTAAGAATTTAGAGCCTAATTTTTTTTCAGATTTTACACTTAGTTCATCCCAGATTTTAATGTTAATTGTGTGTTTGTACATTATAGTTTTGTCAATTGCATGTTTTTAGATTTATTTAAGTATTAGATGTATTACATTAAGGCTGAAGATGGCCAGCCAAGGCCAAAACTAGTCCCTAGTTTAGTAATGTAATTCAATAATATTGCATAATATAGTATTAAAAATGGTGGACCATACGATATTAATTTAATAATTATTATTGTGATCTCAATTCAATACGGATCAAAACATGAAGTTTATCCTATGAAGTCTAAACGGTCTGACACCATGGTTAGCCGATTCGAGTCCCGTTGGTCGAAAAAAATTTCACCATCAGAATGTTGGCTGGCAGGGTAGGGGAGGTGGTGGTATACAATTTCTAATCACTAGATTGCATACCAAAAGCCTGAATTAAATTCCAAACCTCTCCACAGTGCTCATATGGAGTGAGGGCATATGACGCTGTTGATGGTGATTCGCCCGTTGGATGGAATGTTAAGCCTTGAGTAGACCCCTTAGTGCTATTCGATAGGAGTAGGCTATGTGCTGGTACTGGGTTTCATCCTCTCCCTTCCTAGTGTCATATATCACGTCATTCATTTCATCTCATTAACTCCTCTGATGAGGTTGTTGTCAGGAAGGCATCCGGTCCTGAAAACCTGCCACAATAGATTCATCTCACCTCACCTCATACCCAACCCCATAGAGAAACAGTACAAGGGTTGGACAAACAATTGACTAAACTATTACCTGTCACAGTTCAACTGGAAGGTGATGTTTCAGATCAATTGATAAAGCAGTAGAAACCCTCCATTCAATACTATATTATGGCATTGAATTTTGCATCCCTATATGGAATTTTAAGACTCGCAAACTCCCAAAGTGGTATAATCATGAAATGAAATGAAATGAAATGGCGTATGGCTTTTAGTGCCGGGAGTGTCCGAAGACAAGTTCGGCTCGCCAGGTGCAGGTCTTTCTATTCGACACCCGTAGGTGACCTGCGCGTCGTGATGAGGATGAAATGATGATGAAGACAGCACATACACCCAGCCCCCGTGCCATTGGAATTAACCAATTAAGGTTAAAATCCCCGACCCAGCCGGGAATCGAACCCGGGACCCTCTGAACCGAAGGCCAGTACGCTGACCGTTCAGCCAACGAGTCAGACGGTATAATCATAAATTGAAATCACTGATTATTGAAAAGAAGAAAGCACACAATCTGTAGAAAATATCAGGTCTCAATAGTGATTATCAGCATTTTTCTAAATTAAGAAATGAATGCAGGTATTCAAATGTTGCTGAACAAAATATTACTTCCAACCCACAGAAATTCTGGCAATATCTAAGTTTTAATAGGTCATGTAATAATATTACTTCACCATTGCATCTTAATGTACATCAGATAAAGGTGAAAACATTGTCAATCTTTTTGCTCAGCACTTTCTTATCAGAATAATAATAGCCATATGATTATCCTTTTTCAGTCAATCTGTCAGTTATTAGTAAGGCAGAAATTTACAACAATATGATATCTCTTGAATTAAAAATAGCTGTAGGACCAGATGGCATTTCAACTTATCTGGTTAAGAAAAGCTCATTTATTTTTTGTGAAGCAATCTTTTATCTCTTCAACTTATCATTAAACCAAGGTGTTTTCCCAAAGGAATGGAAGAAAGGATGTGTTAGCCCAGTTTTCAAAAATGGTGATAAAATAGACATAAAACAATTTAGACCAGTTATGATCTCTTCTCATATTTCCAAAATTTTTAACTCAATAATTCTTTTTGCAATAATTCTTGACAATAATTCTCTTTAGAAACATCATCATACAATTCCTGGAAGATGTGTGCAGCTCATTGGAATTTCAGTCCAAAAACTTTGATGAACTACTAGAGCAAAACAGTGAACTAAAAAAAGTGCATAGACCATTTAACCAGTGAGGTCAACAACAGCAAGGCTGAAAATAGTGCTCTCAAGGAACAAAATAATCATTTGACAGAGCAAATTCCTACAATTATCAACAGAGATTTGCAAACTAATATGCACTTAAGAAAACCCATACCACTAAATTGGCATATACAGGGAAACTTGCCAGAAAACCCAGATCCTTAAATCAAGATCTATGTACAAAGATCTAGGTCCCAGGGACATTCTCAACTCATGAGTCAAATGTTACCCAATTACAACAGTCAAGTTTTAGGGAGGAAGGGGGTCTGAGATTGCTCTTGGTAAACTGTCAGAGTGTAGTAAATAAACAAATAAAATTCAGTACATTGATGGAATCTTATGAGACTGATGTGGTGATAGGAGTAGAATCATGGTTGAGAGAAGGGGTGGGTAATAGAGAAGTATTTCCAGAAGGGTATACAGTCTATTGTAGAGACCGAGGAGATAAAAAGGGTGGGGGGGTGTTTATTCTGGTGAAGGAAACTTATTGTTCACATGAATGGTTTACCGATGAAAGGGATGAAATATTAGGGATAAAATTTGTTTGTGATAATATGAAGGAGGTGGGAATTATAGGAACATATAGGCCTGGAAGAGAGGAAAGAGACATGGAAATATTTGAGAAAATAATAGATTATACTCATAAAAATAATAATGATATGGTAATAATTGGGGGAGATCTGAACTTGCCTGAAGTTGAATGGAATGGAGCTGCAAGTGAAGCCCATGAACAGAAACTGGCAAATAAGTTAATTTGGGAGGGAGGATTTACACAAGCAGTACAAGAACCGACTCCTCTCAACAACTTGCTAGATGTATTCTTGGTTAAACCATGGGAAATTGTTGATAAAACTGAGGTAATTGAAGGAATAGGTGACCATAAGGCTGTAATAATGGATGTAGGACTTGTACCAAAAATGCTTAATAAGAGGGTCACACAAGACAAGAAATTATACAGAAAAACTAAAGTTGATGAATTTGGGACTTACCTTAAATCACAATTCAGTTGTTGGATAAGTGAAGGGAGTAATGTGGATACACTTTGGGCTAAATTTAAAGGAATCATTTGGGAAGGAGAGAAGAGATTTGTACCTGTTAAGAAGGGTAAAATGACCTCAGACCCTGTTTATTATACAAGGGAAATAAGGAAATTAAAAAGAAAATATAGAATAGTAAACAGGAAAATCAAAGAGGGTAGGGAGAATAGAGAAACTAGAAAACAGCTAATGAGGGAACTGAATAGAGTGAAAAAGGAAGCAAAAGAGAAATATATGAATGGCATACTTCAAGAGGTAATGACCACAAAGGGAAATGGAAAAAGATGTATTCATATATTAGGAATCAAAAAGGAAAAGGAATCCAAATTCCTACAATGGTGGGAGAAGAGGGTAAACACTATTCAACAGATACTGAGAAAGCAAATCTATTTAGTAGGGAATTCAGAGATTCAGTAGAAGATTGTCAGGAGTTGGAAACAGTAACAGAAGATAGAGAGGGAGAGACACATAGGGAAACAAGAAGCTTCTCATTCACAAATGAAGATATTTTCAGAGAAATCCAACTGCTTCAGCAAGGAAAAGCAGCAGGAAATGATCAAATTACTGGGGAGGTATTAAAGACAATGGGGTGGTACATAGTGCCTTATTTAAAATTTCTCTTTGACTATGTCATAAATAATAGTGTAATACCAAAAGAATGGAAGGAATCTATAATAATACCAATTTATAAAGGAAAGGGTGATAAAAGGAAACCAGAGAACTACATACCAATCAGCCTGACCAGTACCTAGTTTGTAAAATACTGGAGAGTTTAATATCAAAGTACATCAGAGGGATATGTGATGATAAAAATTGGTTCATGAGGAGCCAGTATGGATTTAGAAAGAAATTATCTTGTGAGGCACAACTGATGGGATTTCAACGGGACATATCAGATCAGTTGGATTCAAGAGGCCAGTTAGATTGCATAGCCATAGATCTTTCCAAAGCCTTTGATGGAGTGGAACATGGAATATTATTAAAGAAATTGGAGGGAATAGGATTGGACGTAAGGGTTACATGTTGGATAAGAACATTTCTAAATTCAAGTGTTCAGAAAGTCAAAGTAGGAAATAATATATCACAGAAAGAGAAAGTTTGGAAGGGAATTGCACAGGGTAGTATAATCGGTCCGTTACTTTTCTTAATATACACAAATTATTTAGGGAACAATATAACATCAAAAATAAGATTGTATGCAGATGATGTAATTGTTTATAGGGAAATAAATAACATTGAGGATTGTTCAGAATTACAAAGGGACCTTGAAAGTATCCAACAGTGGGTTGAAGAAAATAATATGAAGGTTAATGGAGGCAAATCAACTGTTACAACATTTACAAACAGGAGCTTTAAAACTGAATTTGAATATTCTTTGGATGAGGTAGTTATCCCAAAAGATGGCAAGTGCAAATACCAGGTGTGAGATTTGAAAGTAATTTGCACTGGAAGGGTCATGTTGATGACATTGTTGGGAAAGCATACAGATTGTTACATGTCATAATGCAGCTACTTAAAGAATGCAACAAAGAATTAAAAGAAAAAACTTACTTAAGTATGGTTCGTCCATTATTGGAATATGCAAACAGTGTTTGGGATCCTCACCAAGAATACCTAATAAAAAAAATAGATAGTGTGCAGAGGAAAGCAGCAAGATTTGTAACAGGGGATTTCAGGAGAAACAATAGTGTATCAGAAATGTTAAAGGAACTTGGGTGGGAAACTTTAAGTAAGAGAAGGGAGAAAACTAGACTTATAGGATTATATAGAGCCTATACAAGAGACGAAGCATGGGGAGAAATCCGTGAGAGGCTTCAGTTGGAAAATAATAATATTGGCAGAACTGACCACAAGTATAAAATTAGAAGGAATTTTAGCAGAAGCGACTGGGGTAAATTTTCATTCATTGGGAAGGGCGTGAAGGAGTGGAACAGTTTACCAGGGGTAGTGTTTGATCCTTTTCCAAAATCTGTACAGGTATTCAAGAAGAGAATAAACAGCAACAGGGAGAATAAATGAAATGTTAGAGGGCATTCAACCAGTGCAGGCTATTGTAAATAAAAAATGTGTGTTAAAAAAAAATGTATTCCATCCCCTGGTCCATGGAGTTTGGATAGCCAAAGTAGGGGACTGCCTGTAGGAGTGAAGTACAGTGGGGACTTCGAGCGCCCTGGGACCACTACGGTAGCTGTGAAGGCCCTTCAGGAACTCTGAAAAGTGGTGGCAAAAGGGGGCTCTGGTTAAGACGCAGCAGGTCGTTATGCTACTTAGATCCAAAATGGGTTTTTTAAAAAATAAATAAATGCAATGTAAATTTTAATCTTATACTAGTTGCATAGTATTATTTGAAGTAATTCCACATACTGTATATGAGTTGACTATGTTTGTAAGTATAGGAGATATTATAAGTAGAATTTTGTAAACAATATAAATTTACTAAGGATGATCTGTTTGATTAATAGAAAAAAGTTGTTAGCATAAATTGTATATTATTGTATTCTAGAAAAAAAAAATTTCTTCTCTTGTTAATTTAAAATTTAGTGCTTGACAATAATGTATTTTAGTGTACCATTTGCCACCGAGGTAGACACCTCATTTGCAAATAAAGAGATTTTGAAATACGGTATATGATCTAGAGCAATACTCTAAGGACAAAAGGACAAGAATGTGTATGATATAGCAACTCAAGTTGCAGATGCAATTGGAGTGGCAATTATACTTGATCGGAACACTGAATATTGCCACTGACTCCCAGCTGTTACAGGTAAGGACAGGAGGAAGAAGACTCATCTCAAGACTCCTCTCATAACTGCAAAACTCTATTTGTGTAAAACATAAAACACGATCATGGATGAAAAAGGAAAACTTCTCTGTGCAGGTATAAAAGTCAGTGGGGACACAACAGTATACGGTACTTAAATGAACTTCTAACAAAACAGAACCAAAATCTATATTGGCTAGCCAGAAATACAAGACACTCCTTAAACTACAAATTTGCACGGACCAAGAATGGGAAGATCTCCGTGAAGAAAAATGAAGAAGCCCCATATTGCAAATCAAGATTGCAGCTGACCTACCAGGAATTCCCATGAAGCAGGGAGATTGAAAACACAAGTTAGGATATGTATACCTGAGCCAAGTGATTCATAAATATACTTGTATTTAAGTTCTGTCTCTAAGCATGCACACTAAAACTAGACAATAGACTATGGATAAGAAACCAGATCATGAGTTAGGTCTTACCCTAGAAGATAATATCACTACAGGCATTGTAAATAGCCCTCATGATTTGAAAAATTAATTAACTATACTGCAGAAATGAGACTTAGGCACCTGAATATAAATAGCATGATAACAAATTTTGAAAGCATGCTAGTTATGTTAAATCAATGGGACCATAAACCAGACATCATAAAACTATCTGAATCCCAACTCATTAGGGATATACCCTTTGCTATTTTAGGATATGTGTACTTCATACACATTCTACACATGACAGCTTAAAGGTATAAACACATAAAACTTTCCAAAAGACAGAGGAAATTTCAAAGGGGGTCTAGACCCCTACCCACACATGCACGCCAAATCCAAAGATAAATTTTAAATGACCAACGAGTCGGACCAACAAATAGTAAACAAGCTAGAAACAAACTTTTCAGGAATTTGGATTCAGTATGATAAAAATTATTGGTCTCTATTGTAGTATCTTATAAGAAATCAGCATGCTTATTCTATCATTGTGAAAAATTTGTGTAGTAGAAGTACAGAAAATCTCTTACCGGTACTGGTACTAGAATTCTGTTGTAATTAGGATAGGCATAACTGCAGTTTAGAATTGTGTCATTCTTGTGTATTCCTTTTAGTATTCAGTAATTAATGGCAGTTTTTATCCTGTTAAGATGTTGTAGGATAAAAATATAGTAAAACTTAGTAGTATTGTAGTATAGTAGTATATTAATTACCATATATTCATGTGATCTTTGTGTACTATCTTAGATAATACCGCAGAAGTCCGCTATAGCGAGTACGGCATATAACGAGAACTCCGTTATACCGACAAAGTTTTGCTGTCCCTTCAAAATTCCTATATTAAACTGTGTATTATCCTTCGGTTACAGCGAGAGCCCTATTACTGACGCATCCGTTATTACGAGCGATTGAGCGCGCGCGATTTTTCCGTTACCGATATTTATGCACCCCAACGTTAAAAATGCGTAAATAACGTGTCCGATAAGAGTTCTCAACTCGTTAAAAATAAAGGCTGACTAAACGATCGCTTAATTTTAATGCTAAATACTGCAATTAAGTAAAAAGGGGAAACACCTCGAGATATGGCAAAGTGCATAATAGAGTTCGGAGGTTAAATTATATTTTCTCGCTTCTGGTTAAATTACGGAAAGGTTATTATCTCGTAAATTTATAGCGAGAAGGTTATCATTTCTCTACTGACGCTTGAAGTATGTTTTCATCATATGATTGTATAGTAGTATAGTACGGTTGAGTTAGGATAGGTGACGCTGTTGAATAAGGAAACTGAAACGTTTGCCACAAAATGCGATCGATCATTTTTTGTACTGTACCGTACCGTATAGTTTTCTCACTATGTGCATTTGCGAGTGCTCTCGTCGACATTCGAAGGCGATGTTGGAGTCGATTACTAATACCCAACGACTGCTGTTCTCTGAAGAAAATTCGAAATGAAAAAGGATAACAAGTTTTCGTAATAAATGCGTAAATAACGTGACCGATAGCAGTTGTTAACTTGTTAAAAATAACGGCTGAAATAAACGATCTCTTAATTTTAATGTTATATACTGAAACTAGCAAGATACCCGTGCTTCGCTACGGTATTGCACTGAAATTTATAACTGAATGCTTATTGCTTTAGATATATACCGTAATCCGGCGAAATTCGCGATCTGACTCATTTTCTAATAGATTACGGCAAGTTTCCTCCCATTTTAAAATCTTTCTTTCCAGAAATCGATTTCGTACTTCGTACTTCCCGGGCTAGGTTGAGGTATTCCACCCGGTCAGTACGGTCCCTAAATCTTTGCCATCTTTCCTATAAGCATTTTTAATATGGATCAAATCCTTCAGGAGATCCGGCATGGTGTCGTCTTGGGTGCCTTGGCGGAACTGTTGTTCTTCTTCTTCTTCTTCTTCTTCTTCTTCTTCTTCTTCTCCTTCTTCTTCTTATTATTATTATTATTATTATTATTAGATGTTCTGGACCCCACAGCGAGATGCAAGACCGCTACTTGGCGGTAAATTACATCATGCGGCCATTGTCATTGTTGACAATGTGACCAGCACCATTGTCGCGCGTAGGCAAGTGTGCGGGATTTTGGCGATACGAATGACATACTTCCGTGCATTATTGACCTTATTATAGAGGTGAACAATTTGACGGTCAATCTCATTCCTATCGTTTATTTCAAATGTGTTTACATTTTTATTTATATGCCAGGAGATTCTACTCTAATCTAAGAACATTCTCCGAAGGAAAAAATGGCTGTTGAAAACGAACCTAGGAAAGATTAAAAATGATCGGTTTATGATCAGAATAAGTACATAAAAAATCTACAGCCTGTTTCGAGTCATTCGACAGGGTCAGGAATGGAATGAATAAAGCCCGATCTAGCGGCGACAATAGGAATTGTGCCGGCTGCCGAAGCCTGTCGCACTCCTCTGGGGCAATGATCGATGAATGACAAATGAAATGAAATATTGGACAGTGTTGCTGGAATGAATGATGGCAGGGAAAGCCGGAGTATCCGGAGAAAAACCTGCCCCGCCTCCATTTTGTCCAGCATGAATGTCACATGGAGTGAACGGGATTTGAACCACGGAACCCAGCTATGAGAGGCCGGCGCGCTGCTGCCTGAGCAACGGAGGCTCCTTATAAGTACATTATGAACAGTAAAATCAATTGGTCTCACGTCATTTTACACCCCACCGCCGTTAAGTTTATTCCCCCCCCCCCCCAATAAAAAATTAAAAGAAGGCGCGTTTCTTTATGTTTAAAGGAGATTCCAAACACCAATGTTCACGTCTATTACCTTCAGTTTTGAGATATAATATCCCCTTAAAAATAATTCACATTTTTTCACCTCCTTTCACACTCCTCTCCTCCCCCCCCCCCCCCCGCCCCACAGAGTGAAAAAGATACTTGTTTCTTTAATAGTAAAGGATCTTCTAAATACCATTTATCATGACTCCAACTTCTTCAGTTTTTGATTTATGTGTCCTCATGAAAGGAATTCAAATCCTTTTCACTCCCGCCCCAAAAGATGGTCCCCCTCCTCAAACGCGTTTTTCTTTGTTTTTAAAGACGATCCAAATATCAATTTTCACGTCTGTAACAACTTTAGTTTTTATTAGATGTATGTATTCTCATACAATTAAGTCAATTAATTTTTCAATTCTTTCACCCCACCCCACTTCATTGGATTTTCCGAGAATACGTGTTTCTTTACTTTTAAAACAGATTCCAAATATCAAATTTCATGTCTGTAACATCTCCATTTTTGAGATATCAGTAGCCTAATTAAAAGAAATCAACACCATTTTCAGTCACTTTTACCTCCCCTCTCCACCCAAGTGGTATTCAGAAAAATTAAGATACACGATTCTTTATTTTTAATGCAGATAAAAATACCATTTTTTACTTCTGTAACATGTTAAGTTTTTTGAGATATACTGTAGGAAATGTCACCCCTTTTTTCCCCTTAAGTGGAGTTTCCAAAAACAAATCACCTATGTTTCTTTACATTTATAGGAGATTTCAAATACCCACTTTTTACGTCTGTAATATTTTACGTTTCTAAGATATTCTGTAGATATATTCTTTAAAAAATTCCCCCCAATTTGTCACTCCTGTTTAACCGCTATTAATTGGCTTTTTCCTAAAACAAAAAATACGTGTTTCTTTATTTTTAAAGGAGATGCCATATACAAATTTTCAGTTCTGTAATATCTTCAGTTCTTGATATACATGTATCCTCATTAAAGGCATTCAACCCATTTTTCACCACTTTACATCCCTCCTATTGGGATTTACAGAAAGCAAAAAAATACGTGTTCCTTTACTTTTTAAAGGAGAATCTAAATAACAATTTTTACAACTGTAGACTTTTAAAGTTTTAAGATGTAGACAAACTCATTTTAAAAAAATCACCCCCCTTTTCAGCCCCCATTATTTGGATGTTCAAAAAACGAAAAAATACCTATTTCTTTATTTTTAAAGTAGATCCCAAATACCAATTTTCAGGTCTGTAATATTTTCAGATTCTAAAATATAATTAGCCTCATTAAAGGCATTCATCCCATTTTTTCACCCTTTTCCACCCTTCCTATTGGGATTTTCCGAAAACAAAACTATACGTGTTTCCTTATTTTTAAGGAGATTCTAAATACCAATTTTTACATCTATAAACTTTAAAAGTTTAGAGATATAGATACACTCATTTTCAAAGTTCCCCCTTTTCACCCCCCCCCCCATTAATTGGATTTTCCAGTACCAAACAAATATGTGTTTCTTTATTTTTAAAGGAGATACCAAAACACCAATTTTCAGGTCTGTAATATCTTCAGTTTCTGAGATATAGGTATCCTCATTAAAGGCATTCAACCATTTTTTCACCCCTTTTCACCCCTCCTATTGGGATATTCCGAAAACAAAAAAATACGTGTTTCTTTATTTTTAATAAAGATTCTAAATACCATTTTTTACATCTGTAATCTTTTAAAGTTTTGAGATACAGATACACTCATTTTAAAATTTCACCCCCTTTTTCACCCCCTTAGCGAAGGAATATCCAAAAATCCTCTCCCAGCGAGCACCTACATCTTAATATGAATGTATCCCCAAAATTTCATTTAATTATGTCCAGTAGTTTTGGCTCGGCGATGATGAATCAGTCAGTCAGTCAGTCAGTCAGGACAAGTTATTTTATATACATAGATTAAGTAAGAATGTGATTCACCTCAAGATATGTCAGAGTACATCACTGTTTGTAGAGGATTTTCTCGCGTCTAGTTAAATTTCGGAAAGGCTATTCACATATCAATTGTTAGCGAGGATAACCCATTTCTCTACAAGCGTTTCAAATACCGGTATGTTTTCATGACATATATACGGTTAGGTTAGGTGACGCCATTTGAAGAGGAAAACCCTGGAGTGATGCCATATTTCTCCGAATCCAAAACGACGTTTTTTCCCCTCAGAATCTCATGCGAAAAATCAAGTGTTGTCTTGCATTCGCGGCCTAACAGTAATGAATACCACTGGCAACTACCGCGCTAACCACGCTGCTGCTTTTCACCTCCGCACGCGCACGCACACACAAAATTAGTTGACAGTAAACGACCGCCTATTTTAATACATTGCTAGCCATGACAACCGGTTGTGCAGTGCCTGTGTGTTAACGTCACTGGATCTCGGGAAATACTGAAGAGAGAATGGCATTCTATTAGCCTCTACAAAAACGTTTCTCAGATCTGCAAAATGGCATCAAAACATGCTAGCCTTCGAATTCTTAGAAAGGCTGCTAAGTGGCGGAGTTATAACGCGTCTACTATACCTGACTTAATAAAATTAAGTTTTATAGACAGCAGGAATATTTTCGTGATGGATGGTCGTAAAGATACGTGGAACAGGTATTGCCGGCAAATTTTGAACGGATTCTTGTCGATATTATGATGCCTATTTTAAGTTAATGGTTATTAAACACTCTGAAATGTAGAATAATTGTGCAGTCGCAAGAAAATATGGCTCAGGCGTAACTAAAGTCAATATTTGGCATCAGCGCGAAGACAAAGATAGCTAAAAAATGTGTACCGTACAAAAGATGCATTCAGTGGTCCGCAACAAGGACGCTTCAATCAAGTCAATGAAATTGTGAGGCATGTGCACGAAAAACGCAAGGGCGGAATGGCCATACCATGGCGCAATAAATTCACTCGCTCACCTTCAAAGTCCGCGATTAGGCCATTACAACTCTAGCCGTTGAAGTTGGCCAAACCCGGCAAGCGAGACGTGCGTGTAGCGGTAGCCGGTTATATCTGACGCTGAGTAAAAGTACCATAACCGTTTTGTAGACAGCAAGAATGTCTTCCTGACGTATCGCCGTATTGTAGAAACGCATGGAATAGGTATTACGGCAAATTTTCAACGGGTTCTCTTCGCTATTATGATGCCAATTTTAAGTTATTGGTCATTAAACCCGCGAGAATAAGGAATAATTGTGCAGCAAAAAATATGTGGCATAAAAAACCAATGTTCGGCGTCTAAAAATAGTCTGAAAATGCGTACTCTACAACAAAGGCATTCATATGATTTTACAAAGCATTTCTTGAGTCTGATAACATTTTTTGAAGGAAAAAGTAGGATTCGTCTTCAATTTGGAGAAATACGGTACCGGTACTGTATTTTTTCAGAATGAAATTAAACATACACTTTCACGTAGTATCGGATTTCGAAAAATAACAAACAAGTAAGCCGTAGTGTGGATATCATCCGCAGAAACGCAAGTTTTGAACAAACTGATTGCTGTTTTCATGTGTTTGGGTGTTTTCCCGACTTATATACAGAAATAGGATATAACGACAATCCGCTATAGCGAGTAAATTTCCCGCGGTTATGAATTCTCGCTATAACGGGCTTCTACTGGCTTTCCTTTTTTGCACAGAATACGTTATTTTCTTTTTTCTTTTCATTATTCTGTAATTGCTAAGGAGTGCAAGTGTAGGAACTGTTAGTGTGGCCAGGCATTAAGGAGTATGAGGGAGGATTTGGAGAGTTTGAGGGAGATAATTAGGATTCTCTCAGAGGACAGGAAGAAGGTAGGCCTACCTCAAACAAAGTACAGGATACAGGAGGTGTAAAAGAGGGATGGGAAGGAAAGGGAGAAATTGTAGAAGACAGGTGGTCTAATGTTTTAAGGGGTAGGATATTGCCGGCTAATGGCTCTATTCAGGACAGGTATCTGTGAGAAATCGGTACGAGTCACTGCAGTTAGAACAACACAGGGAAGATGAAGAACAGGGGGCCGTTGCTGAGAAGTGTGGAAGTAGGAGGAAAGGGAAATGTAGATTAAGAGGATAGGGAAAGACAGGTAGAACAGGGTCATGGTAGGGAGAAAAGGGAGGAGGAAGTAGATTCTGCAGCCATCAGGAAATATAAGGCTGACCAGAAGGGGAGGAGATCAAATGAGGTGGGTAGGCTTGAGGCTCTGGTCATCGGGGATTCCATTGTTAGACATGTGGGGAAAGTGTGTGGAGGAAAGGGAACCAGAGTAGAGTGTTATCCAGGAATTAGGTTAAGGCAGATGTTGAGGAAAGTAGGGGAGAAGGAGGAGGGAAAGGAGAAGGTTGTAGTGTTTCATGTTGGTACCAACAACGTAAGGCAAGCAGGTATAAGAACCAACATAGATGGGGATGTAGGATCTGGTAAATGCAGCATGGGTGAAGTTTAAGGAAGCAGATATTACTATCAGTGGAATACTCTGTAGGAAGGATACTGACTGAAAAGTGATTGGGTATTTGAATGAGACTTTGGAGTGGGTACGTGAGGGAATTGGGAGTGAAACTTCTAGATTCTAATGACCTTCACTTAAACTGCAGGGGTATGTATGTTAGGAAATTTTGCTTAGAAAGGATATAGGGAAGTACGTTCAGGGAAACAGGGTGGTCCAGGGAGTGGTGATAAGGGTACAGGGATCCGGAAGTCAAGTAGGGATCACATAAATATGTTAGTGTTGAACTGTAGAAGTACTGTAAAGAAAGGACTAGAATTATAAGTA
This sequence comes from Anabrus simplex, assembly GCF_040414725.1. Classification (NCBI taxonomy): domain Eukaryota; kingdom Metazoa; phylum Arthropoda; class Insecta; order Orthoptera; family Tettigoniidae; genus Anabrus; species Anabrus simplex. The sequence goes on along the minus strand of NC_090265.1, from coordinate 1,519,935,289 downwards.
ATTTAATAGATACGGTATATACTTACCAGATATTGTAATAGCAGTTGAATCATGGCTGAGAAATGATATAATGATTGCAGAAATTTTCTCACAAAAGAGAGGTGTGTATCGTACAGATAGAATAAGAATGGTAGGAGGGGGTATATTCATTCTGATGAAAGAAGAACTTGTAAGCTACGAAAAAAGTTAAAGATGACAAACATGAAATTCTAGGTGTAAGGGTCGTCTCTAAAGGTAATAGGCAACTTGTCCGGATCCATGGCTAAATGGTTAGCGTGCTGATCTTTGGTCAGAGGAGTCCCGGGTTCGATTACCGGCAGGGTCGGGAATTTTAACCATAACTGGTTAATTTCTCTGACACGGGGGCTGGGTGTATGTGTAGTCTTCATCATTATTTCAATCAATCAATCAATCAATCAATATTGATCCGCATTTAGGGCAGTCGCCCAAGTGGCAGATTCCCTATCTGTTACTTTTCTAGCCTTTTCCTAAATGATTTCAAAGAAATTGGAAATTTATTGAACGTCTCCCTTGGTAAGTTATTCCAATCACTAACTCCCCTTCCTATAAATGAATATTTGTCCCAGTTTGTCCTCTTGAATTCCAACTTTATATCCATATTGTGATCTTTCCTACTTTTATAAACGCCACTCAAACTTATTCGTTTACTAATGTCATTCCACGCCATCTCTCCGCTGACAGCTCGAAACATACCACTTAGTCGAGCAGCTTTTGTTCTTTCTCTCAATTCTTCCCAACCCAAAATTTGCAACATTTTTGTAACGCTACTCTTTTGTCGGAAATCACCCAGAACAATTCGAGCTGCTTTTCATTGGATTTTTTCCAGTTCTTGAATCAGGTAATCCTGGTGAGGATACCATACTCTAGTTGGGGTCTTACCAGAGACTTATATGCACTCTCCTTTACATCCTTACTGCAACCCCTAAACACCCTCATAACCATGTGCAGAGATCTGTACCCTTTATTTACAATCCCATTTATGTAATTACCCCAATGAAGATCTTTCCTTATATTAACACCTAGATACTTACAATGATCTCCAAAAGGAACTTTCACCCCATCAAAGCAGTAATTAAAACTGAGAGGACTTTTCCTATTTGTGACACTCACAACGTGACTTTTAACCCTGTTTATCAACATACCATTGCCTGCTGTCCATCTCACAACATTTTCGAGGTCACGTTGCAGTTACTCACAATCTTGTAACTTATTTATCACTCTATAGAGAATAACATCATCCGCAAAAAGCCTTACCTCCGATTCCACTCCTTTACACATATCATTTATATATATATATATATATAAGAAAACATAAAGGTCCGATAATACTGCCTTGAGGAATTCCCCTCTTAATTATTACAGGGTCAGATAAAGCTTCACCTACCCTAATTCTCTGAGATCTATTTTCTAGAAATATAGCAACCCATTCAGTCACTCTTTTGTCTAGTCCAATTGCATTCATTTTTGCCAGTAGTATCCAATGATCCACCCTATCAAATGCTTTAGACAGGTCAATCGCGATACAGTCCATTTGACCTCCAGAATATAAGATATCAGCTATATCTTGCTGAAATCCTACAAGTTGAGCTTCAGTGGAATAACCTTTCCTAAAACCGAATTGCCTTCTATCGAACCTGTTATTAATTTCACAAACATGTTTAATATAATCAGAAATGCCTTCCCAAAGCTTACATACAATGCATGTCAAACTTACTGCCCTGTAATTTTCAGTTGTATGTCTATCACCCTTTCCTTTATACACAGGGGCTACAATAGCAACTCTCCATTCATCTGGTATAGCTCCTCCGACCAAACAATAATCAAATAAGTACTTCAGATATGGTAATATATCCCAACCCATTGTCTTTAGTATATCTCCAGAAATCTGATCAATTCCAGCCGCTTTTCTAGTTTTCAACTTTTGTATCTTATTGTAAATGTCATTTTTATCATATGTAAATAATATTACTTCTTTGACCTTAGTCTCCTCCTCTATCTCGACGTTATCCTTGTAACCAACCATCTTTACATACTGCTGACTGAATACTTCTGCCTTTTGAAGATCCTCACATACACACTCTCCTTGCTCATTAATTATTCCTGGAATGCCCTTCTTGGAACCTGATTCTGCCTTAAAATACCTATAGGCCTACATACCCTTCCATTTTTCACTAAAATTTGTATGACTGCCAATTATGTTTGCCATCATGTTATCCTTAGCTGCCTTCTTTGCTAGATTCAATGTTCTGGTAAGTTCCTTCAATTTCTCCTTACTTCCACAGCCATTTCTAACTCTATTTCTTTCCAGTCTGCACCTCCTTCTTAGTCTCTTTATTTCTCTATTATAATAAGGTGGGTCTTTACCATTCTTACCACCCTTAAAGGTGCAAACCTGTTTTCGCATTCCTCAACAATTTCTTTAAACCCATCCCAGAGTCTGTTTATATTTTTATTTACCGTTTTCCACCGATCATAATTACTATTTAGAAACTGCCTCATGCCTGCTTTATCAGCCATATGGTACTGCCTAATAGTCCTACTTTTAAGACCTTCCTTTCTATCACATTTATTTTTAACTACCACAAAAACAGCTTCATGATCACGAATACCATCTATTACTTCAGTTTCCCTATAGAGTTCATCTGGTTTTATCAGCACCACATCCAGGATATTTTTCCCTCTGGTTGGTTCCATCACTTTCTGAATCAGCTGTCCTTCCCATATTAACTTATTTGCCATTTGTTGATCATGCTTCCTGTCGTTCGCATTTCCTCCCCAATTGACATCTGGCAAATTCAGATCTCCCGCTACAATCTCATTTTTGTCCATGTCGTTTCCGACATAGTTGACTATCCTATCAAATAATTCCGAATCCGCGTCAGTGGTACCCTTTCCCGATCTGTACACTACAAATATATCAAGTTGCCTATTATCTTTAGAAATGAGCCTTACACCTAGAATTTCATGTGTCTCATCTTTAACTTTTTCGTAGCTTACAAATTCTACTTTAACCAGAATGAACACTCCCCCTCCCACCATTCCTATCCTATCTCTACGATACACACTCCAGAGCCGTGAGAAAATTTCTGCATCCATTATATCATTTCTCAGCCATGATTCAACTCCTATTAAAATATCTGGTAAATATATACACTGACTGACAGTCACAATGCAACACCAAGGAGGAGTGGTTCGAAAGGGATGAAAGTTGGGGAAAAAACAGAGACGGCACGGATGAATAATTGATGTTTATTTCAAACCGATATGCAGGTTACACAATGCGCACGGCATCGACTCAGTAGGACGTAGGACCCACGCGAGCGGCGATGCACGCAGAAACACGTCGAGGTACAGAGTCAATAAGAGTGCGGATGGTGTCCTGAGGGATGGTTCTCCATTCTCTGTCAACCATTTGCCACAGTTGGTCGTCTGTACGAGGCTGGGGCAGAGTTTGCAAACGGCGTCCAATGAGATCCCACACGTGTTCGATTGGTGAGAGATCCGGAGAGTACGCTGGCCACGGAAGCATCTGTACACCTCGTAGAGCCTGTTGGGAGATGTGAGCAGTATGTGGGTGGGCATTATCCTGCTGAAACAGAGCATTGGGCAGCCCCTGAAGGTACGGGAGTGCCACCGGCCGCAGCACATGCTGCACGTAGCGGTGGGCATTTAACGTGCCTTGAATACGCACTAGAGGTGACGTGGAATCATACGCAATAGCGCCCCAAGCCATGATGCCGCGTTGTCTAGCGGTAGGGCGCTCCACAGTTACTGCCGGATTTGACCTTTCTCCACGCCGACGCCACACTCGTCTGCGGTGACTACCACTGACAGAACAGAAGCGTGACTCATCGGAGAACACGACGTTCCGCCATTCCCTCATCCAAGTCGCTCTAGCCTGGCACCATGCCAGGCGTGCACGTCTATGCTGTGGAGTCAATGGTAGTCTTCTGAGCGAACGCCGGGAGTGCAGGCCTCCTTCAACCAATCGACGGGAAATTGTTCTGGTCGATATTGGAACAGCCGGGGTGTCTTGCACATGCTGAAGAATGGCGGTTGACGTGACGTGCGAGGCTGCCACCGCTTGGCGGTGGATGCGCCGATCCTCGCGTGCTGACGTCACTCGGACTGCGCCTGGACCCCTCGCACGTGCCACATGTCCCTGCGCCAACCATCTTCGCCACAGGCGCTGCACCGTGGACACATCCCTATGGGTATCGGCTGCGATTTGACGAAGCGAACAACATGCCCTTCTCAGCCCGATCACCATACCCCTCGTAAAGTCGTCTGTCTGCTGGAAATGCCTCCGTTGACGGCGGCCTGGCATTCTTAGCTATACACGTGTTCTGTGGCACACGATAACACGTTCTACAATGACTGTCGGCTGAGAAATCACGGTACGAAGTGGGCCATTCGCCAACGCCGTGTCCCATTTATCGTTCGCTACGTGCGCAGCACAGCGGCGCACTTCACATCATGAGCATACCTCAGTGACGTCAGTCTACCCTGCAATTGGCATAAAGTTCTGACCACTCCTTCTTGGTGTTGCATTTGCTCTGTCAGTCAGTGTATCTATTACATTACTTAATTCTATTCCTTTCTTTACAATACTTCTACAGTTCAACACTAACAATTTTATGTCATTCCTACTTGATTTCCAGTTCCCTGTTCCCTTATCACCGCTCCCTAGGCCATCCCGTTTCCCTGAATGTACCTCCCTATTACCCTTCCAAACAAATTTCCTAACTTATACGTACAACTGCGGTTTAAATGAAGGTCATCTGAGCGCAGATCCCTATCTCCTACCCACCCATTAGGATCGAGAAATTTCACTCCTAGTTTCCCACATACCCACTCCATGGTCTCATTTAAATCCCCAATCACCCTCCAGTCAGTGTCCCTCCTACACAGTATTCCACTAATAACAATCTCCGCTTTCTTAAACTTCACCCGTGCTGCATTTAGCAGATCCCACACATCTCCAACTATGTTGGTACTTACCTATATCAGCTTGCGTTGCGTTGTTGGTACCAACGTGAAACACTACCACTTTCTCCTTCTCCTCCTCCCCCTCTTCTACATTCCTCAACATCTGCCTCAACCTAATTCCTGGATAACATTCTACCCTGGCTTCCCTTTCCTCCACACACTTTCCCCACGTGTCTAATGATGGAATCCCCCATGACCAGAGCCTCAACCCTACCCACCTCATTTGATCCCCTCCCCTCCTGGTCAGCCCTATCTTCTCTCGCTGCTGCAGAAGCTACTTCCTCCTCCCTTCTCTCCTTCCCATGATCCTGTTCCACCTGTCTTTTCCTATCCTCTACTCTACATTTCCCTTTCCTACTTTTTCCCTTCCTCTTACTTCCACACATCACACCAACAGTTCCCTGTCCCTCATCTTCCCTCTGTTGTTCTACCTGGAGTCACTCGTACCGATTTCTCACAGACACCTGTCCTGAATTCTGATTCTGAATAGAGCCCTTAGCCTGCAATCTCCTTCCCCTCATCGAGGCGCGCAGGCCGCCTACGGGCATCAAATCAAGAAAGACCTGCATCTGGCGAGCTGAACTTGTCCTTGGACACCCCCGGAACTAAAAGCCATACGCCATTTCATTTAATTTCATTTCATAGGCAACTTCATGTCTTTAGAGTGTATAGACTGGGAAAGGGTAGCGCTGGCGCTGATTCTGAATTATTTGATAAGATAATCAGCTGCGTGGGAAAGAACATGATTGTAGCTGGTGATCTCAATTAACCAAATGTCAATAGGGAAGGTAATGCAAACGACAGGAAGCATGACCAACAAATGGCAAATGAGTTCATATGGGAAGGACAGCTGATCTCACTTTTTTGTTCCGTATTCAATACAGCGATCGCACTTAGTTTACAAAAGGAGTATATTTTTTTCCCACCTATTCAATACAATTACTACCATATTATGTGGTTAAGTAAACATAGAAAATGTAAATTTTATGGGGACATGTTTCGCCCTTCTTTTATTGGGCATCATGAGCCATATTGGTTTAATCTTAAAACAAACATTGTTTAGAGGACATTGAAATTTATAATTTGTAAAAACTGAACTGTGATTTCTTATGATATTAACATTACGGAATAGTAGTTATAAAATATGATGTTGGGACATGACATATACTTACAACACATGTTGAAATCATTGTAAACATGTTTAAAATTTTGTCTATCGGAAATTTGTGTCATATAAAATCCCAAAACAGCACAAGTCTGGTACTGAAGTGGATCCTCATCGTAAGAAAATTCACCATATAGGCTACTTGCTGTAGCAGTTGTCAACATAAGTTTTCAATAGACTAGAATCGTTGAAAACTTGAGGGTGAATTTTGTTTATATTTTGCGTTCCGGCGCTAAAAAACTGGCCAAGAGAAAAAGCGAATGTTATAAAATTATCCTCATTGAGTTGATTGATCCAAAATATTATCTTGATATAACAAATGTAAAAATACGTTGATATCCTTGTTGAAGCTGCTTTTGAGACGAGTATTTCCGTGTATTTGACAGGTAATGTTTGATTATCATGTCGATACCTTAAAGCACACTAGTTCTATGTCCACTTTTGACAAGTTGTGGGAAATCGCAAAACAAAACTTGAGATTGATATTTCGTTATAATCCATTGTTCCTATATGCTGTTACACTGATTTTTTTTGAAGCATAATGCATCTGAGCTCTAATTCTAAAGAATTTAAGTGAAAATTCTAAATATTTTCATATTTTAATGTGTTTTTTGCACTTAAGTCGGGACATAGCACAACTGAGCACTAACAAGTATACCATTTTTGGACATAGTACTAACAGTTTTATTATGTGTCACAAAGGTGAAAGCAGGATATTTTCAACAAAAAAACAATATTTTAACCGCCAGGAAAACATTTATGACATTTTAGCACTTTGAATACAATACAATGTACAATGGAATATCAAATGTGAAAGAGACACAGAACAGAAAGGCCGCCACTGGAATATTCTTGGAACATTCTAATCATCCTTGCCCGCTGTCGGTGCCCATACAGCTTCATCACAGACATCCTTTGCAGAAGGCAAATTGTTGATGAAGCCCTTGTAATCAGATGGGATTACACCATTCTTCACCAGATTTAATAAATCTTTCTTTTTCTGAATGGATATGGGCAGCTGAGCACTGTATTTTACTTTCAGATAAATTTTTGCCCAATCAATTGTACACGGATTCACCACAAGCTCGTGGAAATCGTCCTTCACACCATACTTGAGTGAATTGTCGAACAATTTTTTTGGAAACGAAACCACTTTACGTGAAGCCAATTAACTTTCTCATTCATAGAATCTCTTGTTCGATTCTTCATGACTTGTTTTGTCAGCTGTTCTAAGTCGTACACGTTGTTGTAGCTCCGTAGAATGACAGTGTAAGGCCGAGGCTTCTTTCTGGCCATTTCGATTACAAGTTTATACTCGTGTGGAGTATAAATAGTTTTGTGTTTTCGACATTTCTCTATTGCGGCATGAATTGAGTCAGCCTCAAGGTAGCTATGGCCACTCTCCATAAATTTCAAGTCTATGGTTTTCAAGTTAGGGTGCATTTTGGTATTCATTGAGTAGAGCAAAGCAGAAACTACGTTTTGGTTCCTGTTCTGCCCACCACATGTATCAGCATACAGGACTAAATGCTCAACTTCCGGATGCAAGTGCTTAATGTAACTCATCAGGCAGCTGCCAATTTCTGCACTCCCTTTCCTACCATGGGTCTCATCCCACAAGTAGCAGGTTCCATTCTTGAATGAATCATAAACTGTAAAGTTAAAAACTGAGAGTTTTCTCTTATAGTAAATTTGGCAGTCCCCTGCAAAGGGTATTTGTAGTATCGCTTGCAGGTCAAAACTTCCACACACAAACTTTGGATTGTCTGCCTCAGTTTTGGTATCTTCTTCCTTCATTTCTCGTATTTGAAGCTTACGAGTGATGTGTTCCAAATAGTCCGAGCTGGTGGTAGTTGTCTTGGTGCGTTCTGCCTCGGTACACTTCGAGCATTGATCCTTCTTCGGAGTGAAAATGGCTAAGGGTGGTTCGAACTTATTAAAAATCGCCCGGAATACAGATTCTGACACCTGAGGGCGATTCGCATCCTTGCTGTACAGGTAATGTAAGGTTCGTATGTTTATGTCCGGTGCCAAGTAGAGACGATTGCTCTTCTTTCTACAGTAGTGAGCAGGAACTTTCGGAAACGAGTTAATGAAGGCACGAACGTGGCGAACAACTCGTTCTGGAGTTGCATTTGGTGCTGGTCGTCCAGCCCTCCGATCTCTCCCTAAGTAGGATCCGTGTGGGCTCTTATACTGCAAAGCCGCGTTTACCACACTCTTCGAAATAGCAAAGGTATTCAGAAAAAATCTTTGACATACTCGAACTGCATTTCCAGATACATTTGGCAACGTATACTTCCTACTGACTTCTTTATTGAATTCCGAATCAGGTTGCCTTTTTCTCTTCCGTTGAACAGGTTGTTCACTAACAAAGTTGCACAACATATTCTTTTGACGTTCGTTATTTTCGAAACCATAATATTCGTCGAACAGTGTTTGTTGGTGTTCTCGAGTAATGTTCGTTAGGCATCTGAATCTACATGCACAGTCATCCAGCTTCACAGCCTTGGGTGGAATAATTCGGCCATTGACGTCACTGTAACTCTTGCCAGCCAGCCGATTTAGCTTTTTGACGTTTCTCTTCCACTTTGCAGGGTCTGCAAAACGTCGTCTTTTCCGCTTTGGTGTTTCCGATGCAATATAATTGGAAATACCAATCTCGGAAACTTCCTCAGGAACATTCTGATTAAGCACTGCCTCTTCGTTCTTGTTATTTAAGGTTTCTGCAACAGCAAACAATAAAAATAATATCCTATTGCAAATACAAATACAGGAAGAGAGAGGCAAACGGGATATATTGGCAAATATTTGTACCAAGTATTCGTCATTGTTTATCTTAATGTATTTATAACTCGATCTTACCATCCATTGTATGTTGTGATTCATGATTGTCACTTCCAGCATCCTCTGGCGGTTCATAACCTTCACCTTTTTCTTCGCCTGCACACCTTTCAAGAATTGATATGTTGTAACTGTTGCTCTCCTCAAAAACTACTAATTGGTTTTTGGTGGAAATAGTAAGATCATCTTGTTCTATTGCATTTGGATCACCTGTAACCCAATTAATTGTATAATTAGAAAAACAGACTGAATGAGAAAAATAAAATTGACGTACTTGATTGACCTTTTATGAAAGCCTTACTTGCTTCATCGGTGTGTCGGTTCTGATTTGATATCACTGTGCCGTCAGCGTTTACTATTGCTATGACTTCTATTACCTCGTTGCCAGTTACCAGTTCTGCAATGAATTATTAAACACAATAAAACAAAATAAGAACAGTTTTGTTGGACTAGATATGTAAGTACACTATGAGAAAAAAGAAAATGAATGGTCACCATTAATGTCAGTTGCGAAGTTTTTTACGTCGATCTCCATAAAATGGTCAGTGTCAAACTCTCGTTCCCCTTGTCCTAGTACATCCATAGCAGTGGCATTACTTTGAGAGTTAATTTGGACCTTATTAGAGGTGTTAATTTCACGTTCCTCTTCTTCCAACTCATCCAACCACCTGCACAATTGATCTGCCTCTGCATTCATTTCTAATCATATGCAAAATAATTGCATTAGTACAGCCTTCAGTACAAATACGAGTTTTGATTGTTTTGATAGATAAAGAATGAGTTTAATAAGATGATAACTTACCGCTATAGTTTGTAGTATAACAACAACTATAAAAGCAGTCTTTTCACAATCGATATTGACACCATGTCACTCATTCACGATTAACACCTACAGCTATTATGTGAGCCAGAACAATTACAATATCTCTCACAAACTGCTGTACAAGACCGCCAAAACAACAAGTACCAAGGCCAATAATGAATCAAGAACGTGATCTACGTCCATTCTTGTTTCGTGAAGTAAATGCACACGCATACTATGTCCGGACATAGCACAACTGAGCACGTGAGACCTGACAACAAGGAATATATTAGGACATAGTACTTGTGTGCGCTTGTAAAGAAGACAGGGTAGGACATAGTAATTTTAGTTTTCTCGATTTTTCTCGTATTTCCCACTTGGTATGGACAAAGAACAACTGTGCATTCAATGCCGTTTCTCATGACTAATCTGATGGTACCAATATGTCGATATCCCAAAAAAGTGGACATAGCACTTGTGTGCTTTAAGGTATCGATGTGAAAATGTAGTCCTTCTAGAAGATGTGGAACATCGAAGAAAAGAATGTGGTTATACTGTAAAGGAACAAAAAGACGAGTTTGACGTGTGTGATTAAATCGTATGTTAATGCCCAAGAATTATGTATGATGTAAGATTTGTCGTAATTATGTTTACCTTAGGCCTACTGTATTAGCTAGTGATGTGCGCGAGTAACGCTTGGACTGGCGAGAATCGAGTCTGGCGAGTCCGAGCCTCTCCTAGTAACCCGTGCGAAGTAGCTTATTCGAATCTCCATGGTGACGTCACGGTCCGTAATTGCGACCTGTTGCCGAATAGTCGGAATAAATACTCCAATCATTAACTACTATTACAACAGCTAAGTAAATGATGACCATAACGTGAAACACGGGATTGTAAGACCGTAACATATTTGTTTCTAAATGCCATTCCTTGAGTTTGTCACACAATGGCATTCTTCTTTTTCTCCTTCGTCTATATTCAGTTGGGCTCTTTCATTACAGCCAAATACAGTAGAGACAATACGCGACACTCAGCGTGATATCGAGGGACAGCTATTAGGGCTCTCTCTCTAGCGGGTAGACCTGAGAACTACTGATTCTGTCATAAGAGCACGTGTATTTGTGTGTAAAGTTTCTGGTGTTATTTTTGCGTTTTCAGTGAGTTGACATAATTAAATAGTAGCGTGTGTCATTCCTTGATATCTCCTCTCAGTATGAGGGGAAAGTAATGTGCTGTGTTTGGCTGCAGTAACTATGAAGTAGAGAAGAATGCGCGGTCTTTCTTTCGCTTCTCTAGTGGCAAGAAAGTGTAATATTGTGTTTGCACATATATTCTTCCAGTGACAAAGAGATTTTTATAGTACTTCATAATCTTCTGACCTCATCGACCCATATTTTAACTGGGTTAAAATATAATACGCAAATTTTATTGTACAGTGCAGCAGGTAACCTTCAATACCGATGTGTTGATGTAGGTGTGATCTGTGGGATTTGAAATGTCACAGAAGTGATTTGGATAAGGTGTACAAGAAAGAAGGGACGTTACGCTTATATAAGAATTAAAAGATCCGTTCAGATCATTTCCAGGCCAGCGACTTTAGAAATCCTTGATTATACAGCCAAGGGTACGTTACATTTTTACTCTAATTGTACGTAAATATTACTCAAAGCATCACTATCAACAACATTTTCATACTTTTCTTTCTTTTATACCTCTTCTCAGATTAAAGCCGGGATTTTATAGATTTTCTTTCTGTTACTAGGCTTCATGTTAAGAGGAATATTCTCCAACTTTTAAATGTTAATTCATTGCATCAAGTGTGTAAGGAATGTGCCAATATTTTTATTGACAAGTGTCTTAATGTGATGATCAGTGTTTTTAAATGAGATAAAAGACAAATCTAACCGTAAAAGTTCAGGCAGGAACGCTAAACAAAAAAGTAATTCATAAATGAAAGATCAAGCCTTTTCACAGCAGTCCATTTCACATCTTGTTTATATGTCTAATTTAAGTCTTTAAATGATAACCTTTTAAATAAGTCTTCATTCATTTATCTAGAATTGCTTTAGCTACTTCGAAGTTAATAGCTCAATAATACTTTCTTTCTAGACGTAATTTATTTATCCATTTTCGTATATGCACTTCCACTGATATTTGAATTTAGCGCTACTTTTCAGGTCACGTCACTAGGAGCGCCACTTGCGAATTGTCTCCCATTTTAACAAGGCTAAATCTGGAAGTATCGCGTATTGTCTCTGCTGTATTTGGTGATGTTGAATGGGTCAAAACATTAGGATCTTAGAAATAACAATTATGCATCGTGATATTAAATTATATTTACACCAGTATTACTGTGTAGAGTAAGAATTCCATTTCAGAGTTATGCAGCAGATTTATAGCAGGATTGTACGGTAAGTTTATTTACAGGAAAATCGAGGACAGTGTTAGCTACATAAATTATTGAGAATCTACGTATCATTGAGGATCTACATGTTTTTGAATCTACGTGTTATTGTGACTACGCGTTACTGAATCTACATGTTATTGAAGGTACCGTACGTGTTGTTATCAGTTGATATTTTATGAGAGAGGCATTTATTGAATAGAGTCTTCGAATATAGAAACGAACAGATCGTTTATAGGAATGAAGTAATGTAAAGGTGATAGAATGAAGCCATCTTCGATATGAATCATAACAAATACAAACCCACTATCCCTTACTACAAATCGAAATACCACCTTTAGGAAATCGAAATAAAAGGGATTATGGTCGGAGCTCGCGGTACCATACCTCGTCACTTCGTCGCCACATGGAAGCGCTTCCAACTCCCAATGAAGCTCATCCCCGAAATCGCGACCCTCGTCCTCCGAGGCTCCATCAAGATCCTGAAGCAGACCCTACACGGTCAGTAATACTGATCAGTAATACTGAGTCAATAATACTGACAGTACCGGTACGCATCAATATTGTAGAGACCTTACACGATCATTATTACTGTCAATATTTTGGTCAGTACCAGTGCACTAGCTTACCATTGCGGCATTCTAACTTTACAAATAAAGTCAATAACCGTCACTACGGAATGAGATTTATAACATGCAATTGCGGTATCAAAATGGATCGTAAAAGACGGGCATTTTGTAGCTATCATATTAGTACTGCACGAAACGCAGTTTTAAACGTAAACGATGGGTTAAAGATTGGTTTAGGAAAAGAGAAGAGTATTCTCATATGAAGTGTTGAGGGAAACACAATATGCCGAAGCAGAAGATTATCAGAACTACGGTATCTCCGAATGCGTGAGGGTACTTTTGAGACATTACTACGAATGGTAGAGCCTTTTGTAATAAAGCAAAATACAAACATGCGGTGCTGTTTATCGGTGGCAGAGAGATTATCGGTGACAGTGAGGTATCATGCAACTGGTATAAATTTTTAAGACTGGTAGAGCCTTTTGTAATAAGGCAAAATACAAACATGCGGTGCTGTTTATCGGTGGCAGAGAGATTAGCGGTGACAGTGAGGTATCTTACAACTGGTATCAATTTTGAAGATGTAAAGTTTTCCGCTATAATGTCACCAGTTTCCATCAGTACAGCAGTTGTGGAAACATGTAAAATATTGTGTTAAGTACGTTTATTCTGGCAGCGTTTCATATAGCTCGATAAACTTTTGCAATAGGCCTACTTGACGGTTCCACAAGCACCTCTACTTGGCCTTGGTGAGAAACGCATTTGTCGTCCACCGTTGCTCCGTTGATACTGACAGAAATAATGACAAGCGCACTCGCACGGTGAGTATAACTGTCAGTATCCCCACCACTCTACAGTACTGACGCTCGCAGATCAGGAAACCCGGATCTGCTTCAGTACTGGCCTTCATTCCATCATTCCAGTCCACACGCGATCAGTATTACTGTAAATATTTTTCGGTACTGACAGTTTTATTGATCGTGTAGGGTCTGCTTGAGACACCACCTCTCTAGCTAATTCTGAATATTTTAATTAATAGATATGTACAGAAATTTGATATGTTTTACCTTGTTCTTAGAGGCAGCCTGTAAATACAGGAGGTCTTTCCAAAATAATTGGGAATTATATATACACTAGCTGATGTATCCGTGCTTCGCTATGGAATTATACATTGTATACAGAATTCTAGCTTAGGTAGTGCACACGTTGTGAGCAAGATTGTATTCAATTGCATAGCTCTTAACGTTATCCTAGAAACGCGACAGAGAAGTCACCAAACGTCTGTTCTCGTATGAAGAGTGGGCTAGGGAATTTTCATGGTAAAGGTAGGCCAGATTGCATACCATAAGTCACAATCTAGTTGGGGAGTTTTCATTATAATGGCAGACATTCACTCCCCATCTGCCTGGTTACATCCTCAGAAAGACTGCCTTAGTGGTTTCGCAACTGAAATGAACATAGGTCATTACAATGACTTCATTACGAATGGTGTGATTAAAAGCAATGCTTTCAAATGAAATACTCGATCTAGGCCCGGTTTCATCAACACATGTTAGTACTTAGCAAGGTGTTACATCATTTTAACATACGATTTAAGAAAATTTGCGTTTCATCTACAACTGTTAACATTAACAAATGTTAAACTGCGTATTAAAGTTAACATCACCCATTTCCAATGTTAAGTCCGGCTCCATGGCTAAATGGTTAGCGTGCTGGCCTTTGGTCACAGAGGTCCCGGGTTCGATTCCCATCAGGGTCGGGAATTTTAACCACCATTGGTTAATTTCACTGGCACTGGGGCTGGGTGTATGTGTCGTCTTCATCATCATTTCATCCTCATCACGACGCGCAGGTCACCTACGGGTGTCAAATCGAAAGACCTGCACCTGGCGAGGCGAACATGTCCTCGGACACTCCCGGCACTAAAAGCCATACGCCATTTCATTTCCAATGTTAAATGGCAAACATTAGCATTTATCAACCTGTTCCAAAATGGCTGCTGTGAATCTCGCTTTCGATGCGGAATTGCTCTATTTAAATCCTTTACAAAACAATCCTGATCGAAGAAGAGTTCAGCGACGTAATGACTTTTGAAAATTTGACGGATGCGGAATTTCTTCATAGATACAGGTTATCGAAAATAGTCGTTGCTAAGGTTCTTGACGAAATTCGAGTGAGGTTAGAATATCCTACGAAGAGAAACTTAACCTCTTTCTCCAATGTTGCAGGTACTGATAATATTACGATTTTTCCTACTGGTTATTTTCACATAATGGCCGGAGACAATGCTGGAATTTCTAAAGCCACTGTTAGTAGAGTTGTTTGACGAGTGTCTGCAGCAATAGCATCCATGAGGAGGAGGCATATAGCATTACATGCCCTTCAGTAGAAGAGCGTCAGCAAATTATCCGTGACTTCTATGAAATAAGCCGTTTTCCTAGTGTTTGTTCTAGGTGCAATAGATTACACACATGAAAGAATCCAACCACCTTGAGGCAAGTGGGCCGAAATATGTCGTAATCGGAAGGGATATTTCTCTGTTAATGTTCAGGTGATTAATGAGCCTAACCTCCAAATCAGGGATATACTTGCTAGGTGGTCTGGTACTGCACACGACAATACAATGTTTAATAACTCCCATATCGGAGCACAGTTTGAAGTTGGACAATTAACGAAGTGATTTTGTAAGGTGACAGTGGATACCCGCTAAAAAAAATATCTGTTAATCCCATTGAAACCATCGCGGACTTTCTCCCACGTCCTTTTGTTTTATCGTCAAGCCATCCGTGCGCTTGCACTCAATAACTTATATACATTTACCAACTAATTCAATTAACAACTCTCTTTCGAAGGAGGAAAATTTAGAACTACGATTCCGTTTCACTTCTCGCGCCATATTTTACAGCTGTACGCAAACAAAAGCGCATCGGAGCGCGCTGTAAACAGCATGTTCGTACCACTGCCTCCTTGATTCGCACCAGTTCGCAATATTTGGAGAGTTAACAGTCGATTAGTTAACATTTCACAAGAAAAGTTTGATAAAACGCAAGAAACCTAGCAAGATGTTAAAATTTTAACTTCGTATTAACTAACTACTTGTTAGTATATATTTAACATGTGTTGATGAAACCGGGCCCAAATGAAATACCACAAATTTTCTCACTTTTAACGAACAGTACTACGCTGCCGATCTAACAGTCCAAAGTTCCAGAGCTGGAATGTCCAAGCCTCAAACAGCTGTGATCCGTGAACACTATTTGTCTTTTTTCGACGGGGCGGGTTCTAATAGTGGAGAGTACCAGGGCAAAAACTATGCCGTTTTACTAAACTGTTTCCTAGGAGTACCCGATGAGCCAGAAAATCTCAATTCACTACACTGGCCGCGAAAAAATCTATCTGACTTGGAGGCAAATGTTTCCTTCAAGCCAGAGGAGAAACCCCCCTCTTAACTGCTAATTTGGAATGAAATAAATGTAAAATTTAATAAAAGTGAAGAGGAAGAAGCTTTTCTTAAGAAACGGCTCTTTTCAAGATTGAATTTTGAGCTAGTTAGTGAATTGTAGTGCTATTATTTGGAATAGGCCTAAATTTGCGATTCTAGACCAGGTCATAAGTGAACCTCTGCCTTACGTGTGCAAAAGGGGCTCTGGTTAAGACGCAGCAGGTCGTTATGCTACTTAGGTTCCAGAATGGGTAACAAAAAGTAAATAAATGCAATGTAAATTTTAATCTTATACCAGTTTACGGTATAGTATCATTTGAAGTAATTCCACATACTGTATATCAGTTGACTATATTCTGTAAGTAGTACAGGAGATATTATAAGTAGAATTTTGTAAACAATATACATTTATTAAGGATGAGCTGTGTGTTTAATAGGAAAAATTGTTAGCGTAAATTGTATAATATTGTAGTATAGGAAAATTTGCTTCTCTTGTTAATTTAATATTTAGTGTTTGACAATAATGTATTTTAGTGTACCACTTGCCACCGAGGTAGACATCTCATTTGCAAATAAATAGATTATGATATTTTGATTTTATACTGCCCATTCAAAACAGCGTAACAGAGTAGGGGTCGAATAGCTAGAATACTATGATGAACCATTGTGTTACGTACCAGTAGTATCAGAAAATGTATGAACCAGAGGAATGGCATGGTAAAGAAGAAAGTTTTCTAAGTCCCCAGCTCTTTCCCGCCAATGTTCAATCAGGCTGTTATACTCGGTGCGCAGCAGTAATCCCATCTATCGGAGTTGAATATCAGCATAGGAAACAAAGAACATCACTACAAACAATGGTCAATGTAATGTTGTTGTTGATCAGTGTTATGCGCCTTTCGATATTGTAGGCCCTCACAATTAGTTTTCTTCCTACTCTGAAATACCACTCTTATCATAGTTGGTACGGTAAAATCACAGTCTAATATATACAGTCGCGAAGCTCTGATAAGAGGAAGGCTCATCCACTTGACAGCTAGAGCGACACTAGCTCCTCTAGCGGCGAGGAAGAGGCAACTTGCTAGCAGATAACAGGGAACGAATTACCACTACAGTCTAAAATGGTCGTAACTTCTGAACCATTCATGCAAATAATGTCCTAACAAGGTTATTGTACTCCTTCTGAAATAGTGGAGGAGGTCAAACAATTTATTTCGACGACGAGTTCGAGGATACTATCGAAATATTTATTTAATCTTAAGGAGTTATTTTTTTACCGCAGACTAAAACATAAAATCGCTTCTAGAGGGCAGCCGGTTCGAAATAGATATATACAATCGCGGACTTTTTCGTAGAGGTTTTTATGCTCTACAATTCGTACGCTTACACTTGGAGTCTATCGTTGACGGTTCAGGCAGCGTAAGCCAAAAAAGCAAGTGACCGACCATGGTAGAGCGCTGGCCTTCTTAGCCCAACTTGGCAGGTTCGATGTCGGTCGGTCGGTCACTTGCTCTCTTGGCTTACTCTGCGTGAACCGTCAACGATAGACCCCAAGCGTAATCGTACGAATTGTAGAGCATAGAAACCTCTACAAAAGAGTCCGCGATGGTATATACCTATTTCAAACCGGCTGCCCTCTAGAAGCGATTTTATGTCATAGTCCGCGGTAAAGAAAGATAAGTACTTAAGATTCAATAAATATTTCGATACTATCCTCGAACTCCTAATCGAAATAAATAGTTTGACTTCCTCCACTATTTCATAAGGATTACAATCTTTGTCAGGACATTATTTGCATGAATGGTTCAGAAGTTATGACCATTTTAGACTGTAGTGGTAATTCGTTCCCTGTTATCTGCTAGCAAGTTGCCTCTACCTCGCCACTTGGAGCGCTGTAGTCGCATCGGATGAAAAATATCATAAGAGCTTCGCGACTATTATATTAGACTGTGGTAAAAGTGAATAAAACCTAAATGATCAGAAACTGTATTCTCTGTAACTTTTGTTATATAGTACTTTTCGATAGGACCAATAACATAGGTATTTAAAAATTAAATAGTAGGCGCCTTCCCCTAAACTACAATATCATACAAGGTGAATAAAATTGTTTATAGCTTTGACTGTAGTTTCTTATTCCCCGACTCTATATACTGATTTTCATTCAATTCTGTCGCTCGGCGTTAATATGGACTTGGCAACAAAATTACAAATTAATGAATATCTGTGTTATCAAAGCCGGTACGGTAACAATGTATGACATAAATGATTGTAAATTTAATTCATTATAACCTTAGTTATGTAGTATTTATCGATAGGACCACTAATAATATAAATATTTGAGAATTAAATTTTAGGCCTTCCCCTAAATTACCATTTCACAGTGCGTGAATACAATTATTTATAGCCTAGATTGTAGCGGTTCATCCCCCGACGTATCTTTATGAAAATAAGTAGGCAAATTCGGAGAATAAGTCGCTAGAATATAGGCTATAAATAATTGTATTCACGGTGAGAAAAATGGTAGTTTAGGGTAAGGCCGAAATTTTAATTCTCAAATATTTATGCTATTGGTTGTCCTATCTTAATGAAAATCGGCATTCATAGTCGGGGAATAAGTCGCTATAATCTAGGCCACGAATAATTTTATTCACGCTGAAAAAATGGTAGTTATGGAGAAGACGTACCATAAATACTGCAGAACTAAAGTCATATAGTATTAAATTTCCGATCATTTAATTTATGTCTTATAGGCCTACATTGTTACCATTGTTATACACTGATCACAGAAATATTCATGAATTTGAATTTTTGAAGCTAAGTCCATAATCAGCGCCGAGTCACGAGAAAATTTAATGAAAATCTGTGTGTAAAGTCGGAGAATAAGGAACAACAGTCTACGCAACAAATAATTTTATAAGACGCCCTAATATCACAGAGACGAAAGAATTTTTTTTTTTTTTTTTTTTTTTTTTTTGCTTGTTGCTTTACGTCGCACCGACACAGATAGGTCTTATGGCGACGATGACGAAAGAATTAAATATCAAGGCCTATGAAATAGAAAGCTCATAAAATTGATCAACAATAACATTTCATTGACCATTATTTGTTGTGATGTGCTTTGCGTCGTGTTGTCACTCATCTCCAATAGATAGGGTTACTGTTTCGTATCGAGTATGTTTTAATTTGCTTTACGTCGCATGGACACAGATAGGTCTTATGGTGACGATAGGTTAGGAAATGTCTAGGAGTGTGAAGGAAGTGGCCTTGGCCTTAATTAAGGTACATCTCCAGCATTTGTCTGGTTTGAAAATGGGAAACCACGGAATACCATCTTCAGGGCTGCCGACAGTGGGGTCCTAATTCACTATATCTCTGATGCAAGCTCACAGCTGGGCGGCCCTAACCACACTGCCAACTCGCCCGGTCGTGTCGAGTGCAACACCCTGCCTGAATATTGGCGGGAACTAGCTGGGTAGTTTGATAACATTCTTCTTTAGCATGCCATTCCTCAGGTTCATACATTTTCTGATAATACTGGTACTTAACACACCAGTTCATCATAGCATTCGAGCTATTCAATCCCTACTCTGAGGCACTTATTAAAATCATTAGTGTGTATATTTAACGGAATAATGGCAGAGGCGGTTTCACGGCTATCTGCGGCCTAGTCATTCCAGCTCTGGAACTTTGGACTGTTAGATCGGCACCATAGTACTGTTCGTTAAAACTGAGAAAATGTGCGGTTTTTCATTTGATCGAGTATTTTATATGATAATTTATAACATTGCTTTTAATCGCTACATTCCACTGACGTTTTTGTAATGACCTATGTTGATTTCTGTTAGGGAAACCACAGTCAGTCCTTCTGAGAATCCCGTAGCGAAGCACAGGTACATCAGCTTGTAATATAATATAATATGAGAGCATATGATACGGGATCATTTATATGAGTGTGAACCAAACCCACATATGATAGAATTATTTATGTCATTCTACCTTAATAATGACGCTGGTTTGATTAAAATTAAATGATGTACATATTTGTTATTATAATAATAGGTTTAATATGATTGCTGTAGGATGAGTGATACTGGTTGCGCTTATGAATAATTAACGGAATATTTAGGCCCCAATTTCACCACTGAAAATTCTGTCACATATTTTGACGCCCAACTTTGCGCCATTTTGTCAGGAGTTTGACGCCCAAATTTGGGGCACTTCATAACCATCTATGGCCATTTTTGTTACAATACCATTTAGACCACCTGTCTATTCTGGATCGGTCAAATTGACTGCCCGGAGCTGTATCCGGGCCACTTAGACTAGAAAACAAAAGTATAAAAGGCATGTCCACAAAGCAGAGAGAGCAGAGGTCAGCTTAAATGAATTCGGTTTATCAACATAAACTAGAGAATAAAGTTTAGAAGATATGCATCAAAGAAATAAATGGGGAATACAAGGGAGTCAAATACTCACGTTCATGGTTTGTAAAGATGTAAAGATACCTACTCAAAACACAATCAAATCGCTTGACTATTCAATCTGAATCTTATAGAATCTTAAGGCCGGTCTCCATTGATTAACATTTAACACCAACATGTTAAACATTAAAAGTGTTAAATGTTAACTGGTGACACAATCAACATCTTAAATGTTAAATGTTGAATACTGTTTCCTTTAACATTGTGTCCACACTTAATAAACTTCTTAAACTTGACTTTTTAGTTTATATATAGGTAGTTCATCATATCAATTTGCGGTAATACATTTAAATGGTGTCTAGTATTTTCAAACAAGGACAATGGACTCAGATGAATAGGTTTTGGCCTTTGTTATTGCCACTGTTGCTTCTTGTTATGATTTACAAATGCAGTTTTATTAGACACATTTCCTCCCCTCATCCTGCTCATTGATTCAAAAGCAAACCTCTTTGAAGTATAAACTTCGTCCGCTCCCGGCCCCCGACTTCCGACTATTCTGATTTTTTTTTTACATTACTCGACTGTACTTGGAGCGGACGGACGCTAGTTTTTTCGATGCACTCGCAGTAATAATTATAGATAATGTAGAGTTCTTGGAAACTGTCGGCTTTCTTCGGTTTATCCCTGTATTCCTTTGATGAGACATACCACAAACAAGGCCTTTCTATTATGTCATTAATTAAGTCCAAAATAATCTTGCTCCACTCCATTTCTGACTATAAATTTTAGTATAGTGTAGAGAGAACGACACGCGTGCGCGTACCGGTACTGTATTTGTAGCTTATAACAAAGAGGATGAGTGTTGTAAGTATAATCCTACTTCACGAGAAGCACGTCGTTTGCGTCCTTTGGCTATCTGTGGACATGGAAACGGCCAGGAAGTTGCCGAAGCTGTGCCAACATCTCACGAACAACGAATTGACTTGACATGTTTTCCACCTGGAGCGGAAAACACGCCAACATGTTAAAAGTGTTAACCTCAACATTCTGAGTTAACATGCAAAGTCAATTGGAAGACACAATTTACATGTCAATTTTAACATGTTAATTTTAACATGTTGGTGTTAAATGTTAATCAGTGGAGACCGGCCTTTACACCGTCCCAACAGAGGTATCATAAACTGTGATACAATTATCTTTATTTATTAGCAGACAGTGGCCCTTTACCACTCGTCTGTCGGGTGAGGCCCGACATTACGATATTCCCGTTCCGGTCGCATGTCGGGGGAGACCCGACATGGCATTTTATCGCCCACCGGTCGTCTGCCGTCTCTTATCCGACAAAATACACGATGATATACTGTACTGCCATCTTTTGGTTCCGCGTGGAACTTTGTAGAATCCAGATACTATTCGACAGTCAGTCAAAAATCCATCATTTAGATGGCAGTGTAGCCGTCAGCTGTCAAATTACGCACATGAAAGCTCGAGCGATAGTAAACAAACATGGCCGCCATGTGCTCTTCTAGTTATATATATGTTGTGTATGTCAGACAACAAACAAAACCTCAGTATTTTCGCACCTCTGCTCCTAATGAATATATCTAATTGCATTTCACGATGCCTAAAAGTGAACTGATGATCGTCGGATTGTGTACCGTAACCCAACATCTACCTGCTGCTGACGGCTGGCACAATTATAAATCAACAGATTCAGATTTCAAGAAATTGCCGTTTACAGTGGTTTCAGCCTACAAACTACCGCGAGGTATGAAAACAGAGACTGAATAGAGTTTTTCAATTGCTTTTTGGCGATAATTTGTACACTAAATTATTAACGAAACCAATCGGTATGCGATAACGGTAATAATAATAAAAAATGCAAATTAATTCGTCTTAAATTCCACATATTGCTTTTATTTGCTCCAGTATAGCTTGCTGTAAACGTGTATAGCCTAACTACATCATTTAAAACCAAGTGCTATCTCCAAAATCGTGAAAAATTAATACAGGTCATATAAGATAAAAATGTACACTTAAAATACGAGTAGTAGAGGCAACACAGAGAACTTTAATTCGAGGGGTAAGGGTTAAGGACCGTATACAATTATGAGGTTAAAGAAACAGCTTTCACACAATAAAAATATCACGGCTCCCCACACAAAGTCAAGCCTTTTTGTCCAGAAAACCTGGCTCCCAACAATCTCCAAAAGCGATTGCATCCCCAGAAATAAAAGACGCCAGTGAACCAAGGCTGACAGAAAAGTAAACAAATATGGAACACAGAACACCAATATATAACAGAAGTGCAAGTCTTCTTCTTCTTCTTCTTCTCTTCTTCTTCATGAAATATTGTGTTGCGCTCCTTGTGATTTCTGACCAGTCAATATTCTTATGGGACTTATAAAACACCATATAGATATCTGAATAAATATAAATAAACAAATGGTAGCACTGTACCATACACACGACAGAAAACACAGGGTGTTTGGAAAAGGAGGTGCGTATGATAAACTTGATTAATTCATAGAGCAGTAACGGTATAGTATGCAAGGGATAAGCTTCATAGAGAAGGTAGTAATCAGCTCCAGTAAAAATAGAAGAAAAACTGAGAATGAAGAAGGAGTCACAACAGAAAACAAACGATCAGGTTATATACACAATGGAAGCCAGGAGCATACCGACAAAAATAAATGAAAGAGTAATATGATATTAAGTTATAAAGTGAGGTTGGAGTCATCAAGAAAAGTAGTAATTATTGAAATTGCAGTGGGTGTTAGATTATAGAGTAAACAAGAAATACTGGTAGGCAATGAAAATTTGTGCTGGATAAGGTGGTGTAACAAACGTTGGTGAGCTGAACGATATAAAGGATATTAGAAAAAGATATGATTAGGATCTTCGTCGGGGTAACCACATTCACAAATGGGGTGAGTTGTCATATGAAAACGATATTTATAGAGCGGAGTAAGGACATGATTAAATCTTAGACGGATGATACATAGTAGTTATATGTCGTCTAGAGTACTGGCCTGTTATGGACCACGACTGTAGAGGAATAACAGGTTGCAGTTGGTAATGCGATCTGCCTTTGTACTTGGCAGTATCATGCCATTCTGATTGTCATTCAGTGTGAGCCTTGTTTTGACATGTATAAAATAATCAGTGTGGGGAATGGCTATAGGAGAAGCGGGAAGCGGAAGACGTGCTGCTTGCTTTGTTTAAGTATCGGCCCGTTCATTTCCAAAAATTCCAATATGCGCTGGCACCCAGACGAAAGTGAGGTAGACGTTTGAGTGATCGAGTGTATAAATCATTTTTTATTCAAATAGTTGTTTCATTCTCCCCGTGAGGGGAGCGGGCCGCCAGTCTAACAAAGGGACTCTTTGGCCGATTACATGTACAATAATTGGTGTGAAATGTTTTATATGAGTGTGTGCTAATAGCACACGTTTTACGAAGGTTAAAAAGAGTCTTCTTTTGTAGAACACATCATCAGAAATAAAAGTCTGTTTCTTGAAGTACGAAGCACTACAAACTTAACATAAGAACAGTAAATATTGTTTTCTTGAAGAGAAAGAATATGGAATGAAATGATAAACAAGAGCGGAATTTAAATGTACAAGCAATGACATAATAGTATTAACCAATTCTTGTCCAAGTGAAGAAGCCAAGTCGTCATAAGTTCTGAGAGGTCACACATATACTGAACACAAATGTAATCAGAGATGGCGGTGGTATCGCCTGTAATTCCACTAAATGTGTAAGGTGGCAATGGAAAAATAACCGGAAAAAGAACCTCAGTCAGAATTGTGCGATCTGTAGTGGTCCATAACTTTATGTGCGTTTAGCGTTAGTTGAAGGCTGAGGTCGATGGTAGAAAGAGGTGTTTGATAAGAGGTGTTGGTTGGTTTTTAAGGATGGCGGTGGCGAAAGGAGGAAGTCTAATTGCTTCTCAAGGTTCAGATGAGCTGCAGGAGACAGCATTCTGTAAATAGCGAAGACGAATAGAATGTAGATGGGAAAGGATTGTTGGGAATGTATAAAGATTATTTACTACTTCGAGTCTAGTTTCTGGTCTGAGGCGTAAAGCCAGTCGGATGGCGTGACGGTCTAGTTTCAATATGTCGAGGTATCGGAGAAGGGAGGCGGAGATCCAGCATAAGGAGGCGTACGTGATAACAGGCCGAACAAAAGCTTTGTATGTATTAATAATCTGTGTTGCTTTTAATCCCCAGGTTTGATCTAACAACCAGCGGAGGAGGTGAAACCTGCGGGATGCCTTTTTGTAAATCTGGTCCAAATGTATATTCCATTTTAAATTATTTTGAAAAGTGATGCCTAGGTAGGTAAGAGTGGTGGTTTCGGTAAGGGGTTGATCATGTAAGGATAGGTAAATTTGGTTAGTAGGACGGCATCTACGTTTACGATTGCGGAAAATTATAAATTGTGTTTTACTTAAATTGATTTTGATGTGCCAAAGATTCAGCCATTGTTCGAGCTCATTTAAGTAGGTTTGTAATCGGGATTGCAGGGATCGGTTATTAGTTCCTAGAGCCAGTATTACTATGTCATCGGCAAATTGATATAATCTGAGTGGGGAAGAGTTTGGGGAATATCGATACAAAACAAGATACACAAAAGCGGTGACAATGGACTACCTTGTAGGACTCCTGCTTTAATAGGAAAAGTGTAGGATAATGTATTATGGATATTGATTTGGGCTGTGTGGGATTTAAGAAAGTTGGCGAGGAAACGGATGATCGTCAGAGGTAGCGGGAGGTGGCGAAGAGTAAATATCAGTCCGTCGATCCATACCTTGCCAAAGGCTTTCTCAACGTCTAGACTGATAAGGGCTGCGCGGTTTTGGGGAGGTAAATGTTTTGTGAGGGATGCAGAGATATGAAAGAGGTGGTCATGTGTGAAGTGCTGAGGACGGAAACCGGCTTGAGATTGAGGTATGAGATGGAAGGAGTTGAGATAGGAATATATACGGCGTGCGAGGATGGTTTCTAACATTTTAGAATACACTGTTAGAAGGCTGATAGGACGATATGAATTTAGGAAGGATGGTATAATAGTAGCATGCCCCCAATGGGAAGGAAATAATCAGGTATGGAGAATGATAGTATATACTGCACTTAGGAGTTGTAGGAAGGGATGTGGAGCTTCTTTGATGTGTCGGTAAGTAATCTGATCTAGACCAGGGGCAGTGTTCTTTTTGGTCCTGAGTACGTCTTTTATGTCTTGTACTGTAATAGGAGCATGTAGGGGATGTTGGGAATCAAGGGCCGAAGGAGGTTTAAAGCTAGGTCGAAGAGGAGGTTGAGTGATATCCGCATATTCGGTTATTACAGCGTGGTCAGGGTGGTAGAAATGGGGGTCGGAAGACGGCGAGGAAATTACTCTATAATAATCTGCGAAAATATCGGCCTTTACTTTAGGATCACTGGCTGCGGATTTGTTATGTATTATTGGATAATGGGGGTAGGATTTCTTTATGTGTGTCAGTTGTTTTAATTTGGTCCAATATTTGCGAGTATCAGTCGTGTTGTGCAGGTACAGGTATTTGCCCAGGCTTTTCTTTTCATAGCCTTGATGAATGAACGAGCATGTCTAAGGGTAGTTCTATGTTCGCAGAGGGTATTTAGGTCACGGGTGCGGAGGTATGCCTTGCAAAGGTCATGGGAATATTTTAATAGTTGGAGTGCTTTAGGTGGGAGTGGAGGTTTGGAGGGATGGGAGGTATGGCTAGGAATATGGAGTCTGTCGGCAGTAATTAGTGCGGATTCTAATGTCTTAATTACGTCATGTAATTCAAGCGGTATTGTAGGTGGGTCAGTATCGCGTATTATATCTGTTAGTGTTTGCCTGTATGCTACCCAATCTGTTCGATTATACTCTCTGACTGGTGGAGGACGTCGGGTATGTTGGTATGGATTAGTTAGGATATTTGTGACGGTTAATAGAGCAGGAACATGGTCACTGCCAATTAAAGGAAGCATAGTGATGTCACAGTTCGTTGCTAGGTTAGGGGAGAGTATTAGAATGTCAGAAGACGTTTGTGATATAGGGCGCGTGGGGGAGGGGAAGGGTAAGTCAACACCCTGGTTATCATGTAATAGTTGATCGTAGATGGTTTGTTGTTGCTGCGTATATGACGTAATGTTAAAATCTGCGATAATAATGTACGTACTTCATTTACGATCGATGTATTCCACAAATTTGGTTGGTGGGGAAAAACCTGGAGGTATATAAATTGTTGCTAGAGCTATTATTTGATTTCCAATCGTGATTTCTATAATTAAGTTTTCAGATGGATATTCATTTAGATAATGATAATGTTGTTGTGAGGGAATGGATTGATGAATACTAATAGCTACCCCTCCGCGGCCTCTGGTGGGGCGATCGGAGCGGTAGAATGTATGGTTTTTAAATTTTGGACTTTGTTTCCTTGTTAAAAATGTTTCATTAAAAATTATGATATCCGGTTTGTGTTGATCTATCTGCAGATCCAGCAGCGGGCGCTTGGCCCTCAAAGAGCATACATTATCGTAATAAATTTTCATTTACTACAATAGTGGACTAGGATCAAGGGGAAAGAATGCACAGTGCATTCTTGTCCCAGAGAACGTTGCGTCCAAGTGAGTCTGGAAGATCGCGCCGCTAACTGGACCTGATACAGAATATTAGGACGTTGGAAGGGCAGAACATTCTGGAGCACCATAGTGATGAATCGCAGAATGTTCTCAGTGGAGTAAGGGGGAGAGTGGAAGAGGAAGGCGGGATAGGAAGGCCAATAGGAGTGATAGGGAGCACGGTTTCTGGTTGAGTGGGGGAAGGTTGAGGTTTACCCTTGCATTTAACTGAAAATGTTGGATGAGCTTCGCCGCAGGGGCTGCATTTGGGTGATCCCTTATTCAAGCAAGCATGTGAGGCGTGTTGGCCACTACAAATCGCACACACCTGATCGAGAAAGCACGGTGCAGTAGTAGGATGATCGTAGGATTGACAGCGATCGCAGCGCCGGCGCTGTGGTGGAGATGAGCGGGAGGCCTCCACACGATGTCGCTTCGCGTAGATCAGCACACCATCCCTCAGTAGCTGGTCCAATGTTACGGTATCCCGGGACAGGATACGCGTCAGCGAGGTCGGTCCCTTGGCATTCCGGATACGAATGACCCAGAAGATTTGATGTCCCTGCTGCTGGAGTTGGGCAGCGACCTCGTCCTCAGTATAACTGCGATCGACCCCGTATGCCACCACTGACAAGGTGGGGGCTGGACGCGAAGGTGGTTGGTTTCGCCGTGGTTGTTGAGCCACGTTCTGTGCTGCAGCGTGCTTTCAAAAGTGAGCCATTCCTATGGAGTTGACTAGGACTGGGTAGAATGGTCTAGAAGTTTTGATATTGTAGCCGTCTTTGCTCCATTGAATTTCTAGATTGTATTGATGTATGGCGTTGGGCAGAAACTTGGTGATAATATGGTAGATTGCTTTCGGATAGTTGATGTCCGGGTTCAGATGCATCAATTTCACAATGTAGAATGGGGCAGGTAGACCGGTGTTTTTTGCTGTGTCACTGCGCTGTCGTACTTGGTAGGGCAGTGCAGGATGTTTTGCTGCCTCTGCATAACTTCTAATATTTGATGGCATAAATTCCGGAGACTGGCTCCCGGGTGGTAAATGGAACGGTGCTATAATATCACTCTCTTTGATGTTTAGAAGTGATATGCCGCTTGGAGATGCTTCGGGATTGGCTGACAGTGTTGTATAGGTACTGCCAGTCGATGCACGGGACCTGTCATCCTCAGGAGCAATGGCGATCTTCTTACGATGGTTGGTACTCGGCGAATCGATGGATTCAAGACTCCTTGCTTGTTTTATTGTTTCCTCGTCCATCACGGTTTGTTGTCCTCGTGGTGGTGGTGTAGTACTTCCGGACGTCATGAAAGTTGCTTTACCCGCAGGTGGTAAATTTTCGGCGGATGTTGCCCTCTGTTGATCTGCTGCTGATATACAGATGTTGCCGATCGTTGCTGTTGCCATACAGTACACAAGTAGCTGGAGTATGAATAAGATGTTTTACGTTATATAGGTACCAATTGTATGAGAAGGGGGTGAAGGAGAGTGATTGTAATACGCTTATAGAATCGGTGTAGATGGTTGTTTTTGCATAATTATGTTGTTTAACTCTTACAGTGCCAAGATGCCGATGCATCGGCACTTACATTCTGTACGAAAAATGCCAGGATGCCGATTCCATCGGCACCCTCTTATAAGTGGTGTAGTTATGTAGTAAGGCGCTTGATTGCGCCACAAATCAAGTAGAAAAAGGTAGAATGTTTGTAATTCCCTCTTATGTCATTAGATGGCATTGACATAGCTTCATTTTTGCTAGTTTACTCGTCGATTGCGAGTGTATGATCTGTGAGCGCCTGACATCTATGATCCAATATGACAGCCTCCTTGTTTGTTTATGTCCGCTTATTGTGACTTGTTTTCAATAATTTTGCGTTCTAATTGACGCATTTGAGTTATTTATCATATTATATTAAGTTTACTATTATTTCTACTGCAGTTATAATTACCTAGCAATTTATTTAGGTCGTAGTAAAGTTGCAAATAGTACATTTATCACAATAAGGCATGCTGTCACTTAGGCCTAATTCGGGAGAAGAAATTGAGGAACTTTTGGGTTGCTTTGAAGATGTAAGCGACTCTAATTTTATCGAAGGTGATGATTATGATGTTTTTGGGGTCTTCAGATAGCGCACCAGAGAATGATGGGCCGTGCAATTGGCTAATGGGCTCACAACATTTCGTGCAATGTCAACGTGACAAAGTGACAGTGCTAATGAAAATGACAGTGACAGTGAATTAGATGGTTCTTGGACTGAATGTATAATCCCTGAAAGTAATATTGTCCATCACCACCATTGTTATCAAATCCCAGGGCCTAAACACGTAGGCCTACCTCAACCCGATGCTCCGCCCCTAGATTATTTTAATCTGTTCTTTACACTTTCATACCTGACACTATTAGTTGATTTTGTATGTTGTTCTGATCTTCTGAACTGTTCTGTAGTAACAATACCGCTACTAGACACAGTTCCCTCAAATGATTACTATTGCTCTCCAAAAATTCACAAAATATTCAGTGGTTGACAGGTTACACTGTTCGTGTCTTTCTCTCCACATGTTCAATGTTTTTGGAAATTAGTTTATAAATTGGAAAGTAGACCTACATTAATAATATAAATTGGTATATATGATCCCAGATATGAGTTAAGATAAAATCTCTTCACTTAGTCACTTTGGGTTTAGTGTAAAATGTGCTAATTAATTTCAAGTTATGTTTTTCCTTTTTTAAAATAAAAAATAATAATATTCTTGTGCGCATTATTCCTCGAAATTTTGTTTTTTGAAATGCAAGTCACACGTTTATATTCCTTGAAGTATATCAAGCTCACATACCAAATTTTACCTCCATATCTTTTAAACTGAGACGTAAATAAAATATACAGTGATGCAAAATCCATTGAAACATGCTTGGCATTCTATGCATATGATGGCCTATTATGGGTCGGTATCCAAAGGGTTAACATAAAGGAGAGCTTGGCGTACGGCAAAAAATTCTGCAAAATAAATGGAGAAATGTTTAGGTAATCTAAATTGTTGGGCTAACTGAGGTTGAACAGCAATAAAGGACGCTCCAAAGCCAGACACTGAATTAGAGCCATCTGTGTATATATCAACAGTACTTGTAAAGGGGGAGACACGTAATTTTTTGTGAAGCTGTGCCTGTGTGCAGTTCTGATTTGCATCGCGGCAATAGTTAGATGCAGTAGGGAGAACAATGTAAGGGCGATGAATGAGACATTCATAAGAATACGGCAGTGTAGGCATACGCAAAATGATATCTCGATATCCATGTAAATAACTATACGCATGATATAGTGTCGGCATTTTTTGAAGACGGTGACGGGGAAGAGCGTATAGTTCGAACAATAGTTGTAATTTTGGTATGAGGGGAGTAGCGATGGTGGCAAATTTCTTGAAGAGGTATTTTGTTGTTAACATAAGTCGTCGTATTTTTAGAGCGGGATCGCCAGCTTCTACAAGTAATGCGTTAGTAGGCGTTGTGTGAAGAGCACCGAGACAAATGCTGAGAGCACTGAATTATAACGTATTTATATGTACTAAAGTAGTATTAGAAGCCATATCTAGGACATGGGCACCATAGTCCATATAGGAACGGAGAGTAGCCTTATATAAAGAAAGAGCGGTGGTATGGTCCGCTCCCCAATTTCTGCGTGTAACAGTTCGAAGGACATTTATATAAGAAGTAGCTTTGTTACGTAAATGCTTAATATAGTGAGTCCAGGTTAATTTATGGTCTAAATGTAGTCCAAGGTATGTATAATGGTTACAGATAGGGATAGAATACGTATCGAATAGAAGAGAGTTCCGGTCATATTTACGGCGATGGGTGAAGATCATCGTTGAGCATTTGGATATTGCAAGCTGAAGGCTATGGGAATCCAACCACGAGGTAGCCTCACTCATAAGTTGCGACATTTGCTCGCG
Organism: Anabrus simplex; assembly: GCF_040414725.1. NCBI lineage: Eukaryota > Metazoa > Arthropoda > Insecta > Orthoptera > Tettigoniidae > Anabrus > Anabrus simplex. The sequence continues at coordinate 1,519,904,048 of NC_090265.1, read as the reverse complement.
GCATGTATCTATGTTGATGTGAGACAGGTAAAGAACGATATCGTCAGCGTACGCTATTATGCGAGCTGAGCGTGTTACTAACCTGTCAAATTCGCTCATATAAAGAGCAAAAAGTATCCCGCTGAAAATGTCCCCCTGGGGTAAGCCATTTGACATCTGCCGACTAGAAATAGCATATTAGACGATTTGATTATATGATTACGGTATGTAAATGATTGCTGTAAAATGTATATAAAACCAGGTGGGAAGTTCTTAGCAGAAAGACAATCCCATAACATACGTAACGGAATAGAGTCATAGGCCCCATGAATATCAAGAAAATAGCTGTGGTACTGTGTCGACGTGACTTGGCCAATATTAGGTCGATTACAAAGGTGTTTATAGCATCGTGAGTGCTACGGTCCTTAAGAAACGCATATTGAATTTTGTGGACCAGGTTATAATATTCGAGTACCCAAAGAAATCTCTGGAGTAGTATTTTAAGAAATGTTTTCCTCATACACGAACTGAGAACAATCCCACAGTAACTTTAAAAATCAGAGGCTATCTTATTCGGTTTAAGGATTGGCACGAGAAGGAAGTCATTCCATTGACAGGGCACTTTAAGTGTAGATAATATGGTATTATAGTATTTAAGAATGACTTGCTTAGCTGCGTGAGGAAACAAGTGTAGCATACTGTAGGTAATGTAATCAGGCCCAGGTGCTGATTGAGAGGATGTAGGGATAACTGCTTCGAATTCATATAGTGGAATAGATTGCAGTAAAACGAGAGTATAACGACTGGAATAGGCTTGTGAAAAGGTACTGGCAGGGACGACATAGTCCGGAGTGAGAGAATGAAGAAATTGCTCAAGCACATCAGTCGGGATTATCGGACTTGTGGCAAGTTCAGAAACGCGAGTCTATGTTCGAACAGCATTCCAGAGTTGCTTAACCGGTGTGGATGTTTTAAGTGATGAAATAAAGTTCCTCCACGCTTCCCGGCGCTTGGCATTCAAAACTCGGTCGGAATAAGCAATATGATGTTTTAAAGCGAAATTGTTGTGAGGCGATAAGTTTTTTCGATAAAGACGAAATAATCTTTTACATTTTTGTATAATGTTGTGGAACTCATCATTCCACAAACGCAGCTGACAAGGTTGCCAGGATTGAGGAGTTTGAACGACTTTAAAAGGGTGATAGATATTGATGTAGCGAAAGACGATCTGCAGGAGTGAGTCATATATTAGCATATGAGAAGGCATAAGAAAAAATTGAGTCGCGATAAAGTGGCGGAAGATGTTCGCGTTAAAGTTCATAAGCGATCGTAGGGTAGGAATATGTCTGCTGTCAAACAGAGACGGGTTCGGTCTACTGAGGCCGTACGAAATAATGATGGGAAAGTGATCGCTTGTAAAGATATCCACAAAAAATGCCAGGTTGTGTGTGATGGCATAGAGCTATCGTTGAATATTATGAGATTATGTTGATATGGCGAATCTAATAGATGGGTATTTTTGACGAATCAGAGTCACTACCCCACACTGTATGGTGACAATTCATATCTTGGAGGAAGAGAATCTTTGAGGCATGATCAAATTGAGCGAAATAGTTCGACCATTGTTCTTCTGAAAGATAAATATCCAGGGGCAATCGATATTGATAATGTATATATCACGATAAAGTATGCCGATACTGAAGGTGGAAGGAAGTTGAGTAGTAATGTGTAATGGTTGATATTACATATTATTTTGAATGAGGAGTGCCACGCCACCAAATCTTTGAGGCATGATCAAATTGAGCGAAATAGTTCGACCATTGTTCTTCTGAAAGATAAATATCCGGGGGGGCAATAGATATTGATAATGTATATATCACGATAAAGTATGCCGAAACTGAAGGTGGAAGGAAGTTGAGTAGTAATGTGTAATGGTTGATATGACATGTTATTTTGAACGAGGAGTGCCACGCCACCAAATCCTCGCCCAACATATCGTTCAATATTATAACCTGGGATAGAAAAAAATGACTCGGTAAAACCATGTTTCTTGTAAAGATACAATCTGAGGGTGTGTTTGTTGGATAAGTACTTTTAGTTCATGTTGTTTAGTCAGGATGCTCCTGGAGTTCCATTGCATGAGAATGATCATAAAAAGAAAACATAGAGTATATACTATTTTTTAACGTGTGAAGAGCATGAGATACTTGATGATTATCTCACAGAAATTGGATTCATTGTGCTAGTTTATTGGTAATATCATGTCGTATATGTATACGTTGGCGTTGGATATTGTCTACCAGCGGTGGGTGTGGCACACTTCCGGATATAGGATGAGCTCCGAAAGCGGGGGGTACAGATGGGGCGTTTGAAGTGGATGGCAATGAAAGAGGTTGAGAAACTGGTGTCGGAGGAGCACGTATGAAATTTAGATAACCTTCTGGGTCATATCCTAGTACAGGTACAGGCCGAGGTTGATGAGTAATAATTTGGGTGAATTTGCGTGTTTTGGTTGTTCGGTAGGCATAGGAGATGTAGCCTGAGGTAGAGGGGAAAACTGTTGCTGATGCCGATCAGGAGAATAATTTTGGGGATGTAGCTTAGACAAGGCGTCATTAAAGGAGATATTTTCAGTGCTCATGATTTTCTTAACCTGGAGCTGGTGTTGTTGTTCGGGACAGGAGGCTGAACAAGTCAGATGGGGTCCTTGACAGTGAACACATTTAAAGAGCCCGTGGGTAGATATTCTGTACTACCGTGCTGCGTGACTCGTCGGTTAATGCGTTTAACAGATTTAACTGGGATCGTGGATTTTAAGTTTTTAAGAATCTCAGACTCAGTAAGTGATTTTTCAACGCGCATAATATTGGAACTGGGTATGAATGCTTTAACTTGGAGAGTAGTGGGAAGAGGATTAGTTAAGAGAGCATTGGCTTGCACTGCACATGAAAATTCAATTTGAAAGCGATTACGTCCTTTGCGAGTAATGGATTTGGTACTTAAATCATTTTCATGAAATTTGCGCCCCAAAGCCATCGGGTGCAAATGACTGATATTCTGCGGATTGATAGAATCCACATACACAATATATGGTCCATAGTGATTATTAGGATACGTTTCAGTTACAACAGGCGGAGTAGTATCAGAGTGGAGTGGATCATTAGATCCTTCCATATTTTGAGAAGAAGAATTGGGTAATTGAGCAGAATTAAGTAGTGAGGTATCATATATCATACGGAGTTCTCTTTCCCATTCAACCTGTAGCTGGGGCGATTCGTCACCCCCCCCCCCCACTATGCTCTGCCATATCACACTCACTACACGAAGAGGTAAAATATAGTAATAGACTATATAGCGCACACTGAACTACACTACACTCAACCGTACACTATACAAGGCAACCGTTCAGGAAAAAGCCCGGATATGAACTAGGATACGTAATAACGCAAATTGCTGTTCACGGATTTCCTATTCCAGACACAACTTTGCTCCAAACCGCCAAATCCGAACAGCTTTAATTGCACGCTGCTCTTAGTTTACGTATTTCACAACAATCAAGAAATGCACACTCGATGTTAGAGCTTGGAAACAAAGATGATCGCAGCGCTCCTAGTTGCCTGGCTGCTAAGTGAAAGCACGGCCGAATGGAGCCCTTGTTGCGCCAGCGCGAGCGACGCATCAAGTTAGCCGTGATTATAGGTACGAGAATCTCAGCTTGCAAAGTACCTCCTGATATGAAAACTTTCGTTTTGTTATTTAGGATATCCCGCCTCCTCACACGTTTCTCAGTATTTTAACATGTTGAATAACAAATAACAGTCTACAACTTTTTCTCTTATATTGAATAACTGTTTTACTACTGGTCCATAAATTACTTTGTATGCTCAGACTTTCGTAGACATAATGAAACGAAGTTCAATATATTAAAATACTGAGCAACGTGTGGGGAGGTAGGATATCCTAAATAACAAAATGAAAGTTTTCATACCAGGAGGTACTTTGCAAGCTAAGATTATCATACTTATCACCGCGGCGAGTGCGCTCCATTTCTAAACCTACAAGCTGAAAAAATACACTTTGTCCCTGCGAACAGGACAACAGTCTCACATATTATGACGTTATGTGTTCAGTTTTGAATGAGGAGCTTAGTGCTTTGTATTTTGTGGGAGAAACACTAACATAACCTTATCAACAAATAAAAACAGTATTATGATGATATTTGAAGTTTTAAAGATTGTTGAAATGCTAATTAATTAATAAATTGAAAAATCATAAACATTATAAATGACAACAGGAGAAGCAGATGGAACTGGCCTTTCCTTCAGAGAAATGATATGTACATTAAAATGACAATAAGTAAGTAAATAAATAAATAAATAAATAAATAAATAAATAAATAAATAAATAAATAAATCATCAGCGATCTGCATTTAGAGCTGTCGCCGAGGTATTAGTTTCATTACAATGTACACAAACAATGTTTACCATCACACAAGTCTTAAAATTGCCTAGGCCTTCATCAGTTAATGAAGACAATACAGTACCATGGTTTCAGCAAAAGTACAAGCAACAATAAAATGCATAAATACCGTACGTCTTCATTATAGACGGTTATGCCCTTCAACGCTCCGTCTCCAATCCTCTGTTAATTAACTATGTCTCCTCAAAGCCGTCTTTTAGCAGCTGTGGTTCCGTTAAGTTCTACACATTTGACGTTTAAGTGGTGGTGGTGGTGATTATCTATTTAAAAAGAAGTACATCTAATCAGCCATCCTCTATATAACACTAATCAGAGAGAAAAAATGGAAGGGGTCCGACACTTCGAAAAGTGCAGATATCAGCCAAAGGCAGACAAGGGCCATGAAGGGCATCCTGCGACAAATGTCATAGCTTGATTTTGAAAATTACTTTCAACCCATTTATTTGCTGTTCCGGGGTTATCTGTGGAACGCAGAAGTGAAAGAAAGTGCGGGCTGGAATGGGTCTATCTACGATACTCAAAGATGAATTTAAATTTTAAAAATAAAAGTTATATTTCTTTCTTTTTGGATCTTAAATTTCAACAAATAACAAATTTTCAGGTACATAGGCACTTGGTACAAACATAGAGAAACCAAGAATTGGTAATTTACAATTTTGAGTTTCAAGATCCTAATTTACAAGATCCCAACATCACAAATGTTGCGTTTAGTTAGATAGATAAGGAGAGATATCTCCCAAAACACAATTTTCAAGAGCACTTTTCTCCAACGGTTACAATTTACGGCCTTCCAAAGGCACCACTCAATAGTACGTAAATATCTATTACCTAACCACAAAATAGCTTACCTGCTCTATAAATTCTACCAAGGAGACAGCGCTACCGAACTCTTACGGTCTACTCGAGGCAACCGTTAACTATTAAAAGACGGAAAAGAGCGTCTCTGCTCAATACAGTTACACCTTTAGGCCTCTCTAGGCACAACCTGCAATTTACAGTACCATATAAATTTTAGTTTACACAGGGGTAACAAGTACCTACCCATTCTACTGGGCCTACGTGAAAAAGAACAAGTTAAATTACTGAACAAACTTCAAAAATGTATGGAGGCGTGCACTTGCGCTCCTAGAAAACCAAGGTTAAAACCCTGCTTGGGCTTGCAGCCAGACGATGCAGTGGCTAATCCCATATTACTGAGGTGACTAGAAGGACACGTTATATTATGATTTACAGGAGAAAAACAGTTACAAAATCGTGGCCACCTCAAGATTAATTGAAGGGGAATTCGAGAAGGTAACGCACTCTCTATCCCCGATTTACAGATTAAGTCTTTAGGACTGACATGAAATTATACATGAGAAAGAAGAAAGTTTACATTTTAGGAATTGACGGTTACATAGTTAAAGATTGAAAACTTCCCCTCGAGTTCAGCTTGCGGAGATAACTACAGAGATAACAAACTGGTGGGCATTACCTGGGCTGATGTTCTGCCTGCCGAAGAATGAGGACCCCCGTCTCCTCTTGTAACACACACACACTCAGAAATTCGGCGATCAATAAGACAAGTTAACTCGAAAAAACATCAGCTTTTATACCCGAGAGGAAATTTCGAGAAGGCTCTGGGCTAAATCCGGACACACCCTCTCATTTTTATTGGCGGATAAAATAGGTACAAGTAGCGTATGATTGGCTGAAAAATAAATACATGAAGTTTATGATTGGTTAGAATCCCACGTTGGCGGGATGAATAAGATGTGTTGCAAACCTGGAAATATCAAAAACTAAGAATGTCCATTCAGATCAGAAAACCCATAAACACAAAATTTATTTCAATTTCTAGTTGGTCCACCTTGCACCAGAGTGCATGACATTAGATTTTTAATAGAGACATCTATGGAGAAAAGTCCAAAACTTCTTGAAATAGTTGTGGTAAACACAAAAAAACAAAAGAAATCCAGTCAGTTTAGGCAACTTAAAAATATCACATTAATCTATCACTTTAGTAGTGACACCTGCTGGTCTATGTCCCAACTTCCTGCACTAGCTGCTTCAAGTTTTGTATGATGGATAATGTTCTTCAAGGCGCTTCTTTTAAATGCGCGGGGTTGAGGTGTGCCTTCCGGTACACTTACAATAAACACAAACAACAGTTCTAAGGCTACATTACTTGCTGGTACTGAATTTGTGGTGAAATAATGGGCAATTATTTGTTTCCAAGTTCTGTGAATACCTCTTAACATTAAAACTAATGTATGATTTGCTAGAGCAGGTGAGCTTCCTAAAGGACCAAGATCTTAATACCCATATATATACGTTGTTTATTAGCCTCATAACATAACCCCTTTTCTAGTGACATTTCATCAAATAGGACAGCACAGTATCTGTTAATGTCAGACATTTTATCACCTTTACTTTCAGCACTTCAACTATGGATGGATTTAGAACAATGTCAAAAGTTATTTGTGATAGTAAAGATTTCAAAAGCATGACAGATGGAAGATTATTATTAAGCGAGGCCAACGTTTATAAATTGGAAGTGCCATAACCTTATCCTCAACATTCCAACGCATACCGGATGGACCTTTGTTAGAATTCCGTAACTGAGCATTGATAAATTATTTTCTGACTTCATTTCGACCTTCCTCAATAAAATGGAATTTCTTGGCTTCATACAGATATTTCAGTACTTTAAATTTCTTTCCTTCACCAAAACGCCTTTTCAACTATGCTCGCTTTGCAATTTTGTTTCTATGAATGGTGTACATTCTTGACATTTTAGGTGTCAAACCAGATTTTTTTACACTTGACCTTAAAACACCACACTTGTCTCTGTTATGGGCGAATACAATAATGACACCTTCATCCGTACCGGTTTTGTGTTTTCTCCAATGTCAATCTCATCAACATCACTTATAACTGAAAGATGTAGATTACAAATTACAAATCCTGTATTTGAAATTACTGACATTTCATTTAGGCCTATATTTCTATTTTCTGCTATGCTATTACTTGACATAGACATCCCTAAATTACAGGGATTATAGGGGATAATTTCCAGATGTTTAATATGAAGAATATGTTGGAATTCAAGGGGAAAGATTGGGGCAAATGTTCATTTATAGGACGAGTAGTAAGGGATTGGAATAAATTATCAAGGGGAATGTTCAATAAATTTCCAAGTTCGTTGAAAATATTAAAGAAAAAGCTAGGTAAACAATTATAAATAGATGTAAATATGAGTTGAACAACTGATTTTCTGCCACCTAGGCGACCACCCTAAATGCAGATCTCTAGCTGACAGCTTGATTGAACAAAATCATAATTTAAACGGTGCCTAGTGTACCGGCAGTTAATGAAGTCCTTCTCAAGTAAATGATCTTCCAAACATAAAAAGTAGAACAATATATACATCATCACTCACACAACACACGTGATTCCTTCTTTGTTTCCTTAGGAAATTTATAAAAATGCATATTCTTGATGTTGAGCTTGCCAGTCATATCGACATAATAGCCACATGTACATGCTGGAAGTTTGCAAGAGTACTTTAACCTCAAGGTGTTATCACTCTGAAATAAAGAACACATGTTTGAAAACAAAGTTCTAAACTAAAAACAAAGAAATGGAAGGAATGAAAAATTGTAATTGTATACACTATTTACAAGTACATTTTCATAACACATACCTTCGCTATGCTTAGCACCTTTCGGCAGAAAATAACATCTCACAGCGTTTATGTTCTGGCAACACGTAGATTACATTGAAACTGCAAAACTACAGAACTCAAACATATAGCAAACCGTGGATATTAAGCGTATCTTAAAAAATAACAGACTCCTTATTCATAGAAACTTCTTCTCATAACTATATTCTCATAACCTATTATGCCGAATATAACTCGTTCGCCATTTTTCAATTTATGACCGTGATTACGAACATAGACTACGAGGCCAAGCCAGCAAATCACGACGCGACTCTTCCCCTTGAAGTGCTTCCAAGAGGCAAGGCCCTGAAGTACGGTCTGTTATACGTTCGTCGTATCTCACCTTCACCCACGTGATGGAACATAAGGAGGTAAGAAAAGGAGTTGCCATAATTACTGAGCAAATAAGCATAAGTCATAAAGCAGTACAATGATAGCAAAATCCCTAAATAAACACATCAATCGGCTGAGGAAATCGGAAACAATGGCGAGGTATAATATCAATACACGTTACGACAAGAATCGTAACAGCATGACATGAATCAATCAACGGCTCATGAGCTTGAACTGAGAGCACAGATCAGATGCCTGAGTCACCGCAAAGAGGCCTGGCTCACCCAATATCAATTAATCACTACCGATCCGTGTTACGGGGATACCGTGGTGGACGGAGGTGGAAGAAAATGCGGGCATGAATGGATTTATATGAGGCAATTAGAAGATTAATTTAAAACTTTAAAATCAGAGCTATATTTCTCTTTCTGCTGTTTCTGTTCAGATGCTGAATTTTAACAAAACAAGTCGTTCAGCGAATGAACAAGATTTTGGGTACAGAACTGGTTCGTTGGCTTAGGTACAAAGTTAGAGAAATTAGAAAAATCAACAAAAATCGGCTGAGCTTAAAACTCCCAATTTTACAAATGCTACTTGAGCACTATTGCTCCATGCACTTAATAGTCAAGGAGACAGGTCTCCCAACTTCATTTACAGAGTATTCACAATATACGATTTTCCAAGAGCACATTTTGCTCCACAAAATTATCTAGGAGACCACCACGCCGTCCAAAATGCGCCATTCAATATTTACACTAACACCATGACGCAAATGCGATAACAGGTATAAGCTGAAAACAATATTCTGCCACAAATGGGTAACTAATACAAGTATCAAGCTCGAACTACTATATTATTATTATTATTATTATTATTATTATTATTATTATTATTATTATTATTATTATTATTATTATTATTATTATTATTATTATTATTATTATTATTACATCATGATCGCGCTGTTTGTGAGGTTATGTTATGAAACATGTGGTATACATAGATATTCATATGAGTTCAGTTAATGTAAATACCTGCAAAATCATATTATAATTTATTCTTATATACATTGTAATCCATAATTGTGAAACACACTGTAACTTCCAGAATGGTAATAGGTGACGAGAACGATTGAGTATGTTCCACCCATTGTAAACTGTGTATTACGCACTCTATAATTTTCACGAAGATATTCTTTGTAATATTACTTTCTAGATGCCTGGCCAGGCACCTAAATAAAGAGATGATCTTGACGATGAAGTTACTTACTGCTGAGTTATTGACACAGAGTTATTGTTTGGAAGTTATTCTCGTGTTGACATTCCATATTTGCAGTCTCCATATTGAAGAGACATGCGTGACGCAGTCATCTGTCTTCAACTGTGTTTCAAAGTTGTAATCCCTATGTGCAGCGATTGTTAGTTGTTTTAATAATGGCGGCTTTGTTGATATTCTCGAAGTGAAGTGTTTGTGTGATACTGTGATTAAGCTTAAGTGTGTGTAAAATTTGTAGATAAATAAAATATTGTACCATTTGACAACATCTCGTGTGCGTCTTTGTGGATACGTTAACCTCTACATGCATAGAAAGAGCATCTTTGCTCTGTGAATTTATCTAGGAGACTGCGTTCCAAACCTTATACTCTTACAGCCTTCTCAAGGCAAATTTCAACTTTTACATTTATAACCATAGGATCTTTTCTCAGAAAAATTTACAATTTCCAGGCCTATCTAGGTAGAACCTACATTTAACAAGACCGTATTAGCTGTCTTCTAGGTTCAACAGTCTGCCTATTTACACAAAGGATATGATACAGGTGTATCGAGTATCCCTTCTACCGGGCTTATGTGGTAAAACTACAGGTTTAAGTTATTGGCCCAAAATTCAAAATCTGATGCAGGCGGACACTTGCACTACCTGAAATTTGCAATTAAAACCCTATTTGGAATTTTGGCCCGACGTTACAGAGGCAAAGCCTAAACTACCGAGGTGACTAGATAGAGAGAAAATTTAAATTACGATTTCAAACTGAAACAGGTTACGAAACCATAGTAACATCAAAATCAAGTTGACAGGGAACGCGAGAGGGTAACACACTCTATATTCTCGAATTTTAGCTAAGTTCTATTGAATTGTTTGAAATTTACATTAGAAGTAGAAATTTACATTTTCGGAAATTTAAGGCTACATTATTAAAGATAGGAAACCTTCCCCTAGAGCTAGCTTTCAGTGGCTATCACATAGTTAGAAAATGACTGCCATTACTTTACTCTGATGGAATACTCGATGATGGGCGAGACGCCCCCGCCTCCTCTATTAAAACACACTCAGTCTACTGGACGATCAATAAGACAAGGTGGCTCGAGAAAGTGCCAGCTTTTATAACCGAGAGGAATGTTCTAGAGAGCTCTGGGCTAAGGCCCAACACACATCCAAATTTTATTGCATAATTAAATAGATACAAGAAAACAATTATTGGTTGAAAATTTAATACATACAATTTTCTATTGGCCAACATCTCGAGCTGTTTGGAAGAGATAGAAGTGTAGCAAACAGTACTACACATAAAACAAAGCATAATCAACTCATTTTACGAAACCAAGGAATAAAAATTTGCTTAACCATTTTAATAGTTCCTCTTTACGGCAAAGGGCATGATGTGAGTTTCTTGGTAGAGATATCTGCGAAAAAAGTCCAAATTTCTTGCACAAGTTGTTGCAAACTTCGTATATCAGATGGAGTTCCTTTAGTACTTCTATTGAATGAACGGGGCGGGTGTACCTCCCGGTACAATCTGTATTTAGGTCAGTCGCCCAGGTGGTAGATTCCCTATCTGTTGTTTTCGTAGCCTTTTGTTAAATTATTTCAAAGAAACTGGAAATGTAATGAACATCTCCCTTGGAAAGTTATTCCAATCCCTAAATCCCCTCCCTATAAACAAATATTTCCCCAATTTGTCCTCTTGAGTTCCAGTTTTGCCTTAATATTGTGATATTTCCTACTTTTTAAAGACACCGCTCAAACTTAATCGTCTACTGATGTCATTCCACGCCATCTCTCCACTGACAGCTCGGAACATACTCTTTAGTCGAGCAGCTCGTCTCCTTTCTCCCAAGTCTTCCCAGCCCAAACTCTGCAATATTTTTGTAACGCTACTCTTTTGTCGGAAATCACCCAGAGCAAATCGAGCTGCTTTTCTTTGTATTTTTCCAGTTCGTGAATCATGTAATCCTGGTGAGGGTCTCATACACTGGAACCCTATTCTAGTTGGGGTCTTACCAGAATCTTATATGCCCTCTCCTTTACATCCATACTACAACCCCTAAATACCTTCATAACCATGTGAAGAGATCTTTACCCTTTATTTACAATCATACATATGTGATTACCCCAACGAAGATCTTTCCTTATATTAACACCTAGGTATTTACAATGATCCCCAAAGGAACTTTCACCCCATCAACGTAGTAATTAAAACTGAGAGGACTTTTCCTATTTGTGAAACTCACAACATGACTTTTAACCTCGTTTATTATCATATCATTGCCTACTGTCCATTTCACAAACCTATCGAGGTCATTGTGCAGTTGCTCACAATCTTGCAACTTATTTATTACTCTGTACAGAATAACATCATCTGCAAAAAGCCTTATCTCCGATTCCACTTCTTTGCACATATCATTGATAAAGGTCCAATATCACTATCCTGAGGAATTCCCCTCTAAAGTATTACAGGGACAGATTAAGCTTCGCCTACGCTAATTCTCTGAGTTTTATTTTCTAGAAATATAGCCACCCATTCAGTCACTCTTTTGTCTAGTCCAATTGCACTCATTTTTGCCAGCAGTCTCACATGATCTACCCTATCAAAGGCCATAGATTGGTCAATCGCATACAGTCTATTTGACCCCCTAAATCCAGGATATCTGCTATATCTTTCCAGAATCCAACAAGTTGAGCTCCAATGGAATAATCTTTCCTAAACCAGAACTGACTTCTGTCAAACCAGGCATTAATTTCGCAAACATGTCAAACAGTCAAAACACATCCTAAATAACTTACACACCGCATATCACGTATTATTATCGCATACCAAGGCGAACATGAATCGTACAGTACCAACGATAAACAATAGTGCAGAACATAAGTTCGAGCCAAACGTCAAAGACATAGAGAAACGGAAGGACTCCAAAAAAAACACAAACAAACTCATCACACAGACGAATAATCGGATCGGTGCTACATTTCGCTCTATTTAGGAAAGATTACATAACAAGCAAACAAGAAAAATAAAGTAGGACAGTGAGATAAGTCTACAGAAATTTGATAAAAGAATAATATACAAAACAGGGATCTCGCAGAAAAGAAACTAACCTACTATCGCTGTGCCGTGATAAAAATCATTATGGTACCGTATTGAAGGTTACTATACTTGTATGATGCTAATTAATTTATTATTTAACCACCTATTCAATACATTATTCTCTGATAAGATTAGGATTTGATCCTTATTACCTCATGAAATGTGAGACATGTTTCGCCCTTCATTGAAGGCAGCTTCAATCATTGTACCTCCTCAATGTTAAATCAGGCATCTGATTTATAACTGAAATATAATTATTAAGAATAAACGTTAACACACTTAAAATAGCAGCATTCTAAAGGAAAATTGAATATCAATTTTTGGTATTATTGGGAATAACAACAACATCAGCCGTTTGCTGTTGATTAATAGTTGAAACAAAGGTACATAGTACAGTGGTTAGAACAGTGGCCTGTTTTGAATGTGTAAATATTACAGTTTCTCGGAATGTAAGGATAAACGTTCCAGCAATATGAGAATGTTAATTGAGAGTTTATTCAGAAGTAAAGTCGCAAAAATTGAAGAACTATCACATTGAAATCATAGGTTCGAGATTTTTGGCTTGCAATAAATAATTGTTGATTTAACATTTGGCTTAAACCGAAAACTTGTTTGGGGTATCTTAATTCATTTACAAACTTATTATAGGAGCAGTCGAAAAGAAAGATTGAATAAACAATTTTTGGTACTGTACCCTTACGGGCCTCGAATGGACGACCCATGCATAATAATGCCTCAGCGTAACCTGGTAAACAACCACGGATGAGACTATAGTGAAGAGCGACCCGAATTGCCTAACGAGCTTCGAACCGATCCCCTCCTACTTTCTGTGCTGGCCTCGGCAGCTCGAGCACTTGGTGGTCGTCAGGTTCGCAAGAAGATAAAAAATACCTAAGATGGAACTTTATATATAATATGAAAGTAGGATCTCTGAGATCAAATGTCTACTGGATACTGCTTAGCACTGCTAAAATGACAAGAATCATGTAATGGGGTTACGAAGACTAATTTTTTTTTGCTAGGGGCTTTACGTCGCACCGACACAGATAGGTCTTATGGCGACGATGGGATAGGAAAGGCCTAGGAGTTGGAAGGAAGCAGCCGTGGCCTTAAGTAAGGTACAGCCCCAGCATTTGCCTGGTGTGAAAATGGGAAACCACGGAAAACAATCTTCAGGGCTGCCGATAGTGGGATTCGAACCTACTATCTCCCGGATGCAAGCTCACAGCCGCGCGCCTCTACGCGCACGGCCAACTCGCCCGGTGTTACGAAGACTAATTTATTATGAATTGTGACATAAAGGAATACAATGAATACTCCGCATACGGAGAGAAACAAAAGAAAAGCAATTAACACTTTAAATTGATTCGCCAGAGGGCGTTCATTTAGCACAAAGGTATAATTGAGGTTTGGCGACTAATATCGTTTATCTTTCCCTCATTAATTTCGTAACCTTTTTCGTTAAATTTTATTCTTCTGCCGATCACACCGTGTAATATGAGATAATGTCCCCTTATATAATACATTCTATTCTTAGCGCGTAATTAAGCAGATATCTTGGATTCCGGAGCTCAAATGGTCTGTACCGCGATTGACCTGTCTAAAGCATTTCATAGGGTGGATCATGGGAGACTCCTGGCAAAAAATGAGTGCAATTGGACTAGACAAAAGAGTGACTGAATGGGTTGCTATATTTCTAGAAAATAGATCTCAGAGAATTAGAGTAGGCGAAGCTTTATCTGACCCTATAATAATTAAGAGGGGAATTCCTCAAGGCAGTATTATTGGACATTTATGTTTTCTTATATATATAAATGATATGAGTAAAGGAGTGGAATCAGAGGTAAGGTTTTTTTGCGGAAGATGTTATTCTGTATAGAGTAATGAATAAGTTACAAGATTGTGAGCAACTGCAACGTGACCTCGAAAATGTTGTGAGATGGACAGCAGACAGTGGTATGTTGATAAACGGGGTTAAAAGTCAGGTTGTGAGTTTCACAAATAGGAAAAGTCCTCTGAGTTTTAATTACTGCGTTGTTGGGATGAAAGTTCCTTTTGGGGATCATTGTAAGTATTTAAGTGTTAATATAAGGAAAGGTCTTCATTGGGGTAATTACATAAATGGGATTGTAAATAAATGGTACAGATCTCTGACATGGTTATAAGAGTGTTTAAGGGTTGTAGTAAGGATGTAAAGGAGAGGGCATATAAGTCTCTGGTAAGACCTCAACTAGAGTATGGTTCCAGTGTATGGGACCCTCACCAGGAAAACCTGATCCAAGAACTGGAAAAAATCCAAAGAAGAGTAGCCCGATTTGTTCTGGGTGATTTCCGACAAAAGAGTAGCTTTAAAAAAATGTTGCAAAGTTTGGGCTGGGAAGAACTGGGTGAAAGAAGACAAGCTTCTCGACTAAGTGGTATCTTCCGAGCTATCAGCGGAGAGATGGCGTGGAATGACATAAGTAGACGAATATGTTTGAGTGGCTTTTATAAAGGGAGGAAAGATCACAATATGAAGATAAACTTGGAATTCAAGAGGACAAACTGGGGCAAATATTCATTTATAGGAAGGGGAGTTAGGTATTGGAATAAGTTACCAATGGAGATGTAAAAAAATATCCAATTTCTTTGAAATCATTTAGGAAAAGGCTGGGAAAACATCAGATAGGGAACCTGCCACCCGGGCGACTGCCTTAAATGCAGATAAGTATTGATTGATTGATTGATTGATTGATTGATTGATTGATTGATTGATTGATTGACTGATTGATTGATTGATTGATTGATTGATTGATTGATTGATTGACTGATTGATTGATTGATTGATTGATTGATTGATTGATTGATTGATTGATTGATTGATTGATTGATTGATTGATTGATTGATTGATTGATTGATTGATTGATTGATTGATTGATTGATTGATTGATTGATTGAACCGGTCCCTACGCTACATAACTGACATATTAGAAAGATATTTACATAATACACAAACAAAAACATACATACCACTGTGCTAAACTCCCCGGAGTCCCTAATCTGGCACCGAGACGAACAGCGTTGAACATCGGTTCTGTTAGAAATCAAATATATACACACTAAACACTAAACACAACCATATGTTCACATCATATTTAAATGGGGCTATTGCTGTAAGAAAAAACATGGTTATCAATATCTTCTGCCCCGTCGCAAGCTTAATGCAAGCTCGCACAAGGCGGCCTGTTCTGACCTGGGCTCGAACTGGACGCCTTCCGACTGAGAGGTACATGTCTGAAAATCCCTAGTCCTTCCACGGCCTCATACTACCGGATATTGGGGATCTATAATCATTTATTAACTACCTTCTAAATCATAGTGATATTATCACTTACACAAGTGTTCTTAGCCGAATCATTGAAACACAAGACACAGTGCGAAATCCCGAGACTTGAGTCCTTTAACTTCAACAACATTGTCGTCCGCACTGCCACTAGGGGAGAGGAAACGAAAGGGGAGGTCATAATTCGCGACTAGGTCATCCATTCTGTGGCTGCGCGAGGTTCCTGATCCTTTACAACTACGATGGCAAATTCTCCTTTCCTGGATATACATATTTCTGGCCCACTTCATTTGTTTATCCCATTTTATTCATCTTATCGCAGAATTCCCAAGAAATACCCACTTATTCTCTACCCTCTCATTTTTTCGTTGAGCGCCGAATGGGGGCAACATAACATCAGAAATATCTCATCACAAACTATCTGTGCATTCGGCTCTCTCATTACATCTCATATTGCGTATCTTCTTTCTTTGGGACATAGGGCTCTCATGATCCTCTCTCGGCTCTTCTCAGTTCTCTTTGATCATCGCAAATATATATATATATATATATATATTTATTGAACATTCGTTAAAGCCTCCAGCCTCTCGGCATCTCACACTGTTTACGGACAAAAAAAACTCCAGACACATTCTGGTCAAATAATCAATAATCACGGAAACCTGCATATTGTCCCTCACAAAATTTACCTAAATAACACAGTTCTGTACCTCTCTCAGTCGGGACTTCTTCTCTCTTGATGTTCATGACTTAATTGTACGTATCAGCTAAGCATGCATCGTCTAACTGATCCATGAGTTTCCCCAGCATATGCGATAGCCATATTGGACTTTAAATAACAACCCTTGGACATGGTATTCCTTGCTCATCAACACTACTGTTTCCAACCCCCTCTAGGGGAACACGAAATACACTTCTATCCTTTTTTCCCATACTTGCTAGGATATTATACATATTAATAATAACTACTCCTCGCGAAAAACTAATCACTAAGAAAGAAATGGGTTGTCCGGAGAGTTCGCTCCCTTGAATTTACGTTATCATAACAAAGAACAATAAAATATCCATATTAGGACATGCATTATTTAAAACATTTAGGTATTACCAAAAAAATCTCATCCTATGATCCCGCTTATACTTTATCGCGCTAAGACATTAAATTTGACATCACTCATCTGCCTGGTGGCCGTGTTTTTCCTTCCACGAGAGACCCATGGTGGAGTTTACTGCTGCATCACCTCGGCGCTGGAGACGAGTGTGTTGTCCTTGGTTCCTGGTCCGGAAAAGTCCGTCATCCTGGGTGGCTCGTTCACTGCTACAATCTGAAAGTAATCCAAAAGGGGTGTCAACTCCAAACTCGTCACACGTTACTCTGTTTACAGCGACACACATACAGAATTTACATCAGACTTTTCTTTAAGCAGGCAGGTCATGCGGCACGCATTCACAGAACGGGTGGCTCATAGGACTTGAGAACCCTGACTCAGAGTAGCGGATTGAATAACACCAATTTATTAATATCACGTACTCAGTTAGGCCGGCATTGTTCATAGCCGACTCCCGCTACTGGTTCATAAATTATGCTAGCAGCCTAATTAATTGACACGCGGCACTGAGACAATGCCTATGCTTGCTTGGCTTTTACTCGACTTCCCACCTACAATTCACAAGATTTTTATAATTCACGGCCGCGACGGACACAATAACTTTGTCTTTGTAAGCGGTCAATAGATTGCGGAGGGTAAACTGTAAAAACTGAAACACAATGCAACACACTGTCCTCTCTCAACTACCCTCTCTGAACTATCTTCAGTGAGGACCCGTCCAGCTTATATTGTTTCCACGCCAGAAGACTGGGGGTGTAGGCCTTTCACGGTTCATTAAGGACATCAGCTGCTTTCAACCCGGGAATTCAAGACATTTAAATGGTGCGTATTTTAACCCTCTATTTCCTCTTTCTTTTGGGCCAGGTGTCATCGGACTGCGAACGGCATTTCTCACGTAATTAGGCTCCGGCCATTAATTATTTAACTAACGTCCGCTTGGGGGGAGGAGCCATCTTTGAGTGCGATTCTTAGCTTGGGTGACGCTCTACTTTCACGTGTTAGTAATACATTACAGCTTACAGCTGGACATTTAGGGACCTCATTTCGCCCCTTGAATAAAGTATTCCATATTTTCAGTCTGGGATACGCAGAAAATTCAGCTCCATTCATTGATGTGCCTCCCATAATTTTCCCATGTCTGGATCAACATATCATTAATTTTACGCGCCAAAATTCGACGTTGGCTTCAGTAGAACGTGCATGAAAAACCGGAAGTTCCTTCCGTTAGTGTGGAACGCTGAGAAACTAGACCACACCTCTGGACGTATTAGACTACCGGAGCGTGGCGTCTTATCTCCAACTCTGTCTACAACTTGAGAGGGCTTTTACACGAGGGCTTGGCTCCAGCCCAACCTTCCCTTTGTTTTCCACGCGATCTTTAGCGTGTCTCGTTCTGGTCACACGCCGATCGAGTCCCTTTGCCCATCATGCTACAAATGACGCGACTTTTGAAATTATTTTAATAGGGTAGAAAGGCACCTATGCTGTCAATGTGCCGTATCGGACACTGTACGGATTCATTATTCCCCCTGCTTCATCAAAGAAAAATCACGAACTTCTATCTTTCCTTTTCAACTGTCTCAGAAAGTAGTTGCTGGCGACGTTCTCGTAACTTGCTGACCTTCTCAGTGAACTGTGTTCTCGAGCTGGACTTGGTAACACAGTTTGATCAAAGCGTTCCTAATATCGGCCCTCTCAGTGCACTCTGAAAAATCTTCACAGACTGACGCCTCAGACGCGCTTCCTTCTTCCATGACGATGTGATTCACGGCGTTATCTTCTTCATCGGCTTCCATTTCTTCCACCAGATCCGGGTTTTCCTCGTCGTCTTCGGCTTCTCCCGGTTCTTCTTCCTCCAGACCTTCTTCAGGGTGCTGTCCTGGGGCGTCGTAAATTTTAATATTCGCAGCATTGTAAGTGGACTCTGGTCCTCCGTCCATTGACTGTACTTTGTAAGCGTAATTCTGTAGGTTCTGGATTATCCTATATGGCCCGATGTAAAGTTCTGCAAACTTTTGATAGTACGTCCTTGCTCTCAGACTCTTTTCAGCCTATGCCTGGACATATTGTATAGTTGTCCTCACACGAAGTTCAGTTTCACTCTTCCGGGCACACGTTCATTGCAACTTGGTCCAATCTAATGCATAATTAATAATATAGTCGCGACCCCTTAAAATTTGTGGCAAGATGCTTACAACTATGGTGAAATTTATTTACGTAATATACAGTTCCACGTGCGGCCACAACTCGCTATCAATCCTGTAGGTCCTCTCTTCGTCCTCCGGGACCGTCATCTGAGACGTGGGAGTCTAATTGGATACCTCTGTCTCTGCCTTCCTTAGGACAAGGTTCACAACTATTCCCTTTTTTCTTCTTTCTTGTGCTAACGTTCCCGTAGCTGCACTGGTCCTCCTTATTCCGAGTCCTGTTATTACGTAAGGTGCGCTGTGCTGGTCGCCATATCATGATTCTTCCGTAACGTCGCGCCTCTCTTCTTAACTGCAATTTTCTCCGCCTAGTGAACCATTCGTACTTGGAGCGGTATCGTCCTTTGCGTCGACCTGATGCATTCTTCTTCCTTCCCCTGGGCTGAGATACCCAGTTCGACTCTCCATCTGGTTGAATCTGTTTGTTCTCCAGCACCTGTTTACTTAGCTCCGCACGAGAGTTATCGTTCGTGCTTAAGTCTCCCTTCACATTTCCATTTGCGGCCTTTCCTTCATTAGAAGCTAGGGATACGCCTGTCGCATCTTGTCCATTCAGAATGGCGTGGGTACTTAAAGTCCGCTCGTCCCCTTGTTCCAGCTGTGCTCCCAGATGAACCAGTGCCTTCCTTTCTTCTTTGAAGTTCACTACCTGCTCCCGACAGTTTGCGTCCCTACGTTCCACGACTACTTCTATATACATTAGCGAGTCACATTCCGTGGCTCCATTCTCTAACACTCTCGTCTCGAAATTTTCTTTAACATTCGGGTTCGTATCTCTGCCTGATAAACAAGTGACTCCATATCTTCTCGTCTTGAGTTCGACTCCACAGTACCTTCAACAATTGTTTCTATATCATTAGCCGTTATCGCTGTTCCTCTCCTACCGATTCAGTTCCTACGTCTTCCCTTGACTCCAGATGGATTATCACTATATCATTTATCATCTTCCTTATTTCTTCCACTCTTGGGTCCACTCCACCAGTCATGTCACTTATCTCCATGCCTGGTGGTCGCCGTACGTCAGTTTCATCTATCTTGACGTCACCCTGGGTTTTGGATGAGTTTATTTCGGTATCCCCTTTAGTGGTCACCTTCTCTACTCCGTTGTCACTATATCCTTTCGCTGTATGCTCCGAAGAATCTTTACAAATTCGTCCTACTTCCATTTCTTCGGTCATCTCCTTCCGAAGCTCAATGACGTCCCCACGGGCCTGAGTCTGGACTTCCTTGAGCTTGGTGGTCGCAGTATCCTGCACTTGGTCAAGGCGGTCACTGAGCTCATTCCCCACTTTCTCGGGAGACTCTGTCGTCTGCGTCCTTAGTTCTCGGACTTCCGCCTTGGCATCCTGCACGTCTCTCGCAACGTCCTCTACACGGGTGCTCACCTGCTCAATCTCTTCCTCGCATGCACTTATCCTGGTGTCCGTCAGGTCGATCCTATTTTTCACCCTAATCTCCACTTGCCTTAATTGCTGGATGACGTCCTCTAACTTCCACTCTAACGCTTCAGTCATCTTTGCCTCCAATCTCATGGCGTTCTCGTCGCTACGTTCACGACCTAATCTCATATCCTCTGCGAGCTCGTCTAGCGAAGCCTTATTCATAGCCGTCTGAGGCTGGAAAAGCTCTGCCTGCTTGTCTAATTGTTCCTTTAAAAGTTCCCCCTGCTTCTCGAATTGCGCTTTAACGTCTGTTGCCTGCTGATCCGCACGTTCCGTCAGGCTCTCTACTAATTGTTCTTTTAAAAGTTCCTTGCGTTCTGCCAAAAATTGGCACATCATCTCCCTCATGTCCTGAACATCCATATTACATTCGATCTTGGAGAGAGCGGGTCTCCCGTGGGAAGAAATTTGACCACCGGTAATCGACAGAAAGCATAGATATATTTAAGTTCTAATATAAATTTCGACCTGAACTACATTTATTTGAAATTCCATAAAGTCAATCCAAACTGAGCCTACAAACGGCTTATGTCACGCCCCATATCACATGGGAAATTTCATCATATCAACCCGACAACAACAACAATAATAATAATAACAATAATAATAATAATAATAACAATAATAATAATAATAATAATAATTCTACGTTAGCCCTTAACCTGTAATAAATTTTCCGGTCTCGCGCTTGACCTACCGTGGCCTCGAACTTACGTATGCCGTAAACGTGGCATACTCAAGTCACAAATGGATGTTATCACTTTCAGATTGGAAAGACGGCGTTAGCAGACAATTACACGTCTCAAGCTGGCAACATCGCATCCGTCACTGCGCAAAAATTAGAGCATGGTTTGAGGTAACGGTCTCTCGTCCGCGGCATCCTCCCGAAATAAATATTTACTTCTGCCGAATTTTTATACCTCAGCGCACAATCTTTGCTGATACCTGTAGCTGGCAAAATGTGAAGAATTTTACCGGCCTTCTTAACCTCACACTGAGGGAATCATAATATTGTCTCCCAAAGAACTGACAACTCCATAGTCTGTCCCAGGCATCAATTTTAATTTATGAGTGGCACTCATGTGGATTTGCATTTAAACTGGCCATATGATTTTGTTGTTCTTGTCATTTTTCTATCCTATTTATTATACACGTCGCTCCTTCTCGTGGCTCATCTCGTGTGAATTATCATCACGTGTGGTGACTTCCGCACATCAGTACGATAACCTTGGCAATCATGCTGAGTATCACACATTCTGACCAAAATGCTGCAGTATCCAATCTATCCTTATGAATCTTAGCACTTCGGACATGTGCTTAACGTCTCCATCTGTTCGGTTATGTGGCGGGTACTCCGATTCAACTAACTGCCAACCCGTTCGATGCCAAATGTAATCAGATAGTGGCAAGAACCTGGCGGTTTGACTCCATCATATCACACTATCCTCCCCGTCGGGCGTCTAGATTTAACGTTCAACGCGGATATAACATGCCAAAAACCAACAATACGGCCCCAAGATTGGGACGCCAAGGATGTGACTTTCCACGTGGTATTTGGTAGCCTATCTACTACTAAAAATGCTGCAGCGTAAAAATATTAACAATGCCTGCCACGCTGGGTGCCATGTATGTACCCTTACGGGCCTCGAATGGACGACCCATGCATAATAAAGCCTCAGCGTAACCTGGTAAACAATCCCGGATGGGACTATAGTGAAGAGCGGCCCGAATTGCCGAACGATCTTCGATTCTCTCCCCTCCTACTTTCTGTGCTGGCCTCGGCAGCTCGAGCACTTGGGGGTGGTCACGGTCGCAAGAAGGTGAAAAATACCTAAGATGGAGCTTTATATATAATATGAAAGTAGGATCTCTGGGATCAAATGTCTACTGGATACTGCTTAGCACTCCTAAAAATGACAAGAATCATGTAATGGGGTTATGAAGACTAATTTATCATGAATTGTGGCATAAAGAAAAACAACCCTATACAATGAATACTCCGCATACGGAGAGAAACAAAAGAAAAGCAATAAACACTTTAAATTGACTCGCCAGAGGGCGTTCATTTAGCACAAAGGTATAATTGAGGTTGGGCGAATAATATCGTCTGTCATTACCTCATTAATTTCGTACCTTTTTCGTTAATTTCATTCTTCTGTCGATCACACCATGTAATATGAGATGATGTCCCCTTATATAATAAATTATATTCTTAGCACGTAATTAACCGGTCCCTACGCTACATAACTGACATATTAGAAAGATATTTACATAATACACAAACAAAAACTCACATACCACTGTGCTAAACTCCCCGGGCTCCCTAATATGGCACCAAGGCGAACAACGTTGGACATCGGTTCTGTTTGAACTCAACTCACACTAAACAATAAACACAACCATATGTACATATTTTGTTTAAATTGGGCCATTCCTGTAAGAAAAATATGGTTATCAATATCTTCTGCACCGGCGCAAACTTAATGGAAGCTCGCACAAGGCAGCCCTTTCTGACCTGGGCTCGAACTAGACGCCTTTCGACTGAGAGTTACATGTCTGAAAATCTCTAGACTATCCACGGCCTCATACTACCGGGTCTCGTACTTGCCACACGCCGCTCGAGTCGCTTTTCCCATTATATTACAAATGACGCGATTTTTGAAATGATTTTATTAGGGTAGAAAGGCACCTATGCTGTCAATGAGCCGTGCAGGACACTGTACGGTTTCATTACTATTGTGAACAACAGCAACAACAGCCGTTAGCTGTTGATAAATAGTTGTGTCAAGGGTACATAGTACAGGGCTTAGTAGCAGTGGTATATTTTGTGTTTTTAAATATTACATTTTCAGAATGTCTGGAAATACATTCCAGCGATATGAGAATAGTTAAATTAGACCTTATTCGGAAATAATGTCGTAAAATTGAAAACAATGCCGACAGGTTGAAGTCTTTGGCTCGTGATATTTGCCTTGTAAATATAATAGATGATTTAATATTTGGTGTAGTCCGCAGCGAAGTGATGAAATGATAAAGTAAAACAACTACTTGATTGGAGTATCTTTACTTAAAACATCGCTTCATTAATCTTGGTAGTGAAGTGAAGTTGTAAGTAGCACAGCTTGATGGTGTTGGTGCGTGCTGAATACTAGCGTGTTGGTCAAAAGAGACATCTAAATTGTGATAGATGGTGTAGACTGTCTGTAATTGATAAAATGTATTATTATACTTATTGTTCAAAAGAAATGAGCTAAGCAGTAAAGATGGGTAAATGTTAATATCACTTACCCCTTAGGCTGCTAAGATGTTACTTATTCGTGTTGAGTGTTGTCGGACTAATGACGTTCACTCGATTTTTAGTGCGGGGGGGGGGTATAGGCCGCTCCCCCGGCGTGGTTATCGACTCAGTCTACATTGCCTCCGTCATGCTTTTAGTTTCTAAGTAGAAAGAGATAGCAGGGAAGAGTGGGAAGTTATACAAGGAGTATCTGCCGGATTCCGAGTTAGACTCGCTACCACGGCAAGAGTGTGTGTTGGTAAGGTGGTGTTAAGATGTGGTATTAAGGGTCAGGGGAAACCACATAGGCAGAAAAGAGAAAGAGCCTACATGTAAAACCTGACAATTATTTTTGATAGCACATGCAAGGAAAAGTCCAGAGGTTGTGTTAGTTAGGAATATGTGTAATGCGATCATAACCATTTCCTTGCCATTGTCTTTTATCATGGGGATCAGTCCTTCTTGTCACTGCCGGGTCAGCTCGGGTCCACTAGCGTCTGGGCTTTGGGCCACAGGTTCGTCCCATTGTCCAGCAGCCAGTAGTTCCTGGTGCCAAGTCTACCTTTGGAGAAGGGGATTAAAAGCCAAGCCTGGCATGGTGCAAGGGGCTGTTTTCTTACGCCTGGCAATGTCCCTCTTATGCGGTGTTGTTGGAACACACTTGTCACCGCAGATCTGCAACTATGCTAAGGACATTAGTACTATATATACAGATGTTCGTTCGAGTGCCGGCTTGCTTGCCTGCTCTCATGTTCATGTTTTTACCTATGTAAAGAGTGAAATAACAAGTAACTTTCTATAATAGCACTGCTGTCTTCGTTGTAGGGCGCGGGTTGGTTTTCCGCTTCCGTGTCTCTGTCGGGGAGCGGAGGTGGATTGATTCGTCCTTGGCCGTCTGGCTGCGTTGCCATCGTCTTCTTGTGTTGTGTTTCTTATCAATCTTTCCTCGCCATGTCCCTGGGGGTAAATACAGCTGTAATCAAAGGAACATATATACACAGATATATGGTGTGGTGGGTTTACCTGATGTCTAGGTGTCAGCTTAGTAAGGGGGTCGGCTATCGGTCTCCCGCCTACCAACACTGTGGCTGAACAGAATGTGCTTCGGTGTGGGGTATTTAGTGTAGAGATCGACGTCGTAGCGTCCTATCCCGCTTACTAATGGGTTAATCTTTTTACTCCATGATTTATTGTACATTCTTAGTGTTTTTTACGTAAGGGGTGCCTTATCGAGCTGACTTTCGCAACAGCGCGTAGGTGGCGTATTGATGTGTCGAAAGCGAGTCTGCCGCTGCTCGAATGCATTTGTTTTGTATTAGTTCCAGCTTATAAAAGTTCGTCATAGCAGTGAACCCCGATGCTGGGGCTGCGTAGAACATTATTGGCCTAATTAAGGCATTATATATGTTTATAGCTACGTTCGTGTTTATACTGGACTTTTTGTTCATTATAGGAAATAGCTGGCTGAGTCTTATGTGTACTTTTCTCTCGATGTCTTTGATGTGGTGTAGCATAGTAAACTTTCTGTTTAGGATTTCTCCTAAGTATTTGGCTTTATCATGCCATGCTATGTCTTAATTAAAAAGCTTTAATGGTTTTATGTTGACTGATCTGTACGTGCGTCTGTTCTTCCTAGTGAACCTCACGGCTTGGCACTTGTCGACATTGACCTTGATGTGCCATTTCGTTAGCCATGACTCGAGAGTTCGTAGTGCTTATTGTAGCCTCTTCTGAGTTCACGCTAGTTGTGGGTGTTGGACTATGATAGCAGTGTCATCAGCGTACAGGTGTGTGGTAGTAATTTGCGCCGTTGGCATGTCATTTGTATATAGGACGAAGAGGATTGGGCCAATAAGGGACCTTTGGGCTTGGCCCGCTCTAAAACTTCGCGTGCTTGATAGCGTGTTGTGTACGTCAACTTGGAACTCTCGGCCCTCCAGATAGGATTTTATTAGTCTTATATGGCCTGGGTGGAATTCGAGGTCTATTAGTTTCCCTAGTAGGCCTTTGTGCCAGACTTTGTCAAATGCTTTCTGGATATCTAGGAAAACCGAACCTGTGTCCCTTCGTTTATTAAAACCTATGGTAGCTTGTTAAATGAATCGCGTGAGTAGTTGTTGAGTAGAATACCCGTTCCTGAAGCCAAATTGCTCATTGCGAACTATTCCTTTTTCCTTGATATGACCTTTTAATATTTTCAGTAGTATTTTCTCGAATACTTTACTGATGGCGTCCAGAAGGCTAATGGGTCAGTAATTGTTTGGATCTGACTTATTTTGTCGGGTTTTTCGATTACTAGTATCCTAGCCCTTTTCCAATGTTCAAGGTAGTACTGGAGTATGAACATTGCATTGAAAATGCTGGTGGGTAGTGTTAGGGACCAGGCGCCTTCTTGGGGATAAGATGACCTATGATCCTCTTAATTTCATGTATATTTGTCCTCTTAACCCCCGACTTAGGTGCATTTTCGAGGAATTATGCTACCTTTGCCTCAGTTTGCCTGGTGAAGGCGGGGACAGATGGTATATCGTTCGGGGTGAATGCCGCCTCAATCGAGTCAGCTATGACTTTCTTTTTATCATGGTTCTCGTATACCGCATCTTAGGTCCCTTAATAGTAGGGATGCTGTGAGTTTCTTGTGTGAAGTGTCTCGCTAAGGTCCACACAGGCCTGATGTTTGTGTCGAATAGGCAGAGGTTTTTTTTCACGCGACCTGCATTCCTGTAGTTGTGTTTGTATTTCTGTGTTAAGTTCGTTTTTCATATCGCTGTCGTAGTCTGTATGATGTCGTGCCCTTACGTCTGTGGCTGTTTCGCTTACGTATTAGCTCCTTTGTTATCTCGAAATGAGGTATACTTTGGGTTTGTTTAATGGTATGCTTGCTGTTGCGGCTGCCTGAACTGCTTCTACTATGGTTTTGACTGCTTCGTCAATCTGGGCTGTGTTGTCTATTAGCATGCCTTCGCTTCCCTCTAGAAGAGTGTCTAGTTTGTGTTCGAATTTACCCCCATTTGTCTGCTTTGTAGTTGAGCTGGCGCTTGAGGTTGTTCTCATATTCCTCTGGGTTCACATTTCGTGTAAATATCACTGGTTGGTACTTCGAGCCAAGGTCGTTTACTACCGTTTTGCTATGCCCTTGATGAATATGTCGCAGTAGGGTTATGTCCAGTATGTCAGAGATTTGTCCGTTTGGTGCTAGGAACGTGGGCTCGCTGGGGGCTGTTACCACATAGTCCTGGGATAGCATGTGGTTATACAGCCTTGTGCCTGCTGAGTTCGGGCTCAGGCAGCCCCAGCTGGAGTATTTCAAGTTAAGGTCCCCTCCTAGTATCGTCTTTCGATTGGGTTTTTAGGCATTTTGGTCTGGAGTATGCCGCTATGACATTTATGAGTGTTCCTCTCACTGGTATGGCAATTCGGTATGCCTCCAGTTCGACTAACTCTCCTATGTCCACATCTATATGTTTGATGTCCTTCCTTACCAGGTCTGCCACCCTCCATCTCCGTTAGCCTTGTCCCTTCGGTGGATTTTGTAGCCTCTCATGGCGAATTTCTTCCCCAGTGGAAGGAAAGTTTCTGTTAGGGGTGTTACATATATTGAGTTCGCGGCCAGGAAGGCTTCGAGTTCGTCTTTTCTTTTCCTGACTCCTTGGCAGTTCCATATAAGTACTCGAAGCCTTTGTGTGTGATTGATGTTATTGTTAGAATTGTTATTATTATTATTATTATCCTCGTTGGGTTGTTCAGCCATCTTGGGTTAGGAGGTCGTAGATCGCATTCGCAAGGTCCCTTTGCCAGGGGACTGGCAGCAAGTTGGCTATCATAACTCCAGAGGTTATGATTTCAGTAAGATACAAGTTCGGGAAGATGGTTTTCAGGATTTCTTCTATCCTTTCCTTAAAGACCCTTCCTGCCCTGTTCCCTTCTGGCCGCTTTACCTGTTTCTGTGTTTCGTGTGTATGTGGTGTGATGGGTCAGGGTGGTGTGGCGCGGGGGGCGGGCGTTGGGAGCGGTAGTGCGTATGCCGATTTGCTAGTTGCAGGTTTCCCTTCAGGGGGAGGAGCTTGCCTGGGCCGGGCGCTGTAGCAGCTCGGGGGGAGCTTGCGTGGATTTAACCTGCCTTTTGCTTGTTGTATGGGGCTGGGACTTCTTTCAATTAGTGTTCGAGGTCTTGCATTGGACATTGGTAGGGGCTGTTCGTGACGCCATTTTGAATAATAGGGCAATGTGGATTAGCTTAATAGACCTAACCTCACTTTTACGGCTAGTTCAAAAAAAAATCAAAATCTCTTTATTTGCAAATGAGGTGTGTACCTCGGTGGCAAATGGTACACTAAAATACATTATTGTCAAGCACTAAATATTAAATTAACAAGAGAAGAAAATTTTTCCTATAATACAATATTATACAATTTACGCTAACAATGTTTTCTATTAAACACACAGCTCATCCTTAATAAATTTATATTGTTTACAAAATTCTAATTATAATATCTCCTGTACTACTTACAAATATAGTCAACTGATATACAGTATGTGGAATTGCTTCAAATGATACTATAAAACTGGTATAACATTAATATTTACATTGCATTTATTTATTTACTATTTTTTTTTACCCGTTCTGGATCCTAAGTAGCATAACGACCTGCTGCGTCTTAACCAGAGCCCCTTTTGCCACCACTTTTCAGAGTTCCTGAAGGGCCTTCACAGCTACCGTAGTGGTCCCAGGGCGCTCGAAGTCCCCACTGTACTTCACTCCTACAGGCAGTCCCCTACTTTGGCTATCCAAACTCCATGGACCAGGGGATGGAATACATTTTTTTTTAACACACATTTTTTATTTACAATAGCCTGCACTGGTTGAATGCCCTCTAACATTTCATTTATTCTCCCTGTTGCTGTTTATTCTCTTCTTGAATATCTGTACAGATTTTGGAAAAGGATCAAACACTACCCCTGGTAAACTGTTCCACTCCTTCACACCCTTCCCAATGAATGAAAATTTACCCCAATCGCTTCTGCTAAAATTTCTTCTAATTTTATATTTGTGGTCAGTCCTGCCGATATAATTATTTTCCAACTGAAGCCTCTCACGGATATCTCCCCATGCTTCTTCTCCTGTATAGGCTCTATATAATCCTGTAAGTCTAGTTTTCTCCCTTCTCTTACTTAAAGTTTCCCACCCAAGTTCCTTTAACATTTCTGATACACTACTCTTTCTCCTGAAATCCCCTGTTACAAATCTTGCTGCTTTCCTCTGCACACTATCTATTTCTTTTATTAGGTATTCTTGGTGAGGATCCCAAACACTGTTTGCATATTCCAATAATGGACGAACCATACTCAAGTAACTTTTTTCTTTTAATTCTTTGTTGCATCCTTTAAGTAGCCTCATTATGACATGTAATGATCTGTATGCTTTCCCAACAATGTCATCAATATGTCCCTTCCAGTGCAAATTACTTTCAAATCTCACACCTAAGTATTTGCACTTGCCATCTTTTGGGATAACTACCTCATCCAAAGTATATTCAAATTCAGTTTTAAAGCTCCTGTTTGTAAAAGTTGTAACAGTTGATTTGCCTCCATTAACCTTCATATTATTTTCTTCAACCCATTGTTGGATACTTTCAAGGTCCCTTTGTAATTCTGAACAATCCTCAATGTTATTTATTTCTCTATAAAAAATTATGTCATCTGCATACAATCGTATTTTTGATGTTATATTGTTCCCTAAATCATTTGCGTATATTAAGAAAAGTAACGGACCGATTATACTACCCTGTGCAATTCCCTTCCAAACTTTCTCTTCCTGCGATACATTATTTCCTACTTTGACTTTCTGAACCCTTGAATTTAGAAATGCTTTTATCCAACGTGTAACCCTTACGTCCAATCCTATTCCCTCCAATTTCTTTAATAATATTCCATGTTCCACTCTATCAAAGGCTTTGGAAAGATCTATGGCTATGCAATCTAACTGACCTCCTGAATCCAACTGATCTGATATGTCCTGCTGAAATCCCACCAGTTGTGCCTCACAAGAAAATGTCTTTCTAAATCCATACTGGCTCCTCATGAACCAATTTTTATCATCACATATCCCTCTGATGTACTTCGATATTAAACTCTCCAGAATTTTACAAACTATACTGGTCAGGCTGATTGGTCTGTAGTTCTCTGGTTTCCTTTTATCACCCTTTCCTTTATAAATTGGTATTATTATAGATTCCTTCCATTCCTTTGGTATTACACTATTATTTATGACATAGTCAAAGAGAAATTTTAAATAAGGCACTATGTACCACCCCATTGTCTTTAATACCTCCCCAGTAATTTGATCACTTCCTGCAGCTTTTCCTCGCTGAAGCAGTTGGATTTCTCTGAAAATATCTTCGTTTGTGAATGAGAAGCTTCTTGTTTCCCTCTGTCTCTCTCCCTCTCTATCTTCTGTTTCGGTTTCCAACTCTTGACAATCATCTACTGAATCTCTATATTCCCTACTAAATAGGTTTGCTTTCTCAGTATCTGTTAAATAGTGTTCACCCCCTTCTCCCACCATTGTAGGAATTTGGACTCCTTTTCCTTTTTGATTCCTGATATATGAATACAGCTTTTTCCATTTCCCTTTGTGGTCATTACCCTCTTGAAGTATGCCATTCATATAATTCTCTTTTGCTTCCTTTTTCACTCTATTCAGTTCCCTCATTAGCTGTTTTCTAGTTTCTCTACTCTCCCTACCCTCTTTGATTTTCCTGTTTACTATTCTACATTTTCTTTTTAATTTTCTTATTTCCCTTGTATAATAAACAGGGTCTGAGGTCATTTTACCCTTCTTAACAGGTACAAATTTCTTCTCTCCTTCCCAAATAATTCCTTTAAATTTAGCCCAAAGTGTATCCACGTTACTCCCTTCACTTATCCAACAACTGAATTGTGATTTAAGGTAAGTCCCAAATTCATCAACTTTAGTATTTCTGTACAATTTCTTGTCTTGTGTAACCCTCTTATTAAGCCTTTTTGGTACGAGTCCTACATCCATTATTACAGCCTTATGGTCTCCTATTCCTTCAATTACCTCAGTTTTATCAACAATTTCCCATGGTTTAACCAAGAATACATCTAGTAAGTTATTGAGACGAGTCGGTTCTTGTACTACTTGTGTAAATCCTCCCTCCCAAATTAACTTATTTGCCAGTTTCTGTTCATGGGCTTCACTTGCAGCTCCTTTCCATTCAACTTCAGGCAAATTTAGATCTCCCCCAATTATTACCATATCATTATTATTGTTTTCATGAGTATAATCTATTATTTTTTCAAAGATTTCCATGTCTCTTTCCTCTCTTCCAGGCCTGTATGTTCCTATAATTCCCACCTCCTTCATATTATGACAAACTAATTTTATCCCTAATATTTCATCCCTTTCATCGGTAAACCATTCATGTGATCAGTAAGTTTCCTTCACCAGAATAAACACCCCCCCTCCCTTTTTATCTCCTCGGTCTCTACGATAGACTGTGTACCCTTCTGGAAATACTTCTCTATTACCCACCCCTTCTTTCAACCACGATTCCACTCCTATCACCACATCAGTCTCATAAGATTCCATCAATGTACCGAATTTTAATTGTTTGTTTACTACACTTTGACAGTTTACCAAGAGCAATCTCAGACCCCCTTCCTCCCTAAAACTTGACTGTTGCAATTGGGTAACTTGAAATTCCTTACTATCCTGAGTTTCTTTTTCTAGTTGACTGAGCCAGCTTGAAGTACAGCTGGCTCTTTCTACTAGTTTTCCTGGTCAGTATTATAACTCAAGGGAGTTGCCTGTTTTACAGTACATATCTTAAGATTAATAAAATCTAGAACAATATTTGCTATCTTTCGTTTACCTGAATTGTTTAGATGGAGGCCATGTTTTGTATAACAGTATCTCTCAAAACTGCTGCATTCAATAACCTGAGTATTCCGAAAATGTTTACAAATTTTAACAATATCTGTATTGACCTTGTCCACTTCAATGTTCACACACGAGTCTCTACTCAAATCATGCCTGTGGGGCACGTTCACTACAAAAACGTTAGTGTGGGTCAGCTTCCCTAGTGTATGTTTAAGTTGTGATCTTACATTCTTGGCGTCGTCGCGAGCTACGTCGTTCGTCCCACCGATGATAAGCACTGCATCGCCGCTCCCGAAGTTCTTAGTTGCTGCTTCTACGTTTTCCACAACACTGCTGATAGAAGCTCCTGGATATATTTCTCCGGTTGCTGCTATATTCTCGTCGTTAATAACTCCCGCAATTCCCCTTCCTTGGCTATCACCAAACACAGCTACCTTCGCTGATTTAGGCCTAACTGGGTCTTGAATCTGAATTCTAGGCCTAAATTTTAGACTCGGCACGGCAACGGATCGCGATGATTTGGTTTCACGCGCGCGATCACTTTCTTCCAGGATTAGATTATTTAGGGCAGAAAACCTATTTCTAATGTTTATTTCCGGAAATTCAGTTGTAGATTTCTTCTTAGCCGGCCATCCACGAACTACTTGACACCACGTGCTCGAGTTTGTTACTTGTACCGGTATATCACTCGAAGAATGGTCAGTCCCAAATTCTAGCGATCGCAGTCTTTCTTTTAATTCTTGATTTTCAACTTTAAGAGTCTCATTGTCCTTTTTTAGAATGTTTATAATTTCTAATGCACTTTTATATTCCTCATCGACTGTTTTCGGTGCTTCGTCAACACCGTCCCCAACAACAACATTCCGAACACACTGCTCACAAATCCAGTCAACATTTTCATTAGTTTTTACGTCTCTAGGGCAATTTCCGCACTTATAATGCCACCATCGATCACATGAATCACACAACATTCCATTTTTCACTAATTTTCGACATTTTCCGCACTTTTCGTCACATTTTACGGTTAATTTACTCGGAGAATAAAACACTACGTCGTCATTACCGGGCGCCATTTTGAAAAAAAAAAGTAGTAGGGCAATGGGGATTCTCGCGACGCCATCTTAAGTAGTAGAGCAATATGGATTCGGGTAAGAGAGCAAGCCAAACCTCTTGGAGGAGCTTAACCTGACTCTTAAGGCTAGATGGCCTTCCCGACGCCATATTGAGTAGTAGGGGATTGGGGTTTCGCATAAGAGAGCACAACTAAACGCATGAAGGAGCCTAACTACACAGGGCCTAGCTTTACGGACAGATGCTCTTCTCGACGCTAGCTTGTGTAGTAGGGCAATGGAGATTCTTTCGACGCCATCTTGAGTACTAGGGAATGGGGATTCGCATAAGAGAGCACCTAACTACATGGAGGGGTCTGTCCTCACTTTTACAGCTAGATGCCCTTTCTGACGCCATCTTGTGTAGTAGGCCAATGGGGATTCGCGGGTTTTTGCCGTATCCATCTTGAGTAGTAGGGCAATGGGGATTCGCATAAGAGAGCTTATCTAACTACATGGACAAGCCTAACTACACAGAGCCTAGTTTTACGGTCAGATGCCTTCCGGGCGCCATTTTGGAGGAGCCTACCTACACAGGGCACAGTTTTACGGACATATGACCTTCCCGTCATCATTTTGACATCTACACCAGAGGAGGCCCATATGACCTAACCTAGTTTTATGGTCAGATGACCTTCCCGTCCTCATTTTGGAGGGGGCCTACCTACAGAGGTGATCTTCCCATTACCATTTTGATCCTCCTAGCAGAGGGGGCAAATAGCTTTTTGTATCCATCCGACAGTGACGAACAAGTCTAAACATGCATAACTATGACGACGTGATCTTATGCTTAAGGCTTTACGCCTCCATACGACAGACTGTCTGCGACGGGACTGAGCACGTCCCATACAAAGATTATTCTGTTTTTAACATGCAGCGATGACGTTCGTTATCAAGGTTACACCCTGGTAAACTCGAGCCTTTATAGATGATATGAGTGAGAATTTTTCTTTAGTATCTGAGATACTGTGGTAGAGAGTAGAGCGCTTCTTTCCATCATGACAGGAACGTTAGTAAATGATGTTTAAGGCTTCAAAGTAAACGGCGACAAATTTGTGTTTAAAGAGGTAGCTGCGTTGGATTGCATTGTCTTGTGGGCGCCAAAACTGATCAGTTTAGTATTTAGCCCACCTTTCCCTTCCCGTTTGCAAACAGATGAAAACAAAAAGTAGACTCGATGGATTGAAAACATTAGGTCTGCAGTGGGAAGAAAAAGGAATACCTTATCGCTTTCTGTCTTTGATCGTGAACGCTTATTTATCAAGAGCAGATCTTTATCTTTAAAGGGTTTTGAAACGAACGAATGGTTGCGTGAGTATCTAACACCAACGTGTGAAATTACCGACATTAATGAATTAGAATGCGCGTCATTTCAAATTCTTTACAAGGAGCATAGTGGAGAAAATAAACAGTCTTTACGGCATGTGTGCATGCTTTTTGAATGGTTGTTTTGCAGTGCAGATCGGGAAGTGAACAACATATGTAAATTGCTGTGTCGAAATGACGTCAGTGTGAAAGAAATATTTGTCGAGTAAGGACAGCATGTCATTTCTATCGGATACTAGGTGTAACGCAGTTGAAAAGGCAATCGAAAAGTTTTATGCATGCAAAAAGAACCTGAATACTTTTACTGATGAAAGAAAATGTATATAATCTAAAATAAATAGGAATTATAAAACATATTGCAAGTGTTGTTTGAATTTTTAATATTAAACCTACAGCATGTCCTAAATTATCTAGTAATAATAATGTTAACTTGCAAGTTTAATCTTGTCTTATGACGTAGAAAAAAGGAGGGGTGGAGGCTTGTATAAAAAACACAAGATTTGAAGTACATCCTCTTTATTACTCCACGAATTGAATTTGTTATTAAAACCAAGCCATTTGGCATACAGTTTATTTCCACAACGTCGAATAACACGTTCGATTAAAAAGTGATCATGACATTTTGTTTTCTGCAGTTCTTCGACGTAGAATCCTCCTTCAATATGCTGTCCCCTGAGATCGCGAAGTAAATATGTAACTGGATTAGTAAGTTTAACACACCTGATTTGAAAAATTTCAGTGCACCAGTTACGGATGTATCATTTTGAAAATATAGACTTGTGTTTGCTGATGTGAACGAAATCATGTTCTTTAAAGCGATTGCGGCGCGAATCAGCTGTTTTGATTAGATGAATAGCATCTAAGCGTGGTATATTCCTTGGAACAAGGCATGGCTTTGTCCCGATAGTGCGGTGAGATGTATCGTTGTAGGTAGACACAAGTCTAGCCAGCAGTTCAATCCTTGTGCTGTATATTCTCGCCACATCATTATTTTGAATGTACGATTAAAGCGTTCTACAACACTTGCCTTGAGATTACAGAACGTAGAGTAGTGATGAATGCCAAGTAACTTGAAGTAAGAAGAAAAATCCTTGTTGTAAAACTCTTTACCTTGATCGGTTTGAAGAAGCCTTGGACAGCGTTTCGATTGTTCAACAATTTGTTTAAATGCGTTTTTGACATGAGCTGCTATCTTTGAACGCACAGGTTGTGCAAAAGCAAACTTAGTGTATACATCGAAGGCAGTAAGCCGATACTTATACCGCGTATTGCTAGAGGCATATAGAATCATTTCTACTAAGTCTGCTTGCCAGAAATCATATCTTCCGCGTGTAATAACGCGTTTGCAACATTAGGTGCGACTTGTGGTTTATGTAACTCGTGTTCGACCCTTATCTTTACAGGTGGGGTCTTATTTTAACCAGCCATAACAGAATAATACCTGCATGTCGTAATTCTCTCTCTATTGCAAGAATTTCCGATTCGTGACCTGTGTGACCAGCGTCTTGCGATGCTCTTAGAAGTTGTAATCGTTCAACGAGTAAGTTAGGGTCATTCCAGTATCTTACGTCTACACACGGCAACAAAGGCTTGTAGATAACATTAAGACGACGTGTAATTGGTTGATGTGAAGGAAACAGCTTAGAAATAAACTCACGATTCTTGTGACTCTTACTTGCATTTAGAGATTGTGTTCTTGTAATTACGTCGTGTTGCGTCATTAGAAAAAATATTGCTTTTTATTTTTTTTAGATCGTCTTGTAAAATTATATCCTTGTTAGGTATTCGTGAGAAACGTTCTTAGAGTATTTGGGTATGATGCGCAAAGGTATCACCCAAATATCACTATAAAATTTGTCACAAATGGAACATAATAATTGCTTTTACACATATCAAGTGAAAAATCCCTGGCAAATTAATAAATACCGTCGTTATTTGAGAAATATGAAAACATACTTAAGGCTTGTAGACAGGACTGGTTTATGTCGTACTACGCTGCTGGTGCCGTCTTTTGTCACTTTCTTCAGGTCCAGGGCTAGCACCGTGGAATGGGAGGGCTATGTCTGTGGATTCTCATTATCTTTGTCCATTCGCTGCTGGTGCCGTCTTTTGTTACTTTCTTCAGGTCCAGGGCTAGCACCGTGGAATGGGAGTGCTATGTCTGTAAATTCTCATTATCTTTGGCCAGTACAAACAGCAAAATGGAGGTCAAAAGAAAAATAGCATGATCCCTGGACCAATAAATATTTTTATTTCTGTTCGAAAGAAAGTAGCTCGATCCCTGGACCAATAAATCACTAGTCCACTGAATTTTTCTTGTGTACATTGGCCATACCATTTTGTCGCCTATTAAATATTGCATATCGCGATACAATTCATGAAATGATGTCATTGACAAGTGAAGAATGAAACGAAAGCAAAGAACTTCAGTGAACACAGATATCACACACGAAATAGTTCAAAGTGTAAGACAAAAGACATACGTGTGTCACTGTGAGCGCAACACCAAATGTACTTGTAAAGTGGTAAAGTACGTATTAATATTCTCCAAAAAACATATTTCTTAATTTTCCATGGATTTTTCACTTGATATGTGTAAAAGTAATTATTATGTTCCATTTGTGACAAATTTTATAGTGATATTTAGGTGATACCAATGCGCACTATACCCGAGTATTTTAGTAGGTTTATAGGTAACACTTTTTACGATTAGTCTCTTCCTATTAATCTTAACATTTGCATTACCTATCCAGAAACAGTCGTCTTCACAGCGAATACCGTAGGTTGTGTCAGTTTGCGCTGTAAAGAGATTTTCTATATAAGGAGCAAAGAGAGAACCATAGTCATTTCGAATAAAAGTCATAAACTGATTACGATAATCTGGCGTGATCATAACCTCTGACAAAAAAGTAGATCTTGTGTTGATATAGTAGGCGTTTCAGCAATAACATCTGTAGTTATAAACTTAACATGTTTAGATTGTGAATTATCGTTAAGTTCTTCTTCCTCATCCTCTTCTTTATCCCTATCCTGCCTCTCCTCTTCCTCATCCTGATTCTCTTCTTGTTTATGCTTCTCTTCTTCTTTATGCTTTTCTTGTTTATGTTTCTCTTCTTCTTCATGCTTTTCTTGTTCATGCTTCTCTTTATCATATGATGTTTGCATAGAAACAAAACTTGTGGTAGACTGCGGCAATGAAGTAGAATTAAACATTTCCTTCTGAAGTGTACCTAGTTGCGTTTTCAAAAATACATCACTGTCTGCTTGAATACGTTTAAGCTCTTTAAATTTCCGTCGAATATTGTTTCGAGCACGGATTATATGTTTTGTAATCTCTTTGCTGGATGTTGACTTGATGATGGTTTTTGATCAAGTGGTGACTCTAAATCTGTGTTAATGCATATAAAATTATCAAAACTCATGTGATATCGTCCATACTGAACATAACTTTCTTTATGAATAACTAAAAAGCAGTAACGATGTGATGACCAACATGTAGCACACATACGTTTAAAGCCATTGTTATATCTGTGCTAACATGATCATCATACGCATGCCGCATGTTGCACTCATCTTGCCGAAAAAGCACAATAATATTTGCGTTGTCGGGTATCAACTGCTTAGGTTGCGTTCACAAAATACTACTCTCCAACTCCGAGTAAACTCGGAGATCACTCTATCCGTTCACAAAAGCAAAGAGTTAACTCTACAAGGTGTTCAGAAAATCCATTCGAGTTAACTCAGAGTATATTTTACTCTGCGTAAATAGGTAAGTAGATTTAACTCAACACGCGCAGTAATGCATTCATTGGCGGCGGTGAAAAACTTAAACTATAAAACACAAGTACGTATACTGACATGGAAATGAATTCCAATTCCAATTATTATCTAATTGTTGATAAAGAAGGACGTTATGTACTGAATGAAGAAGGATATATTTGCGTCCAAAACAGGGAATGTAGGTATCAATTTCATAATCGATGGAAATAACATGATTACATTTTTATAAGAACACCCATGTTATGAATGATCAGCTGATTTATTAACCTCACATTCCTAATGTTTATTTTGTAAAGGTATATGTAACTCTGTTTATTTTAGATGTTCTTCTGAATGAGAAATCGTCTGAAATAACTGAAGACCTTAAAGGAGATCATAGTCGTTGGTTACACAATGCGATTTTATTACTGTTAGATGGATACAGCAATAACATTGAATCATTCGCATCCTCTGCTGTGCAAAATGATGTCGTGTGGAATAAAATTGCCACTCATTTAATGTCAGAAGGGTTTAATTTCTCAACAAAACAGTGTGAATTTAAATTCAAAAACTTAAAGAAGGGGTACCATGCTAAAGTGGACAATACGAAATCCACGCAGTCTGGAGCTTCAAAATTTAAATTCGGTTACTTTGATCAGTTCCACGAATTATTTGGGAAGAAACCCAATGTCGTTTCTGTGGCATTGGCTTCTTCAAGCAGGGGTGCTAACATTAATTTGTCTGGTGATCAAAATGTCGAAGTGTCAGATTCCAGTGGCGAAGATGAAAATATGGATAATACTGACTATCCAATACTCAATAAGGCGTCCAAGCAGCCTCCCAAAAAGAAGGCGAAATTAGATACAGTGCTTTCACACTTTTCACAATTAAGCGCCGAAAGGGAGAAAGAAAATGAAAGAAGGCACAAGGAATTAATCGATGTGCAGAAATATGCCATACGGGTTTTCAGTGAAAAGATGGACAAATTAATCCAAAAGCCTTAATATTTTAATTTAATTTAATTTTAATTTTTGGAAAAAAGTTAATTTACAAAAAAATATTTTCTTAGTTATTCATGTTTCTTTCTTGTGTGTGTTTATTTGGCGTCATTTATTAATTGAAGCTCATGTCCGTTAATAAGTAGAGAAGGAAGTAAACTAAAAATTGTATTCGAACTAGAGTTGAAATATCTTGCCAAATTAAATTCCTCAATTAAAATAAAGCTGCTGGGCTAAATCTCGTCTCTTTTCATTCCCATCTCGTACATCCTGAAGACAACGGTCA
This sequence comes from Anabrus simplex, assembly GCF_040414725.1. Taxonomy (NCBI): domain Eukaryota; kingdom Metazoa; phylum Arthropoda; class Insecta; order Orthoptera; family Tettigoniidae; genus Anabrus; species Anabrus simplex. Next base: position 1,519,864,453 of record NC_090265.1, on the reverse strand, counting down.
ACATCTTCAATTTCAAACTCATCATTTCGTTCCTGTCCTTCACCTATGTACTCTTCCACCAAAGGGTCGTGGTCAATACAAATATTGTGCAAGACGCAAGCGGCTAGAACTGTTGCAGGAATTAAATCTGTCCTATTCATGTCCAAATATTTTAACTTTCTGAATCTACCTTTCAGCAGGGCGAATGTTCTTTTTATCACTTGCCTAGTATTGAAAAGTACCAGGTTGAAATTTCGTTCAGTTCTATTGAGGTGACCTCTACCAATATACGGTGGAATGAGCCAATTCAATACAGGATACGCTTTGTCACCCAATAAGAATTCGCCATTTGGAAAGAACTGATTATTATTCGACACAATATCTGCGTAAATGTCAGAATTTCGAAGAATTCGTACATCACTGACTGAGCTCGGGTATTCCACAAAACAGTCGATGAACTTCAAAATTGAGTCACAGATTCCTTGTAGTGTTACTGCTTGAAAACATTTCCTATTCACATAAACTTCAGGATCTTTCTTTGGGGCTTTAATGGGAATGTATGAGCCATCAATAACCCCTATGACATTAGGTATGTTTGATAATTTTTGGAAGGCTTCACATGATTCCTGTATCTCACTACCCTGCGGCCATTTAATTATATTATGTGAAATACTGCACAATGCATTTATAACTCTCACAAAACAGACGGAAAGAGTTGACTTGGCCATGTCAAACTTTTCCCCAACAGATTTGTACGAATCAGGCGTTGCTAAGATCCAAATTACAGCCAGAAGTTGCTTTCGTGGATCTTGCAATTGTCTTCCTCTTTCCCTGATATTGGATTTCGAAAGTTTAGGACCAATGACACTCAGAAGATGTTCGAATGCTGATCTCGGCAATCGAAAATGTTGCTTAAATTCGATTTCATCGTAGCTGTTGACAACATATTCTACATATCCAGTTATTCTAATTGGCTTATCATTCATTAATGCAGAGCAGATATACTGGTATTCGTCGTCATCATCATCATCATTAGATTCATCCTGCAAGGTAAAGAATAACGGATACCGGTACTGTTTTAGGTCACATTTCGGTGAGGAAAGTAGTAACAACTAGTACAACACACTGCTATTAATAAACTCACCTGAAAATTATTCATTAAATTCCTCGCAAACGAGGTTATGGTAAAACAAATAACCTTCCTTAATTGATCAGCCATATTTTGTTACTCTGTATTCACTCCAAGCGTTATACCGTTACTCAGAGTTAACCTTACTAGTTACTCCGCGATACTCTAACTCTACTTGGAGTAGGCACACGAGAATGGGTTTGACATAAATAGATGCAATCTACATATTTATGTCGCCCCTACTAATGTTTCTGTTGCGACATCGTCAAAGATCATAAGAGAATTGGGAAGCACCATCATCCGGTGATGGTACCTGCTCATGTGAATTAAATTCAAAATTTTTATTCCATCTTTAACCAGATCGTGCATTAAAATTTGTAGAATAGTATAATATTGGTTGATAGAGTTATTTTGCGAAAACGCAAATATTCTCGAAGCGTATGCCATTTAAAGAAATAATTAGTTTGAGTAAAAGATTTGTCTTTCCACATCCCGATGGGCCAGATATAATACATCGAATAGTAAAAGGAAACAACGTCCCATGAAGTGTTTTTGTACTTGTACTAGAATTATGTGGAAGTGGATCGGGCATACATTACGGCGAGATAAAGACAACATAGCAAGACAAGCCCTGGAATGGAAACCACAAGGTAGCAGGAGAAGAGGCAGACCAAGAAACACATGGAGTAGGATTGTAATAGCGGAAGGGATGGAGAAAGGAGGAAAGACCTGGACAGAGATCAGGACGATGGCGCAGAACAGAGTCCGGTGGCGGAAGTTCATTGATGCCCTATGCTCCACTTAGGAGATATAGGAAATTAGTCAAGTAAGTCACTAGAATTATGTAAGAGATGTGGCACAATGTCACTAACAGGTAGTGTGTCTTTCTTCTTTGTAATTTTCATGGCAACGGAATAATAAAGCAGGTAATAGTAACATATATATCAAACGAAACAACAGGTAACTGACAGTTTGTACTTTGATCTTGACGATTAAGGTCGTGTATAGAGTAATGAAACAGCGATATCCAAACAACATGAAGAAGAACAAAACTAAAACTGTTAAATGGAAAGATGTTACAAAGGCTGCACAGAAAGCTATTCGAGGAATACAATCCGCATGCAGCTATAACTAAGGCACTACACGCAGCAAGAGCGAGAATTTCTCTAAAGTGTAGAGCAATGTTTTGTAAACGTGCAAGAATTATTCCTGCACCAAAACGAGGAGGACTCCTTCCTGTGGTGTTTGCTGGACTAGCAGCTTTATGGTCTTTGCTGCGTGGTGCTAGTGCTGTTGCAAAAACTGTTAATGCTGTAGAAGAAGCGAAACAACAGTTGAAAGAGAGTGAACGTCATAAAAAGACGATGGAGGCAATTGCATTACGAGGAAAAGGCGTACACATGAAGCTAGCGCCGTACAAAAAAGGGCTTAGCATCTACATATCTCCAAAACACGTGTACCAAATGCACAGCCACATCGAGCTGTAACCCATGAAGAAGATTTTACGTTTGCCAAACAACTAGGAATTCGTTATTTTCGAGATGTGTAATGCACGATCAACTACCACCGTGCTCTAGTGAACGAGCGAGTGCTGTAATTAAGACAACAGTCGCGGACCTGGAACTCATTACGTTGCCTACGTAAAACGTAAATCTAAATTATGGTATTTCGATAGCTATGGAGACTTATCTCCTCCATTTGAGCTCATACGTTATTTCGGAAGCAGTGCACACAGTATTAACAATAAAAACCGTGTACAAAAGTTCAATACACGCATGTCCGAACGATTATGTCTTATGTTTTCATATCAAACCCACACAGTAGAGAAAGAGCATTAGTTTGCACGTGACGACTAAGGATACGACCACACTTGCGTGTTTTCCCACAACGGGACTGCGTGTTTTTTACGCAGCTGGACGACCTGTGAGGGGGTGGCCACACTTGCGGTTTGTTCACGCAGGATTTCTGCGTGTTTTTCGCGCAGCTTGACGACGACACGTGGCCATACTTGTGTGTTTGTACGGCGTGATTTTATTAGTGTGTTGTATATTGTGAGTGTCAAAACATCGCCATTGCTCTGCATTTGGAAGGCATTCCATATTTAAATAATAACTCCGTTGTTGCGTTATGTGCTGCGTTGGTTGTTCTTCGTCGTCGTCAGCGTCAAAGAAAATATTGGATCCATCCTATATTAAGTGACAGGTCATCAAGTGGACAATTTGTGCTCCTACACAATAAACCAAAAGACAACCAAGATAATTTTTTAGTATTGCGTAATGTCCGTGACTTCATTTGAACTGATTTTCTGTTTGTTGAAAAATGTTATCCACAAAGGAAACACAAGGCTGCGGGAATGTATTCCTGAGGAAGAAAAACTCGCATTGACATTGAGGTAAATTTTTATTATTTTCAAATTCAAATTAATTTAAAAATGATAGGTAATGCTACATTACAAACATACTGTTTTTTGTTTACTTATAACTAGTTGGGAGTCTTGGTCTTACAATTGAAAGAACGATATGATTGAGTCCTCATCGGATATCTCCACGGAAGATGGTATGCTGAATTCGTTGAGAGGTGAAAGATGCTCAATGTCGACTGCTGAAGTACGTGAAGGGTGGGATTCGGCTGTAGATGTTTCGTAGACGGAGCTAGGCGTCTGAGGTGAAGGGTTGGATTCGGCTGTAGATGTGTCGTAGACGGAGCTAGTCGTATGAGATTCAGAAAGTGTTGTGAAAGACTGCAGAGTTTGAATAAATTTTATTTGGAAATGCATTTTATCGGAGGGTTTCAACTGCTTAATTAGTGGAAGTTGAGCCATTAGGAACATTACATCCGGATCAGGCGTTTGTGATGTGGACTGACGTGCATTTTCTTTGAGGACAGTGAGGATATCTTGTTCAAAAGTACCACGTCTTCGTTTGGTTGGAAAACGTGATAACCTTAGCTCGAACGTTGATCTATGTGATGGTCCAGGTAATTGTGACGGTTCCCTGGTTTCAGAGATGACATTTGCCGCAATATTCATGTTTCCAGATGTTCTGAAACAATAATACATCAACCTATATTTAGTAACCACCATGTGCAACATAATTTGTACAGTTAATTGAAGTAGCCTAATTATCCATTACACAGTGTAATGTAATGTTATTTGTTGTTTTACGTGACCAGGTTGTAGGAACAACGGCCACGGAGAGGGATAGATACTAGGAATGAGAGGGGGCGTCTGTAGTCTGTATCGAAGTTCCCATCCTGGCATTTCCATGAAGTGGAAATGGGAAACCACGGAAACACATTTCAAGAGTGGCCGACAGTTGATTCAAGCCACTCGTCTCCCGAGTCCTCCCCAGCCTGTAGCCTATGGCTGCGAGCTAACCATTTGCGTTAACAGATTGGTTGTGTAATTTGTATGACATTTTGTTTTATAATTTTTTTCCAATGAAAGGAGTATTTCGTTTTTTAAACAATTCATACTATACAATGTCTTGTATGAAACTAATTAAAACATTTAGTGCATACAATCTCCGAAATCATATCTACATAAAATAGCAAAATATAAGCATATTTACTCACTCTCGTTGTTGAAGTACGGTTTGAACACAGGACAGTTGTTTGTGAAATATGTAGGTTTTCTTAGAATTTCCTGCATCTCCACTTTTCCCCTCTTGGCTTTTAATGCACTTCGTACAACTGTCCTTCATACTCTTCCATCTTTTTTAACTTCTTTTCCTGGAATGCAATTAAATTGATAAACAATACCAACTTTTAATGCACGCACGTAATTTTTACAATCATAATGTTTACAAAGTACTGTTGCATCATGTTGCAGATATCTGGGGACTGGAAATTCGATTCGTTCTCTACATTTCGAATTTCGCCTCGGTCGCTCGACAACTGCTGTCATTATTCGTGACACATGCGCAGCCATATGGGAGAATATGGAAGGAAATACATGAAGCCACCAACCACAGAAGACTGACTGAATATTAGTCAACAGTTCGAGAGGAAAGCTAACTTCCCTCATTGCTTGGGAGCCATCGATAGAATGCATGTAAGTATTATGAAACCAAGGAATTCTGGCAGTGACTATTTTAATTATAAAAAGTACTTTTCTGCTGTATTTTGGCTGTATCAGACATTATCTACTGTTTCCGATACATAGACGTAGGGGCATTTGGTCATGGAGGGGACTCTAATATCTTGAAAGCAACTGAAATAGGGAAACAAATTTACAAACAAACTTTGAGTATCCCACAACCGTCAACTTTGTGCATGACTCTCCTGGAATACCTGTGCCCTGCGTCTTTGTGGCCGATGAGACCTTTGCCATCAGTGAAAATGTACTGAGACCTTACCCCGCAAAAAATCTTACTCCTGAGAAAATAATTTTTAACTCCCGCTTATCAAGAGCACTGCGGCATGTAGACTGTTCTTTTGGCATTTTAGCGAATAAATGGCCCATTTTCCAACGTTCAATGGATGTAAATGTGGACTTGGCAGATATTTTCATTCAATCTTGTTGCGTATTGCCTAATTTTGTAAGAAACCACGATGGTTACAATTTTGATGACACACTGGAATTATTTTCTTCTCTTTTTCCTTCACCAAAGTAGCTACTTATGTTACAGAAATTGATACTGTATTTCTCTATATCGAAATATTCACAAAAAACTAAAAAAAGAAAAGGGAGCTTTACCATTACAGTATTACGCTGGAAAGTATTCCTGCACATGGAACGAGAGGAAGCAATAGTGGAAAAGGGTCAGGGATCATTTTACTGATTACTTCTGTTCTGCTGAAGGATCAGTGCCATGGCAACATTCATATAACCTCCTTGAACAGCGAATTGTACTGCATTTTATTAGGCGTAGTAAGGAGGCAGAGATACTGATGTGTGTATAAATGTATGAATTGTGATTCCCTCCTGTTGATAGGGAGTTACACATAAACTAAATACGACTGTAGACGGTAAATTATATGTGTATTTCTTTTACTACAAAATAAATTTATGAACTTGTTTATAGGCTACAATGGAATCCTTTTCTTCTTTTTTCATTCACCGAAGTAGCTACTTATGTTACAGAAATTGATACTGTATTTCTCTATATCGAAATATTTACAAAAAACTAAAAAAGAAAAAGAAAAGGGAGCTTTACCATTGCAGTATTATAAACACACGAATAGTCAACTGTTGCTACTTTTTACTATTATTGTTACTATAACTATTGCAGTGGGCCTACCCTTATTATGTTTGGGTCTACCAGCTAGGGTCTAATGCTATCGTATTAATAATGTGCAAGTATCGATCTATTCTACTGCATTGTGTCTATTTTATTAAACTACTACACAGTTATCCTACTAATTGATTTTCATTTTTCGTAAAAATTAAAATCTTTGAAAGGCAATCTGTCATCTATTGGGGTTGTCGAAATATTCGAGTAATAGAACTTCAAATTATAGAACAAATGTAACATATACAATAGATACGATACCGTCGGGAAACTAAAATTACTTCGAGTTACCGAAAATTCGACGTGTACAAGTTCGAATTATGGAAGTTCGGCTGTAGTTCGTTTTAAGTACATCGTGGTCAGCAGCCCCTTGTAATTCAGAACTTCTTTGCGTATAAAAATTAAATATTGGAAAAGGCACAGCCTCCCTCTGACTATCAGATACGTCATGGATAAGAATAAATAAATTAATACTACAGCTCCTAATAATAATAATAATAATAATAATAATAATAATAATAATAATAATAACAATAATATTAATAGGTCTATTTACCGATAGCTGTTTTCCTTCCTTCATCCATTTCATTCCACGTCTCCCCGAAAACAGCGCCCGTTACTGCTAACCACGCATTTTTTCATTTCCCAGTTTTTTAAGTCTCTGTCTTTTGTGTCGTAAAGGCACGGGTACCTTTGTACCTCCAAAATTATCAGTTCACTATCTAACTTTCTCCTAACTTTTATTCATGAAGAAGAGCAAAATTAAACCGCAGCAACGTTCGCTGTACGCGGAGAAGGACCTGAAACAACCGTCTACTTTAATGCACCGATCGAACTCGGTGATCAGCCATATAGTCTTGGACTAATGTCGTTTGAAAGCTACAATCAATTCCATAATGTGTGTGAGGGCGTAAACAAGTTCTAATACGATGAGTATGTGCTAACGCTACCATCAGGCAGTTATTCAGTAGATGATATTCATGACTACATTGAATGTACGTTAATTGAACAGATTAGAGAAGAGAGTTTTAGTAATCATAATTGCAATTTCTCAATTACTGTAAGCAACATCACACACAAATGTGTTATTGAGTCATCATTTAAGATTGAATTCTAATCACAACCTGATTCGATTGGACCATTGCTTGGATTTTCACCAAGGGAGCTCGCATCGAACGTACGTTACGAGTCTGATCAACCTATACCACACTTCGATGATCATCATGTGCACATTACTTGTAATATTTTTACAGACTTGAATAGTAATCAACAATCTTCGCACGTTCTGCACGACTTTATTATTACAGAGGAACGAGGATATACTATTCGTGAGAAATCGTCAGTAGTTCTTTATCATCCAGTATCTGTTAAAAACACATTAGTGACATCACATCACATCACATCAATAAACAGAATCAGCTTATTAATTTAGATCGGCACACGTACGTAGCATACACACTTCATCTTAAACCAGTATGAAAAACATCTGTGTACATTCCGAAGACATACTACATGTTTGCGAAGACTCAACGAGTTAACAGATAACCATAAGCAGATATTCCAAGATTTAGGTTATACGCTACTACAACAGAATGGAAGAAATGCTAGACATTATGAACACATTAGAAATTCATGAAGGTTTAGTACGAAGTGAGCTTCATTCTTATCAAACTTCTACGTTTGGATTAATTAACAATGATGAAATTTGCTTTATCATTAATCATCAAGATGTATACACCCTACCACACGAAAGCTACCCCTATATTGAAGGACGAATAGATAAGTCAGATGGAAGTTTACCAAGTATATCTCAACTAAACAACCATGGTCTAGCTTTTCTCTTTTCTGAAGAGCGATATGAAGTAAATAATGCCGAAATAGATAGATCGAAGTATGTTGGTATAAAATATTTTACGGATGGCAGGATGGTCTCCAAAAGCTACTAACAACTGGATGATTAATCAGGACGAAACTTTTACAGGCATGTTATCATTGAAACATATTACTGGCTTCGCAGAAGACTTTAGATGTATTATAATCATCGCAAAACAAGAGCTAATCCTGATCCGTAAACGAAGTGATTAAAATTCTCTTAAAGCAGCAGTAACACTATTAGACTCGAAAATTACACTTCATCGTATATTGTGGAGGATTCCGTACGTAACATTATCTGATCAAGAAAAACTTCGATTGCTCAAGATTGTAGAAAATGATGCACCATTACCTATACGTTTTCGAAATTGGGAGCTGCATGAATATCCTCTGTTAGGGTACCACCTACAAACAAACATTGCTGGGCTGTTAAAACTTTACTTTTTACTGAAATGCCTTTGTATATTATTTTCGGATTTGAATCCCATCGTTAATTCAACCATGAAAAACATAGCTCACAGATTGATTACTGTAAATTAAGAAATATTATACAATATCTCAACGGAATAACGTATCCCTACGAAAACATGGACATTAATTTTGAGAACTGTTACCGTATTTTTGTGGTAGGTAGAGGTGAAAGAAGGTGCGGGGGTGAACGGGTCTCAAACTACGAAATTAAAGTTAATGTAAAATTTAACAAGGTTATGTTCTCTTTTCAAAATCAAGAAATAACAAGCATGGAAGGTACAGAGTAGCAAGGCAACAAAAGAGCAACAACAGTATTTACAGGCTTTGGGCTTCGAGCCCCGAACTCACAATTCTTGAGCAGGTAGCCCAAGCTTACATGTACATAAGGTTTAACAAAGGGGCAGAAAACCCCAATCATGCCCAGGAGCACTTGCTCCAAATTACACAGTAAGACCTCCTAGAGGCACGCAGAAACAAATTTCAAAAGAGCGATCCGCTCTCAAAGTTTTAAGCCTATCAAAAAGGCCACACCTAACTCGACCTTCAAGCTGTCCTCTAAGGACGTAAACACAGGGGTAAAATACCCAACCTACTGAGGCCTATAAAGCGAGAAAAGGATAATTACATGGCCTCTAAAATACCAATGTGAGAGGAGGCGAACTGCACTCCTAATACATTTTGTTTTAAAACCTAATCTGGCTCTAGGCCACAAATGCAAGGGCTAATCCCATACTAACGAGGTGACTTTAGAAGGAAACAATTTACATTACGTTAAAGAAGAATTGGTTGTGAAAAGGTAAGTTCACCTCAAAACAATATGAGTGGGAGCTCGAGAGGGTTAAGCACTCTCTATCCCAATATGTAGCATAAAAGAGAATAGATACTAAGGGTCTTTACATTTTAGGGAAAAGTTACATGGTGGAAAAGCTTCGGACCCGCCCCGAGAGTTAAACTGCTGAGCTAGCAAGAAAAGAAATTATTATACGGCCATTACCTGGTAGTTGAACTGCTGTCCGAAGAAAGAGGCGCTTCCCGCCCCCTACTATGTACTTTACACACTGGAAGATGGTACAGAAGTGGCGCAGAGACCCTAAAAACAGCAGTTTATATACTCTCGCGGAAAGTTCGAGGCGTTTCAGGAAAGAAAACACCCGCCCACAATCATTTATTGGTTAGGGTTAAGCAGCATATCCAATTTGAAGAAGAAACACCTTATTGGTCATAAATTAATTAAAGAAATTCGGGATTGGCTAAATTCAAAACAAGGGGAAAGAAAGGGGTATACAGCCAACTTAAACAATACCAGAAAGAAATTTAACAAGAAACAAACTTTTGAAATAAAAATTTCTCCAAAAAACCAGTTCTTTCACCTTGCGCTAGGGTGCACTATTGTAGTTCTTCAGTAGTGTCCTCTAGAAGAGAAAGTTCACACTTCTTACTACAAGCAAAACAAAAATACGTCGAAAACGACCCAGTTCAGAAACTTCAAAATTTCCAAGTAATGACATCTACTGGGTAACTTGACAATTAATACATTAGATAAAGTTCGGACTGCCTCCAGCAGAGGATTTTCAACTGGCGCAAAGTTTGAATTAGCGGCGTGGAGGTGTACCGCCCGGTACAAGAACAATAAATTTGGGATCTCTATGACATGTTTTGTAAATTCCAGTCATCGTGTTATCAGAAATAAGATCGTCCGCTATTTTCGCCTGAGCAATTTAAAAATAAAGAAACGATTGTAGGTATAGACTGCTCCTATCATGAAGAATCTATAAAAGAATCTCCTGTCGATATTCATTTAGAATTAGAAACATCTGAAAACATTTCTGCTAACACAGCAGCTTATTGTCTTATTATTCATGTGATTTATGTTACCATCCTCTAACGAATATTGTTACTAGACTACAAATAAAGATAGCCCTTTACCATGAAAATTAGTGTGTGCTTCTACATTGTACACGATGGAACAGAGAGAAGAAAAAGACTACACGGTTACACACAATCATCTTGATAACAAACAAAACTGTGAATGTGCATGCTGTTTACATGCTAATACGCAACATCTTATATAACTCACAGAAGTAAGTAAGGCTATTAAGATGTTCTATAAACAATTAATCAATCAATCAATCAATCAATCAATCAATCAATCAATCAATCAATCAATCAATCAATCAATCAATACTGATCTGCATTTAGGGCAGTCGCCCAGGTGGCAGATTCCCTACATGTTGCTTTCCCAGCCTTTTCCTAAATGATTTCAAAGAAATTGGAAATTTATTGAACGTCTCCCATGGTAAGTTATTCCAATCCCTAACTCCCCTTCCTATAAATGAATATTTGCCCCAGTTTGTCCTCTTGAATTCCAACTTTATCTTCATATTGTGATCTTTCCTACTTTTAAAGACGCCACTCAAACTTATTCGTCTACTAATGTCATTCCACGCCATCTCTCCGCCGACAGCTCGGAACATACCACTTAGTCGAGCAGTTCTTCTTCTTTCTCTCAATTCTTCCCAACCCAAACTTTGCAACATTTTTGTAACACTACTCTTTTGTCGTAAATCACCCAGAACAAATTGAGCTGCTTTTCTTTGGATTTTTCCAGTTCTTGAATCAGGTAATCCTGGTGAGGGTCCCATACACTGGAACTATACTCTAGTTGGGGTCTTACCAGAGACTTATATGCCCTCTCCTTTACATCCTTACTACAACCCCTAAACACCCTCATAACCATGTGCAGAGATCTGTACCCTTTATTTACAATCATATTTATGTGATTACCCCAATGAAGATCTTTCCTTATATTAACACCTAGATACTTACAATGATCCCCAAAAGGAACTTTCACCACATCAACGCAGTAATTAAAACAGAGGACTTTTCCTATTTGTGAAACTCACAACCTGACTTTTAACCCCCTTTATCAACATACCATTGCCTGCTGTCCATAATTCTACTCGGAAAGAGTAAGTGGAAATCAAAGTAAAACGCCCAGACAATAACATAAATGCTTTGACGGATATTGCGCGGCTAACAAAGCCATGTGGAGCCTAAGTTGTGGTGGTTCGGTACGGTACCAATCCTTTCCTGCAGAATATTTAAAGTATTTTCAATTGGCTGGAGTAATAAACAGAATATGATTGTGGGGAAGGGCGGGGGGGTACAGAAAAAGGTTTTGAAACTCCATTCTTTGACTGAAAATTCCGGGAAAAACTACCGAATCGTTGATGAAGTAACAGAATACACTTCATAAACTATGACCTATACATTCTATCGCATCAAGAACCGTAGCCTACCAAGAAGATTGTTGCTCAGCCAAACAACTGATCAGCATGACGATTTCCCTATCCGTTTTTGTGTTCTTGATTACGTTTACTGCCTTTTGAATCTGGTAGTTCCTCGGCTGACTTCACGAGACTGCGTGAATTTCTTCTACACATAACAAGGTCAGATCAGAATTCACACCCTCGAACGAGATGGCAATCGAATTCGGACCCTCCGGATGAAAGATAGACACACTACCTCTATACCAAGAAGCTCGCGCACACACTTTACACACTTGAAATTGTTTCGACATGTACAGTATATCCTTTAACTCACTTTCTAGTGATTTAAAGGTAAGTGGTATGAAACTAAACGAAGCCACAGAGCTAGTTACTAATAGAGGATTATGGAGGCGTTTACTAAATTAACAAGAGGTTTACAGACTGAACGCTGGAAGGCAAAACAGTCTATAATGAAGATGTAACTTTATGGTGACGATTAGTATATAACAGGTTTAATACCTGTCGTTGATGTGACCATCACTTAGCATGAGGATTTTATTTTTGTCAGCTCGTCACATTGTTCCCAGATACTAAGAGATATAAGTGAGCATGCCTCTTATTATCAGCGGCTTGTCGGGACGTACTTCCTTCCTTGCTCTCTGTGGCCCTTTACAATTCCGTATATATATTTTTATTTGTTTGCATTATTGCTGATTTCGATTTGATCTCTTACTTCCGGTATAAGAGATAGCCAAGTATCGGGTTAATACATATTCTCCTAACGTTGCCGGAACGTTCTCCAAAGCAACTCCCTATACAATCTATGGAGCTAGTTACCGACTCGGACTAAAATTGCCACTGATAATTCCCTTATTTTTCAAATAGTTCTCCATGAGCTATTGTCGTGCCATCTAACCATACGAGAGATGCATCGAATGTTCAGCTTTAAAACCCTTATAAAGCACCCCTTCATGGTGATTTTTTTTTTTTGGACAACTTATAGCTAGGGTCCTACTTTACCTTATTCTAACAGTACTACGCTGGAGTTCTAATAGTGCCAAATTCCAGAGCTGGAATGACCTGGTAACATAAAGCAGTGAATACTGCTCAGCCATTTTCCGTTAAGTCTACACACTCTTCATTCCTATTAGCGTCCCAGAGCAGGGATCGAATAGCTGAAATACTATCATGAACTAATGTGTCACGGACCAGTAGTTATCGAAGTACAGTATGTGTGAACCAGGGGAATGGTACTCTACAAAATAATTAACTCCCCACCTACTTCCCGAGAATATTCAGGCAGGCTGTTCTACTCGGGACGCAAAACTGCCTCTGTAGATCAGTGGCCGAGTGTCGGTTTCCGGACCACAAGATAGCAGGTTTAAAGCTGGCAGACGCAGTCTGATCGTTCAAAGGCGAAAAAAAGTCCATTCGACACTCCATGTCGTACGATGCCGGCATGTAAAGGATCCCTCGTGACATATTTGGTGTTCACCCAACAAAATAAATTAAAAACTCAAGGCACAGACGCCCAAGAGAGATTCGGTTTTTTCTGCCCTCTAGTAGGTCTAGAATAAAACGGAACGTCAAAATTGACGAGCAGGCAGCCAGATGGCATTAAATGAAAATGTCTGCACACGGTAGCCGAGGCCATTCGATTATTATTATTATTATTATTATTATTATTATTATTATTATTATTATTATTATTATTATTATTATTATTATTGATAATTGCTTTGCGTCGCACCGACACAGACAGGTCCCATGGCGACGATGGGACAGTAAAGGGCTAGGAGAGGGAAGGAAGCGATCGTGGCCTTGAGATACAGCCCCAACATTTGCCTGGTGTGAAAGTGGGAAACCACGGAAAACCACCTTCAGGGCTGCCGACAGTGGAGTTCGAACCCACTTATCTCCCGGATGCAACCTCACAACTGCGTGCCCCTAACCGCGCGGCCAACTCGCCCGGTAATATTATATAATAATAATAATAATAATAATAATAATAATAATAATAATAATAATAATAATAATAATAATAATAATAATAATAATAATAATAATAATAATAATAATAATAATAATAAGAATTATTAAATTATTATTATTATTATTATTATTATTATTATTATTATTATTATTATTATTATTATTATTATTATTATTATTATTCGGGACGCAACAGTAATGCCATCTATCGAAGATGAATGGCAGCAGAAAAGACGAAGGACATCACAACGAACAAGTGAATGTGATGTTAATGTTGATCAATTTTACGGTTTTTTCAATATTTTAAGCCTTCGCATTTCATTTTCTTCCGACTTGTGATATTTGGAAACCTTTTTCCCCACTTTCATGCTTCTCTCTCGTCTTATTCTTCGAGGTGATCATTCCTTTACGATTTTTTTTCTCATTTTGAGGATGATCTTCGCAATGTTCCTTGCCGATATGAATTGATGACCACGCGGCATTTTCTTCGCCAAAAACGACAAAACCCACCAACAACACAAGTTAAAGCGATTGAACAATATGTCCATGTTAGCGATGCTAGGTGTTGATATGGACTAAGTAACAAATGACTAAATTCATGAATTCTGTTTTCATAGTCTGTACAGTGAAACTGCGTAAGATATAAATGATAGGAAATTGTATTTTCTGTAACATTTATTATGTTGTACTCATTAATATTACAAATATTTGAGAATTAAATTTTAGGCCTTCCCCATAACAATCATTTTATTCAGCGTAAATATAATTATTTATAGCCTCCTACTTTTAGTGAAGGGTACTAACTAAGGAAATTGAAATGATGTGTATTAATAAGACAAACATAACAACCCCATGGCACAACAGCCCTGATGGGCCTTGGCCTATTAAGCGACTGCCGCTCAGCCCGAAGGCTTGCAGATTACGAGGTAATGCGTGGTCAGCGCAACGAATTTTCTCGAGCGTCATTTTTTATTTTAAAATTGGATTTACGTTGCACCAGTTCCGGTAGGTCTAATGGCAACATTGTTACAGGAAAGGGCTAAAAGTGGGCAAGGAAACGACTGTGGCCTTAATTAAGGTACAGTCCCAACATCCGCCCGGTGAGAAAATGGGAAACCACAGAAAACGATCCTCAGCGCCGCCGATAGTGGAGCTCGAACCCACTACCTATCTTTCGAATGCAATCGACCGTTATTTTTGGCTTTCTAGATCAGGGTCGCTGTTGTAACCGTCAGATATCTCGTCAACTGTAATCAAGTATGGTGAGTTGACCTCGAACCAGCTCTCAGATTCAGATCCGCCTCACCTAGCCGGAAAACGAACCCAGAACTCGTTCAAAGGCAGGCACCCAACCCCTCGGCCACGGAGCCGGACGACGGGTACTTAACTGAGTAAAATATGCCTGCGGCACGGAGATAGGTGGTGAATGGGCGATACCCGACCTTGCGTGCAAGAGAAGGTGAACCTGAAACAACTGAACTCTCACGGCGTTTCCAAGCCCTTGAAACTAGCAATCACTTTTCGTAGAGAACCGCTGCTAGCATTAGCGGAACTAAATAACTTACCAGAAATCAAGGACATCAAACAAAGTCCAGCTGGTTTAACAGTGAGAATGTCTGAAATCCAGCTTTCATTTTGAATGTAAATTTACGATATGGAAAATGGTTGTATGAAAAACCCCTAAGATCAAACCAACCCTTTGCACTACAATTTCTTTTCAATATTGCTAACAGTCCATTCTGTTTTATTTCTGCACTTTCATTAATGAATTACCAAATTTGTAACAATAGATTTTTCCCAAACAATTAACAAAATGTTCTTAATATGTTGAAATGAACGTGTAATTTAGTCAATAAAAGAGTGTTTGAAAATAGTCAACTCATTCATAACCTGTTCTTCACCAGAGTATGGCTGAATGGTCATCGTCGAGGCCTTCAGTTCAGAGGGTCCCAAGTTCCGGACGGAAATTCTGTAAATATGTTACTACAGTATCCTACACCCAAGGTATTGAAACGGATAGATCTGTTAACATAATACAATAGGCCTAATACCTGACACCAGACAGCCTACAGGCACAGGTTTATGAGGAATTTTCTCTTGCGACAACTACCGACATATTGACCTTTGTTGCTTCCTTCCATTAATTGCGGGCATGAACCAGTTAGGCTTTATGGTCTCAAGTCTTTATGTATCACCATTCTCCCGTACCATTATCAAGGGTTGCCTAACCACAAGCAAAAATAAGAGTTTACCCGAGTGAAAATCAATAAACTTCATTATTTATAAATTATCCGCAGTGTCATACAGTTTGCATCCGCTAAGACACTAACTTAGCGGATATCCGCGGATAAATTCGGCGATATCCGCATCCGTGCAGGGCTCTAACTATCGGAGCCTTTTATCTTCACTGTCGCTATTATCTACACGCGGAAGGCTGGAGAGATTCAAGTTGTCAACAGTCGCCGAAATTCAGTTCACGGTATAAGGACGCGCAACATGATTACTGCAACTGTCAGAATTATTGTTATGTAATGTAGATGGACATGGTATACAATGTATTTTCCTTCTTTTCGGGAACGCGTGTAAATTGTGGCTCGTTCTCCACACATTCCACATTCAGTATCGGTATATGAATGGCGCAAATCTTCGAGAGCAATGATTAGTCATCAGATGAATTCCGTTCACCCAGAAACTCGCTTATGTTTTGTTCTTTTTGTTCCGTATCCATACTTATGTATTCCTGTTATTACATTTTAACCTCCATAACTTAAAACACGAAATGTACTTCTATACTCATTAGAAAATAACATGACGGTCCACACGAATGGCGAGTTCCACTGACGAAAGAAATAGTTTGACTGGGCGTATAAACATGCCCTTACAAAGAAAGCAGAAAGGAGAATAAATTAGCAACCCTCCAACCAACGTACTGTTCAGACAGCAAAGAACGCCAGTAGAACAAAATGTCGAGAACATGTCTACATCGGAGCTGCTACTGCAATCCGTAAGAGTTTTAAAGGTGAAGCAGAAATCAACCAAAATCACCCTGCCTTATCATACACCAGAACACATTAGAAATGCGTGCACGACACGATCAATTTAAAGAAGAGGGTGACTCATTTAACTCGGCCTAAATAAGGTATTTGCATTGGAGTGTTCTTGAGTTAAGTAAAAAATACCTTTAAAAAGAGGATGCAAATACAAGGGGCAAATTAAGCTCAGAATTAACATAAACATTAACAAGATATCTTAAGACGACCTGTCCATCTAACATACGGCAGATATCGTCAATAAAAAAAATATCAGAGATAGGGAGGTCTCGTAAGGCTATTTGCCTTTTTATGGAGATGATTTTGTATGATTCGGTTTAAAATGCATTGCTATCGAAGACGATCGCCCCATAAGAGTAGAAGATAATCAATAATGAGGTTAACAGTTAAATAAAAGGTCGGTAATACACATAGAACATTACAATGTTTACCACAAAGGTCTTTTATCTGCGTATGCTGCTCCTTTCGGGAATGCTTTTTGGGACATCCTTCCTTTCTACAGTAAGATGTCAATCGATGTAGCATTATGCAGACCCTTTCAACATCATTATAAGCATCGAGGTAAAAATGGTTTGGATGATTGGGACGGACCTAATCCTAAGATTGAAAACTATACACAGTGTATGAATGAACTTTTTCCCTTCATGAATAACAACAAGGTAAGAACTGCATTAACTTCTTTGTAAACATCCATAGTATAATATATTTATTCAAAATAATATCATAAATAAATATTTTGTTTAATTTGAATGTTGCAGGGGGAATTACAATTTTCGAAGCATGCTACCTCATCGCAGTAAGCTGTTAAGGAGTACAGCAAACTGGTCGACAGCACAACCAAAACTGTTGTATAACCGGTAGTAGTTTGTTTAATTTTGTAAATAATTACACAATAGATATTTTATTAAATTCAAAATGTTCTACTTATTGCGTTCCCTTTGCCTCCTTATACCTATCTAATATATTCACATTCATACTATTTATAAAGGCTTGAGTTTACCGAAGAGTAACCTTGATAACGAACAAGTTAAACATGCATAACCATGTCGACGTCATTGCTGCATGTTAAAAATAGAATCATCTTTGTATGGGACGTGTAGGCGTCATAGTTATGCGTGTTTAGACTTGTTCATCACTGTCGGATGGAGACATAAAGCTATTTGCCCCCTCTGGTAGGAGGATCACAATGGTAACGGGAAGGTCATCTGACCGGTAAACAGTGCCCTGTGTAGTTAGGCCCCCTCCATGATGACGACGGGAAGGACATCTGATCATAAAACTAGTTTAGGTCATATGTGCCTCCTCTGGTGTTAGGGTCAAAATTGTGATGGAAGGTCATATGTCCGTAAAACTGTGCCCTGTGTAGTTAGGCATCTCCAAAATGGCGTCTGGAAGGCATCTGACCATAAAACTAGGCTCTGTGCAGTTAGGTATGCTCTCTTATTCGAATCCCCATTGCCCTACTACTCAAGATGGCGCCGGAAAAAATCCGCGAATCCCCATTTCCCTAATACACAAGATGGCGTCGGGAAGGACATCTAGCCGTAAAAGTGAGGATAGACCCTCACTGTAGTTAGGTGAGCTCTCTTATGCGAATCCCCATTCCCCTACTACTCAAGAGGGCGTCGAGGGATTCCCATGCCCTACTACACAAGATAGCGTCTGGAAGGGCATCTGACCGTAAAACTAGGCCATGTGTAGTTAGGCTCCTCCATGTGGTTAAGTGTGCTCCCTTATGCGAATCCCCATTCCCCTACAACTCAAGATGGCGTCGCGAGAATCCTCATTGCCCTACTACTCAAGATGACGTCAGGAAGGGCATCTAGCCGTAAAAGTGAGGTTAGGTCCCTCCATGAAGTTAGGCTTGCTCTCTTACGCGAACCCAGATTGCCCTATTACTCAAAATAGCGTCGTGAAGGGCATCTAGCCATAAAGGAGTCGTTAGCCTCATCCAAGATGGCGACCGATGACGTCGGGAAGTGCATCTGCCCGTAAAACTACACCCTGTGCGGTTAGGCTCCTCTAAGATGGTGACTGTCCACGTCGCATAGGGCATCTGCCCGTAAAATTGGGGTTAGTCCCTTCCAAAATGGCGACTGTGAGGTTAAGCTTGCTCTCTTAAACAAAATCTGCGTCGGGAAGGGCAACTGACCGTACAAGTGAGGTTAGGCCCCTCCAAGGTGGCGTCTGTGAGGTTAGGCTCGCTCCCTTATGCAAATTCGCGAATCAACATAGCCCTACTACAAGGAGTCAATGACCTCGGGTCAGGACCCGCATAGGTATACTTCCAAGGGCAATGACCTCGGGTGCTGACTCAGCAGAAGAATGGTGAGACCTGTGATTTGGAACCGTCCTTGCCCTACTACTGCTGGAATGTTTTTCCTAACATTCCGAAAAATTGTAATATTTAAAAATTCAAAACAGACCACTGCTACTAAGCACTGTATTGTCACAACTATTAATCAACAGCCAACGGCTGAAATTGTTGTTATTCGCAATAATACCAAAAATTGTTATTCACATTTCCTCTAGCTGCTCCTATTTTGAAGTGTGTTCATATTAGATATTAATAATTATATTTTAATTATAAATCAGGTGCCTGATTTAACCTACTGCCTGCTCTGTGCCGCGAGAATTGCGTTTACAGCGACATTGCAGATGGCAGCACTTACCGCACCCAGAGCGCATGTTAGTTAAATGAGAGTTGGTCCGTAACACCAATATAAAATAAAAAATAATCCTTAACATATTACTAACCGAGAAGATAATGCACAAACAGAAACTTGGCTTAAGTTATAGAAACGTAAAATATATATAATCTCACCAGTTACAATAGATATATTAGGATCATCCCATGCTGCATGGTACAAACAAATTTTAGAATAACGAAGAATAACGGAGCACATTTTCAGTCTTTTTCTTACTGTTATTTACCAGCAGTGGACGCAAACAAATTTCTATCACTATTTCACTGACCCTTGTTCATGACCAGTTTTCAGGATACGCTTTATAGCACATGATGTAGTGCGTGCGTTCGTCATGTCATTAAATGCACCACCCAATCTCACTGAACTAAATAGAGCTACTATTGCGTCTCGAGAAAATCATCTACTGAGAACATAAAATAACCAATTTTGTAACAGATAAGACACACATTCCACTTTAGATTTCACAGCGAGACAGCATCTGCCGTCTCATTAGTCAGAAACTTTAGTTTTTAATGTTTTGATTCCAACAGAATTATTTTAACGTATTCGATGAAATCATCATTCAATCATTGTACGTATTTTATCTGCTGGTAAATAGAAATGTACACAATCTGGATTGTTTTGCCGAGAGGCATTACAGTAATCATTTCTGAATTAAAATGGCAAGATCAGAGATTTCTAAGCCTTTAACGAGGAAGTAGGCAGGGGGACTAGAGAACTTCTGTGAGAGCCGGATTACAAGAAAACACAACAGTTTATTCGCAAGAGCAGGAGATTTTACAATATCTGTGCCGCATACACCTTCAACATTAACCACACAAACGAACTTGTCACTGGTTCGGTCGTAGAGGAGCCGTACCTAATTAGCTATTTAATCGGCGATCACTGTTATACTCCTCTTTGTTGGTCTGAGTGTTTTACATTCAGCTCTAAGTCTTTCCTTCACTAATTGGGAAATCCCGACAAACACAATCAACATTTTCCATTTAGGTTGTGACGGAGCTGACACTAGACCAGGAGTCCTGCAATATACGTAACCGTTTGGGATAATATTCCCCGCGCCACATAGTACCACGTGATTCGTTCTGACTGCCCGGACTTTGTTTTGCGAAAATTATGGATTTGATTTTTAAAACCGGTCGTTTTTTCCTTTATATTTGGTTGCTCCCTTTACTTTATTCAGACGATCAATTTCTGGGTTGTGTTCGAATTGTCTCTGCAGTCAACTTCATTGTGGTTAGTCATCAGCTGGTATCGCAGTCTCAGATTTCTTGATCGGAGTTTCTAATGCCTGATTTTCTGATCACTGCTGTCATTCTTACTCGTTGGAATATTACTTGGATTGATACATTTCAATGTATTTCTTGCGGTTGAAGAGCTTGTTTCATCACAGATTTCTTCCGAAGAAATATTTTGTCGCTGTCTGGTCGTTCATGGAACTGTAATGGGGAAAATTCGAAGACCGACTAGGCACGCTCTCTGGCTTCAATATATTTTTATTTTAGATTTATCTTTTGAGAGCCTCTGTGGCTCAGATGGCAGCGCGCTGGCCTTTCACCGCTGGATACCGTGGTTCAAATCCCGGTCACTCCATGTGAGATTTATGCTGGGCAAAGCGGAGGCGGGACAGGTTTTCCCTGTCTTCTTTCATTCAAGCAACACTCTCCACTATCATTTCATTACATCTCTCAGTCATTAATCATTGCCCCAGAGGAGTGCGACAGGTCTCGGCAGCCGGCACAATTCCTATCCTCGCCGCAAGTTGGGGGCTTCATTCATCCCATCCCTGACCCGGCCATTGACTGGAAAACAGGTTGTAGGTTTTCATTTTCATTTTATCTGTTATCTCCATCTCTAAAATTCAGGCTACAAACACGAGAATAATTGGATGGAGTCCATTGATTACCCTTGGTTGATCCTTGCCTTGATATAGCGTTAAGCCAATTTTCCCAAAGTTCTTTATTTGGGGGAATAACAAAAATCCTCACACCTGAAAAATTTGGATTTCCTGCTTTGATATACGGAGATGAAGACAACAATTAATCATTTTACAACCAGACACACACTCATGAATGCTCGATCCAAACGCACTGAAACACAATAACGTGGGTACGGAGATTAGTTGGGTGCGTTAGCTGGCGCCCCTAGCGGAAGTTCGTGACCGTAAGAGCTCACGCTGAGAAGCATGCTAACCGCATAGCATAGATCAGGTAGTGGGTGGTACAATTACAGAAGGTGCCTTCAATTAAAGGCGAAACATGTCTCATATTTTGTAAGGTAATAAGGATCAAATCCTAATCGTATAAGACTATAATGTATTGTATAAGTGGATAAATAATTAATTAGCATCCTATAATTATAATTATGGCAAGCCAAGAAAGGATTAGTAGGATAAATACCTTGATATTGAGGAAATCAGATACATTGACTGTAAGTAGTCATCATTATTGACTCTAAACTAAGAAAGCCAAACAAGGTAAAGTTGGAATCTTTTTGTAGAACCATTTGTACGAAGTCATCTCGTAGACCAACGTCTCCATATATACTTTACAGCCATTTTTTCCGCCCATCAGAGATAAATCGAATCAAAGATAAGCTAGAAAGAAATGCATTGGCAAACCACCGTTACATGATTCGCCATCTGTCTAATCGGGACGAATTACATGTCAAGTCAGCGATAGAGAACACTAAGCAGCCATAACAGTGATCTATGACATCGTAAAGAATGCTATATCTGTATAGTACAAAAGTAAGATATGAAGGTAATGAAGTGCGGCTCAGAAGTCATCCAACATTCAGGACTCAATCGTGAAGCAAACAAAGAAAGGGTCTCTACACTACAAAGATAATACAGACTCATTTGGATCAGATATAATAAAATGGGAGATTAAGACATTATAACACTGTAATCAATACTGAAGCACTTCATGCATCTGAAACACTGATCATTGGGGGAAAATCATTGATTAAAGATATAGAAAAGCAAGAAAGAAAAATCTTAAGGACAATTTTTGGACCAGCCTGTAAAGGGGGACTTTGGATGATAAGGAAAACTCGCGACTTGTACCAGCTCTCAGAGAAAACCTCAGACAAATTTAGGAAAATGAAAGTATATAAAAATTGGCTGCTAGAAGTTGGAAAAGATCTTCACGAAATAGGTATCACTGATGATAGACAGATCTAAGTTCAGAAAATTAGACGACAATCACCGCTTTAAAAATCATCCAAGCACTACCACCAACAAAATTTGGTCAGAAGATTGCAAGAAAAGCCACAGCGGGAAGATGAAGAAATTTCGGGAGAAGAAATAGGCAACGACATTAGCTAAATAAGTTCAAACGCGCTCCATAGTTTGGCATAACGAAGACATAATAATAACCTAGGAGGGGACTTCACCGCCCTGGCAAATGGGAGTGAAATGCGTCGTTGCGACCATCTGCAACAATAAATTATTGGATTCAGCAAGAGAATCCAACTAGTTTCTTTCACTCCAACTCCAGCACGTAACCTAAAAGAGGTGTTGTTAAGCCGAGCAACCCAGTGGAAGGTCGGGTAACCAATCCGAGCGGGAAAATGGGTCGGTGAACCGATCAGTGCTGGGGGCTCCAAGACTCACAACCTTGGTAGTACCTTGGTCGGAGCAGCGGAATGTCTCGCCATGAACAAAAAAGGCATGATGGAGAAATTGGAGGCCAAGGGAAGAAAGATTTTGAGGAAAATCGTAGGTCCAGTCAAAGATAACGTCGAGTTTAGGATACGGCACAACCAGGAGTTGTACTCGCATGTGGAGAAAATAACCGAAGTGATGCGCAAAAGGAGGATTACTTTTTATGAAGACATGACCCGAATGAAGTCGACACGGTTAACCAACCGCATTTTCGCTTTCCTCCAAGAGAAAAAGACAAAGAGGGCATGGTTCAGTGATGTACAGAACGATCTGCAGGAGATTGGGAACTCATTTGAAGATATCCAGGAGCGTGTCCCACTTAAGAAAAAACTTCAAGAACATCAGAGTTTCCAACCAAAGCCGAAGATGAAAACTGGAAAGGCATGGACGGAAGAGCGAAAATAGCAACACCGTATACGAATGAAGGAATACTGGACCAACATTAAAGCCCAAGGGGAACAGTTGAATTGACGTAGTCCTTGGCCGAAACGAAACAATATTATTATTATTATTATTAATAATAATAATAATAATAATAATAATAATAATAATAATAATAATAATAATAATAATAATAATAATAATAATAATAATAATAATAATTTTACCGGAAGGTACACCCACCCCGTTCATTCAAATGAAGCGCCTTGGACAATGCCATCTTAAAGCTAAAACTCGCAACAACTTGCGCAAGAAGTCTGAACTTTTGCTAACAGATGTTTCTACTACAAAATATGTTGTGCCCTCTGGTGTGAACAGGAATTGTTAACATTGTTAAGCCATTTTTATTTTAAAGGTTTACTACACTGAGTTGAGTATTCTTTGTTTTTGGTATGTTAAGTTGACAATATTCCGATCTCTTCCAGCCAACTTAAGATGTGGGCCAATATAAAATTGTGTATATTTATTTTTACAGCCTATCAAATTATGTCTAGTATTTATTTAATTACCCAATAAGAACTGGGGATGTGTCGGGCCTTAGCTCAGAGCTCTCTAGAATCTTACTCTCAGGTATAAAAGCTGGCACATTTTCGACCAGGGATTCTTATTCATCGCTCTAGTCTAGTGTATGTTTTTACAAAGGAGGCGAGGTGCCCCGTCCATCATCGATCAGTCTATCAGCTCAAGGTAATGGCAGTCCGGATTTTATTAAGTGATAGTCTTTGAAAGCTAGCTCGAGGGGAAGTTATCAAAACTTTATTATGTAACTTTAATTTTCTGAAATGTAAATTCCAAATTCAAATGTAAATTTCAAGACTTCTAAAATTTAATCTTCTAAAAACAAACCAGAGGACTTTGCTGAAATCAGGGATGAGAGAGTGAGATACCCTCTCGCGTTCCCTATCAACTTGATTTTGAGGTGACTATGATTTTCTAACCTTTGTCAGTTTGAAATCTTTGTGATTTAAGTACTCTCTCAATCTAGTCACCTCGGTAGTATAGGACTAGCTTCTGTAACTTCGGGCTATAAACCCCAAAATGGCTTTAAGTTTATTTTCGATTTTCAAGGAGCGCAAGTGTCAACCTCCTCACTATTTTGAGTTTTGGGCCAGTAACTTAACCTGTTGTTTTTCACAAAGAGCTGGTAGGATGGGTACTCGATACCCCTCTTAAACATTTTCATTCCCTTAAAGTTAAGACGTTAGACTGTTGAGCATCTAAGACAGTAAATACTGTTTGAATTGTAAAATTTATGTTGTGCCTTTGATAGGCCTAGACATTTAAATTTTATAGAGCAAAGTCGCTCGGTGTATTCATTTAAAAGGTGAATGGTGCCTTTGGAAGGCTATAAGGTTTAGAGAGTAGTCTTTTAGACAAACTTGTATAGCAAGGAGGCACTTACATTGATGTAAAAGAAATTGGGAAATCCGTCTCCTTCACTGTTCGTTAATGGGAGCAGTTGTGCTCGTGCAAAATTGGTTATTAGGGAGCTGTAAGCTCAAGGTTATTAACTGGTCATTTGTGGATTATTCTGATTTTCTAAGTGTAAGCAAATTTTGGTACCTGAAATTGTAAAGTCTATCTTTGAAAAGAAACACAAAAGAAATGAGAAGGAAATATAACTCTAATTTTAAAATTTCAAATTAATCTTTTGACTGACTAATATCGACCCACTCATGCCAGCACCCTATTTCATCCCTGTCCAATACGGTATCCCCGTAATAATAATAATAATAATAATAATAATAATAATAATAATAATAATAACAATAATAAAAAAATCTTATTTCAGCACAGAGCAACATGTGGAATGTTATATTATTCAGTCACGAACGCGCATACGCAATATTAAAATGCAGTTTATAGAAATAAAATTACAGAAATAGGCCTACATTGCACGATCCCAATAACTCGCAGAAATTGCTTATTTTACTAATGGCTAATCATATGTAAATTCATGTCCTCGTCCCGAGGTGGTGCAACTCTTTTCAGGCTCAGCCCATGTGGAATTTTGCTGCATATACCGTTTTTACCACATAACAGCCCTAAAGCCAATCTTGCATTGCTGGCGGTATCGGGGATCAAACCGGGAACCCGAGGAGTGCGGCTAATAGCGCTAACCATTACACTACGGACGTGGACTTTATCATTGGTGGTATGAATACAGAAGTATAATGTAAATAATCATTCATTGGCAACTGAGTGATTTTGATTTTTTTCTCCTCATGTTAAGTTTTTTGACAATGAACATGCGATTTCAAAATCAGGAATTTCAAAAGGTCCAACGTCAAGCCTCTGCCCTGTTATCGGAAAAGTTCTAATCTCCTCCCCATGTTCATTTTCTCTTTTTCCGCGTTTGAGATGCGAGGGAAAGACCATTCACAGGGTTGTAACTTAAAAGCTTTTCAGTCTGTCGAACACAAAAGTTCAATATAAATATCGTATCGTATTATAACATAAAAACATACTATTGAACAAGGAATAAATATACACACCCTAGCAGCATTTACTTCGCTATCATGATATCTTATTAGAAATAGGCCAAAACCCCAAATGTATTTTTTTCTGAAGAGATCATTGTTGAATGTGCACATGAACATTTTCATTATCACCACTACTGTTACACAAATCACTACGTTGCCGCTATCGTGAAATGGTCACGGTAGGGTAGCTACTGAACTGACGTTTCTCTTATCCCATTAGCAATTACATTATGCGCCAAAATATACAGGACTGGAAATTATGTTAGTCTTATTGTCATTACCTTACTTCTTGAGATGATGGTGTAAATGTTCAAAATGTGTTCCATTGCGCTGTAGGCAGTGTTCATAACGATCACGCAGATTTTCCAACATATTCTGGAACATAGGTTGCTGCAGAATCCCGAAGAACGAGACGATCTTCTGACGAAATGCAGGCACAGTTTTGGGTGGATATGGACAATTGAAAATTTGCTCCTTTAACAAACCCCACACATAAGCGTTAGGTGGTGTGAGATCGGGGGAATGTGATGGGTAGGGGAACACAGCCCCGCGGAAATTACTCGTCCTGGAAAGGTTTCTTGCAACATAGCCATAGTCTGTCGTGCGGTGTGGCAGGTCGCCCCGTCTTGTTGGAACCAATGTCTATTCATCTGGATGTTCCTAGCACGACAAAACCTTCTTATATTCTGAATAAATGGCTTGATCACCATATTCCTATAGCGTTCCTGGTTAACAGTAAGAGGAGCACCATCATCATTCTCTATGAAATACGGACCTAGCACACCGTTTCCTGATAGTACACACCAAATCGTCACATGCACTCTATGTAGCGGTTACTGGACTATAGTGTCTGGCCTCTCGAAACCAAGAAAGCAAATTGTTTGACGTTTGATAAAACCGTCCAAATGAATATGACCTTCGTCGGAGAACAACACGTTAAACAAGAAATCTGGATCCTCGTACACCATGGCCAAAAATCGTGCACAATATTCCACCCTGATATGCCTATCTTGCTCCGTCAAACGTTCCCCAACCTGTATTCGGCACGGAAATCCACCTATGTTTTAAACAGTCGTCGAAGTGACGTAGGGATGATATTTAATTTCAGGGCTGTTCGCCGAAGACTTCGCTTTGGAGACTGCAACACCAGATTGAGGAAACGTCCATAATTTTCATTTGTGGACACAGTTACTGGCCTACCAGATCTTCCTTTGCGTTGACACAATACCCTACCAGTACGACGAAATATTTTAGCAATAGATAGCATAACTGTGTTCTTAGGTGCTGGCTTATTGATGGGCTCACGATATTGTTCCGCAACTAAATTTAAACTCGGCCCACTTTGATAACCGTTTCCGCACGAGCGAAAGTAATACTCCACTATAAACACCTTTTCCTCCGTCGCGAGACCCATTGTTACTTCCAATAACAGAGCACAGCGTTCTTTACACAACTAACAATTCATCATGGCGATGTAACAACACGCAGACGCTCAGGCGTGCGCAAACGCACTGCGCGAAAATGAGTACTGTATATTTTGGCGCATACCGTATTACTCTCTTGCTATTTCCTGCGAACCTTTTTTATAAACATGACCACTTTCTGCGATATTTGAAGAATTAGGCTGAAAGCTGCCATATAAAACTCTCTCAAGTCCCACTTCTATTATTTAGTTGGCCATTGCAGATCCTCGTAGAAAACAAGGCCTGACAACACGATTCGTGACATCACGCGCGTGGGCCCAGCCAAGACTATCTACAATAATATCAGATCTTAATACAAAAACAATATGGCCGACGCATCGGTTCCATGTAAACACGCCTGTGAAACATAAACATAACCTTTTGATTATCGTATTGAGTGTCTAAGCTGTCAATAATGACGAACAGAATGTTTTGGGTAATAGACCAATACCATCTAGAATTACCCTATATTTAGATAAGCAATATGTGGATAATTCAAAATATAAATATTTTCTATGAAATAGTATGGTAAAGGAAATAGGTAATATAGGATTGTATTCTAAAGTAACAATCCTGGGGGAATATTTCATGCGTTTCAATTCAGTCAATTAATTAATCAATCACCAATGATCCGAATTTAGGGCTGTCGTCCAAGTGACAGATTACGTATCAATTGTCTGCCTAGTCAAGTGAGTTCAAAGAAATTGGAAATTTATCTAATTGATGTAGATATAGTAGGCCTTGGTAAATTATTCTAGACCGTAATTCTTCTTCCTATAAATCAGTGCTTGTTTTAGAGATACATTTATTTGAATGACCTTTCTATTACCATTAAATCTAATAACCTACCTCGTTCAAGAAATTTGTTAGAAACATAACCTTGTCGCGAATTTCGATTCTCTCATAACAATGATTCTGATAATGATCCACCAAAGTGTTTCATCTGTTTCACTTCAGATAATCAATAGGAGAATCAATTTGAAATTTCTGGTAGCATATACATTTTCGTATAAAGCACTTCAACACCCAAATCGTTGGCAACGTAAATGCGCACCTACTGCAAGTGACAGTATATCAGTTGATGCCTTGTCCTCTAATTTAACAAAGAGAATATAATATTCATTCACAGATAAAATTAATAGCTTTATCACTTTTTAAAACTTCACTTTGCAAATCCTCAAAAGGTATAGTGCCGTAATTGAGAAATGTACCGGGATTCAAGGACAAACATACCCAGACGCAAGGTGGGGCCGCGGCCTCCCTAGCTCCAGGGAAAGGCAAAAATCTAGTGTAGTCATGAATTTTCCTTTCCAGGAAATTATTTAAAAGTCAGTATTACGTAAAAGCGATAGTACCGTCCCCCACCAACAGGCAGGGGATACCGTGGGTTATTTTACCGCAGAACACAAGTCGCCATTTATCTTACAAAATATTAAAAATACTACGTACCCCCAGGTCTGGCACCCTCTACAAACTCATATGGGCGCCCATGCTAGGATCGGCACCAACAAAGAATTTTGGCCTTATCCGCAAAAAACAGCTCATTAAGTACCGTACACGGAACACATCCTCTTTATTAACAAATGTATCTTCGAATGTTTTAATGCACCCTTATAAATTAATTTTAACTACGAAATCGTCACGTTGTATTAAGTACACTTGATCTGAATGTAAGTGCATATGCTATAATATGAATTACATTCAGGCATGCATTACGACTGACACCTCCTAATATATCAAAATAGTTTTAAAACCAAATTTCAATATAAACATCACTACACTAACGTTTCCGAATCAAACCAAGAAAACAGAAAGAACTAAACAGATGCTTCGCACATGCTCATGTTTACAATTGAACAAACCAATCGGGGCGCCATTTTAGTTAATATCGATAGCTGCATTAAGGTTTGATATAAAGTGTCGGAAAAAGTTTAAGACCAATCCTAGAAATCAATGAATGTGCTGTCGGCCTTAAACTTGTTACTTTTTCACCTTTCCTTTCATATTGCATAAACTACTTTAAAAATAGAATATTTTGGTCAAATGGGAAATACTGTAGCCGAAACTGTTCAAAAGTTACAACAATTTTGAGGTATTATGAAATAAAAAACAGTTCATCATGAAGAAAACTTGACAGCTAAAACTGGGTAAGACAGGGGTACGAGTTCTGTTGTCCAAAGAGAACATAGGTAGGGTACATAAATGCAAGCCTTGGAAAAAATCACAAGAATCCGTCATAAAAAATAAGGGATTTGCTCCGCTGAATTTAGGACTAAAAAGTGTCAATTTTTACACTTTCCATTTATTGCAGTTTAAAATCTCCACCTTCCGTTTCGGTTTGCAATATGTGTTAATTCTGATATTACAGACTCTCTGCAAGTCAATTGGCACTTCTGCTTCGTAGTTCCCGCCATTTAGCCGTTGTTTTCTTTCAACATTTGGAGGTTAACTATTGTGCTGGAGACAATATGGGGAAAAAGTCGGTGTCAAAAACCACCAAGTGGCAAATGAATGGTTTAAATAAGGGTGGAAAGTCACAGAGAGAGACTGCTGAGAATTTGTGTGCAACAAATAATACATCGATACAGTGAGTTTGGAACAGTTGCTGACAGGCCAAGGCCAGGCTGCACAAGGAAGACATCACCAAGGCGAGAGCGTACGTTACTGCAACTTTGTAAGAGTAACAGAAATGCTAGTTGTAGTGATCTTCTGAGAGATCTAAGGAACTCTTGTGGCGATATTGCCATAACATACTGCACGGTAAGCAACAGATTGAATGAACCAGGCCTAGGATCGTTTTTTGCACTGAGGAAACCACTTTTGAACGACAGTCACAAAAAGAAGCGACTTCTGTTTTGTAAGGAGCGTTTGAGATGGAGCAAGGAAGCTTGGGAGAGAGTAATGTTCTCGGATGAATGCCGTTTCGAGCTATTTCCCCGATGCAAGATTCGAGTTCGTAGAACAAACACCGACAAGTTTCTGCCAGCTTGAGTCGCGCCAGCATTGCAACAAGGAGGCGATGCAATAATGATCTGGGGATGCATCACCTCAGAGGGCACAGGAGAGTATAAAGTAGTGACAGGTTCCATGAACAGTGCCAGACACTGCGAGACTATGGAGGAAGTCATGATTCCGTCAGCACAGAGGCTACTGGGGGAAAATTTCATCTATCAGCACGACAACGCTTCATCCCACCCATCCAGGAAATTGACGCGATGGTTTGGATTCAAAGACATTGAGCTGCTTCCCTGGCCTCCTCGTAGTCCAGATCTCAACCCCATAGAAAATAACGCAATAGGATACTGGTTGGCAAAACACAAGCCCAAGAATGCAGAAGAATTGAGATTGGGAGTCCTCACACTACGGCAACAAGTGTCATGCGAGGAGTGTAGGTAGCTGATCCACTCTGTGCCTGACAGTTTCAAAGCATTCTACAAGTCCAGAGGGGGTCCAATAAAATACTAAACATCAGGGGCGGTTTCTCCATAAGGTTGCAGGTTTGCGCTACCCCCATTAAATTTTTGTTTATTTTAGGTAACGTTTTATCATTTAGATTACTCAACTACTGTATTTTCTTTCAACAAGACAAACCTTTCAAGATCTTGAAAGAGCAAATATTGACTACAGGGTACTTTACAAGCCGGTACTCTTAGATGTTCACTGCAGGAGCCGAAAAGTTTGCAGCGGGAAGTCAACCTGAGGTAGGATGAAACTTTGGCTGCTCAAGGGGTGCGCGGGGCTCCTAGAAGTGTGCTTTTGGGCTGCTAGAGGGGTGCGCGGGGAGAGGAAAAGATAGGCGTGGCTTCTTATACATTGCTTAAATGGAGGTTTATCAACCTGGCTCCTCCTACCACGGCCGACTGGATCCCTCGCTGCGCTAAGGAACTACCTAGAGCTACGCATCAAATCGGCCGCGCTCCTACGTAACCAACTACTAGCGAAGTCGCTAGAGACCGTTGCTGCTCAATGTGAGATTCTGTTATAGAACAGGAGTGTCATCTAGCGACACCGGATGGAAGTTCATCTGCTGGATCTCGGCCGGTTGGATCCCTCGCTGCGCTCCGTAAGGAGCTAGCTAGAGCTATTCGTCCTGACTAGAGCGACGCATCGGATATATAACTAATGTCTCTAAATTTGATAATAAACACCGCCATTTCTTTCAGTATAGTCGTGAGCTTTGTTATGTACGTACAAGCTAAGTAGCTTATTGATTTCATTGTGTAAACATTCGTGTCAGCATGTGTGTTTTTTATTATTGTGCGTTTTTATCAGTTAGTGGTATTTTGCCAGATCATGAATTCGGTGCAGTCTTTAATGTCTAGGCCGTTTCCGCAACGGACTGCCGAGGAACAATTCGAGGTGAAACGAATGGGAAGGCCCACACGACGTTTAATTTCGAAACCAGATACATTACAAACGAATATTTTTTCAATACCGGAATTAGGCTACCTCAGAGTGTTTCATTTCAGGATGGTAAAAGAGTTTTAAATTTAAAAAAATGTTAATGCGTTATAGTAATATTCCTGAAAATAGAAATGTAAAATGTTCGTTTTATTTTTAATAATAAAAAAGTATTGTTGATGTATCTAGATTTGAAAATTAGCCTGTAATCATATTATATAATTGGTAAAAATTGTGCACCACTGAACTTTTAAACCACCAGCCGCCACTGCTAAACATTGGCATGTAACTTGTATTTCTATGTATCTTTGTTCTAAGTGAATAAATGACTGAATAATAGGTTAAATTATGAAAATTAACATGTTTTATTGGGTGCTCTTAATTTTTTTCCGGTACTGTATTGTAGTTGGTCTTGACCCAGCTCTCGTAGCCAGAGTGGATAGTAGATGAAGCTAATTCCTTACGATGATTGAAAAATACGCTGGTTAAACTACATTCTACGAATATACTTTCTCGTAGGCGTGCATTTCGGAAGCGAGATTAGTAATAAACCGTAATAATTAGAACAATAAAAAATGCAAAAAAGAATAGAATTCAGTTTTTAAAAGAGACTTAAAAAAGAGCAACTTTAATAATATGCCTATGTGACACGTTTTTCGTATACGGTATTTAAGAGTCAAAAATGATCAGTTCCTTTTACAAAACTGAACTTGCTGATGAAAGATAAAATATCAAAAACAACATGTACGTACAGCAAAAGCTATTAAATAAAAATAATAACACATAAACTACCTTACTTAGAGTATATTAGTAGCAGTCCAGTAACATACAAGCTGTAATGCTCAGTGTTGTCGGATGAAAACAGGTAAATATATTTTTTTCCAATAGAAACCCATCATAAATTAAGGAGATGGAGAGCTCACTAAATTTGGCTGTTATGCAAAGAGAATGATTACAGAACATGCTAACAATAGCTTGTTCATCACGTCATCAAAATTATATTCGCATTCCCTGGTGTATATAAGTGTACGCATATTAGTTTGGACCCTGATTCAAATAACCAGAACAGGGGAAAAATTGAAATTAAACTGGAAATGAAACAACTTTGTAAAATATATAAACTTAATTTGAAAAGTAGCATGTCAATTCTGATAACATTTGAACTGACCTTATCCAGAAATCCTTTCTGAAATTGTTTTCAATTTAACTTCACCAGGTTGCTTAAAATTGAAATGGACGTGAGGTGAACATGTTATAAGAAAATATAAAAGGACATTTCTATGAACAGTAATTGTTAAAATCCTAAGAAAAATATTAAGAACTTGCATCCTTGCCATTACATTAATGAAAAAGTATCAGAACACACATTGAACTACTCATTTCATGCTTTATGAACCAGCTGCATTGTATAGATATGACACACATGAGATCAATTCAGGGTTAATCACTGTAAATTCATTCAGTAGTAAACATCCTTGTTTGAGTAATTGTGAATTCAATTATGAATTTCCTCATCCAGCATTATAACCTATTCACACCCTGGTTATGAACTTTCTCTTTGAGAAAGTACGCCTTCAAGCTTTTGTTATTGCATGTAATGAATGTAACATGTATCTGTGAAAAATTGGGAATTAATTACTTCATTGATATCATCTGGAGCTTCTCAGTATGCAGATGTGGTATTAGACAAGTACTCTGTGCAGTTTGGATACTGAGAAGGAACAGCTCCTAAAACGTTAGACCAAATTAGAATGGATTCACCTAGATATAAATGCACTCATCTATTAATTCATGGCACCACTTACTTCACAGGACTATGTCATGTCTTAGATATATCTGGTTGAGTTTAATGTAAAACATATAGCACATAAGGAGACAGAGACAATCCTTGAGTGAATTAGAACCTAACATAATTGCAATAAATACAATAACATTGCTGTCTAGCCTGAACTACAAATATTAACCCATACTAGGAGGTATATTCCCTCATGCGATATAATAAATAGAACTGCCTCACTTGCAGTTAAGGGTCCAGCACAGTAAGAATGCTTGAAAGCCAATACCTTACATGTATTCTTAATGTATAACTTTTGATAGAATATCACTATACTCATACTAGTAGTCCTATAAAGTAATGTGAATACTCAGCACATCCCAGACTACAGGTAATAACTGGTAAATTCAATACAGCAAATGCTTCAATTAGTAAGATATAAATCACCCCGAAAAATCTACTGAGGATGGTTTTCCGTGGTTTCCCATTTTCACACCAGGCAAATGCTGGGGGTACCTTAATTAAGGCCACGGCTGGTTCCTTCCAACTTCTAGGCCTTTCCTATCCCATCGTCGCCATAAGACCTATCTCTGTCAGGGCGACGTAAAACCACTAGCAAAAAATCTACTATTACATTTATAAATAGTACTAAGGTATTAGAGACCTATCCACAAACCTTTCACAAGCCTTGGATTAGATAAAGGTGCAGTCAATAATTTCCCATTTCTCTCATCATGCATGCTGGTCGTCCATTCAACCTCATGAATTTTGAAATGGAGCTCGCACACCTACAACACAGGGCTCCATTTCAAGGACCATTCCACAACTAAGTCATTGAATGATTGAAATTAGACATAATACACTAATAACTAACATTACTTACTTTATTAATTAATTCCAACGAGCCAAAGGCCCACATACAGGAATTGTACAATACAATTTGTTTAGCGTCTAAAATTAATATAATACATCTACATTGGCTGCAAATAAATACATAAATTTGTTATAATGAACGTTACACTAAATATTCCTTTACGTTACCATTACACAAAGTCTTATCGAGAAAGTCGTCTACTTTCTTAGGTACTGATTCCATTGCACTTTCTTTAATTTAATGTTGAAAGATGACAGATTGGAAAGTAATTTTAAATCCCTTCGAAGATGATTATATGATTGAATGGCTGAGAACTTAAAGCTACAGTTGCCATACTTATGTGAGTGTATTTCAAAGAGAGCTATGTCACCTGTTTGTCGTGCGTTATAATTAGGGAGCGGATTTTTATGTGCTAAAAATGTGAATTTTTTATTTTTTATGTGCTGAAAAACTTTAAAATATGTGATAAAAAATTGAAATTATTTTCCTTTAAATATCACATAACTAGTCGCGCTCAAGAAGTAAATAAGTATAATGTTTTGTATTAGAAGATGGTGCTACCAAACGTGCTCCTTAAGGCAAAATGATGTCTGTGTATGGAAACGTGCTGTATGGTATATTAATTTTTGATATGCCAGAGTAGATATTATGAATGGTTATTTTTAAAGGTAATGTTTTGTTTAAATATGGCAAAAGCAACCTATCATCTTTGAAAAAATAGTACCAGTTCGTACTCACCCATCACACGGTGGAATATTAGTTGCTAGAAGTAGTCTCAGAATTGCAGTGAACAACAAAGGTCATCTCCAAATTTTCCATCACAAATCCATGCCGATTATCTCTAAAGAACGCCTTATACTGCGAAAACGATCGCTCCACATCACAGGAAGTCAGACGAGCGTAGTTAAAGAGAGGAATGTCACCAACAATAACGCCATCAATTTCGCCAACCTGACCCCCCTCTAATACATTAGAAATTTGGCACATTGTTTGAAATCCTCTGTTTTTCCTGAACAAATTTTGAAATTTGACCTTTAATACTCCCTGTACCTGCGAAGTCTGGAGTGAATCTAATTTATTTTCAACAGCGCGCACTTCCTTCACTGTTTCGGACAACAGTTTAGTGGATTTTTCAAGTAGGTCTATAGTTTTACACAAGAAGCTTAGATTGGCAGATATAAACGCCAAATCATTTTCCAAAGAGCTGTCTTTTAGTATCTCTTGAAGAATCTCAATTGACGACTCGTCGTTTTTATCTAGCACGTTCACAACGGATGCAAAATTTTCGAAATTGTCTGCGTAGTATACCACAGCGCTAAGCCAGGTACCCCACCGCGTAACATTAGGCAGAGGAGGAAGCGCAAGATCCAGGTTTTTCTCTTTAAAGAGATCGATTCTTGAGGGTGCTTTTACGAAGACTTTTTTGCCATTAGACACTAATTTATCCACTTGAGGACACTGAGCCCGCACAGTTTCACATAACCTGTGTAGAGCATGCACAACGCAAGTTACGTGAATCATTTTCGGCAAGCTCACAGAAAGACCTTTGGCTGCCTTTTACATGTAAGCTGCACTATCATTAAGGAAAAGGAATACATGGTCGTATTTTATACCTTTTGGCCAAAGTAAGTGCATGGCTTCATTGACTAACCTAACTACAGTGACATGGTTTGCAGCAAGCATTTCTTTACAAGCTAGCAAATAAGAATGTTCGCAAGCAGTTTTGTCATTCTTCAACACACCAACTACAACATATCCTACTTTTCTGCCACTTGAATCAGTGGTTTCGTCAATGCTCACCCACAGTTTTTCGCTATCACATACTGCCCGAATTCTCTGCAAAGTTTCTTCGTAACATTTTGGGAGATAGTTTTTCCTTAATGTGGATTCGTCTGGAGGCTCAAAATTAATGTACTTTGTTAGGAAATGTCTCAGTCCCGGATTATTTATTTTACCAAGAGGAATGTAGGCGCAAACAAATGCTCTGCACACATCTAAATAATACTGGGCATATTTAGATGGGCCTGCATTTGAAGTAGCTGGTTCAGCTATTAGTAATTGTCGCGAACGCACACGCGAAGCAGGCGCAGTATGCTTATTTCCAGACAAATGCTTGATTACTTGAGAACGTTGATCTGCACGTACTGTTTTACACACGGTTGGCAAAATAAATACTTTTCCATCGGTAGTGAAAATGCTTTTAAATTCCACTACATTTTGTTGAAGACGCGACCTTGTACTCGCCTTCTCTTTTGGCATTATTTTGCAGGTTACGACACACGCATTTACGGTGAATCACTGTTTCAACAAAAAGAATAGCAGCGGACACTGAAGGAAATATTTCTTATAAATCCATACAAAATGACACGACCACGGGAATGATATATGGACCCGAACAGATAACCTTACTATTAGGAGTGATGAAATTCCACTACTAGTCTCCCATGTCGTAACGGAATTGCGTCACCTTATCTCTCCGTGATTGCCTTTCGCTGATTTTCAATAAACAAAACCCGAGAGGCCTGACTCATAAAGAGTTGGAATGACATCATGCAAAGAAACATCTTGTGCAGCAAATCAAATCGCTGTCTAAATATAACGACGTAGCCAGTGACCAGAAAGTTTTAGAACTTATGGAGGGAAGTCCATAAATAGCCGAAACATTCAGATACATTATGTTAAATACAATGTTAAAAACAATACCGTAACCGTAAAATGAAAATATGAGCATTGTTTTATAATACAGAAGCATTTTAAATTTTATTGATCAACAAATATTGCCGATTTATGTACTTATTATAGATTTTCTTAAAATATGTATTTACATAAAAAATATGTGAAAATATGTGTTTTTATGTGAAATAAGATTCAGTTTTTACACTTGGGGATGCACAATAGGAATAACGAACTTCGTAACTTGCGTTAAAACTTACGCAAAAAATATGTAATTACATAAAAATCCGCTCCCTAGTTATATTTATGAATGTCTGAATTCAGCGTGTAGTTACTATCGTGCAGGACACCGTTTAGTTTAATTTTGTGAATTACAGTAATATTGATGATCTAAAAGCAGTGCTCGTAGATAAGGGCATAATTTTACTATTAGAGTAGAGAACACGAGTGAGTGTGTCAAAAGGAAGATTATAGATATTTTTGATTGCTCTATTTTGTATTACCACAAGTTCACGAAGGACAGTCTTTCTGCAACGAGACCAAATTACGTTTAGTATTGTAAGTGACTGTGAATGACTGAGTAATATACTGTAAGTAGAACATTCCTACGGACAACATATCTTAATCTTCACAATAGCCCAGATACTGGAGCTACCTTTTTGCATTGTAATCAACATGCTCCACCCAGCTAAAATGTTTATCTATTATTAGGCCCAGATATTTAAAGTGATCGACCTCACCTATTTCGGTGTTATTAATATATATCTTTGAATGATTAATATTTTTATACTCGGCTTAGTTATTATCATATATTTAGTTTTATTGACGTTCATAATTAATTTATTGATACTGAGCCACTTGTTTATTGCGATGACGTCTTCTTGCATATTACTGACCACCGAGTCCACTTTGTCACCAGTGTAGAATACATTTGTATCATCAGCGTAAAGCATAATTTTACCCTTTAAATTTAGAATAATTAAATCATTTATGTTTGTCAGAAACAATGTAGGGCCAAAAATATACCCTTGTGGAACCCTACCATTCACCTATTTGTCCGTGCTCTGATAACCATTGACGGAAACAAATTGCTTTCTTCCACTAAGGTAGCTGCGTGACCACTCTAATGCAACACCACGAATTCCAGCATCTTCTAATTTAGATGACAGAATTTGTGATTTACCGTGTCGAAAACTTTAGCGAGATCAATAAACAATCCGGCCGCAATCTGGTTACCGTCAACGCTTTCCTGAAGCATCGACACAAGATCAGTAACTGCGTGTTCTGTGATGGAATTCTCCCTGAAACCATACTGGGATCGAACAAATTTGTTTTTTTAAGAAAAGCCATTAGTCTTACCTTTAAAATGCATTCCAATAGTTTGGAAATGATGGGTAATGTGGATATAGGTCAATAGTTCCCTGCGTTACTAGTGTTCCCTCCTTTGAAAATTGGGATGACTTTAGCAATATTTAGAGCCTGCGGTACGACCCCAGTTGCCATGTATTCATTAATTAATATAACAAGCTTAGTTAATAGCTGTTCATCAAAATTATTGACCATTGTAGCTGCAATCGCATTTACTCCACAACTGTTTTACTTAATTTTTTACTTACCTTTGCATTTTTGGAATGAAATCATCTCCGCGAATAGCTCTTAACCGCTTAGCTCTCTCCGAGTCGTCAAAAACGAGAAAACACTCACTTTAGGACCAGTGCGATAATTGCCCTTACAATTTAGAACACTGCATTTCTGAGGCATCGTTATTCATAATTTGAAAAAACAGTGATCGCAATTCACAGCAACACACCATTAAAATAAACTCAGTTCTAACCCCACGTGGCGGCCATGCCAGCATTTTAAACACAATTTATTAATATTAACAATTTATAAGTACTAACAGCTTTAACTGAACTTACACACAAGAATCTAGCTCCTGAGGGATCAATAGTTTCGTGTTTTGCCGCATAGCGCTGTAGGAAAATAATCGGAAACTTCAGAAACTTTCGAGCTCGAGGGAGCTTTAGTTTCAAGTTATGGCACGTTACGTCGGGAGCGCGCTGGTGCAGTGGATCTTGTGAACCAGCTGTGAAACGGGTCGTTGTCTACGAGATAAGTAAAGGCCTCTGTATGCGCGGTCTTTGCAAGTAGGCTTACTAAATTGACAGACAGTTAAAATAGTGCCGCTAGATATACGGTTATCGCATTCCTCAGCACGATTCCAATAGGCGTTACGACTATGACTTGCACAAAAGCAAATTCTTTTTCAACACCTTTTCATCATCATCATCAGCAGCAGCATCATTATTACCATCATTTCAATGGATTCTTCGAAGATGCAGGTGACTCGGAGTGCCTGTGTTGCTGTAGAGACGAAGTATCGGTTCGCTCCAAGGTCTTGGACTTTTTGAAAATGGGTTTTGATTAGAAAATTGGTATTCCTGTGACGATTAATGAAGAAGAGTAAATGTATCACACAACAATTCAAGAAGAGCTCATACGAGTCAGATCGTTGCGACTGGAAAGTTCTCGTCCTAGTAGAAATGAAAATACCCCATAGTGTATATATATATTTACAACTGGCTTTACGTCTCACCGACTCAGATATATCTTATGGTGACGATGCGATAGGAAAGGTCTAGGAGTGAGGAGGCGGCCGTGGACTTAATTAGGTAGAGCCCCAGGTGGTGGTGGTGGTGATAATCGTTTTAAGAGGAAGTACAACTAGGCAACCATCCTCTATACAACACTTATCAGAGAGAAAAATGGAAGGGATCCGACACTTCGAAAAATGAAAGTATCGGCCAAATGAAGATAAGGGCCACGAAGGGCGTGAAAATAAAAGACTCCCTAGGCCTAGATTGCTCTAATGCCGTCGGGGCGGGAAAGAACAAGTGTTGACCAAGGGAACTCAGATAGATAAAGTGAAGAGCTTGGCACAAGTAAGTGGAAGCAATGATATGACTCAGCTCAGGGCCCCGCGGTCGCCAATTTATGCTCCAAATTTATGCGCCCCTGTGGCCCCTTTTAGTCGCCTCTTACAGCAGGCAGGGGATACCGTAAGGGTTATTCTAAAGCCCCAATGCATTTGCCTGGTGTGTAAATGGGAAACCACGCAAATCCGTCTTCAGGGCTGCCGACAGTGGATTCCGAACTCCCGAATGCAAGCTCACAGCTGTGCGCCCCTACCTGCATTATTCCCACAACTAATTACTTTTACTTCTTGGTCGTTATTGGAATCCACATATACGGCATAGCCGCCGACCAGCCACTGAATCTCTTTTATGTTATACTGTTAGTTTGCTTTCCTGAAGGAAATGAACGATCGACATTGCCAGTTGAACCGTAGGTTTATATAACAGGCAAGAGACATTCAAG
The DNA here is from genome assembly GCF_040414725.1 of Anabrus simplex. Taxonomy (NCBI): domain Eukaryota; kingdom Metazoa; phylum Arthropoda; class Insecta; order Orthoptera; family Tettigoniidae; genus Anabrus; species Anabrus simplex. The sequence continues at coordinate 1,519,823,598 of NC_090265.1, read as the reverse complement.
GGCAGTTGCAAACCCAAATTCATTCATTTCGAAATACATTTGTTCCGCTGGTGATTTAATTTCTCAAACTGGAAAAAATCTGTGTATTTGCCGCCACGCAGTGCCGTAAGAAAATAGATGTAATTCTTCGGGAGAGCCACAGTTTAGTGTTTAACCGCATAGCGCCGAAGGAAAATAATAACCGGAGCCCTTCGAAAAAGTTCGGTGAGTTTGGCGCCGCGTAGCACCATAGGAAAATAAAAGTGATTCGGGTGACAAATTAAATAGTATTTTCGTTCTTTTTCGTTCATTAGTCTGCGCTCTAGTTTGAAAGAGGGATTAGCTAGAGTAGTACCATGCAAATGTGTGTTACAAGTTAGGAAGTGCATATAATGCGTCTAATTTGAAGTGATTACACATCAGGCGATAGATTCTCTGTTTGTCCGCGCTCGTGGTTGAAGGAATGCTGCGGTTATAACCAGCACTGTAACATATAAATAGATGGGTGTTACTGTTTTATAAGTGTATACAGTTATGTGGATAATTTCAGGTGTATTTTTACAATGTTCAAGTGTAGTGACTGTGGTTTGTTATACAGGCATAGACAAAGTTTAAATAGACACATTAATAGTATACATAAGGAAATTAGCTCAAGTATCCCTGATGTTACCAGTGCCGGTAATTTTACATGCAGTGTATGTTCACATACATATTCTAAAATATCAGATATATTGACTCACACCAACACCGTCCACTAAGCTAAGTACCAGGCCTTGGGACAGTGGGCAGAATAACCTCACACGCCTAGGAGGGGTGCTCCCAGGCGAGAAGGTCGGTAGTGCATTCGCCCCCAGAGGGGAGGTTAAGCGAATACAAGAAAAGCAAGAGAAAATACAAACAACATGAAAACATTACCAAAAAGCAAAGGAAGAAATAACACACTTACCGGAAGCGGAGGAAAGGAAGCGGCTAAAGGCCGTGGTTACAACTATCAACGGTGACAGTGACAGTGCTCCATTCAAAGTGGTGAATGAAAACAACACTTTAGTGATAGAAAATAGCTTTAATTAGAACTGGAAAAGATGTAACAACTTAAAAGAAATTAATTTAAGAAAACCTAGGTTAATTCAAAAAGGAAAACTGATATCAGAAAATAAATTTAATGTAATATTTGGAAAAGATTAAATGTAAATAACCAAAAGAACAGTAGTTAAATTGATGAGGAAAAATATTTGATATTGATTAGCTGATAATTAACAGCAGATTAAAAATTATTAAATAACAACAATGTTGGATTCATTAATTCGTTAACGATATTGGAAAAATATGATATTCATTTAACAAATAATAAATAAGTAATTGAAAACAACTTGGATAAGAAGAAAAAAACGTTGACCATTAGAGAAGAAACACTTAAGAGGTAAAATAAAATGTGATCGATCACGTAAAGAATAAACCAGATAACCTATTAGTTTTCATTAACAAGATTATAGTTCATTTAAATATCAAGCCCGGGAGATAGTAGGTTCGAATCCCACTATCAGCAGCCCTGAAAATGGTTTTCCATGGTTTCCCATTTTCACACCAGGCAAATGCTGGGCTGTACCTTACTTAAGGCCACGGCCTCTTCCTTCCAACTCCTAGGCCTTTCCTATCCCATTGTCGCCATAAGACTTATCTGTGTCGGTGCGACGTAAAGCCCCTAGCAAAAAAATATCAAGCAGGATGTTACTCTTCGTCGCTCGAGTAATCTCTTCAATTTACACCAAGGGGCTGTTTCCAAGATAAGTTAAAGTTTAACGTAGAAGTTTACACATCCACATCTTTACTATTATTATTATTATTATTATTATTATTATTATTATTATTATTATTATTATTATTATTCCATGCCCTAAAACTAATACATATTTTCTTCTTCACGGCGAATGAAGGAAATCTAACACAGGTACATACCTTTTAGACATGACCTTTTTGAAAATCCAAACCTGGTCATTGTTGTTGAAAAAGTTTACCACGAGGACGGAGAACTTAATCTTGTTGCGAAGAATCCAGAAGACGCATTCCTCCATAATTACATCCCAAAGGTACGGTAGATGGTCAACAGCAAGTCCAAGTACATCCCCTTTAAATGTGAAATTACGGTGGTTTCAGAATAACCCACCACGCCATAGCGCAGTACAAGCACACACTTCCATCCATGATGGCTTCTCGTAGGGAACTGCTCCCGCTAACGCTGGCGAGTCCTGGACTAGTTACTCCTGGCGGCTACCGGCGCATGCGCAGTTAGGTGGAAATATTCACCAGCTCGCTACATGAACGAGCTCCACATTACGTAAACTTAAGAAGTATATTGGCGTAAAGCCGATTGACGCTATTTTCAATGGCGCTAGCACCAGTCCAAAAGGTTATAGGGGAGGCTCAAACTTGCTAATACTGTCTCAATTGTTACACTAATGATGTACCCATGCATCGCTACGGAATACTACATTGTATACATAATTCTAGGTTAGGTAGTGTACACGTTGTGAGCAAGATTGTTCTAAATTGCATAGCTCTGAACGTTACCCTAGAAATGCGACGGGGAAGTCACCAAACGTCTCCACTCATATGAAGACTGGATTAGGAAATTTTCATTGTAACGGTAGGCCCGCTTGCCTACTATCAATCACAATCAAGCTGGGGAGTTTTCATTATAATTTGTAGGCACTCAATCTCCACCTGCCTTTTTACATCCTCAAAAAGACTTTCGTAGTAGCTTTCCCAACCGAAATGGACATAGGTCATTACAATGACGTCAGCAAGAATGGCACGATTAAAAGCAATACTATCATATGAAATACTCGATCAAATGAAAAACCACACAATTTCTCACTTTTAACGAACAGTACTACGCTGCTTATCTAACAGTCCAAATTTCCAGAGCTGGAATGACCAAGCTGCAGCCAGCTCTGATTCGCGAAAACTCTTCGTCTTTTTTCGGCAGCGTGGGGGTCGAATAGTGGAGTGTCCCAGGCCAGCAACTATGCTCTTTTGCTAATGTTTCCTAGGAGTACTCGATGAATCGGAAAATCACAATTCACTATACTGACGGCGTAAAGAACTATCTGAATTGGAGGCAAATTCTTACTCCAAGCCAGAGGAGAATCCCCCTCTTCACTGTTAATTTGGAATAAAATGAACATAGAATTTAATAAAAGTGAAGAGGAAGAAGATTTTCTTAAGAAACAGTTTTTTTCAGAGTTGAATTTTAAGTTATTTAGTAAATTGTTGTGTAATCATTTGGAATAGGCCTAAATTGTAATTCTAGACCAGATCGTACTACTACTAAATGAGCCTTTAACATAAATGTGCACACTGCTCATTCAAAACAGCGCGCCAGAGTAGGGATCGAATTGCTGGAATACTACGATGAACCAGTGTGTTACGTACCAGCAGTATCAGAAAATGTATGAAACAGAAGAATGGCATGCTAAAGAAGAAAGTTTTCTAACTCTCCACCTATTTCCTGCCAATATTCAGTCAGGCTGTTATACTTGGTACGCAGCAGTAATCCCATCTATCGGAGTTCAGTGGCAGCATAAGAGATAAAGAACATCACAACAATGGTCAATATAATTTTATTGTTGATTAATTTTAAGAGCTTTCGATATTGTAGGCCTTCACATTCAGTTTTCTTCCGACTCTGAAATACCACTCTTATCATAGTCGGTACGGTAAAACTGAATAAAACAAAATGATCGGAAATTGTATTCTCTCTAACCTTTGTTATGTAGTACTTTTCGATAGGACCAATAACATAGGTACTTAAAAATTAAATATTTGATACCTTCCCCTAAACTACAATTTCATCCAGGGTGAATAAAATTGTTTATAACTTAGACTGTACTGTATTTTCTTATTCCCCGACTCTGTTATACAGATTTTCATTAAATTCTGTTCACCCAATTTCTCGTGACTCGGCGTTGATATGGACTTAGCAACAAAAATACAAATTCACGAATATCTCTGTTATCATAGCCGGTAGAGTAAATATGTATATGAAATAAATGATCGGAAATTCAATTGTGTATAACTTTAGTTATGTAATATTTATCGATAGGACCACTAATAATATAAATATTTGAGAATTAAATTTCAGGCCTTCCCCTAAACTACCATTTCACTCAGCGTGAACAAAATAATTTATAGCCTAGATTGTAGTGGTTCATCTCCCGACTTTCATTAAATTCCCTTCAGCCGTTTTCTCGTGATGCGTGTACATACATACACACAGACAGACAGACAGAAATTACGGAAAAGTAAAAAGTGTATTTCCTTGTTACTGTGGACATGACCGATACTTTTATATATATATATATTTCCACAATATTCATTACATTGTTGTGATAAGTGAAAGCAAGTCATTTAATTCTTTTGAAGACTTTGAGGAATGGGAAAGAAATTATAAAGCACGAAACCTTGTGAAATATATTTTAATGTTTGGTTCTGAGGACACTGCAAAGAATGGGACAGTACATCGTTTAGTACACTTCAAATCAAAGGGGTCGGCTGCCCGTGATTTAAAGAGCCAAGGCACCAAAAGACTGATGGTCCCTTCCCTTTGACAATAAAAATTTCTTTAGTTGAAGAGGGAAGGTGTTAGGCTGTTTTCATCTACTCATGTGGAGGCATCAAAATGATTTATAGCATTCACTTTTAACTCAGGATGAAAAGAGTTCTTTGGCAGCTAAAGTAACGTTGAAAATTCCTTTTGGTGTCATATTAGATGATATTCGAAGCAATATGAAAACCCCAGAAGAACTGTAAAGAATTCATCTCCTCACAAGAAAAGACTTGAGAAGTCTTATAATTTGAGCTAAGAAGCTGTGAAGCATTCTAATGATGCGGTGAGTGTTGATGCCTGGGTGAATGAGGTGAGAGCAGGAAGTGGGGACTATGTGTTATTTTATAAGCCTCAGGGGACGGTTTCTGAAGGGTATCCTTTCTTGGCTAAAATGAATGATGCACAAGCTTCAATGCTTGAGAAATATGCCGGGATGCTGTATGCATTTATGGTACCCATGGACTCAATGCGTATGATTTTGAATTGATAACTCTTATAATTATTGATGATAAGCGTCAGGGTTTCCCATGTTAACTTTTATTTGCAAACAGAACTGATAAAGGTCTTAAAAATTCTATTTTCAAAAATCAAAGACCATCTTGGCAATTTGTCTCCAAGGATTTTTATGTCAGATATGGCGGATTCATTTTTAATGCTTGAATTGAAGTTATGGGGGAACCAAATAAAAGGCTGTATTGCTCCTTGCACATTGACCGGGCATGGCGTAAGAACCTTGGCAAAATAAAATATAGAGACAAGCAAGCAGAAATGTACAAAATTATAAGATCACTTATGCAAGAGCGAGATGTGAATACATTCAGTATTATTTTTGAACCAGCTGTTCAGAAATTAAATGATGACCCTGACACCCATGATTTTTGTAAATATATTTTAGAAAATGATGTTCCCACAGTCAGACAGTGGGCATATAGCTATCGGATGCACTGTGGTTTGAACACAAATATGCAAATTGAGAACCTGCATAAATGCATAAAACATATATATTTGCAAGGAAAGAAAATAAAGCGCCTTGACAAATCCATTTGTGCAATAATGAGATTCCTCAAAGATAAGATGTTTGACATGGTCATCACTATGCATAAAGGTAAAGTGACAAGTAAGCTGAGGGTCCTTAGGCAAAGACATTAAACTTGTCTGACATTAAGAAAATATTTAGTTATGCAGGAAGGCAACATATGGACTATTCCATCAACATCCAGTTCTGATATATACACAATTGTCCCGCTGAAATGAAACTGTGAGTGCCAGTTAGTATGTAATGACTCCAAGTCATGCATTCACAGCTACTCTTGCACGTGCATTGATTCTGGCATACGATTCAACATGTGCAAACACGTTCATCTTGTAAGCCAGATTATTTCAGAGGTAGAGGTCTAGCCTAAAGAATGTCAAGAACACCTTCAAATATGTTCTGAAAAAGAGTTAGAAGTTGTTGAAAAAGAAGTATTATTGAAACAAATCTCTACCACCTATGCCTTCCAAAGTACCAGTACTACAGAACCTAATAATCAACACAGGTGGTTAGATATCAAGAAACAGAAATATTATCTCAGTTAAATGAAACCAATGAATTGGTACAAAATTTTATAGCCATTCAAGAAGCCGATGCTTTAGATAAGTTATTATCACCAGTTAAGACTACATTAGCAGCAGTTCAAAGTTTTATCATGCCATATAATCAAACATACACATCTCAGAAAAGAAAAATTGAACCTCAAAGGGGACTCATCTCGTCCAAGAAGAAAAGATCGACAAATGTAGTATAGTGACCAAACCATCTCCAGTGGAACAACAAGCTACTACCTTCGATTTAATCAGTTCTGTTGACAAGGAGGAACATTCTGCATGGAACCAATAAATGCCCTATGAACACTACCTACTGTTTCTGAATGCTCATGTTTAGATTAATTTGTTCAAGTGCATTATTAACCATCCTGTCCGACTCGTTGGCTGAACGGTCAGCGTACTGGCCTTCGGCTCAGAGGGTCCCGGGTTCGATTTCCGGCTGGGTCGGGGATTTTAACCTTAACTGGTTAATTCCAATGGCACGGGGGCTGGGTTTATGTGTTGTTTTCATCATCATTTCATCCTCATCACGACGCGCAAGTCGCCTACGGGAGTCAAATGGAAATACCTGCACCTGGCGAGCCGAACCCGTCCTGGGATATTCCGGCACTAAAAGCCATACGACATTTCATCTTCATTAACCATCCTACATCTAAGTTAAGACTGACTGAGACATACACCTCAGTAAAAAGTAGTTTATAGGTTAAGAAACTGCCTTACGGTACCACAATGAACTCATATTTTGTAGTACAGTAGCATTAGGGCATCTAGTAAGCTTAGTAATGTATATTTGACAGTTATCCGAACTTAATTTTCGGGCAGTTGACGAGTGTTTGCATGCCTACAGTGTGTGCGCGTTTGTAATGTGCTTCGACAAGTGACAAAATGACAAGTCGCCGTTTTTCCATACGCTAGTCGTCAATGGCGAGTAATATTTTTAATTATAATTTCTTCTTGTTTTGTTGACAAAAGTCCTTACTTATTGAATTAACTGTAATTTCATTCGGTACATGCGTTTATGTGGTTATTTCATAGGCCTAGTATTATTTGTAGTAACGAGGACCGAGCCGCACTCCGTTGAGCTGTTTGTGTTTGCGTTGCACAAGCATGTCTCTCAGCTGCTACCGGTTCACCAGCGTGCTCGCAACATTACATGCCATAGCTTGAAACTAAAGCTCACTCACCTAAGTTCTCCGATTATTTTCTTACAGCGCTATGTGGCGAAACATGAAACTATTGCTCCCTCAGGAGCTAGACTCTTGTAACTTACACTAATAGGAATATTAAGCGAGTGTTAACATACAAGACTCGATTAAGTTAATCGATGAAAAACAGACATAACAGGGAAACGCGTCCTTATGCACAAAGCGGCACCAAGCTAAGTGAGTTAAGGCGGAAACACACTGCTGTCACTTCACGTGAACTGTCTCTGAGCTGAGTCAGCGTGGAGGGGAGGTTGATGATGTCACTGCATGTGGTGTGAAGATAGGAAACACACTGTCCTCACGTTCAAAGATCACAGTATACTTCTTCCGATGGCAAGCTACGATAGTACATCCAGTTCATCGGATTATGATGATCTTTTAATTGCCTGTGATTTTTCTGTTGCCATGAGTACTATCTGTCGTAAACGACTGTGGGTACATGAAAGTAATTTGCTGTGAATACCACAATTTGCTAAGGGAGCTAAATGGGCATCCAGAAAAATTTCAGACGTACTTCAGGCTGAAAAATAAAATGAATTCAACTACTTACATAATCTCATCAAGGTTGAAATTGTTGGCCGAAGTACGCTCTGCATTTGCAACTGATTCGGAGGAATCCTACACAAGCTTCACAGATATGAGAGAATTTCAAAAATTACTTCAACTCGCTTGAAGCCGCTGTGCCATGGCAATTACCATCGTCATGGATAAATTAAACAAAGAAGAAAAGAACTGTGCGGTAGTGAATGGATCATACTATACATATTTATTCACCGATATCTAATTCAACAGGATAATTTGTAATTTGTGTAGGATTTAATTTATTATTGTTAAGTACGGCTCCGTAGCTAAACAGTTAGCGTGCTGACCTTTGGTCACAGGGGTCCCGGGTTCGATTCTGGGCAGAGTCGGAAATTTTAATCATCATTGGTTAATTTCTCTGGCACAGGGGCTGGGTGTATGTGTCTTCATCATAATTTCACCCTCATTACGACTCGCAGATCGTTTACGGGAGTAAAATCAAAAGACCTGCACCTGGCGAGCCGAATTTGTCCTCGGACATTCTTGGCACTAACAGCCATACGCCATTTCATTTATTATTATTATTATTATTATTATTATTATTATTATTATTATTATTATTATTATTATTATTATTATTATTATTGGGATCAGGGCCGGATTAACGAAAAATTAAATCTGGCAACTTGCGAGTACGGGCAGAGGGGGAATGAGGAAGACGTCTAGGAAGTGAGCGGGAGTGGACAGGGGAAGCACGGTGGAATGCGCATGCTATACTATATCTTTGCATCAGGAAGAGAACTTCCAGTTCATCTCTGATTATTGAACCATTCGTAAGTTACAACTGTAATGTTCTTGAAAAATGGATAGAAAATATCCTAGTGGTGCCAAAAACGTAAGTTCTGTTTTGTATGTCGATTTGATAGTGATGATGAGACAAATGTAAAATATGTTTTGGCATTATGAAATATTAACATGAAAAACAGAGAAAAATTGTAGTCTATTTCAACACTTCCCTATTCATCAATTTAAGTGGAAATAGTTCTATAACGACTTCAGTATGCTAGTCTTACGTGATGTTACGAAGAAGGGGCCCCACATTTGTAAATAGCCCAGGGCCCCCAAACACCTTAATCCGGCACTGGTTGGAATAATAATCATAAGCACAATTGTGGACTGTTTTCAACAACCGAATGCGTATTCAAACTAATACGTGTGATCTTTAATTCCTTTCCTGTTTTGTACCATCCCTCGTGCCACATTTGCTGATTTCTATAGTTAATCGAACCTATGTCATACCGATTCTCATGTACACGCACCAATTCAATTAACATTTGTTCCATATCGCTAAAAGAAACTGCTTCTATTGACACTTCACGTCGTCAGATATGTGCTAGAGCAGAAAAATGTGCTCCGCGTGAAGAGCGCTGTCACCAGATTCTACGTCACAATGACGTCAGCCGACGTCAACAGCCGTGATATGAGTACAGTGTGATCACTCTACATTTCATACAGTGTGGAAAAGGATAACAAATCTTTCTTGACAAGTTCGATTTCTTCACGATATGTGCGAACTCACGTGAAGTGACAGCAGTGTGTTTCCGCCTTTACTGGCATGGGCCCACCCGGACATACGTCATCAGCTACTCTCATTCGTGCTGCCAGGCCTTGGTCTCTAGGAGGTGCTGGCCATTGCAGCACGCGGTGAGACTACATCAGATTGCGCAGCGACACTTACAATGTTGGCCACACGTATTTCTCCCATTAACGCACGGAGCTTGTAGTTCAATGGAATGTACAATGAACTATCGATTATTGTATAGAAAATTACACTTACACATATAATATTTAATCTCTTCATGAGAGTGATGGAATAATGAGTGTAAATAACTTGACGTTTTGTAACTACACATTTATTTTTTAAATCTATGGAAATTACCTTTAAATGTCAATCTTATGGTAATTTTAGTCACTTCTGGTTGCAATCCTGGTTTGTTTATTTCTTGACCCCTAAGAACGTTGCCTGAGAATCCAAGTCACACTCAATCCCAACCAATCTCCAGTATAGTTCCCTCTTAGCAGTGCTCGTGTGCAGTTGAGTTGACAGTTGCTGTGAGGAGGTAGCGTGGACGGTATAGAGTAGTGCTTTTGCGAGTGTAATACGTAAGTTATGGGGGAGCAAAGTGGTGGTGAGGAGTCTCCTGATCCTTCAACCCTCAAAGTTGCTCGGGAAGAGACAGTTCAAATGGAACAGGATGAGGATGATAGTCTAAGTGAGAATAGTAGTACAGTGAGTACACCTAATACACCCAATGAGGTAGTGAATAAAGAGACTGCTACTTCGAATTCGAAGACTGAGTCGCAGGAACTTTATCCTAGTACTCATTATGGACCTTTCATTATTTTTGTGGAGTCCACAGCATCAGGCAATGTCGGTAACATGCATCCTATGACCCTAGGTAGGACTTTCTATGAAAACAATATTCCAGGCATAAAATCAGTGGCCCGCAAGGGACGCAATAGGGTACAAATAGAATTTGTCTATGCTGTACAGGCAAATTCATTTTTGAAACACCCTATATTAGTTGAGCTGCAGTTACGGGCATACATACCTAGCTCTAATGTATTGCGGGTAGGAGTCATCAGGGGAGTAGAGAAGACCTTGACTGAGGATGCCATATTAAAGCACTTGAAGTCTCCTGCTACAATAAAATCTGTAAAACGTTTGAACCGTCGAGTTGTTAACGAAGAAGGCACACAGTATGTACCTACTGGATCTATCAAAGTGGTTTTTCGTGCACAGAAACTTCCACAGTACGTGTCTTTATATCAAGTGCATTTAGAGGTGGAGCCATATGTTTTTGCTCCCATCATCTGCAAAAAATGCCAGCGGTACGGGCACGTTGATAAGCATTGCAGAGCAACAAGTCCCAGGTGTGGGAAATGTGCATTGCACCATACTACGGCGAACTGTACTGAAACTTTCTTTCAATGTGTGCATTGTCGCGGTTCCCATTCAACTGGCAATGTGGATTGTCCAACGCACCAACAGCAGGTCCACATTAAAAAGATAATGAGCCACCAGAATTTATCTTTCAAGGACGCTGTTCAAAAAGTCCAACCTAGGGAATATAATCTAGTGGACACTTCTCAAAATTTTCCCCCTTTAAATGGGGAGGGGCAGACTCCTACACAGTCGAATCCCCGTAAGAGGAAATTCACTCAAGTAATTTTAAAATCCCCGAGACCAGCACCAGCCCCAGGATATGATAAGGAAGGTTACCAAAATTTGGTTCGCGAGCTTCCCCGCATGGAGATGGCGGCTTCAAGACTTACACCTGTTTACGGCGGCGCAAACCGTCGGATGGAGGCACCTTTTGACGAACCTGTTGCCACGAGTAGCGCATCCATGGCGCAGCCACTTTCGTCATTTCATAGGCAAAGAGAACATCTTCAAAGTGGTCTTTATCAATCTATTCAGCAATTAGTACAATTATTGGGTGATCACCCCGCGTTAGCGCATAATGTATTCCAGTTAAGGGACAGGATTTGTAATTTTATTCAATTCTATGATCAGAATCACTCAATGGAATGCTAGAAGTCTCATGAACAAGCGTCATGAGCTATATAAATTAATACAGGAAACAGTACCTCACTTCGTAGCTATACAAGAAACTTGGTTTCATCTAGAGACTCGCATCAAGTATCCAAATTACACAGTTTTACGTAATGATGGACCCGGTTACGGGGGGGTTGCCTTTTTGGTCCACTCATCCGTGACATATAGCATCCATTTGAACATTCAGGCCATACCCCATACATATGTTATAGGATTATATTATATGCATTTTTTACTTGTGAATATCTACTGTCCTCCTGAATTTTCCATTACTGAGAGACAATGGAACCAATTCTTTCAACAATTTACTACCGAACCATATGTTTTTATCTTTGGGGACTTTAATCTTCATCACACCCTGTGGGGAGGACATTTGGATACCCTTCAAGGTACACAGTTCCTTAATGAAGTAAATAACCATGCTTTCGCTATTTTGAATGATGGCTCTCCTACGCGTTTGACTGCGCCTTCTGCCCCTCCTAGCGCAGTAGATTTAACATTGTGTAAGCGAAATATGGTGTCTATCGCTACATGGCATACTTTGAGTGATACTTATTCCAGTGATCATTTCCCTATTGTTATTACTTATGGAGTAGGCAGACCTTTTTCTCCACCCCCCCACACTGTTTCACATAACATGATTCGATCTTTAAGGAGTTTTAAACCACAAATATATACTGCCTACATTGAGGACGCGTTACAAAAAATACCGGTAAATACTTGTTCATATCAAACTTTAATGCAGATTTTAACAGCTTATATTAACCTTCATCACCCCATCAGCGCTTCACCTCCTTTATCTTCTAGAAAACCTGTGCATGTTAAGTGGTGGGATGAAGAATGCCATTTGATGATTCAAACTCGTAAAGTACTGTTTCGACAATATAGGCAGCACGCAACACCTGAGCATTACTTCCGGCTCAAACGACACATGGCACAAACCCGCCGACTTTTCCATCAAAAACGGCGTGACGCTTGGAGGGAGTTTATATCGTCCTTCACGCGCCAGGTTCCGATTGCAGACTTGTGGAATGCCATCAGGGCAATCACAAGAGTGACGCAGCACTCCCCTGCCAAGACCATCCCCGGTCAAGTATTATCAGATTTTCTTGTTAGAGAAGCGCCAGATTTTGTAGTGCCACAGTATGTTCCTTACCAAGACCCACTAGACACACGTTTTTCCGTATTGCTACAACCCTGCGACTATCAGGAATTAGAAGCAGTACTCCGCTCATGCTCAAATTCTTCCCCAGGTCCAGATAATGTTTCCTATCAAATGCTCCAATTACTACCTATTCGCGCAAAGAAGGTATTACTAAATAGGTATAATGATATTTTTCGCAATCACAGTACACCTGTTAGTTGGAATGAATTTTTCCTAATCCCCATTCTTAAAAACAAGCAGTTACCCACAGAGGTAAGTAATTATCGAGGTATAGTCCTCGGTTCGTGCATCCGTAAAGTGTTTCTAAAGATCTTACTTCGAAGAATCCTATGGGTATTAGAATACTATAACTTGACGCCTCGATATCAATATGCCTTTTTTAAGGGACGCAGTACATCTGATGCATTTAATAGTTTTGTTATCGATTTACTTTTAGCTCGTCATAGAAAACATAGTACCATAGCGGTTTTTCTTGATATTCAACGGGCTTATGATTCCGTACCTTTGCACATCTTATGGGAAAAACTTGCAACTCTTAAGATTCCTGAGGGATTTATTAGCATTCTCCGACAACTTCTGACTTATCGAACACTACGATTTAAATCGACGCCTTGTACACTCCAGCCCCGGCAGGTAAGTAATGGGTTGCCTCAGGGCGATATTCTGAGTGGTATTCTTTTCGCTCTTTTTATGAAAGATTTTGAAACGGTCATTTTACGTCATGCTCGCATACAGGCGTATGCTGATGATTTTTTGATTTATTGTACACACGAAGATTTACAGCTCTGTAGACAACATATTAGTCTCGCGCTTTATGAAGCTAGAACATGGTTAGAGGCCCATGGGTTAAATCTTTCCATAGCGAAATGTCGAGCAATGATATTTACACATCGCAGAACCTATGACCGATCGCCACTTGCCTTTGATCAGTATGAAATACCAGTGGTTAGCCACCATAAATATCTTGGGTTATTTATCGATCAAAAACTTACATGGAAACATCATTTTTTATATTTGCGTTCGAAGAGTGAACGGTATATTCAGGTTATACAGGCCGTAACCCGTAGGCAATGGGGGGCAGATCCCGTTGTGGTGCTATCTCTGTACAAAACCACTATTCGGACGATATTGGATTACGGATCACATATTTTCGACGTAGCATCTTCTACTAACTTACATATTCTTAACACTTGTCAATATCAAGCAATACGATCCTGTATTGGAGCTTTAAAATCCACACCTACCAATGCCCTCCTCGTTGAAGCCTGCGAAGCTCCCTTACAAGTACGTAGAAAAATACTTGCAACGAAATATTTACTTAAAAAGTTTTCATTCACAAGTCATCCTCTAATTCCGAAGTTACAGTTACTCTCGGAGTATTATTCAGTTAGGCGCCAGGGTTTAAGCAGATTGCCTGCATTGTTTCATGCATTTAATACATTAAAGTCGAAGCAGTGTACCTTAATACACAGTGCTACTTTACTACCCTATATTTTACCCTATCCGGTTTCTCATTTTAAGCCTCAAATCATTTGGCCTATGCGTAATGGCTCTACTACATTTCCTTGTCTGCAGGGGATCGAGATATGTCCAGTTAAACGAGTGAAATTTTCTCATATTCCACGAAGCATAAACATTTTTACAGATGGGGCAAAGAACATTAATGGAGTCGGTTCCGCTTATTATATACCTTCTCTAAATTTTAGTGAACAATTTGGTTTGCCTAGTGTCTGTTCGATTTTTACGGCGGAGCTATTTGCCATACAGCAAGCCTTACTTTTTGTTCAGCGAAAGGGATATACGCGAGCTACAATCTATACGGATTCGCTGAGTGCATTACAATCTTTGGTTTCTGATGAGTTATCCTATAATTGGTATATTTACAATGTCAAGAGTATCCTTTATATGCTTGACAATGTCGGTATTTCCATAACTTTAGTATGGGTACCAGGTCACGTGGGTATCGCCGGTAATGAAAAAGCAGACTGTTTTGCAAAACAAGCTTCTCGTCTTCCTGTTCCGAATACTAACAATATGGTTCCAGCTTCTGATTATGTAGTTATTTTTCGACAGGAGGGACGTTCAGACTGGCAGAATTTCTTCCGACAAACTGCACAAGTCAAAGGTAAATTTTATTATCATTTACAACCAAGCCTTTTAGTTAAACCTTGGTTTATACGAGGATCTTATACTAGACGACATATTATTAACATCATTCGGTTACGGTTTAATCATGCCCTCACACCACAATATCGATCACGGTTCCATTTAACGCAAGATACCAACTGTTTGTGTGGTACAGATATCCGTAATGGCGATTCTAATCACATCCTCTTTGAATGTTCTTTGTATGCTAACCAACGTAAAAAACTTATGGCTAACCTCCAGCGACTTAAGCAGGTTTTTCCTACCAGTGTTTCTTGTTTGCTCTGTAATCCTACAGAAGAGATTATTAGAGTGCTAAATTTGTTTCTAGATGAAGCCAAGATCGTGTTATAATTTTGTCTATAATATCCAGTGAGAATTACTCATGCTTTCTCAGGTTCCATTTGAGTGATTCCTCATATCATTAGTGTATTACTTGTGAGTGCTATTTTGGATTCTTCGTGTGGGTGACGCTTTAAACGCAGTGTGATTGCAAGATTGGAAGTTTCCCGTATGACAACAGTCTATACTAGCAAAATGGGGTAGTTATGTGATATAGTGAAGTTTCGTGTTTTGTGTTTTTCTACTTGCAAGTTCAGGCATCAATTATTGAATTGAAGTGTTTTCATTTAGACTAGTGTGTTTACATGCGTAAGCGAGTATTGACTGGGTGAAATGTCGTAGACACAGCCCAATAAGCATCAGCAAGCAAGCAAGCAAGCCAACCAATCTCCTCAAGAAAGAAAGGAAGCACTGCCTGCTCAATCTGCATCCGATGGCTGCTTATACTGTCTGCTCAATACAACATTTTTTAACAGGGCACTAAATGAAACACTCCGTTTAAAAATACACACAGCAGGTGGCAGCACCAACCGGCTCGTGAACTGTCGGAATGAAATAGCGGGAAATAGGGTAGTACTGTATTTGTTTACATTGAAAATGGTGTACTGCTGCGTGCCTTCCTTCAAATCAAAGAAAGGGAAGCCATAATGCCGTGATATTTCATTCCATGATACGGGCTTTTTCAGGAGATCCAGTTGAAGCCATGTTTAGTTCTATAAGAATGGGAGCAGGGTGCAATGACATGACTGACTCCCGGGCTACCGGTACTCAGAATTCCATAACGAGAATTCCGAAATCCGGTATTTTAATGTCCACCGATGGTGCTAACGTTATCCACAAGAAACATTCAATTCTTTCTGCCTCAGTATCCTCTCCCACACTTGACGAAACAGAACCAGTGATGCCCGCTGAGTATGTACTTCATTTACTGGAAGATGTTCGTGAGCCCCCTGAGTCAGTGTGTGTCACTTTGGAAACTGCTTCCCATGCATTAGTATGTGGTTATTTAGTGCGTATAATCGAAGAAAAAAAATGCAGCACGTGCTTGAGTAACGTTTCCACCTCAGTTAATGCATCCCCATTGATGAACTTAATCAGGCAGTCTGATAGAGGAGGCCTGCGCTATCCCCAGCAACGATTTATTGGCCTAATTATGGGGCTACAGAAATTTGTTGAGGCAGCTCTACCGTACTGCAAGTAATCTGCAAGTCTGCTCCAGACTATAAAAAGCTATGTTCTACCCTCTTTGTGCCACTGTAAGACTTTAAAGTGTTTTAGTGACAATAAGCACCAGGAATTTGTGTCAGAAACTGTGCTGGCCAAATTCGTGAAACATCTACTTAGCAATGTAGGGATGTACCACACAGACAAAGTTTGCAGGTTTTCTTGTTCGTCTAAATCTCTTTCTAGAAAAGTCCTGCAGCTATCACTCTCTAGAGCACCACTTTATGCGTACAATTCTTTAATTTTTCTGTTACTTTCAGATTTTAAATTTTGCTTGTATGCTTAACTAGCTGTATTCATGCGATAACTGGTTAAGTCTGGTGCTGCGATCTAGCGGCAGATTGTTTGTAAGTCGTGTTACACGATTGAATATGGAATGAGCAGGCAGTATAAGTAGCCATCGGATACAGATCGAGCAGGCAGTGAAAGAAAGAAAGAATCAAGACCAACTACAATTACATCAGACCGTAATCCAGAATAAACATGGCGGACATCGGTGTGCGATATGAGAGGTTGAGGGAAAGGTTATGCATATTTATTTCGATTCACCTAAAGAAAATATCACAAGTCGAACGTCACGAAATGCAACTCACTAACTCAAAATTTGAACAATTAAACACCAAAAGTAGCGTTATGGCGTATTGCAAGTCTAAATGAAATTTCAGAGGGGAAAATAACGAAGGGAGAATTATTGTATCAACGTCAGGTTGAAACAGACACACAGAGTATAAAAATATTTCACAAATGAATCTCCGGTCAGCAAATACGATATATAGATGTCAACAAGGAACATTATTAACCTTACATGAAATACTATGTAACACCACCATTAACCACAGCCCATTATGTAAAACACGCAAACAAATTTCTCCAATAAAATTTCAACCCTCCAAAATCCACCTGTATTGTTGAGTAGGTACAAGCGATATTTGTATGATACACTTGACCATCTAAAGCACTCGTCAGCTTAAAACTCACCAGAATTGATGGCATAATTGTATTTTATACATAAAAAACATAATCCTCATGTTCACTCCACGGAAAATGGAGTTAGGTTTAGTTTACGCATGTTCATTGTAAAACGTTGAAAATTAATTACATATTTCTTGCGCCACCGTTTAAGAATAATTTAGTCTCTAAATCATAAATTTAAGTCATGATTTCTGGGACTGATTTAATGTTCTTTGTAGTAAGGTACGTTGGCTGATAAGACAAATGCTAGGAAAGGCATCATTAGTTTAAACTTCGGAAGTTTGCGCGGCACTCGAATTAGATCACCACCTTCTATGGGTATATAATGTCTTCCCTGACAACACATTTGATTTCAGAAATGATTAATCCACACAACATTATTAGTCCTATGATTCGGTTCGAAGTTTTCCTTACGAATGCTCTTAACCCAATTTTGTCTTAATACTAGGTCTTTTGGAAACGGGAACACTGAAGCTCTTACATCCAGGCACACAGTACATTAAACTATAAACATATTGCATAGGTAACTAAAAATGAAGAAAAAACTTTCAGAGAAGAACACGACACGAGAATAAACATTAACCTTATCACCACCGATATTGGTGGAATAAATAAGCTCTTTGAGAACAAATAGCTTCTTACGGCACTGAAAGATGATCTGTAACCTTCTTAAGACTTAAATAAATATAATGTACGAATAATAATATTAAAATTTTCGTAAATATTTGGTAAAAACACGGCTTACACAAATCAAAACAAACGCATGCTAGTTTTAGTTGGTCTTGAAAGTATCCAAGTCGAACATCGTTTGCGTTATTGATTTTTGGACTGGGCGAAAGTCTAAGAGCCCATAAACATCACCAAGAGGCGGAAGGAGAAGAAGAAGAAGAAGAAGAGTTATTGACACGCTGAGGTTAGGATTTGGAGCAGTTCAAGGATCGCTTTAGAAGCGGTGTTTACGGTTGAAGTCTACCCTGCATAGGTGGCTTAGAAACGAAGGAAGTATCTCTTGCCTCACTGTGTACCTTCTTAACAATTGGAAACAAAATGACTGATCAAAGTTTAATGGATAAGTCTCTACGGTCGGTGTTTGGTTGGTACCCTCTCGTAATTTCTCTGCTATAACTCTGATGTTTTAAGGATGTATATTTTGTAATATTAGCGCTAAATTGTTTGCTTTTGAAATTTTAGTTGGAAACATTCCTTATGAAGCAACGGAAGAAAAGTTAAAAGACATATTTAGTGAAGTCGGACCTGTCCTTTCTTTCAAGTAAGTATTCGTGATTTTTCGTTAGTATTATTTTTGAGAGTTCTTTTATTATTGTTTTATTGTGTATATACTTCAGTACTGTGAGAATTGTCAACTTATGGGGACATTTGCAGTGTTCCAGCTGAGTCTGGCATTGCTTCGGCTTAATTTTTATGATAAATATTTATTTTCCTCGTTTTCCTGGCCGTTGCCTTTATTTACCCAGCCCGCTAGTTCTTCGATGGGTGAGAACTCTTTCCACATTGACTTACTTCACGTACATTAATGATAATATGTATTTGCACTTAGGCTTAATAGTATCTGTAAGTAAATTGGCTAGGATGGCTTTCTTTACCGTGGACCATATTGTAGAATGAGCAAAAGTAAACGAGCTGCAAATAAATTAATCTAAAACGGTAATGATGATTTTTTTATGAAGACCCTCGAACTTATACGAGCCACTGATGCAAATACTGCTAGTATCCAGTATTCGGGCGATAGTGGGTTCGAGCCCCACTGTCTGCAGCCCTGAAGATGGTTTTCCGTGGTTTCCCATTTTCACACCAGGCAAATGCTAGGGCTGTACCTTAAATAAGGCCACGGCCGCTTCCTTCCCACTTCTAGCCCTTTCCTGTCCCATCGTCGCCATAAGAGCTAATTGTGACGGTGCGACTTAAAGCAACTTACAAATACTGCTGATCTTGTCATTCGATTTATGGGTGAGATTGGATTAATAAAGGGTGTATTACAATATTTTTTGTTTTATATTTTAATTCATTTTCAAATAACCTTCACCCCCAATATATTAACAAAAAAACATCAATACAAATTTGGACGCATATGAGCTCACATGAGAAGACTAAGAAAAATAATAATAATAATAATAATAATAATAATCGTATGGCCTCAGCTACCGTGTGCAGACATTTCGATTTGACGCCATCTGGCTGTCTGCTCGTCAATTTCGACGTTCCGTTTTACTCTAGGTCCGCTAGATGGCAGGCAGAGTAAACCGGATCTCTCTTGGGCGTCTATGGCTGTGATTTAATTAATTTTGTCGGGTAAATACCAAAAGTTTCACCAGAGATCTTTTACATGCCGACATCGTATGACATGGAGTGTCGAATGGACTTTTTTCCGCCCTTCAAAAATCCGACTACCTCTGCCAGGTTTGAACCCGCTATCTTGGGATTCGGAGGCCGACACTCTACCATGGATCCACAGAGGCAGCTAAGAAAAATAATTAGGAGGAAGGACTGGACAGACATTGACTCGATGCTGCAATGAACATTTTAAAGCTGTACAATAAATATTGAGCATTTGCTGAACATATGAATAATAATAATACCGGGCGAGTTGGTCGAGTGGTTAGGGGCGTGCAGCTGTGACCTTGCATCCAGAAGATAGTGGGTTCGAACCCCACTGTCGGCAGCCCTGAAGATGGTTTTGTGTGGTTTCCAATTTTCACACAGGCTGTACCTAAATTAAGGCCATGGCCGCTTCCTTCCCACTCCTACACCTTTCCTATCCCATCATCACCATAAGACGTAGGCCTATCTGTATCACTGCGACATAAAACAAATTATAAATAACAACAACTTCTTTTAGGGCATAAAAAAGACATGACATTAATCTATGAAGGTAAATACGGACTAGCATTAAACATTGTAAAAACATCGAGATAGTCATTGTTCAAAATAAGGAACCTGGTATAAATTAAACTGGCGAAGAGAGCATCATGTTGACAACCGGGATATGACTCAAATTCATGTGTTCCTCACTCACATGTATTACGAAGTTGACCTTGCCGCTTAGTACCTGTTTTCAGTTGAGCCAGCATTGCATTGCAATTAGTGCAATCAGTTTAGCCAACATTTTAGCTTTAAATCATGAATGACACACCTGCATGTAATTTTAAAATGCCTTGGGTAAATTACAAAAAAATAAATTTTAAAGAAAAATAGGAAAGAAGAAAAAATCTTCAACCCCTTCAAGAATTAGTGCTCATCTCTTCTCAATGCAATGCTTGAGTTGGCAACTATACTTATCCGATGGTCACTTCCTTTGGCTGCCCGTGAGCATTGTGAAATTCATTGTGAGTGAAGAAGCTGTACTCTTCTCCAGTGTGCGTCATTGGTGTATGTGGTGTCTGTCTGTTGTTTGCATAGAAGTGGAAGGTGCTTTAATGCATTACAGTTCTAGTTATTCGAGTCATTGGTTCTAAAAGAAGTGATTGGTTTCTGCACTGTATATATGAATGTGGCACTAGTGCCAGGTCTGTATACTTTCCCTATTAGCGCTGGTGGGGCAGTAGCATTACAAGAGTGGGCAGGAGAAGGGACACCAAACAAATACAAACAACATAGAATAATAGCACTATACAATACCATTAGATTAACCTTCAAACTCTCCCTCTCCACAGAACGCCCATGTGGAAGAAGCACTGGAGAAATCCATTCCACTATAAAAAGAGGAGAGGACAAATAGGGTTCGCTTTACTGAGTATCAGTATCATATTAAATGTACGGAAATGACAACCACCTTAATTGTTAAACGAAAATTTAATCCAAAAAGACAAATTAAAAGTTGTTGTTGTTTGTCCAACCCTTGGCCTGTTTCCCTATGGGGTCGGGTATTAGGTGAGATGAATCTGTTGTAGCAGGTTTTTATGACCGGATGCCCTTCCTGACATCAACCTCATCAGAGGAGTTAATGAGATGAAATGAATGACGTGATATGTGATAGTAGGGAGAGGGTGAAGCACTGTGCCAGCACATAGCCTACTCCTGTCAAATAGCACCAAGGGGTCTGCTCAAGGCTTAACGTCTCCATCCGACGGACGAATCACCATCAACAGTGTCATATGCCCTCACTCCATATGAGCACTGCGGAGAGGTTTGGAATTTAAACCAGAATTTTGGCACACAATCTAGTGATTAGAAATTGTATACCACACTTCCCCTACCCTGCCGGCCAACATTCTGATGGTGAAATTTTTTTGACCAACGGGACTTGAACCAGCTAACCTCGGTGTCAGACCATTTAGACTTCAGCACCTTAACGATCAGGGCCACCAGGCCAAAACAATTATATTTTAAAAAAATATTACATTGAAATTATTGATTTGTATATTAACTGTAAATTCGTATCTTTTGACTATAATAATAATAATAATAATAATAATAATCTGAATTACAACTGAAAAACAAATACCGTTCCTCTCGTATTAAGTATATTTTAGAGGAATCTCGACTCAGTTAGGGAAGTTCATGGTCCAAAACACTAGATGCTATGAAAATGAAATGAAATTGCGTATGGCTCTCAGTGCCGGGAGTGTCCGAGGACAAGTTCGGCTCGCCAGATGCAGGTCTTTCGATTTGACACCTATAGGTGACCTGCGCGTCGTGATGAGGATGAAATGATGATGAAGACGACACATACACCCAGCCCCCGTGTCAGCGAAATTAACCAATTATGGTTAAAATTCCCGACCCCACCGGGAATCGAACCCGGGACTCCTGTGACCAAAGGCCAGCCATGGAGCCGGGCAGATGCTATGAAGCTTGAATCATATAAGTTCATGCTGAATCACCCAAAATACATCAGAAAATATTGAAGTGATGATAAAATCGTAAATGATGATTAAATAAAATAAATCCAAGAGGCAATACAACAGAAACGCAAATAATAAACACAGAGTTACGTAACATGGACCTTAAAATCACATCACAAAATTTTCAGTATCAGAATGTTAAAGCAGATGCCCATTCCCTCGACAGATACTGGCCGCTATTCACATCAACAGTAAGCTCGGTGATAAAACAAGGGATAGGGGGCCATGGAAAATGACATAATAATGAAAGGAAACCAACAACAACTCAAGCTTCATAACTGACTAGAATCTGAATTCAAATGTATACTGAATAACTAGACTTTAAAATATATAAGTTTAAAAACTAGTATGATTGTTTTTTTTAAATTTATATAACATAATCCGTCAATACCGAACCAAAATGAAATTCATTTCAGACTTTAAAAAATTAACGGGAAATGAAATCTTTAAAATAATCATAATAAATGAAATTTTATTTTAAACATAGAGCACACCCCCGTTTACAGAAAATCTAAATAAAAGGAAGAACACATACACAGACTAAAATCATCATTTTCATTTCCCCTCATTTCATCTCACTGGGTCGGGGTGTTGATGGCACTTCTCCATTATTGCCTCTCCTTCAACCACTCCTTTTCAGTAATTTCCAGTTCAGTCTTCTTTTTCGTACACTGTTCTTGACGGAGTTCATCAATCTTGCTATGGGCATACCTCTCGACCACTTTCCTTCTATCTTAGCTTCTAACATTTGTTTTGGTATTCGTCTCTCCTCCATCCTCATAACATGTCCAAACAATCTCAGTTTATTCTTCTCCATCCTATCACTCAGTTTTCCTACCCCTGTCTCTTTTCTGACCTCAACATTTCTTACTTTGTCACTCCTTGTCTTTCTTACCATACTCATCAGGAACTTCATCTCACTGGCCTGAATTTTACTCTCATTTCTTGCTGTCAAAGTAAAAGTCTCTGATGCATATGTTAATATATTCCATACAGTAATATCACCTGTTTTGTCTTATGGATTGGAATTAATTTGGTACCATCTCAAACTCAGAGATCTTGAAAGGATAGAAAAAGTAAAAGCACGCTTTCTTAAATGTACTTTACGAGTTGGAAAATCGGCTCCATCACGTCTAGTGTATGAATTGGCCAAAGAAACATTTTACATTCAAGACCTCAGAATGCGACTCTATCTGCCATCTACTGGAGCTTACAATGAACTTCTACGCAGAAGGGAAGAAAAGAAAAAGGAAATCGACCCCCGACTTTTATACCTCAGATGCCATGTTGGTGAGAAACTGGACCGAAGAAAATTAAGATCAAAGACATATTATAACACGTCTTTCCATTCATGGTTTTCACCACAAGATATGCACTGTGAAGTCTTTTCATAATCCAGATATCAATTGTATATGCGTTTTATGTGGCAAACAGTGTGACAGGTATCACATCATGACTTGCAACAAGAGAATCATGTCGATAAGTGAATATTGTAAATCCTAATGCCAATTCGGGTGCCCCTTTCTAATAGTAATAATAATAATATACGGGTATAGTAGCCTACATCTTGTACATTATCTCTTTATGTTTCATAGGAACTTCTCTCTTCCAC
Source organism: Anabrus simplex (assembly GCF_040414725.1). Lineage (NCBI taxonomy): Eukaryota > Metazoa > Arthropoda > Insecta > Orthoptera > Tettigoniidae > Anabrus > Anabrus simplex. The sequence continues at coordinate 1,519,799,758 of NC_090265.1, read as the reverse complement.
AACAGATTCCTTACATTCTGGTAGAACGTACCTCTCGCATGTACCCTTCTGCTGATCTTAAAAATCCAACCTTGCATCTTGCTTTATTTCCCTTCCCAAATATTTAAAGTATTCAACAACCTCAAGGTTTTGTCCCCTCATACTAATGATTCCTTTTCCTTATCTTTCTCCTCTTGTGTCACCACAGTTTTGCTCTTCTCTACACTGATTTTGCATACCATATTTCTCAATATTGTCATTTAAAGCCTTTAGTTGGATTTGCACTTCTGTATTGTTGACTCCCCAGATCACTATCATCTACAAACAATATTTTCATATCCCCTCTATATGTTGCCTTTGTTTCCTTTAGAATTTCATCCATAACAATAGTAAGTTATGTAAACATAAGGGGAGACAATGCACTTCCCTGTCTTAGTCCAGCTTTAGTTTCTAAACAAGTCTGGACACACTTGTAACAATTCTTATGCAATGCTTTCTCTAGTTCCCTTGATTGTCTTCCACAACCTTTTCTTTCCAGGGTTTCCCCACACCTTTTTTCTATTAACACTAGATCAAGGAATATCATCATAAGATCTTTTCTATATTCCCACTGTTTTTCCATCAATAATCTCATGGTAAATATAGGGTCTATTGTTGACCTGCCCTGTCGAAATTCAAAATGCTCTTCTAATTTTCTTTCCACCCTTCCTTTCATCCTTCTTTCTATTATTCTCTCCAATATTTTGGCTACCTGTGACAACAGTGTAATTTCTCTATAATTGTCACATACCTTCCTGTCACGTTTCTTAACCCTCGGGTCGTTGCGCGAGGCAGTGTAACGTCAGTTGTCGCGTGCAGTGGAAAAGACCGCGCAAGAATTGAAGGGCTTAGTGGAAAAAGGGGGTATCCCTCCAAAGTATACTTTTGAGATATTTAGCATTTTATTAGATTGCCTGTAACTTTATCAAAACGATAAGAATCAGAAAATGTTTTAAGGATTGAGTTATGTAGGTACTGTATTAACTTCCTGCAAATGTGGGGCAGAATACCTTGATTTTTATGTAAAAAATGTTCACTTGACTACTGACATGTAGATGATATTGTAGACAAAACACAGATTTTCAAATACAACAGAGAAAAAATAACTCTAAATAACCTCATGAACATTAAACACCCTAAATAACATCAAGGTAATCTTCTATTTCATTTCCATTGTCTGATTTTAAATTCTGGTAATAGCCATTGTGAACGGGAGGTACAAACTTCAACATGGACATTATAACACGCAGTTTAGCCGCTTTGATGGACCTACCATTAGTACTTTGGTTCCAGAACTGTGTCATTTATTTTCTGTGCCCTTCCCTTACCTTTCTGCAGATTTATGGTAGTATAGTGGTCTATATCACTGTATGTGAACCGTACATGCACTTTATGCCCTCCCTGGAACCTCAGAACAGATTCCTTTCGGAAGTCCACGCTTATGCCAGAAGGGGTTTTGTTTATTTTTGTTAGCTTTTTTGTTAATGGAGTTAAACTAACAAAATCCTCTTTCTGAATTTCCACTACAGGGAACGGTTTCTTTTTCCTTTAATTTCAGATCAGGTTCGCCCATTCTTGAGGGGTGTAAACGTATTGCGTACGTCGCTTCAACTTTTCAATGATGCTAAAATCTGCATCACAAGGCAAATATGTATGGCCAGGCACCAAAAATCTATGTTCTATGCTCTCAAACCAGCTCATTTCAGTTACGTAGATCCACACATACAATCATAATGGGAATGTTCTTATTTTGTCCCACACAAGAATAATCATAAACAATAGGGTGTTTCATGTTTCCTCTAATTTTGGGGATAACTTGAAGCAAACAACTAACAACTACTTATTTCATTCACTCCCTGTCCTGCCATACACTCGGGCCAAACACACATAAATACATCACTTGTATTACAAACATGAACACCAAATTTGTAGATCCATAACTGTCTTAAATAAAACACAACTTCGGTTGAAATCATTCGTGTCAGTAATGCTTGTTGTAAATCCATTGTAATAACCAACGTGTCACATGCAGGATCGAGAGACATTTACTTTGCTTCCGATAGATTTTCGTAGTCCTTGTCAGCTTTCTTTAGATGTAGACAGTGACTTAATGCCATATCTTCAAGCGGGATATTTGCAGCTTAGTCACATACTTTACATGTGTCACTTCGTGAAAGTTTGAAGCCTATGTTGAAATAGTTATTGAAAATGAATCTGTATTTACAAAGTTTTAAAGGAACAGCTCCATTATTACGGCAGTAGATGACATACACTCGGTACATTTCCTCGACTGAAACGACACTGAGGATATAATGCCTGTTTATATTCTGTGAAAGCGAATAATGAAATCTCTATCTAGGGAACAATCCAATGTGCTTCTTCACAAACTCGACATCTTTGCACTTATGAGGTCTGTTGTGATGCTTCCCTTGTCTATCCATTTCCGGTGTCTGTAAACATGATAACTCGCCATTCGTATTTTGAGGAACATCTGTAATAAAACATAACCTAACTTAATATTTACAATGACGATATTCTGTTCATAAATTTAGTTACAATTTATAAATATATTTAATCTTGTTTCTCCTATTGGTTGGTTAGGTAATCATTTAGTCAGTTGGAACCCAGGTATCAGATTTGGAATACCTTATTCCACTCAGAAGTGTGAGTCTGCTCTGTAAGGCCTGTTATCTTATCCTTTTTAGTATTGACATTGCACTCTGATAGTTCAATAAACAGATGCAAGATGGATCCAGATCACATAATATGCACTTAGCTCAATTTTCACCGAAAGGAGGGATACCCCCTTTTTCCACTAAGCCCTTCAATTCCATATGATTTTTGTATTTCAATTTGCTACGTATTTTTGTTATGTTGCTATATTTTTGTTTATTCTCTATTTTCATAATTAAAAATACAAATATAATTTATTTACATTTAAATAGTGCTTTAAAGTAATACAATAACTAACGTTACGTTCTACTTAACACGCATCAAAAAACAGTGAAATGGGAAGAACATAGATTTACAGAATTCACAAAAGTAAACTGGTAAAAGAAGTATAGTGCAATGTACGAGTAATTTACAACTATCAGTAAAAATATGTACAAAACAAAGTTACAGCAATATAAATAAGGTATACAGTCTGGAGCAAGGCTACAACAGATAGAAGGGTAACAGCAGTTAGAGATTTACTGTTCACTAAAGACAGCTTATTTGTCATCCTTCATTATATTCGTGAGCTGACTGTCCTTAGATAATAAAACGGTCATCATTTTCTTCATCTTCACCTGCTGTCTCTATACTGAAGGCTTGACAGGTGAAGACAGTGTGCTCCTGGCATATGCACAGAGAGCAGGTAGCACACGAAGTCTTCGTCTTTCTGTTTCCTTTTCCACACCATCAATCAATATGTTTATCCTATCAACTTCTTCAGAATCCATTTTCACTCACAACACAAGCAAACAATCAAACAATTCAAGAATACGAATAGTTGCGTGTTCAGGGTTAGAATCAAATTCAACAAACGGCAGTAGTCGCCTGCGGTCGAAAGCATCGCACACTCACATAAACATCCACAGCGACAACAGAAGAGCAATTAGGGAGCACTACCTGGCTATAAACACTAGAGGAAGGTTGCGGGGTAGATATGGTGGAGGGAGAAATCTGTCCTGTAACAATCGTAGACAGAGTGACAAAAGAAGAATGCGTGCGGTTGAAAAGACCGCGGCGCGACATCCCGGGGGTTAAATACTGGTATTATTACCACCTTTACACCAATCATCAGATACTTGCTTTTTCCTCCATATACACCTTAGCAGCCTGTATAACCAATGTAGATCAATAGGTCCTGCTGCCTTTTATCATTTCCACACACAAGTATTTCACCGTTCCCTGCTGTTTTCCTGTTTTCATTTGTTGGACGGCCAATTTCATTTCTGCTATTGCAATATCACTCCCTGTTTCTGGATCATCTTCATTTACCACTACACACTCTTCTGCATCATTTCTCACATCCAGCAGTTTACTGAAATAGTCTTTCCACCTATTCTTTATCTCCTCTGGGTCTGTTATTACATTTCCACTTTCTTCCTTCACTTGTTTTGTGTAGATTTTTTCCTTTCTCTTATTTTTTTTATCAGTCCATACAACAACCTTTTTCCATCATTTACATTCTTTTCCAACTCTTCTGTGAATCTCCCCCAGCATTTTTTCTTTTTTTCTCATTTCCAACTTTTTACACTTTTATTTTCCTGATACTTAATTTTACTTCCTTCTTTCCTTTCTCTATTCCATTCTTACCATGCTTTCTTCTTTTAACAACCTTCTTCACCTTTTCATTCCACCAAGGTGTCTCCTTTTTCTTCACTCTCGCCAGTTCTGTCACAAATCTTCTGTGTACAGCTTACAAATGTGTTAAAATTTAGTCCATTCTTCTTCTGCACTTTCTATTTCTGATATAAGGATGTGCTGTTTTAATTTCTCCTGTGTTCTTTCATCTTTTAATTTCCATACTTTTATTTCCTTCTGTCTTATTTCTTTTACTCTCACAATTTTACCTATTTTCAGTTTTGCTACCAGTACTCTGTTGTTTCCATCAAACGCCTCACCTGGTCATTGCTGTTACATCTGTTAACGGTTTACGATCTATTTTCTCAACCCAAAATAATCAATAATGTTTTCTTCCATATCTAGTGATCTTCCTACTGTTTTTCTTTCTAAACCAATCATTCCAATTCTCTCACAAAAAATCAACTTATCTCCCTCGCTGTTTCTTTCTTCTCTTCGCCATAAGACCTATCTGTGTCTGTGCAACATAAAACAATTTTTTCAACAATAATAAAGGTGTTTTAATTTGTTCCACCTATTCAGTATTTATATTTTCACTTATAGTGGTTACCTAAATAGATTCTTAGTTACATGGGACATGTTTCGCCCTCAATTAAGGGCATCTTCAGCCTAAACACAATCATCAACAATACAACTAAATTAAAAGTGGAAGTTAACAGTTTAGTCAGTTATTAAAATTCAGAACATAAAAATGTGAAAAGTGATACAATATATAAAGATGCTAATGGAAAACTGTCTTATGATTAAACTATAATCTTGTCGGAGACTAAAACTTCTTCTATTAAAATTCTAAATAAAAACAGTTCATATAAAATATTAGTGGAAAACCAAAGTGATAATAATATAAAGCCAACGACATGGGGGCGTGAACACGAGCATAAACTTGATTGTCATGAATACAATCTTTCCAAGGCCGCTGATGAAATTCGGCAGCAAGTGAGACAGAAGCATCTGTTAAAAAATTGTAAGTGGCCCTTAGCACCGTAGGTAATAAAAATGGCTGAAACCTTGCCAGAAAATGTCAGTAGATGCAGAAATAATGTTTTCTGTAAGAGAAGGAAAAGAAGAAATAAGAAATTGAACGTAAGGAGAGAATTCGGTTTACATAAAATTGAAACAGATGAGGACTTACATGTAAGTGGAAGTTGTTATTTGTTATCTACTGTTGTGTTGATTGCTGCCCGTCTGTTGGCTTTGAGTCTGGTGTTGTAGCTGTGCTGCACAGGCGGCAGTGAACTCGGAGGGGAAGGAATAGGGGAGTGCGGAAGGGAGGAGAGGATGGGTAGAGTCAGTTGTGACGAGGCTGACAAAGGGGCGGAGTCAACCGTATTGCTGGAAGTAGGCCTAATATCTGTGGGTATGGGAGCAGTATTAGAATTTGAAGAATTAAATATGTTAGGTTTCCTAAATTTATTCGAGCTAACTGACTTTAATAATTTCGGCATTAATTCATGTAACATACTTTTATTGTCCGTGGTTTCATTAAGATTCTGTTGCTTTTTGTACGTATGATCTAAATAGTTGTATAAACTTTCTAATTCGTTCAGCATTCTCCCTTTTTGTATGTTTCTAATTATCGCTAAGTCTTTCTCTATGGATTCAAATCTGTGACCAGTCTCCCTCATATGCAAACTCATTGCTGAGTATTTTCTATGTTTTTCCACGTTAACATGTTCCATGTATCTTGTCATAAAAGTATGTTACATGAATTAATGCCAAAATTATTAAAGTCAGTTAGTTCGAATAAATTTAGGATACCTAATATATTTAATTCCTCAAACTCTAATACTGCTCCCATACCCACAGATATTAGGCCTACTTCCAGCAATAAGGTTGACTCCGCCCCTTTGTCAGCCTCGTCACAACTTACTCCACCCATCCTCTCCTCCCTTCCGCACCCCCCTATTCCTTACCCTCCGAGTTCACTGCCGCCTCTGCAGCACAGTTACAACACCAAACTCAGAGCCAACAGACGAGCAGCAATCAGCACAACAGTAGATAACAAATAACAACTTCCACTTACATGTAAGTCCTCATCTGTTTCAATTTTATGTAAACCGAATTCTCTCCTTACGTTCAATTTCTTATTTCTTCTTTTCCTTCTCTTACAGAAAACATTATTTCTGCATCTACTGACATTTTCTGGCAAGGTTTCAGCCATTTTATTACCTACCGGTGCTAAGGGCCACTTACAATTTTTCAACAGATGCTTCTGTCTCACTTGCTGCCGAATTTCATCAGCAGCCTTGGAAAGATTGTATTCATGACAATCAAATTTATGCTTGTGTTCACGCCCTCATGTCGTTGGCTTTATATTATTACCACTTTGGTTTTCCACTAATATTTTATATGAACTGTTTTTAATTAGAATTTTAATAGAAGTAGTTTTAGTCTCTGACAAGATTATAGTTTAAGCATAAGACAGTTTTCCGTTAGCATCTTTATATATTGTATCACTTTTCACATTTTTATGTTCCGAATTTTAATAACTGGCTAAACTTTTAACTTCCACTTTTAATTTAGTTGTATTGTTGATGATTGTGTTTAGGCTGAAGATGCCCTTAATTGAGGGCGAAACATGTCCCATGTAACTAAGAATCTATTTATGTAACCACTATAAGTGAAAATATAAGTATTGAATAGGTGGAACAAATTAAAACACCTTTATTATTGTTGAACTGTAAAATTTCCAATACGGACCTAAAATGAGGTTTATAACATGTAATATAACAATTTGTAAAAAAAAAAAAAAAAAAGTTTCTCCATATCCTAATGGACCAATCACTTCTTTACCAATTCTGTTATTTCCAACCTGCGCTTTGATGTTTCCCATGACTGTCATTTCCACATCGGTGATTACTCCCTCGAGCGTCTCCAAGAATTCCTCTATATTTTACTCTCTGTTTCCAGTTTGGGGTGCATAAACTTGGATAAAATCTTTCACTCCTTATTCTGTCCTCAGTTGAACTCTATTATTCTATCACTAACGTAGTCTACCCTATCCACATTTTCATCCAGGATTTTGTTAAGTCACTCCTATTCCATTCTTTGCCTCACCTCCTCCACTTGGGCCGATGACCTTCGATGTTAGGCCCCTTAAAACAACAAGCAGCATCACCTCCTCCACTCCAGTATATGGTGTACCGTCTACTCATCCTCTTCACTCTTTTCCTCCTCCACTTGATCACACTCAGTCCTTTCATTGCACTACTTTCTTACATAATCTCCTGTCATCCCTTGATACATTACTTACCCAGTAAGATCAACATTCTCTTTCTCCATAAAATCAGTCACTCCTTTGATTTTTCCATCAGTGTCACAACATTTATTATTCTCATCTTCATATTATTAACTTGTGGTTACCCACAGCCCCCCCCCCCCCCCCCCCCCACAAGAACTGTGCGTTGCTTTTAGCAGGGTATGTGCTAAACTTTTCATTTCTTTGTAACTACTACATCCTACATCTGCTCTAATCCGCTTGTCATATTCATACCTTGGTCAACCCATACCGTTCTTACCACCACTTACACTTCCCTCAAAAACTAAACAAGTCCTGGGTGTCATAAGATGTGTCCTATCTCTTCTTGCCAAATTTAGCCAAATCAATCTCCTCTCACCAGTTTGATTCACTGTCTCTTCATTGAAGATTTGATCTATCCATGTCACCTTCAGCATCTTTCTGTAATACCACATTTCAAAAGCTTCTTTTCTCTTTTTTTTGCTAGGGGCTTTACGTCGCACCGACACAGATAGGTCTTATGGCGACGATGGGATAGGAAAGGCCTAGGAGTTGGAAGGAAGCGGCCGTGGCCTTAATTAAGGTACAGCCCCAGCATTTGCCTGGTGTGAAAATGGGAAACCACGGAAAACCATCTTCAGGGCTGCCGATAGTGGGATTCGAACCTACTATCTCCCGGATGCAAGCTCACAGCCGCGCGCCTCTACGCGCACGGCCAACTCGCCCGGTCTTCTTTTCTCTTTGAGCTACTTACTGTCCATATTTCACTTCCATACAGTGCCGCAATCCAGACAAGTCTTTAAAAAAAAGCGGCTAATTCCTATATCAGTGTTCAAAGTGAGCTATTTTCTTTTCTTAAGAAAGGCCTTCCTTGCTCATGCTAGTTTGCATTTTATGTCCTCCTTACCGTACTTCTGCCATCATGAATTATTTTACTACCCAAGTAACAATATTTATCTACTTCCGTTAAGCCTTCATTTCCTAATCTAATATTTCCTGTATCATCTGACTTTGTTCAACTGCATTCCATTACTTTTGTTTTGAACTTATTTATTGTCATCTTGTACTCCTTCCCCAAGACTGTGTCCATACCATTCAGTGATTTCTTCAGATATTCTGCAGTCTCAGATAAAATAACAATATCAGCAAATCTCTGGGTTTTGATTTCCTCTCCTTGGATTGTGATTCCCTTTCCAATGATTTGCTTTTCCACCTGTTCTATATAAACACTGAAAAATGAGGTGGGGACAAACTACAGCCTTGTCTCACTCCCTTCCGGATTCCTTCTTTTTTCAAAGCCCTCAATTCTTATGAGTGCAGACTGATTTTTATACAGATTGTAGATAATTCTTCATTCTCAGTATCTGATCCCGGTCACCTCCAGAATTTTAAATAGCTTGGTCCAATCAGCATTATCGAGTGTCTTTTCTAGATCTACGAACGCCATGTACATGGGCTTGTCCTTCTTAATTCGATCCTCTTTAAGATCAGCCATAAAGTAAGGATTGCATCACGTGTTCCTACATTTCTTCTGAAACCAAACTGATCTTCTCCCAACTCAGTTTCAACTTTTATTTCCATTCTACTGTAAATATGTGTTAAAATTTTACAGTTATGAGGTACTAGACTAATGGTTCGATAGAAGGCAATTCGGTTTTAGGAAAGGTTATTCCACTGAAGCTCAACTTGTAGGTTTTCAGCAAGATATAGCAGATATCTTCGATTCAGGAGGTCAAATGGACTGTATTGCAATTGACCTGTCTAAAGCATTTGATAGGGTGGATCACGAGAGACTACTGGCAAAAATGAGTGCAATTGGACTAGACAAAAGAGTGCCTGAATGGGTTGCTATATTTCTAGAAAATAGATCTCAGAGAATTAGAGCATGTGAAGGTTTATCTGACCCTGTAATAATTAAGAGGAAAATTCCTCAGGGCACTATTATTGGACCTTTATGTTTTCTTATATATGTAAATGATATGAGTAAAGAAGTGGAATCAGAGGTAAGGCTTTTTGCAGATGATGTTATCATCTATATATATAAAATAAGAGTTTTGTCTGTACATTGCTCAGAATTTGAAAAGAATGGTATTTCTGTATTGGTCATGTCCACAGTAACAAGAAAATGCATTTTTTACTTTTCCATAATTTGTCTGTATGTATGTACACGCATCACGAGAAAACGGCTGAAGAGAATTTAATGAAAATCGGAATGTAAAGTCGGGTGATGAACCGCTACAATCTAGGCTATAAATTACTTTAATCACGCAGAGTGAAATGGTAGTTTAGGGGAAGGCCTGAAATTTAATTCTCAAATATTTGTTATTAGTGGTCCTGTCTTAATGAAAATCGGTAGACAAAAATGGGAAATAAGTCGCTACAATATAGGCGATACACGCTGAGAAAAATGGTAGTTTAGGGAAGGCCTAAAATTTAATTGTCAAATATTTATTATATTAGTGGTCGTATCTTCACGAAAATTGGTGTGCAAAGTCGGGGAATAAGTCGCTATAATCTAGGCTATCAATAATGTTATTCACATTGAGTGAAATGGTAGTTTAGGGGATGGCCTGAAATGTAATCTATATATAAAATAAGTGTTTTGCCTGTACATTGCTCAGAATTTGAAATGAATGGTATTTCTGTATCTGTCATATCCACTGTAACAAGGAAATGCATTTTTTACTTTTCCATAATTTCTGTCTGTATGTATGTACACGCATCAAGGGTAAACAGCTGAAGAGAATTTAATGAAAATCGGTATGTTATGTCGGGTGATGAACCACTACAATCTAGGCTATAAATTATTTTATTCACGCTAAGTGAAATGGTAGTTTAGGGGAAGGCCTGAAATGTAATTCTCAAATAAGTTATTTATGTTATTAGTGGTCGTATCGATAAATCTATATGTATAAAATAAAGAGTTTTGTGTGTACATTACTCAGAATTTGAAAAGAATGGTATTTCTGTATCGGTCATGTCCACAGTAACAACGAAATGCATTTCTTACTTTTCCATAATTTGTCTGTCTGTCTGTATGTATGTATGTACACGCATCACGATAAAACGGTTGAAGTGAATTTAATGAAAATCGGTATGTAAAATTGGGTGATGAACCACTCCAATCTAGGCTGCAAATTATTTTATTCTCGCTGAGTGAAATGGTAATTTAGGGGAAGGCCTGAAATGTAATTCTCAAATAAGTTATTTATGTTATTAGTGGTCGTATCAATAAATACTACATAACTTTACTTATGTCGTAAGTTGGTAGTAGTTATAGTAGAAGTTATTAAATTTCCTATCACTTATGTCTTATACATTGTTACCCTACCGCATATAATCACAGAGATATTAATGAATTTGGATTTTTGTTACTAAGTCAATATCAGCGCCGAGTCACGCGAAAATGGGTAAACAGAATTTAGTGAAAATCGGTATGCAAAGTCTGAGAATAAGAAACTACAGTCTATGATATAAATAACTTTGTAAGACGCCCTAATATCACAGAGTCGAAAGAAAACTAATGTGAAGGCCTGCAATATAGAAAGCTCATAAACTTTATCAACAATAACATTACATTGACCATTGTTTGTTGTGATGTCCTTTTTGTCTTCTGTTTCCACTCATCCCCGATAGATAGGATTACTGCAGCCTACCAAGGTTTTTTAAATTTGCTTGACGTGCACCAACACAGGTAGGTCTTATGGCGACGATGGGATAGGAAATGGGTAGGGGTGAAAAGGAAGCGGCCTTTGCTTTAATTAAGGTACAGCCTGGTGTGACTGGTGTGAAAATGGGAAACCACGAATACCATCTCCTGGGATGCCGGCAGTGGGGTTCAAATCCACTATCTCTCGGATGCAAGCTCATAGCTGCGCGCTCCTAACCACACGGCCAACTCGCCTGGTCGTACCGACTGTAACAGCCTGCCTGTATATTGGCGGGAAGTAGCTGTGGAGTAAGATAACTTTCTTCTTTAGCATGCCATTCCTCTGGTTCATACATTTTCTGATATTACTGGTACGTAACACACTGGTTCATCATAGTATTCGAGCTATTCAATCCCTACTTTGATGCACTGATGGGAATGATTAGTGTGCATATTGAACGGAATAATGACAGAGGAGTGTTCACGGCAGTCTGCGACCTGCTTATTCCAGCTCTGGAACTTTGGCCTGTTGGATCGGCACCGTAGTACTGTTCGTTGGAAGTGAGAAAGTGTGCGGTTTTTCATTTGATCGAGTATTTTATATGATAACATTGCTTTCAATCGCTACATTCCTACTGATGTTTTTGTAATGACCTATGTTGAATTCAGTTAGGAAAACCACCAAGTCAACCTTTCTGAGAATCCCGTAGCGAAGCACGGGTACATCAGCTAGTCTATATATATAAAATAACTTGTCCTGACTGACTGACAGATTCATCATCGCCGAGCCAAAACTACTGGATATAAAGAAATGAAATTTTGGGGATATATTCATATTAAGATGTAGGTGCTCACTAAGAGAGGGTTTTTGGATATTCTGTCACTAAGGGGTTCAAAAGGGGGGGGGGGTGAAATTTTAAAATGAGTGTATCGATATCACAAAACTTTAAAAGTTTACAGATGTAAAAATTAGTATTTAGAATCTTCTTTAAAAATAAGGAAACGCGTATTTTTTTTGTTTTCAGAAAATCCCAATAGGAGGGGGAAAAATGGTGAAAAAAGGGTTGAATGCCTTTAATCAGGATTCCAGTACTTACATCTCAGAAACAAAAGATATTACAGACCTGAAAATTGGTATTTTTGATCTCTTTTAAAAATAAAGAAACATGTATTTTTTCATTTCTGGAAAATCCAATTAATGGGAGGGTGAAAAGGGGGGTGAACTTTTAAAATGAGTGCATCTATATCTCAAAACTTTTAAAGTTTACAGATGTAAAAATTGGTATTTAGAATCATTAAAAATAAAGAAAGGCGTATTTTCTTGTTTTCGGAAAATCCCAATAGGAGGGGTGAGAAATGGGTTGAATGCCTTTAATGAGGATACTTATTTCTCTGAAACTGAAAATATTACAGACCTGAAAATTGGTGATTGGGATCTCCTTTAAAAATAAAGAAAAAGTACTTTTTGTTTTTGGAAAATCCAATTAATGGGGGTGAGGGTGAAGTTTTAAAATGAGTGTATCTATATCTGAAAACTTTTAAAATTTATAGATGTAAAAATTGGTATTTAGAATCTCCTTTAAAAATAAAAAACACGTGTTTTTTGTTTTCGGAAAATCCCAATAGGAGGGGTGAAAAGTGGGTTGAATGCCTTTAATGAGGATGCTTATATCTCAGAAACTGAAGATATTACAGACCTGAAAATTGGTGTTTGGATCTCCTTTAAAAATAAAGAAACATATTTTTTTGTTTTTGGAAATTCCAATTAATGGGGGGTGAAAAGGGGGTGTATTTTTAAAATGCATGTATCTATATTTCAAAACTTTTAAAGTTTATAGATGTAAAAATTGGTATTTAGAATCTCCTTTAAAAATAAAGAAACACGTATTGTTTGTTTTTGAAAAATCCCAATAGGAAGGTGGAAAAGGGTGAAAAATGGGTTGAATGCCTTTAATGAGGCTACTTATATTTCAGAACCTGAAGATATTACAGACCTGAAAAATGGTGGTTGGGATCTCCTTTAAAAGTAAAGAAACACGTATTTTTGGTTTATGGAAAATCCAATTAATGGGCGGTGAAAAGGGGGTGAATTTAAAGTTTATAGATGTAAAAATTGGTATTTAGTATCTTCTTTAAAAATTAAGAAACGCGTATTTTTTTGTTTTCGGAATGTCTCAATGGGAAGGGTAGGAAAGGGTGAAAAATGGGTTGAATGCCTTTAATGAGGTTACTTATATTTCAGAACCTAAAGATATTACAGACCTGAAAATTGGTATTTGGCATCTACTATAAAAATAAACAGGTATTTTTTCATTTTTGGAAAATCCAAATAATGGGGGGGGGGTGAATTTTTAAAATGAGTGTGTCTACATCATAAAACTTTAAAAGTTTACAAATGTAAAAATTGGTATTTAGAATCTTCTTTAAAAATAAAGGAACACATATTTTTTTGTTTTCTGTAAATCCCGATAGGAGGGGTGTAAAAGGGTGAATAATGGGTTGAATGCCTTTAATGAGGATGCATATATCTCAGAAACTGAAGATATTACAGAACTGAAAATTTGGTTCTCCTTTAAAAATAAAGAAACACATATTTTTTTGTTTTTGGAAAATCCAATTAATGGCAGTTAAACAGGAGTGACAAATTGGGGTGAATTTTTTGAAAGACTATGTCTACAGAATATCTGAGAAACGTAAAAAGTTACAGACGTAAAAAGTGGGTATTTGGAATTTCCTGTAAATGTAAAGAAACATAGGTGATTTGGTTTTTGGAAACTCCACTTAAGGTGAAATAAACAGGTGTGAAATTTTAAAATGAGAATTTCTACAGTATATATCAAAAACTTAACATGTTACAGAAGTGAAAAATGGTATTTTTTATCTCTGTTAAAAGTAAAGAAACTTGAATTTTTAGTTTTCGAAAATACCACTTGGGGGATGGGGATAAAAGTGACTGAAAATGTTGTTGATTTCTTTTGATTAGGCTACTGATATCTCAAAAATGAAGATGTTACAGACGTGAAATTTGATATTTGGAATCTGCTTTAAAAGTAAAGAAACACATATTCTCGGAAAATCCAATGAGGGGGGGGGGGTTTGGTGAAAGAATTGAAAATATATTGACTTAATTTTATGAGAATACATACATCTAATAAAAACGAAAGCTGTTACAGATGTCAAAATTGGTATTTGGATCTCCTTTAAAAACAAAGAAAAACTTGTTTTGGGACAGAAACCATCTTGGTGGGCGGGAGTGAAAAGGAGTTGAATTCTTTTCATGAGGACACATAAATCAAAAATTGAAGAAGTTAGAGTCATGATAATTGGTATTTAGAAGATCCTGTACTATTAAAGAAACTAAGTATTTTTTGCCGGAAAATTCACTTAGCGGGGGAGGGGGAGGAATGTGAAAGGAAGTGAAAAAGCGAATTATTTTTATGGGGATACTTATATCTCAAAACTGAAGCTAATAGATGTGAACATTGGTGTTTGGAATCTCCTTTAAACATAAAGAACCACGCCTTCTTTTAATTTTTTTTGGGGGGGGGGGTAAATAAACTTTGCGGCGGTGGGATGTAAAAGGAGCTGAGACCAATTGATTTTACTGTTCATAATGTACTTATAAGGAGCCTCTGTTGCTCAGGCGGCAGTGCGCCGGATCTCACAACTGGGTTCTGTGGTTCAAATCCTGGTCACTCCATGTAACATTTGTGCTGGACAAAACGGAGGCGGGACCGGGTTTTTTTTTTTTTTCGAATACTCCGGTTTTCCCTGTCATCATTCATCCCAGCAACACTGTCCGATATTTCATTTCATTTGTCATTCATCGCTCATTGCCCCAGAGGAGTGCTTCGGCAGTTGGCACAGTTCCTATTGTCGCCGCTAGATGGGGCATTATACATTCCATTCCTGATCCTGTCGAATGACTGGAAACAGGCTGTAGATTTTCGATGTTCTTATTCTGATCATAAACCGATCATTTTTAATCTTTCCTGGGTTCGTTTTCAACAGCCATCTATTCCTTTGGAGAACGTTCTTAGATTACAGTAGATTCTCCTGGCATATAAATAAAAATTTAAACACATTTGAAATAAACGATATGAATGTGATTGACTGTCAAATTGTTCACCTCTATAATAAGGTCAATAATGCACGGAAGTATGTCATTCATATCGCCAGAAATCCTGCACACTTGCCTACGCGCGACAATGGTGCTGGTCACATTGTCAATAATGACAATGGCAGCAGATGTAACTTACTGCCAAGTAACGGTCTTGCATCTTGTTGCGTGGTCCAGAACATTTAATAATAATAAACTGTCATCAAATTTGCGGACCGTGCTGGAAACAGGTCCTGGACGGGTAATGACCAAGAATGCAGTCCGGCCGCAGGTTCAGTACTGCCAAGGCACCCAAGATGACACCACGCCGGATTTCCTGAAGGATTTGATCCCTAGTAAAAATGCTTATAGGAAAAGATGGCAAAGATTTAGGGACCCAACTGACCGGTTGGAATACCTGGACCTAGCCCGGGAAGTACGAAATCGATTGCTGGAAAGAAAGATTGAAAAATGGGAGGAAACTTGCCGTAATCTATTAGAAAACCAGTCAGATCGCATATTTTAGTGGATTCTCGCAGAAAACTAGGCAGATCTCGAATTTCGGCGGATTTCATATCTAAAACAATAAGCATTCAATTATAAATTTCAGTATAATACCGTAGCGAAGCACGGGTATCTTGCTAGTTCTGTATAGAGTAATAAATGAGTTACAAGATTGTGAGCAACTGCAACGTGACCTCGATGATGATGTGAGATGGACAGCAGGCAACGGTATGTTGGTAAATGGGGATAAAAGTCAGGTTGTGAGTTTCACAAATAGGAAAAGTCCTCTCAGTTTTAATTACTGCATTGATGGGGTGAAAGTTCTTTTTGGGGATCATTGTAAGTATCTACATGTTAATATAAGGAAAGATCTTCATTGGGGTAATCACATAAATGGGATTGTCAATAAAGGGTACAGATCTCTGCACATGGTTATGAGGGTGTTTAGGGGTTGTAGTAAGGATGTAAAGGAGACGGCATATAAGTTTCTGGTAAGACCCCAACTAGAGTATGGTTCCAGTGTATGGGACTCTCACCAGGATTACCTGATTCAAGAACTGGAAAAAATCCAAAGCAAAGCAGCTCGATTTGTTCTGGGTGATTTCCGACAAAAGAGTAGTGTTACAAAAATGTTGCAAAGTTTGGGCTGGGAAGAATTGGGAGAAAGAAGACGACGCTACAAAACCCACTGTGGTTTCAGACCACAGAGTGTCAGGATCAGATACTCACTATGGGCCAGGTAATTGAAAACTGGACATGTGGATAGAATATTTTTAATATCTTCTCAACGAGACCTAAAATAGGAACAAGGCACCTGGAAGTGACGACATTCCCCCTGACTCACCGACTGCCTTAGGAGAAACCAGCATGGCGAGGTTATTCCATTTAGCGTGTAAGATTTAGGATACAGGAAAAGTACAATCCGATTTTCGCCAGAATGTAGTTATGTCTATTCCCAAGAAAGCCGATGCTGACAAGTGTGAGAACTATTGCACCATTATCATCAATCAATCAATACTGATCTGCATTTAGGGCAGTCGCCCAGGTGGCAGATTCCCTATCTGTTGTTTTCCTAGCTTTTTCTTAAATGTTTTCAAAGAAATTGGAAATTCATTGAACATCTCTCTTGGTAAGTTATTCCAATCCCTAACTCCCCTTCCTATAAATGAATATTTGCCCCAATTAGTCCTCTTGAATTCCAACTTTATCTTCATATTGTGATCATTCCTACTTTTAAAGACGCCACTCAAACTTATTCATCTACTAATGCCATTCCACGCCATCTCTCCGCTGACAGCTCGGAACATACCACATACAAGTAACTATTCTCATTTTGGTTCCATATTGAAGTTGACATATATCTCAAATATTATTATAATATTTGAGATATACATACCACTTAGTCGAGCAGCTCGTCTTCTTTCTCCCAGTTCTTCTCAGCCCAAACTTTGCAACATTTTTGTAACGCTACTCTTTTGTCGGAAATCACCCAGAACAAATCGAGCTGCTTTTCTTTGGATTTTTTCCAGTTCTTGAATCAGGTAATCCTGGTGAGGGTCCCATACACTGGAACCATACTCTAGTTGGGGTCTTACCAGAGACTTGTATGCCCTCTCCTTTACATCCTTACTACAACCCCTAAACACCCTCATAACCATGTGCAGAGATCTGTACCCTTTATTTACAATCCCATTTATGTGATTACCCCAATGAAGATCTTTTCTTATATTAACACCTAGATACTTACAATGATCCCCAAAAGGAACTTTCACCCCATCAACGAACTAATTAAAACTGAGAGGACTTTTCCTATTTGTGAAACTCACAACCTGACTTTTAACCCCGTTTATCAACATACCATTGCCTGCTGTCCATCTCACAACATTTTCGAGGTCATGTTGCAGTTGCTCACAATCTTGTAACTTATTTATCACTCTATAGAGAATAACATCATCCGCAAAAAGCCTTACCTCTGATTCCACTCCTTTACTCATATCATATTTATTTAAGAAAATATAAAGGTCCGACAATACTGCCTTGAGGAATTCCCCTCTTAATTATTACAGGGTCAGATAAAGCTTCACCTACTCTAATTCTCTGAGATCTATTTTCTAGAAATATAGCAACCCATTCAGTCACTCTTTTGTCTAGTCCAGTTGCACTCATTTTTGCCAGTAGTCTCCCATGATCCACCCTATCAAATGCTTTTCACAGGTCAATCGCGATACAATCCATTTGACCTCCAGAATCCAAGATATCTGCTTTATCTTGCTGGAATCCTACAAGTTGAGCTTCAGTGGAATAAACTTTCCTAAAACCGAACTGCCTTCTATTGAACTAGTTATTAATTTCACAAACATATCTAATATAATCAGAAAGAATGCCTTCCCAAAGCTTACATGCAATGCATATCAAACTTACTGGCCTGTAATATTCAGCTTTAAGTCTTATCACCCTTTCCTTTATACACAGGGGCTACTATAGCAACTCACCATTCATTTGGTATAGCTCCTTCAGGCAAACAATAATCAAATAAGTACTTCAGATATGGTACTATATCCCAACCCAGTGTCTTTAGTTTATTCCCAGAAATCTTATCAATTCCAGCAGCTTTTCTAGTTTTCAACTTTTGTATCTTATTGTAAATGTCATTGTTATCATACGTAAATTTTAAGACTTCTTTAGCATTAGTCTCCTCCTCTATCTGGACATTATCCTTAGAACCAACAATCTTTGCATACTGCTGACTGAATACTTCTGCCTTTTGAAGATCCTCACATACACACTCCCCTTGTTCATTAATTACTCCTGGAATGTCCTTCTTGGAACCTGTTTCTGCCTTAAAATACCTATACATACCCTTCCATTTATCACTAAAATTTGTATAACTGCCAATTATGCTTGCCATCATGTTATTCTTAGCTGCCTTCCTTGCTAGATTCAATTTTCTTGTAAGTTCCTTCAAATTCTCCTTACTTCCATAGCCATTTCTGATTCTAAAATCTGCATCTCCTTCTTAGTCTCTTTATTTCTCTATTATAATAAGGTGGGTCTTTACCATTTCTTAGCACCTATAAAGGTACAAACCTGTTTTCACATTCCTCAACAATTGCTTTACCCATCCTACAGTCTGTTTACATTTTTATTTACGGTTTTCCACCGATCAGAGTTACTTTTTCAAAACTCCCTCATGCCTGCTTTATTAGTCATGTGGTACTGCCTAATAGTCCTACTTTTAAGACCTTCCTTTCTATCACATTTATTTTTAAATACGACAAAAACAGCTTCATGATCACTAGTACCATCTATTACTTCGGTTTCTCTTTAGAGCTCATCTTGTTTTACAAGCACCACGTCCAGGATATTTTTCCCTCTAGTTGGTTCCATCATTTGCAGCTGTCCTTCCCATATTAGCTTATTTGCCATTTGTTGGTCATGCTTCCTGTCATTCGCATTTCCTTCCCAACTGACATTTGGTAAATTCAGATCCTCCATTACACTCGCATTCCTTTCCATGTTGTTTCCCACATAGCTGATTATCTTATCAAATAATTCTGAATCTATGTCAGCTCTACCCTTTTCTGGTCTGTACACTCCAAAGACATCAAGTTGCCTATTATCTTTAGAAATGAGCCTTACACCCAGAATTTCATGTTTTTCATCCTTAACTTTTTCGTAGCTTACAATTTCTTCTTTCACCAGAATGAATACTCCACCTCCCACCACTCCTATCCTATCTCTACGATACACTCTCCAGTTCCGTGAGATAATTTCTGCATCCATTATATCATTTCTCAGCCATAATTCAACTCCTATTACAATATCTGGTAAATATATATCTATTAAATTAATTCTATTCCTTTCTTTACAATACTTCTACAGTTCAACACTAACATTTTGCTGTCATCCCTGCTTGACTTCCAGATCTCTGTACCGTTATCACCGCTCCCTAGACAACCTTGTTTCCCTGAATGTATCTCCCTATTACCCTTCCTAACAAATTTCCTAACTTATACGTACCACTGCGGTTTAAGTGAAGGCCATCTGAGTGCAGATCCCTATCTCCTACCCACCCATTAGGATCTAGAAATTTCACTCCCAGCTTCCCACATACCCACTCCATAGTGTCATTTAAATCCTCAATCACCCTCTAGTCAGTATCCCTCCTACACAGAATTCCACTGATAACAATCTCTGCTTTCTTAAATTTCATCCGTGCTGCATTTACCAGATCCCACACAGCCTCAACTATGTTGGTACTTATATCAGCTTGCCTTACGTTGTTGGTACCAACGTGAAACAATACCACCTTCCCCTTCCCCTCCTCGCTCTCTTCTACTTTCCTCAACATCTGCCTCAACCTAATTCCTGGATAACACTCTACCCTGATTCCCTTTCCTCCACACACTTTCCCCACATGTCTAACGATGGAATCCCCCATGACCAGAGCCTCAACCCTACCCGCCTCATTTGATCCCCTCCCCTCCTGGTCAGCCCTATCTTTCCTGATAGCTGCAGAAGCTACTTCCTCTTCCCTTTTCTCCTTCCCTTGACCCTGTTCCACCTGTCTTTTCCTATCCTCTGCTCTACATTTCCCTTTCCTACCTTTTCCCTTCCTCCTACTTCCACACATCTCAGCAACAGTTCCCTGTTCCTCATCTTCCCTCTGTTGCTGTACCTGGAGTGGCTCGTATACTGATTTTGCACAGACACCTGACCTGAATTTTGATCCTGAATAGAGCCCTTAGCCTGCAATCTCCTTCCCCTTAGAACATTAGATCACCTGTCTTCTACAATTCCTTCCTCTCCCTCTTGTACACCTGTACCTTGTTTGAGGGAGGCCTATCTTCCTCCCTGTCTTCTGTGAGAATCCTAATTATCTCCCTCAAACTCTCCATCTCCTCCCTCATACCCCTCAATGCCTCGCCACACCCACAGTCCCTACACTTGCACTCCTTAGCCATTCTTTACGGGGGGGGGGGGGGGGGGAAAGGAAAAATAATTTATGTGCAAAAAAAAAATGAACGGAGGGATATATTGTCTGGGATAGTACTCAAAGATCGTACGACAATAAGGTTATTAATATACGACTACACTACAATACTACTTAGTCAAACTCTATTTTTATCCTACAACACCTGTTAATTACTGAATACCGAAAGGAATACAAGTTATCAAGGGGAAAAATGTAGCCTTTATGGCTTGGTGGAAGACACGCCTGGGTACTGACCTTCAGAGATGTAAAGTGCTGAAATCAGCAGCGAAAAGAGCAGTGGCTGCTGCAAAAGATCGTTGTTACCAGGATCTGTGCGACCAGCTTGACACACCAGTAACGTTTATCGCCTTGCGAAGTCCAGTAACTGTTCAACCCAGGACACTGGATATGTCATGCATATTGAGAGAGCTGACAACAAATTACTAAAAGACCAACAAGATATCCTTCAATGATGGTCAGACTATTTTGCAGACATCAGCAACAAAGAATTTGATCATCCGCTGATTTGAAGTTCTGATCCCGTCTATGGACTCGTGCCTTTGATTATGGCAGAAGAAGAAGTAATGATTGCTGTAAAGAAGATGAAGAATGGAAAAGCAGCTGGCCCAGATGACATACCAGCAGAAATCTGGAAAATGCTTGGCAAGCCTGCGGCAGAATTCCTTGCCACACTCTTCAACCTGATCATCATCAAGAACAAACTTCCCCTTGCATGGACAACTAGCATAACAGTTCCAGTCTGGAACAGTAAAGGAGACGTGAGCGACTGCTGAACATATTAAGGCTCCTCTGCCATACACTGAAGATATTCGAACGAGTGCTGGACAGCAGGCTCAGAAACATTGTCACAGTAACATTCAGCCAGTGTGGTTTTGTTAAGGGATGCAGCACCATCGATGCCATCCATGCCACATGTCTGTCGATGGAAAAACATAGGGAGAGGCCGAAGAGTGTACGCATGGGATTTCTGGGCATAGAAAAAGCATTTGACAGAGTCCCACATGACCTCATCTGGCGAGCTCTTCATAAGCATGAAGTCCCGGAAGCCTATGTAAGCTGGGTACAACTTACATATCACAATACAACTAGTGTGGTCCGGAATCCAGCTGGAATCTCCCCGCCTTTTGATATCACCATGGGTGTACATCAGGGCTCAGCTCTATCACCATTATTATTCATCCTCTGCTTGGATACACCTATGACTGACGTACAGACATCGCATTCTCTGGACCCTTCTTTATGCTGATGATGTGGTACTTGCCCAACAAACACGCCTTGGACTCCAACGCCAGACACAAATTAGCTGAGTCCTTCGAACTGTGATCCCACTTTTGATACCTGAGCACAGGTAAGTGCAGCTTGGTTCAAGTGGAGACAAGTCACCGGAGTCCTGTGCGACAAAAAGATGCCTCACCATCTAAAGGCAAATATTTATAAGACCGTGGTACGCCCAGCAGCTATTTATGGGGCAGAATGTCGTGCAATGACAAAAAAGCATGAGCAGACTCTTCATACAATGGAAATGTAGATACTTTGACCGACTCGATGTGACCACATAAGAAATGCAGTTGTTTGACAAAGGCTTGGCGTTGCTCCAATTGTGCAGAAAGTGAGGGAGGCGCATCTCTGCTGGTACAGTCGTTATGAGAGGGCAGGACGGCTCAGTTGCTAAAACAGCTCTCCAAGTTGATCCGGAAGGAATACGACCACATGGAATGCCCTTAAAGCGGTGGACTGACAATATTAACGACACGCACTATATTGGTTTAAAACCTGAAGATGTCGGCAATAGGACGAAATGGAGGAGATGTAGCAAAACAGCGGACGCCATACTTTGGGATAAACTCTAGGAAAGAGGGAGAAAGATTTGAAAGTGATCTCCCTGAGGTGCGATGCAAGCTTCACATCTTGTAATGAGTATTTGGAACATACTTTGCAGTTCATAGACACTGATGGAATAGACAATGTTCCTAATTTCGAATTTTAATTCTTCTGCAGTTTGAGGATTATTCCTGTAAACTTTTCCTTTGAGAATTCCCCATAGATGAAAGTTGCAGGTGCTTAAAATCAGGCGAGTGAGGGGACCATAGGCCTTTACTGATGATCTGATCATCATTAAACACTTCCTGCAACCGTCACATAGAACTGTGTGCCATATGAGCCATCGCACCATTCTGCTGGAAATAGCCGTGCCTTTTTCAGTTCAGTTCTGCAAAAAATGGTTCACGAATGTTGTGAATATAACTGTCGGAAGTAATTGCGTTCTAAAAAAATATGGGACTGTTTAATTTACGCATCATACATCCACCTTCATGTCGTGCAGAGATTTGGCTGTGAAATGTGCAGGTCTTCTGTATCCCAGATCCTATTCTTCTGTGAATTGACATGTCCACTCAAATTAAACCATGCTTTGTCACTCATAAAATGAAAGTTCGGATCCACGATACCATCATGGACACTATTCATGAGCAAGTTGCAAAATCTTATTCTTGCAATGAAATTTGTAGGCTGTATGTTATAGACTGAATGAGTCCGGTAAGACTGTAAAAGTAATAATTTTGTTGCATTACATGCTGATGAATGTGAAATACCCATTTCCTGAGCTACTCTCTGAAGCGTTTTATGTGGCCTGACTTGCATTCTTGCCTGTATGTCTTCTAACTTCTCTTGTGTGAGAGCTGTTCTTCACTGTTTTTCTTAATTGTAATGGAACCAGTACTACGCCACTTGTGATCAAGTTGATGCACGTACTGTTTTGATGGTACTGTAGAACCGGAAAACTGTATGGGATTTTCGAAGGCACTTTTTAACTGGTTTCTTCTTCTTGTGCAAATAACACTCGATCAGACATATTCTCTGCACTGTAGTGTACATAACCATCGCAATAATAACCTTAAAAGACACCTCATTACTAGCAAAATGGAGCTAAACATCTGCTGCCTCAGCTATCAATTAAATTGAAACAAGAAATTAAGTGGTTCAACATTTCTCATCATGCCAGGCTTGACACAAGCTATATGGCATCCGCTTAGGGATTCCCACGGCCTGTGAACAGAAGTGGGAAGTCTTAAACAAACTATACTCCCTTTATGTTCCCATCATGTGGTAGAACAGCTCTGAAACTTGAGCTGTATACAAAAAGAGGCCATTGGTTTTGTTCAAGAGAAATCTGTATACTGTCAAAGAGACAGTAACATTGCAACAATAACAAAGTTCCTTTCGTTTGGTAGCAGCATGCCAAAAATTTATCAAACAAGTTACCAGTATATGCCACGATATCTACCTTGATTTGGTTAGTTCAAGCTCCTTAATAAGGTCATCCGATTCCAGTTGAGTAAAGAAATGTGGTTTCCTTGAAATCCTCTCACTATTAATGCTGGGTGGTGTCATTGCAGTCCCTTGCATTTATTATTACATCTTCCAGTGTAGCAGAGTTTGGTGGCGAGAGAATTTTGTAACTCATCACTGTGTGAAAATGGACTATTGGACAAGTTTATGCTATGACATGCAACAGAGTTCCTGGATTTTGGTACTTTTATAATGTGTAATCGACCATAAAAGATTGACTCATTATATTTTTATACACACATTCCAAATTTAGGGAATAGTAAAATGGATACACTCTTGTAGACAACGCTACCGCAAGATGAGGATTCCAAAGAACATCTTGATTTCTAACTGTTATTCCGAAATCACGGTAGTAAGCATCACAGAATGTTTTCCTTAGTACAAGGTTGTGGTGCTCATTTTTAATATTCAGTATGTCCACAAACATAAAAGAATATGTCTGTTGGCAGTTAACGTTATGTTGCCAGGATGCTGATATTCTATTTCAAATAATAGCGATCAACACCTGTTAACATTACATAACTTCAGCTTGCTTCATAAAAGAAGACATTTTGTGAAAAATATCTTGAACTTGGTTAATTCGAACAATCTTAGTTCCAGTTTGTGGATAACTAAAAAAAGAAACTTATCTTCAAGTCTCTTGACATTCCTATAAAACAGAATTTGAATATTATGTCGCTAAATTTGAAATAAAATTACCATATTAGAGCTGTTATATTTTTAAAGATATTAGCTCATTTGGGAGATGGTGGGGTCAAATCCTGTCGTCAGCAGCTCTGAAGATGGTTTCTCCTTTTCACACCAGCATTCAGTTAAGACCATGGACGCTACCTTCCCAATCTTAGTCCTTTCCCATCCTTTGATGTGTTATCTAATTTATTCCTTGTCAAGAAAACAGTATTGCTCTTATGACAACAGGGTTGCCATGTTGAACGGCTCTGCTCAACAACATCACGGGTAAATGGCTGCACACAAATTTGTGAAATTCAGTATTTATTTTAAAAATAAAAAAGCAGAAGATACTAAGCTGCAAATTATTTTTATGAACTAATGGGTATTTTTGATTTGAACAGAATCGGAGGTAAACTACGGCACGTAAAAAACCTCAGCATTGAAGTGTAAGGCAAATTGGGGCAGAAAATAGAAAAAATATGTTTTATGGGCTCGACGGGTGAGGGATGCATTTAATAAATTTCCCCAGGCAACGCGGGGTACTACTGTGCTGCTCACAAAAAGAATAGTAAAAATGAAATGCGGTTGTGAAAAAGTGATAAAATTAAAATGCGCTTAAGGAAGAACAGCTAAATAGCAAAACCAGGCACAAATAAAACACACGGCAATTTTTTTTATTAGTACAAGTTATGCCATGACGTATGGCTGTATACAACAACACCAAAATCTTCAGTAACAACTTCTGTGCAGTATGAAAATAATAGAAATCACACAAATGCTATGCAATAGAAGTTACACCAACTCTCAATCAACACAAGTACTTGCTGATTTAAGGCCTAAAAAATACACACGCAACAAATAAATACGGTAGTTGACTTCACTTCAGAAGTGAGCTGCCAGCGGTTCATAGACCAAGGGATTACACGATGCTTCTACGAGAGCAACACAGAAGGAAAATGAAGGAAGGCAACAAAGCGACGGATGTTCCTGCCATTGTGCTTCATCCTTTTTATCTGTCTTTGATAATACATTACAAAGTACAGAACAATATCCCTTAATCGCAAGAAATTATGGGTGTCTCAGAGGGAGTGTTTTCACTCCTTGTAGGTCCGCAAGAGCAATACCGTATTTATTCTTAACGTGGAATGAGCTATAGTGAGATGTTAAACCAGTAGAATTTTTTTTTTTCAAAGAATGATTTTTAAGGACGATGGAATGCTGCCTGGATGGAAAAAAATAGTGTAGAATCATGCTGGTGCTGGAAGTGGAGCTGTAGTTGAAACTAAGGATAGGTTCAAGCTCTTGGCCATCTGACGGTATATTCCTTGTAGACTGCAGTCTTTGAATTTTGGTAACTGGGAAAATGAGCTCATTAACCCGGGAACGCCGGAGTTTTCAATTTTCGTTTTTTTAAATTTTTGTTTAATATACCCAGCATTCACATATCAGAGAACATTTAAAAGTCATTTTTCTAAAAATTGAATCGTTGGTTTTTAAATGAGGGCCTGGTACCATACGGTACCGCACGGCGCTTGACATAGCTTTTGGTTGGAACATAAAAATTGTTACCTCTTTAGAATACCATGGAACTGAATGCTTAATATTGTTACAGAATATCACTTACAAATTACTGAGCAATAAACAAAAGAAGAAACGGTGTTTATAGGTTTATTTGTGATATCCCTTTGGAATTCCGAAATATAACATTAGCTCAGACGTGACATATCTTTAGGAAATACGAGTAATATTATTTCAGCTTTTCTTATTTAGTCACCCATTTCCACTCTTCACTAGTTTAGAATGGCAAAATGCTGTTTACACAAACGCCCACACTACATGTGACGCATTCTGTGCGGCCGCGGAATTCGCATTCGTTCGCCGCACAACTCCTGCTTTGGTTTGTCGGAGCGATATAGTGATGTACGCCATTGAATCTCAAGGTGTCAGATACACTAAGAAGTGTAAACAACTGCATTTATTTACCTTAAAATACCACCCAAATATATATGTCGTAATAAATATTTTGCACCTACCCTTTTCTGATTGTGGTACTTACACATAGCTACTTAGAAGGAAAATGCCGATGAAATTTTCATTTCTTCGGGGTTATTTTTCGTTTGTAAAAAGCATATACCGGTAGTTGTTGACTTCAGAGCACAAGAAATTCATAATTTCATCGTAAAGAAAACCCTCATATTTCGGTCGGCATCATATATCGAAAAGTGGAAAATTTCGCACTAGGGAATTGGAGTGAAATTGGGCCATACGCCATCCAGGTATCTGGTGGATGAGGTGATGATTTCGCTCTCTTCCCGGGCCATGAATCATTATCGGACATGGGTTATCTACTCCTGTGCGGAATTTGTTGCTTTAGCACTATTTCTGCTGGTACCCGTGATTGACCTCCCGTAAGATTATCTGCGAGACCCCCTTCATCTTCCTCGGATAATACCTTAGATTCCAGTGGTTCAGTATGTCATGCCGTTTAATTTTTAAAAGTAAAATGTACAATTATAGATTTTTATGACACACATAAATCATTATTTGCAACTACAGTATGAATTGTTACCCTTAGAAGTAAGGAGGAGAAAGTAAACAGAGAGGCATGGTAAGCGCCGTGCGGTACCATACGGTACCAACGGAATAATTTGTATCATAACAGCTGACACAGGAATGCTGACCAATTGCTTGTTATTTCAATTCATGGACTTATATTTCAAGACAATAAATCACATGATACAAAATCGTATTCTCAATATTTATAAACAAAGTAAAGCAACTTACTTTAGACAGGTAGTCATTTTTATTCCTCTCGACACGATCTCAAATTACAAGCAGTTGTTGCCGCAAACAAATACTCAAATAAAACCTTTTGTTGATTTTAGGCATTGTAGAGAGTATCTCCTTGACAATGTAAAGCGAAGTTGCCAGATTTATGGCGCGAGTAAGGATCAGTATGAGAAAATCAGAAGTAAGGCGCACTGGTACTATACGGTACCGCACGGCGTTGCCGGGTTAAACCTATACCTGAAAATTGGAGTTCAATGACAGTTGTCAGTTAACAAAATAACACATTCCACAGCCTATTGAAGGCTTGGAAGATGAATTCTGGGCATATTGATGAAATACAGTATATATATACAATGCAGTAGCTCATCACTGTGTGAAAATGGACCATTGGACAAGCTTATGCTATATTGTATTTCAGTTCCCAAAATTCCCCAGGGGGCCAGCAGGCTTGGGGAGTTTCAAAATTGGGGCCGAGTATAAGAATGCAATTGTAAGCATTTCTTTTACGCAGTCGGATATATTTTTCCAAAGTTATCACGTATAGTTTTCTTGGGGTAAAAGTTGAAAGTCCAAATTAAGTTTTAACATAAACTCCGAGAAAATTCTCCACACTCCTTGGGGGCTGATATTCACATTTATATGTACCTGGTTCTTCTAAGAACCGTATGATAAACGAAATGTCCTTATGTACATCAACGTCCATTTATCCTCCTTAATATCTCGAAAATGTCATGTGACATTTTCTTGGGGTTTGATGTTAGAAATTAATTTGGACTCAACCTCACAAAAACTATAGGTCATTGCTTTGAAGAAAAAGGTCTGGCTGGGTGAAAGAAAAGCTTACATTTCTGTACTTATGCTGAACTCCAAATTTGAAACCCTGCAGCCTGGCACCCTTGGGAAATTTTGGAGATTTTCGATTTGGCTAGAGAAACTGAGGGTGTCAGCTTCACTGGTACAAAGTTAAAAGTATGCAGGATGCTTGGAAATGCCTCACTAATTCGTGTCTACTGTATTTTCATTTTTAAACCTTTACACGTAGATCACTTCCCATTGAGTTCCTTTTAGTAAAAATGATAATTCACAACCTGTTTACAGTAATTTGACTGAGTCAGGAATGGAATGAATGGAGTCCTCATCGAGTGGGGAGGTCAGGAATTGTGCCGGCTGCCGAATTCCGTCGCACTCCTCTGGGGGCAATGATTAATGACTGACAGATGAAATTATATTGGAGAGCGTTGCTGGAATGAAAGATTAAGGGAAAACTGGAGTATCCAGGAAAAAACCTGTCCTCCCTCTGCTTTGTCCAGCATAAAGCTCACATGGAGTGACTGGGATTTGGACCATGGAGCCCAGCAGTGAGAGCCCAGTGTGCTGCTGTCTGAGCCATGGAGGCTCTCCAGAAGTATCCGTAATATCTCTAAAATTTCCCTGAACAATTTCTCTGGGTTTCATGTTAAAACTTAATTTGGACTTTCATGAAACTCGTAGCACATGAAAGCTATGTCATTGCTTTGGAAAAAAAATCCGACTGGGTGAAAGAAATTCTTACACTTGTTCTTATGCTGAGCCCCAATTTTGAAACCCCACCCAGCCTGGTTACCATGGGGAATACTGGGAAGTTTTGATTTTTCTAGGAATTCTGAGGACATCAACTTTTCTGGTACCAAGTAAAATGTAGGATACTAGGAAGTGCCTCATTAATTCATCTCTTATTTTCATTTTTATACTTTTGTACAGATTGCTTCACATTAAGTTCCATGTATTAGTATCCTTAAACTGTGACTGGCAATAGGAAAAGGGCCCTGCCATGGTAATGAAAAATATCAAACTTGACTGTTAGTGGCAGTAGGAAAGGGGTCCTGCAATTATAATGAAAACTCCAACTACATTTTAACTGGCAGTAGGAAACTTGAGTCTACCATTATAATGAAGACACCCCAGTTTGATCGTGACTGACAGTGGGCAACGGGTCCTCCTATTATAATGAATGCATCCCAACTATACTGTGAATGGCAGTAGGTAAGGCGTTCTGCCATTATAATCAAAACTTCCTATCTTAATTGTGACTGGCAGAAGGCAAGGAGGCCTGCCATTATAATAAAAACATCACAACTCACTTTTGACTGGCAGTAGGGAAGGGGCCTGCTATTATAATGAACGCTTCCCAACTGAAATGTGACTGGTAGAAGGCAAGGGGGGGTATGCTATTGTAATCAAAACTCGCAACTCTATTGTTGCCGACTTTCACGTTCCTGTGATTAGTACCACTTCAGGAGCGACACCACTCATCTACTTTTCTGTAATCTAATGTTTCCTGCATCACCTGCCTTCAACTGCAAGTGATGGCAGAAGTAAGGAGGACATAAAATGAAAATGCAGACTAGCACAAGCAAGGAAGGTCTTTCTTCAGGAATGAAATTTGCTCACTTCGAACATTGATATAGGAATTTAAAAAGTGTTTTTGAAGACTTTTGTCTGGTGTGTGGCATTGTATGGAAGTGAAACATGGACGATAACTAGTTCAGAAAGAAAGAGGATAGAAGCTTTTGAAATGTGGTGTTACAGAAGAATGCTGAAGGCAAGATGGATAGATCAGATCACAAATGAAGAGATAATTGAATTGGTGAGAGGAGATTGATTTGGCTAAATTTCACCAGAAGAAGACACACATGCTAGGACACATCTTAAGACACCCAGGATTTGTGCAGTTGGTTTTGAGGGAAGTGTAGGCGGTAAGAACAGTAGGGGTAGACCAAGGTATGAATATGAGAGGCAGATTAGAGGAGATGTAGGATGCAGCAGTTATGTAGAAATGAAAACATTAGCACAGGATAGGGTGGCATGGAGAGCTGCATCAAATCAGTCTTAGGGACTGATGACTTAAACAACAACATGCGTGGTACATGATATAACAAAAATTGGTGCACAAAATGCTTGTAAATAACTGTTATTCAATAACCTCCTTTAATTACGAAAACATAGCATCTAATCTATTTAAACAAGTTGTGGCGGAATTTTGGGAACTCTATGGTTGTTCACCATTGGGCTGTATGTGTTAAAATATAATAATTAATTTGATTTGCCTTTATATTGTATTTGCTCTTAAAAAAATATTTCACTTTCTTTTCATGCAGCATATACAGTTCCTGCTAACAAACATATCTTATTTCAGACTTGTGTATGATCGAGAAACTGGAAAACCGAAGGGATATGGCTTCTGTGAGTATAAGGACCAAGAAACCGCCTTAAGTGCCATGAGAAATCTCAATGGTTATGAAATAGGTGGACGTACCTTGAGAGTTGACAACGCTTGTACTGAGAAATCTCGCATGGAGATGCAAAGTGAGTGATTGGTTCCTTGCTTTAGGAAATATTATCTTCAGTCATTCAGTTGTAAGTTCATCCCCTCAAACTAAGAACATCATATCTGCATAAAGTAATTTGTTGAGGAGAGCAGTTTAAAATTCTGAAAAATTCCTACAAATTTGGTAGTTTTCCGGTCTTTCTGGTTATGGGCTATATGGATTACATCTTCTATATAGTTTTCTTTGTCCTGTAAAGAGTGCTTTAATAGTATTGAATAACCTGTTATTTGTAGTTACAATACAGTTATTATTGAGCTGGGCATCTCCAGTGAAGAATATTGTATGTATGCCTACTTACAGTGAATCAGTTGTTTGGATATCATACCCACTCCTAATAATGTTTAATAAAGTAGATTTTCTTACTGTTTATTTGTTTAGTTTTTCATATTGGGATCTTAAAAGTGGCATATATGCCCATTATTCAGTGTGGTAATTCGTAAGCAAGTCTATTCTTGCCCAGTTGCATTTACTGAGTGAATTACTGTGTCAATCCATTAAACTTAGCACTAAGGTATGTTGAGTGTCCTAAACAAGAAGGCTAGTTACAGCACATATTATGATAGCATTTCCTCTCATATCTTTTCAGAGCTGTAAGCTCTGTATAATAAAAGTGATAATTTCTTTTCTTCAGGTTTGTTACAGGGTCCAGTGGTAGAAAATCCATATGGAGAGGCAGTGCAGGCTGATAAAGCTCCTGAAGCCATCAGTAAAGCAGTAGCATCACTTCCTCCAGAGCAAATGTTTGAACTTATGAAACAGATGAAACTCTGTGTTCAGAACAACCCCAGTGAAGCTCGACAGATGTTGCTTCAGAATCCTCAGTTGGCATACGCTCTTCTGCAAGCTCAAGTTGTCATGAGAATTGTGGATCCACAGACAGCTGTTGTAATTATTTTTTATCATTATATCTTTCATTTAAGCTAATGTGCAGCTGTAGGGGGCTGTCTTGTCCAGACCCAAAATAAACATGATAGCTTTATCCACAGTTTTGTTATGGGAAAATCATGGAAATTGGGTAGATTGTGGTTTACCTGAAAAAGACTTGCATTATCTTAAACCTGTGGGTAAAGTTAGAAGATAATTCCAAAAACGGATGTAGCGATAAAATACAGTGCTAAAAGTTTAATTTTGTGGTTTAGTGCACTTTCTTATTTTGGTATATGTATATAGTTACAGTATACATTACGAAGGGTATATACAAAGGAAAACAGCTCTCAAGTACGTAAAACCAACAGAACACAAAGTTGGAAATGTTGGATTTTGAACACAAAATTATCATTCATTGTGTGGCAGATGTACAGGATGTAAAGGAGAGAGTGTACAATGTAAGTCTCTGGTAAGACCCCAAGTAGAGTATGGTTCCAGTGTATGGGAACCTACATCAAGATTACTTGATAAATTACTGGAAAAGATCCAAAGAAAAGCAGCACTGTTTGTCCTGAGTCAACACTGAAATGAACATATCACTTAGTCGAGCAGCTCGTCTTCTTTCTCCCAAACCTTGCAATATTTTCGTAACTCTACTCTTTTGTCGGAAATCACTCAGAACAGATGCTTTTCTATGGATTTTTTTCCAGTTCTCGAATCAAGTAATCCTGGTGAGGGTTCCATACACTGGAACCATAGTCTAGTTGGGGTCTTACCAGAGACATATATGCCCTTTTACATCCTTACTACAACCCCAAAATACTCTTACAACCATGTGGAGAGATCTGAACCCTTTATTTACAATACAGTTTATGTGATTACTCCAATGAAGACCTTTCCTTATAATACCTAGGTGCTTAGTGATCCACATGAGGAACTTTTACCCCATCAACGCAGTAATTAAAACAGAAGACTTTTCCTATTAATGAAATGCACAACTTTACTTTCAACTCCGTTTATCATCATACCGTTGTCTGCTGTCCATCTTACAACATTGTCGAGGTCTTCCTGCAGTTGTTCACAATCTTTTAATTTATTTATTTTAACTTATTTATTACTCTATAGGTGGCCAGCCCCACGGTGTAGGGGTAGCGTGCCTGCCTCTTTCCCGGAGGCCCCGGGTTCGATTCCCGGCCAGGTCAGGGATTTTTACCTGGACCTGAGGGGCGGTTTGAGGTCCACTCAGCCTACGTGATTAGAATTGAGGAGCTATCTGACGGTGAGGTAGCGGCCCCAGTCTAGAAAGCCAAGAATAATGGCCAAGAGGTCGTACTGACCACACAACACCTCGTAATCTGCAGGCCTTCGGGCTGAGCAGTGGTCGCTTGGTAGGCCAAGGCCCTTCAAGGGCTGTAGTGCCATGGGGATTGGGTTTGGTTTTATTACTCTATAGAGTATAACATCATCAGCAAAAAGCCTTAACCCTGATTCCAGTTCTTTACTCATTCATATGTATAAGAAAACAAAGGTCCAATAATATTGCATTGAGGAGTTCCCCTGTTAATGATTACTCGATCAGATAATGCTTCACGTACTCTAATTTTCTGAGTTCTATTTTCTAGAAATATAGCCACCCATTCTGTCACTCTCTTGTCTAGTCCAGTTGCACTCATTTACTCTCCCATGATTACCCTGTCAAATAGCTCAATCACGACACAATCCATTTGACGTCTCGAATCTAGGATATCTGCTATATATTGCTGGAATCCTACAAGTTGGGCCAGAAATTTAAGAATGGCAGGAGAGCTGGTATGCGGTTGAAATGGTGCAAGCAGCTCACCTCCGTTGGGGGTGTGCCTGAAAAAAAGATCTGCATCGTCTCTGTATGAGGACATGGGTTTTAAGCTGCCTCTGTGGATCAGTGGTAGAGTGTTGGCCTCCGGATCCCAAGATGGTGGGTTCAAACCCGACCGAGGTAGTCGGATTTTTGAAGTACGGAAAAAGACCATTTGACACTCCATGTTGTACGATGTCGGCATATAAAAGATCACTGGTGACACACTTGGTGTTTACCCGACAAAATTAATTAAATCTCTGCCATCGACACCCAAGAGAGTTTCAATTTACTCTGCCTGCCATCTAGTAGGCCTAGAGTAAAACGGAACGTTGAAATTGACGAGCAGACAGCATCAAATCGAAATGCTTCCACATGGTAGCTAAGGCCATGCGATTATTATTATTATTATTATTATTATTATTATTATTATTTACAAGTTGGGCTTCATTGAAATAACCTTTCTTAAACTCGAATAGCCTTCTGTCGAACCAGTTATCAATGTTGCAAACATATCTAATATAATCAGAAATAATGCTTTGCCAATGTTTTCATGAAACACGTCAAACTGACTGGTTGTAATCTTCGGCTTTATGGTTGCCACCCTTTCCATTATACACAGAGGGCTACTATAGCGACTCTCCATTTATTTGGAATAGTTCCTTCATGCAAACAGTTATCAAGTAAGTATTGTGGCCTTCCGAGTGGCGCGGGATGGTCCTTTCGGAGAATTGCCACACAAGTTGGACGTGCTGTGTCAGTTGTGCAACGATGCTGATTGTAATGGTCACATGAACTTTCTCACACCCATAGACGAGTTTCTGGACGTCCACGCAGCACAGACTTCCGCCAAGATAGTCGTATTGTAAGGGCAGCACTGGCAGATCGTATAGCTACCACAGTACAGATAAGAGAGTTTGTAAGCCCAGCAGTGTCAACACGAACTGTTGCCACCTGGTTACTAGCAGTGGGACTACAGGCATGCACACCTCTAGCCCGCCTTCCACTCTCACTACAGCATCGATGTGCACAGCTCGACTGGTGCAGTCAGAGGATCACTTGGAAGATGGAATTGTGGGCCATGGTATTCAGCGATTAAAGCAGATTCTGCCTGCATGCAAGCGCTACGACGTAGACCTGGTGAGCGCTGTCTCGTAGAGTGCATTCGTGCAAGACATACTGGCGCCACCCCAGCTCTTATTGTTGGGGTGCAATGAACTGCAACTCTCGTTCACCTTTGGTGTTTGTGGAGGAAACGCTGACCAGCGCTCGACACGTGCAGAATGTTGTAAGACCCCTTTTTTTGCCATTCTTGCAAAAGGAGGGTAATGTGTTGTTCCGACAGGATAATGCTCGCCCACACAATGCGTGTGAAGTTATATGTGCACTACAAGACGTGCAGCAACTTCCCTGGCCAGCACGATCCCCGGACTTGTCTCCCATTGAGCACGTGTGGGATATGACGTGACAACTGATACGTGCAACTCGTCAACCCACACTCTTGCAAAACTACGTGAACAGGTCGAACAGGCATGGAATAATGTATCCCAAGACAGTATTTGCCATCTGTATGGTAGAATGGATGCCAGATCAGCACCTGCATTGTCGCCTGTGGAGGAGATACAAAGTAATTAAAAGGGGTGTTTCAGCATGGATCAACACCTGGTACCTCAATACTGCTTGAGCTATTGATCTGTAAATGTAATCATTTCATGTACTCTATATGCTCTGTTTCAACAACAAATCTTGAGCGAGTTAGAAAACTCTAAGAATGTGTACAAATGTTTTTTTCCCACCATTGTAATTGCTTATAAAAGACTTCCTCATGACTGTCTTATCAGCCATATGATACTGATCAATAGTCCTACTTTTACTACTTTCCTTTCCATCACATTTATTTTTAACTTGACAAAAACAGCTTCGTGATCCTAATACCATCCGTTACTTTAGTTTCTCTATAGAGCTCATCTCTTTTTTTCCCCGCACCACGTCCAGAATATCCTTGCCTCTAGTTGGTTCCATCACTTTCTGATTCAACTGTCTTTCCTAGATTAACTTATTTTACCGTTTGTTGGTCATGTTTCCAGTCATTTGCATTACCTTGAGATCACCTGGTACGATCACATTCCTTTCCATATCGTTTCCCACATAATTCTGAATCAGTGTTTGCATCATCTTTTCTAGGTGTGTACACTCCAGAAACGTTCAAGTTGTCCATCATCTTTAGAGATGAGCCTTACACGTAGAATTTCATGTTTGTCATCTTTAACTTTTTCGTAACTTACAAGTTATTCTTTCATCAGAATGAATACTCCCCCTCCTACCATTCCTATCCTGTTTCTACGATAAACACTCCAGTACATGTTATAAATCTCATTCCATATTGGCAGTTATCACTTTACAAATAAAAAGTTTTATATAATCCTCCTTTTCAATAGAAAACAACCATCTAGCCTGTATTAGATTAGACTTTTTATTTGTAAAGTGAAACAATCCAGTTCCATGAGATCATTTCTCAGCCATGATCTTAACTCCTATTACAATATCTGGTAAGTGTATATATCTATTAAATTACTCAATTCTATTCCTTCCTTTTGAATACTTCTGAAGTTCAACACTTCAAATTTTTATGTCTTCCCTACTTGACATCCAGATCCCTGTACCCTTATTACCACACCCTAGTCCACCCTATTTCTCTGAAATGTACTTCCTTACAATCCTTCTAAACAAAGTTCCTAACTTACATGTACCACTGCAGGTCATGTGAAGGCTATCTTGAGTCCTATCTCTTGCCTACTCATTAGGATCTACAAATCTCGCTTCCAGTTTCCCACACAGCCATTTCATAGTCTCATTTAAATCCCTAATTACCCTCCAGTCAGTATCTCACTGATAATCTCTGCTTCCTTAAACTTCTTCCGTGCTGCAGTAACCAGATCCCACACATCCGAACTATGTTAGTACTTATTCCTGCTTGCCTTACGTTATTGGTACCAATGTAGAAAATTACCACCTCCTTACCC
Source organism: Anabrus simplex (assembly GCF_040414725.1). NCBI lineage: Eukaryota > Metazoa > Arthropoda > Insecta > Orthoptera > Tettigoniidae > Anabrus > Anabrus simplex. Next base: position 1,519,763,002 of record NC_090265.1, on the reverse strand, counting down.
TCATCCCTCTCTTCTATTTTTCTCAACATCTGCCTTAACCTGGTTCCTGGATAATGCACTACCCTGGGTCCCTTTCCTCCACACACTTTTCCCACATGACTGACAATCGAGTCATCCATGACCAGAGCCTTCAACCCAACCCAACCCTCCTCCTTCCCCCCCCCCCCCCCCTCGCTACTCTGTTCCATATCGCTCTTCTTATAGTCTACTCATCACTTCCCTGCCATACAGATTTCTCACCGATACCTCTCATGGGCCCAGGCTCTTGAACTTTTAAATTGACACTGACACCTCCAAAACATCAGGATGAGAGTAGAGCCCTCTGTTATGTAAGCAGGACATGGTATTGTTGTGATAGTGTAATCCCCTTCCTACAAAGATTAGTACAATGTGCTGTAGTTAGAAACATCTAATGCCATGACCACTTTTTTTATTTTTTAGCAGAGTTATACCATTATTACAAAATGTTAACCATGCTTGAACTCGAAATAATCATGCATATTTTGCATTTTTGTCCATCAACATCATGAGGCCTAAAATTAGTTTTTTGACTGAAAGAAAACTGCGTCTGTGGATGTACTAAGATGAAGACATTCTGAAGTTCCATGCAACAAACCTGTTCAGGTTAGCGAATATTCTCTCCTCTACAAATCTACAGCGAACATGTTAGTTACTGGGGCTGAAATGTGGAAGGAAGTAATGATAGCCATAGGTTTTATCTTGCCATGTATTTAGAGCTGAAGTGGGGAAACCATGCACAACAGTTTCTACAGTGGCAAAGAGATGAATTCTTTTTGTGGTATTTAAAGCTGGATCCAGTTGAAATCGATCAAATTCATGGCAGAGTTTAGAATTGAAGCTGGTCCCAGAATGCTGTTGGAACTCCAGATCACAGAGATAGTAATTATGATACGTACTACATTAGTATATCTTTTGTTACAAGCATATATTTTTATCTTTTTTAGAGCATGCTGCACAAGGCCAATCCAATACCCCAAGTACTAGTACCTGCTGAGAAGCCAGTCGCACCAGCAGTTTCTGCTGTTCCTGTGCAAGCTCCGGTAGCCCAGCCCCAACCTGCACCTGTTGCAGCTCCTCCTACAACAATAGTGCGAGAAGAAGCTTGGCCTGTTCAGCCAGGGATACCGATTGGTCCAAGACCTGCTGCCATACCAGCAATTCCCGCACCAGTTCAAAACCAAGCTACTCCCTTTGTTGCCTCTGATGTGGATCACCGTCCACTTGACCCTCGTCTTGCCCGCATGGGAGACCAGGACTTGCGAGTACCACCAGCTGGTGCTGTTGTTATGCAACCTATACAGCCTCAAACTCAGCCAGCTGCTCGAGATCCAAGAGAGAACTTTCCAGTTGAACAGTGAGTAATTATATTCAGATCTTTTGCGATATAACCCAGAATTTTTTGTATGATGGTTAACATGAGAATTCATAGTTAAAAGTAGGTTTCATAAGAGTGTGTTGTTCTGTTGCAGACCTCAGCTCGTGGAGACAGCTGAGAGGTTTGTGCTTCACCATTAGTGTTGTGCATGTCGTATAGATTGTTACCTATTTGTAGAGTAGGAGAGCTAAAATGGTTGGAATGATTTGAATTCTGCGTTAAGTCAAATCATAATATTTTTTTTTTCTTGATTTTCAGTTTTCCTCGGGATCCACGTCAGGCTGTGCCAGAGCGATTTCCCCGTGATCCTAGGGAAAGGGTTGATCCCCGAACAGGTAATATTTTTATGGGTGGCTTTGCCTTTGTCTTGAGTAAGTGAGCAGCCTTTTATTTTTTGGTTTCATTATTCAGGTGTAGCACCACTGCCTGTGGCTCCGCCTCGTGCTCCAGCTCCAGTACCACCAGTGATGGCCCCTAGACCTACTCCAGCACCCAACATGTCACCTAGTATTGGAGGAGGAGCTTCAGATCAGGAGAAGGTCAGTTAATAAGCTTACATTTATCACACAAGCTATTTATTACAAATATGATTAAAGGAAACGTAACTGTTTTTTCTTGTCTTATATTCTAAAAACTTGTTTAGGAACTCTAAACATAAAACACACACATACACACATGATGAAAATAATTTGCTATTTCTTTTTGGAATGTTTGCAGGCTGCACTTATAATGCAAGTCCTGCAGTTATCTGATGAACAGATTGCCATGCTTCCTCCTGAACAACGCCAGAGTATCTTGGTGCTGAAGGAACAAATTGCTAAGAGCACCCAACGTTAATATTATGTATGAGGCTCTCAGCTTTTCTTTAAATATACAATAAACTGAAACATGTTATTACAAAGTCAATTTTCCTCTATACATTCTTTGTTCAAAAGTATCTTGTGAATAAACACACTAAAAGACAAAGGATACACAGTATCCATTTATTTATCATGTATCATTTCTTCCTTCCTTCAAATGCCAGAAGACCAGCATCAATCAGAGGTTGGTAGACTAGAACATTACTGTCACCAGCAAAGAGTTCTACACTCATCATGGGCTCCCGACACTGAAAACAGAATAGCTGTTATAAATATACTCATTTTGATACCAGAAATTTAGTACATTAATCATGTATGATCCTTACAGTGAACTGTTAATTTTTAAAAAAAAATTTTATTTTACAATCTGATAATTTTTTCCTGTTTATAAAATTGATCAGTACAATCTCAACATATTATATATTATAAAATATACAGTAAAGTAGGACTGCAAGAAGAGAATATGAAAAAGAAGTAAAAAGAAAAAGAGCAGTGGGCAGAACCAGAGGAAAATAGACCAATATGCTGCAGAAGATGTCTAGAAGAGAGAGGACAATGATGGAGGATGCTAGTACACTACACCCAGGCAACTGTGGATGATCACCGATGATAAAATATACAGTACACCTCAACGTATTATTTCCTAAAGGGCGTGGGTTTGGTCAGTATAAATGCAGGTTATGTATTTCAACATTTTTCTTTATGTACAGTAAGTATCATAATAAATAATGGCACGTGGCCTCTGGAGAGCCTGGTACAGGTCTTTTGAGTTGCCGCCTGATAGGCGACCTGCACATTTATGAAAATTCTATGAAGAATTCTAATGCTGAAGACGATACGCACACCCAGCTCCGGAACTGTCGGATTTAACAACCGAAGGTTAGCACTGACTCTCTCGGGACCCCTTAGACAGAAAAAAAACCAGCATGCAAACCATTCAGCCATGGAGCTGGACGTGCTTACACTATACATAACGGCATTGGCATCAAAATATTGCAACCATGATATACGCAGTGAAAAAAAGAAGTGCACCTTTTAAGTCTTTTTTATAACTTTTTTTATCTATTGTAATAATTGAAAACTTTTAAGCCAGTTCTCTTATTGCAAATTAATGATATGCGCGAATATTACGGTAATAACCTGCATTTTGATGGAGATTCTGTGGACCCATCACAAAGAATAGGTTAGAGATCCTACAGAGTGTGTCTCGGATGATGTCACAGAGGGCGACAGGAGGCTGCCTACTTAGGAGTAGGGCCAGACCTACTTAGACAAGTCTAGTGAAAAGACCATTGGTCTGGATTGGTTAGGGGCAGGGGGTAATAAAGCGGTCAACTGGCCTCTAGCATCGCACACACTCCACAAGGTACGACGAGATTAATCACCGTGTCTAATTAAGAAGTACTCGGTGCGCACACTGTGACTATTTGATTTTCTTATTTTCAACGAAGGTGGTAGCCCTAGCCGGCCAATAGCAACAAAGAAAATGGTGGCAAATCCAAGTTTTACAGTGCCTCCTTTTAAATTCTTCTTCATAAGTAAGAATACTTATAGGGGCTGGTTAGTGGATCGAGGAGAAGCGCTGGCACTCATAGGTGTAGATAGTGCGGTTGCGCATGAATAACCTGCGCCCTGCACTCTAGCCTACAAGATTCTTGCTCAAGACTAGCAACTCTGAATTGCTCGTACATTCTCACGTAACAAATTGCTACTATTCGATGCTAAGAGTATTGGAGCCGTTTCTTTAAAAAAAAAAAAAAAACCTATTCCTATTTTTTCCTTATAAATTATCTGATCAATGCAGGAAATTTGTGGCCGAGGAAAAAATATTTTTTTGAAAACCTCTAAGCTCTTAAGGCCTTTTCAATTGTAAAATCACCAGCGGGACAGATGTTCTCAACATTTGCAATCGAATGGTTTCCTTCTGGTAACTTACTTTTTGAAATATTTTTTTGACGATCGATGCAATGAAACTCTAGTTTGAGAAATTATAGATGCAGAGAAATTTAACACTGGTTTATATGAAACATTTTTGGGACCGAACAAATTTAACAATGAATACAGGGAACCGACAAACCTAACAACTATGCTTCGAGGTTCTACTGTACAACATGACTGGAATCTACATCCAAGAAATACCAGAGGAATATCACGGTTTTACCAGGTCTAGAAAATAAATACAGTGAAACCTCATTAACAAGTTTCTGCAAGGGACAAGGAAAAAGAACGTATTACGCAAGAAAACGTACTAATGAATGTAAAATATCCAACAGGGATATGGAAACACTAGATACGATTTTTCCGATGTGAGGGCATTTTACATCGTATATCCGCAGGTACAGTGAAAACTATATGCCTCTCTACCATTTCTAAAGATGAGAGGAAAGTATCAAAAGAACTGAAAAATACGAGAGAACAAATATGAAAACCTTTTCTGCTGGGGATTATAAAATAACACGTACCGGTACACCGAAAGTTGTGAAAAACACAAGACAATAAATAAAACGTGCACAGGGGCCAACAAAATTATCACAGTATTATTGATGACTGATGTTTGTTGCTTAAAGGGGCCTAACATCGAGGTCATCGGCCCCTAACAAAGTATTATTGCAGATCACACTCTTTCTAAAAAAATGTTAGAAGAAGCCTTTTATTTCAGAACAGTAGATTAAATTAAACATTATTTTCTGGTCACAGATGAATTGGAGGCTACACTCAACATGTACAACTGTGAAGAATGACTTCGGCTGCCATTCTGAATCAAACAAAACTTCTACTAATTTGAGTGATCGAGTCAAAACTCATAGGTTTCCACATTCGCGACCTCTGCGCGCTTATGCCAATCCACTTTCTGACATTTAAATTTTGTCTTCATTATTAAGGAATTTCACAGCATTCTCCATATCAACTAAGTTATCACAAGACAAACATGCACCACACTAGTCAATTTCACTCCTCTATGACGTTCCTAATCCAGATATAGACTACTGTATCACGCGACAAATATTACCTACACTTCTCAAAAAATATATTTCTACCTTCTGAATCAAATGCGAAATACAAGCACAAACAAGCTCATTCTGCTATTCAGCAATCCCGTTGCTAATTGGCAAGCAAAACTGAACATTCCTGAGGCTAACAGCTTGCTCCCCGAAATTGCAATTTATCCTTTGAAGTTCAGAAAGGCCTTTTCCTGTAATCACGCAACTGTGGTGTCTGCTCTCACCCGAGTCAAAAATCACTTTTCTTTCTTTCAAAAGGGATGACCAATACTGTTAACATTTTCAGGTCTAGGAAAAATGTGATCGTACTAAGCAGTAATAGCGAAAATTCGTGACGCGATAAGTGAGGTATTTTTTATATAGATTTAATACGATGAGAATCGGGGCTTCGAATTTCTAATGTGCTAAGCGGGAAAATGTGTCAATGAGGAACACACTAATGAGGTTTCACTGTACTAGTAGAAAATTTATTACTTTATAGAAAAAACTGACAACTGATTTGTCAATGTGAGGTGGTGGTGGTGGTGGTGGTTATTGTTTTAAGAGGAAGTACAACTAGGCAACCATCCTCTATATAACAATAATCAGAGGGTAAAAATGGAAGGGACCCGACACTTCGAAAAATGTTATCAGCCAAAGGAAGACAAGACCCGCGAAGGGCGTGAAAATGAAAGACACTCTAGGCCTCCATACGTAATACCGTCAGAGTCGGGAAAGAACAAGAGTTGACCAAGGGAGGTCGGATAGGATAGATGAAAGTGAGGAGTCTGGCACAAGTGAAAACAATGCCAAGACTCAGCTAAGGGCCCTGTGGGCTGTTTATTTTAAAGCAAGTTCAAGTCCGTAAGTACCAAATGCTGACAAACCTTGCAAGGAGGAAAACTTAATTTTCCTGGTCATATTAAACTAACGTAAATTCTTCTTACTGCTAATAGCACAAAATGTATATACAGTCAAAGTCCGCTATAGCGAGTACAGTATATAACAAGAACCCCGTTATTTTATACGTCCCTTCAAAATTCCTATATTAAATTGTCCACTAGCGATTTCTCTCGTCGATATTTGAAGGCGATGTCTTGAGTCGATTAGTAATATCCGTCGAATAAAATTTGAAATGAAAGATTTTTTTTTCGTAATAAATGCATAAATAACATGTCCGATAACAGTTGTTAACTCGTTAAAAATAAAGGTTGAATAAATGATAGCTTAATTTTAATGCTAAATACTGACTGACCATCTCACTGACATACTTCCTTTGAGGGAATAGAGTTGCGTAATATTTAGCCTTGTAGCCTTATATAGCAAAAGTCAGGCTTTGAGACAATGGGTGGTGTGAATAAAAACCGCCTGTCGGAAGCAGGTCGATCACAGCAGACCTGTGACCTTGAACACACACTCCAGTCGCTCAAGTAGCAGAGTGGGCGCTCCAGATTTCTGGTGAATAAAGATAAAGCAGGCACTCTTTCCGGTAAGCGCCTGCTCATGTTTCATTGAGCTAACTCAGTAGGTGACTCCAAATGATAGTGTCAAGTTCAATAGCATGGCAGAGGTAATGGTAGTGGTTAATCAGAAAAGAAAATTATATGAACTTCGCAGAGAATCATCTCAACTTGATTACAGAGTGTTATGAAGGTCCAGTAAAGAGCATACTGAAGAGCTTCCGTGGCTCAGACGGCAGCACGCCGGCCTTTCACCTTTTGGTTCCGTTCAAATCTTGGCCACTCCATGTGGGATTTGTGCTGGACAAAGCGGTGGCGGGACAGGTTGTTCTCCAGTTTTTCCTGTCATCTTTCATTCCAGCAACACTCTCCAATACCATTATATTTAATCTGTCAGTCATTAATCATTGCCCCAGAGGAGTGCGACCGGCTTTGGCAACCGGCACGATTCCTATCCTCACCGCTTCATTCATTCCATTCCTGACCCGGTCAGATGACTGGAAACAGGCTGTGGATTTTCAACGAGCCTGCTGAATTGTTAGCGGAGCATTTCCTTGGGCACTCCAAAGAAACAAGTGGTGGTGCACTAACAAATGAAGAAAAAATGTAAATCATCTTGCGTTATGTTGGTGACCCTGGGTTTCAGAGTGGAGTTGGTGAAGACTTCTTGGAGAACTGTGTCAAAAACATGTTCGCAGGTTTTGACATGAACAGAAATGAAAGCAGATCATTAGATAAAATTCCAACAAATGTTGTTTAGATGCAGGAAGCACGGGCTAAGTGGCAAGAACGTTTGAGCTTTCTTTATGCTGTCGGAACTGTACAAATACAGAAGCCACATGTTAATGGGAATGACTACATTTACAGAGAAGGCATCCCTAGCATTAACACGTTCGCAGCCGATGACGATACACATGCGTCGTGACTCCATTTTCACTCAGTGCCGATGACGACACACATGCGTCACACTCCGCGCCAAATATTAAAGCTCGTATTTCCGCCAATATGTATGTAAACTAACAGACCTCTTGCCTGTGCATTGTTATGGTGTTACTAAACATGTGCGCCATCCGGGCACGAGATCAATTGTTAATTACAATCTCTGTAGCCATTACATGTCGGCATATGTTTCTGCGATGTCAAGACAGAACTGAAGTTTCAGAACCTTCTCTCCGGAAGAAACCCTGTCTTAGCGGGAGATAAACAGGCGATTTGCAATTAATGATGATAGTCTGGAAGCTCTCCTGAACGCCAGTGACAGTGACAGCATTGATAGTGACGACAGTGTGAAAAGTGACTATAGCCACCTGAGCGAGAATCTTAATCACGGATGTGTGTGTCGAGTGTCTACTCCCAATTCTCACATTACAGAAGATGTGGAAGACGTAAGTAATATCTCATCTCCAAATCTCCCGCTAAATAACATGGGCAATATTTCAGGGGTTATTTCTTGGAGTTCAGATTCGTCCTCAATAAAACTAGCAAACTTTATTGGTCAGCCGGGAATGAAGGTTCCACTGCCAAGTGACACGAAACCCATTGATTATTTTTGCTTGCTTTCAGACGACAACTTGCTGAATAACATTGTAACTGAATGTAACGCATTTGCAGAAGAGTTATTTTTGCGAGGAAATGTCACTGGAAGGTAGCCCACTGTACTGACAAGTTACATTGTATAGCTTATGGAGTAGGCCTAATGTAAGTACACATGTTCACACAGCAATAATAAGATTCTACTGCACAGTATCTTTGTGTGAAATGTTCAAAAACTTGTTTTTCTGTTGTAAAAAAGTTCTACATTCGAATAAAACAGTTTCCTCGTTTCACTTCATTACCAGCCATGGCGCACATGCTGCGTCAAACTGCACCGAAGGCGAAAAACTCATCGGTAGTGCTGCTGACGCAGCGTGTGCGTCATGGCTCGTATGCACATAAATAATATTGAACTAAATAAAATAATAATCTAAAATGCATAAGGACACAGAAATGAAGTCTTTTAAGCAAAAAAAGTATTACAGTACCATGGTAATGGTTGCCGATATCCGAGCAGCCGTGAACGTGTTAATGTACAGACCACTTGCAATGGAAAGGAAGAATTCAACCAGTCTAGATGTATCACGACCTGACTGTCTATGACTCCCGAATTTGGAGAAACTCCGATGTTTGCAGAGTTATGTTGCCTCTGTAGGAAGTTGAAGGGATGACAACTTCTGCAGATCTTACAACTTGCTTACGTCACACCGACACAGATAGGTCTTATGGCGACGATGGGATAGGAATGGCGTAGTAGTAGGAAAGGAGCGGCCGTGGCCTTAAATAAGGTACAACTCCAGCATTTGTCTAGTGTGAAAATGGGAAACGACGGAAAACCATCTTCAAGGCTGCTGACAGTAGGGATCGAACCCACTATATCCTGGATGCAAGCCGACAGCTGCGCGCCTTTAACCGTACAGCCAATTCATCCGGTCCTGCAGATCTGGCTGCTTAAAAATTTCCTTCAATTGTCAATATATTATTTTCATCATAATTAATGTTTGTTATTTACGTAATAGGCCTACCATTTTCCTCAATTTAATAATGTTGTAATATTCAGGGTATGATTTCCTACCTTTCAAACGGCCAATGCATCAGATTCATCAGCCGCTTCATCCATTATTTTAACAATATGCATTTGTTTCCCGAACGCTTTAGTTCTACTTTATATTTCAGTCTTGTTTTCATGTTTTGTAATTTCTTACCAACAGTTGTTGGACGGAAATTCTTCTCCTTCAACCGCTTTTCCCACCTCTGTGAGGTCCTGGGTGCGAATTGTGTCGCACATGTGGATTTGGCCCTGTTTTACGGCCGGATGCTCTTCCTGACGCCAACCCTAGATGGAGGGATGTAATCACTATTGCGTGTTTCTGTGATGGTTGGTAGCGTAGTGTGTTGTGCGAATATGAAGAGGAAAGTGTTGGGGCAAACACAAATACCCAGTCTCCGGGCCAGAAGAATTAATCACAGGCGATTAAAATCCCCGACCCAGCCGGGACCCTCTGAACCGAAGGCCTCAATGCTGATCATTCAGCCAATCAGACAGTTGTTGGACGGAAATGTTTAAGTTATATTTAGCGAGTAGTTCACACTGAACTACATTTATTGCACTTTTGTTCTTGTGCTTCTTATCTGGTAACTGTGACTTTGAAAACATAATTGTATGTTCCTTTAAAATGGAGATAAAAGTGGACTGGAATTCCACACTGTCGTCTGCCATGTTAAGCATTGAACTACCTGGAAGTCATCGAAGTGTTATCACAGTCTAAGGTGTTATATACATGACACATGCACGACCTTGATCAGTGACACTGAGTGGCTGCTACAGGCACTCGAGTGTGCGCTGTGCTTCCGCACTATATTTTAGTTCACCACAAATGCGGAGTGGAAGCTCATTGGCAGGGAGACACTCAGGCACTTAACGAGCACGCGCTCACTCGCTTAGACTCATTTTTATTCACACCACCCAATAAGTGTTATAAATATATCATAGAACTGTATTGTGCAAGACTTGGTGAATAAGCAGTCTTAACCATTTGTATCTCCTGATTTCTGCTGATTATTCCTGATTTTCATATCAAAATCTCCTGATTTTTTGTTTTGTAAAGTTGGCAGGTATGTACACCTCAAGGTATGGCAGAGTACATCTGATTTCAGAGGATAGTTTATATTTTATCGCGGCTAGTTACATTTCAGAAACGCTATTCCCATGTAAATTTTTAGCAAGGAGATTATCATTTCTCTAAATGTGTTTGAAATATGTTTTTATAATACATATACGGTTAGGTTAGGTTAGGTGACACCGTTTGAAGAAGAAAACTGAACTGTTTGCCTCAGAAGCCTCTCGAGTGATACCATATTTCTCCGAATCCAAGGAGACATAATTTTTCTCAGAATCTTGTGAAAAATCAAGGGTCACCTTGCATTTGCGCCTAACAGTAATGAACACCACTGGCAACTATCGCAGTAACTACGCCGCTTCTTTTCAGCCCCCGCACGCACACACAAAACTTGTTGACAATAAATGACCGCCTCTTTATTATACATTGCTACCCGTGGCACCCGGTTGCACAGTGCCTATGAGTAAAGTCACTGGATCTCGGGAAATAGTAAAGAGAGAAAGACATTCTATTAGCCTCTACAAAAACATTTCTCAGATTTGCACAATGGCATCAAAACATGCGTGCCTTTGAATTCTTAGAAAGGCCACGACTACTCAGTAGTGCAGTTATAACGCGTCTATTGTACCTGACGCTTAGAAAAATTAAGTTGTACAGACAGCAGGAATATTTTTGTGATGGATCGTCATATTGTAAAGATTTGCTGGCATATTTTCAACTGGTTCTTGTTGATATTATGATGCCATTAAAAGTTAATGGTTATTAAACACACAGAAATGTTGAATAATTGTGCAGCTGCAAGAAAATACGGCATAGGCCTAACTAAAGCCAATATTCAGCATTAACGTGAAGACAAAGCTAGCTTAAAATGCATACTGTACAAAAATGCAATCAGTGGTCCGCAATAAGGACGCTTTAAAGAAGTCGAAGGTGAAATTATGATTACACGAAAAATGCTAGGGCGGAAGTGCCATATTGCAGCTCAATAAACTCGTTCGTTGACCTTCGACATCCACGATTAAGCTTATACATCCCTAGTCGCTGAAGTTGGTCGAACCCAGCAAGTGAGACGTGTGTGTAGCGGCAGCCAGTTGTATCTGATGCCGAGTGAAAGTAACGGTTTTATAGTTAGCAATAATATTTTCCTGATGGATCGTCATATTTTAGAGACGCGTAGAAGAGGTACTGCCGGCAAATTTTCAACGTGTTCTCTTCGATATTATGATGTCAACTTTAGGTTAATGGTTATTACACCCGCTGAAATAAGGAATAATTGTGCAGCTACAAAAAAATATGGCAAAACTAAAGCCAGAGTCTAAAAATGCGTACAGTATAAGAAAGGCATTCATATGATATTACAAAGCACTTTTTAAGCCTGATTTAAATGCTTTGAAGGAAAAAGTGGGAGTCGTCTTGGATTCAGAGAAATACAGTACTGTACTATATTTTTTTCAGAATGAAAAGTTGACATCATAATATTTTTAATCTCTAAAATATGACGATCCATCAGGAAAATAATATTGCATAGTACCTGAAGACAAATTCTGACTTCAGGAGTTCGCACAGGAAAGTAACAGAACACAGGCCATTGGTAAACATTGTTTTATTGTGATATAGACGGCAAGTACACAAGACTACGTTCAAAGAACAGGTCTCCACTGGTTACAGACCTTCAAAATAATCACCCAAGGTTTCCACTGTGCATTGCCAGCGGTGGGGCAGGCGCTGAATACCTTTCGCTGCATGTGTATCGCTAACCCCGCCTACAGGGCATGGCATACGTACCTAATGCTTCCCGCAGCTCTGCATGGCATTTGCGTGCATTTCTGTCTCGGAGAACTGCTATTTTAATATACGATCGTTGCTCCTGCTTGTTGACTTCCATTTTGTGATGCTCTCACTCATATACTGTACTTGGGGGCATGCATAGACCGACACTGTTGTTTACATACACCATCTAGTGGCATCATACACAAGTACATACTGTATGTTTCCAAATGCATATCTTAGATTTTCCATGTTGTCTTCTGTTCACGAGAAAAATATAGTTGCCATGACTTATGACTTGACCTACGTATTATGAAGCACATATCTGCAACAACTTTATACAGGTTCAAAACATAATGTACACAAAGACAATAAAAACACTGTTTTGACATATTTTTGGAGGGTGTGATACTGTTCAAAACACAGTCCTGGGTCAAGTACAGGTTGCTTATAATGAACTGTCTCTCGCTTTCCACAAGCAACTTTACTACTGCTGCAAATCTTATAGTACTTTGTTTTTTTACTTGCAGATGGTAGCTTGCTATCCAGTTGCACTTCACTGAATTTTTATCTTTGTGTATTCATTAGTCTCACTCGTAATTAAGGTAGTCACTGATCAGTAAAAAATAGCTGCCAGTACTTTAACCCTTCTGAGCAGGGGCATTTAAAGGCTTAGCACACCTATGCACCAAACTGTATTATGATACCATATCTCTGTTAATTTTCAATTTTGATTAGAGTATATGCTGTAAAACCTTGTTAAGAAGTTTCTGCAGGGGACAAGGAAAAAGAACTTGTAAAGCGAAAAAACGTACTACTGAACCTAAAACTATTCAACAGGGATATGGAAACACTAGATACGATTTTTTCCATCAAGGCATTTCACGTCATGCATCCGTGGGTACGATGAAAACTATTAACTACCATTTCTGAAGATGACAGAATATTAAAAGGTGTGAAAAACATGTGAGAACAAATATGAAAACCTTTTCTGCTGGGGATTATAAAATAACAACAGTGGACTGAAAGGTGTGAAAAATACTAGACAACAAAAGAATGAAAACATTTCCACGATGGCCAATAAAAATAAATTATTGCAGGTCACACTCTTTCTGAAAACAAATGTTAGTAGAAGCCTTTTATTTTGGAGCAGTGGGTTATTAAACATTATTTTCTGGTCACACACTCAGACAATGAATTGGAGGTTATACTCGACCATGTGCGAATTTGGCTGTCATTTTGAAACCGACAAAACTATGATTCGACCAACTCAAAGGTGTGAGTTTCAACATTTGCGCAACCTCTGCATGCTTAAAGATGCGGGTGCCAGTCCACTTTCTAATAGATTTTAATTTTGTTCTCATTAGTATGGAATTTCATGACTTTTTCTGAATCCACAACTAGGCTATCACAAGACAAATATGCACTATGCTAGTTAACTTCACACAATTATTTTCCTAATCCAGAAGTAGGCTATCAAGTGACAAATATTCGCTACCCTTCACTGTAGCACTAAACACAAAATCAATTTCTAATTTCTGAATGGAATGAAAAATACAAGCACAAATAGACTCACTGCGTTATTCAACAATCCCGCTACTAACCGGCAAACAAAACTGAACATTTCTGAGGCTAATGGCTTGCTCCCCGTAGGTGCAACTTATCCTATGAAGTTCAAGAATTCAAGGCCTTTTCCTGTTATCACGCAACTGCAGCTAGGGAGCGCTCTTTCTTACCGAGTTGGACATCATGTTTCTTCCACAAGGGATGACAAATAACATTTTCAGGGCTAGGAAAAAAATTCTTGATGCGATAAGTGAGGTATTTTTGTATAGATTTAATACGATGAGAATCGGGACTTCAAATTTACGACGTGCTAAGTGTTAATGAGGAACGCAGTAATGAGGTTTCACTGTATTTCCAGCTTTTTGGCCCCCTCATATATTGTGTTTAGTCTGGTTGTCGAAGTGACGAAATTTGCATATGGATTCAAATTTGTCTAGAGATATGACAATCAAAAAAGGGGTGAGACAATGGTACAAGTTTTTGAGAAGTTAAGACCTAAAAGTTTGTTTCTGCACTATTCCCAACAGCATGACGAGGGCTATCATAACATACAACTCATTGTCAATGACTGGAATCAATTACCTTACACTAGATCAAAATGGAAATAATATTCCTTGGAATTTAATGTGTGGTTTCCATTACAATCAGTTGCACAAGTTCAAGTTGGGGGGGAGAAAGGAAAGCCTTCATTGGTTAGGGGGCACCAAGGAAGAATAAACTCAAGGTATACCCTGTCTGTCATAAGAGGCAACTAAAAGGGGTGATCAGGAGATGAGAATTTTGAACCATGAGATAACGTGTGATTAGTACCACCACACAAGGAACTCCACGAGTCTACTTTTCTTGCGATTAGTACTACTATGTCAGGAATACCATGGGTCTGTGGGTAGATCACCCTAGGTTTACAGTACCAGTGTACAGTATCTGCCATTATGACGGAGGCTCTCGTCTGTCCAGGTTTGGTTGGAACACCCCAAGGAGAAAAAAGAGGCTAGCCTCAGTGGGGTGTTTCAGCATCTGTTTGTGGACATCGTGGGTCTGCATTTCGGGGAACGCCACGGGTCCGTCTTGCCTGTGATTAGTACTCCCTATGGACGAACACCACGGGACAGTACGGAACCTAGAGATTAGTACCACTACGTGAGGAACACCATGAGCAGCGCCTTTATGTGAGAAACGCTACAGGTCTGTGTTACTTGTGCTTAGCAGCCTGTGAGTAGCACCACAAAGTGAGGAACACAGTGGGTGATTAGTACTGCAACATGAGGAATACCACGGTTCTACTTTACTAGCGGTAAGTACCATTATGAGGGGCTGTTGACCTGGATTTTGGACCCCTTTAGGCAACAAGCATCATTGATTCAGGATTGTGCTTTAGAAGCAGCCCCTTGGTCACTGTTTTAAGTTAGTTTCTGGGAAGGTGGATTACTTCGGATCGGATCCACTGACCGTTTTAAGTTCATAATGATTGAATATTGAATTTTCACGACCGCATTGTAATCGAAAGCGACTTTCAACCTATTAGGTCGTGTTACGCACATTTAGTATGTGTTGAAGAGATGTTAAGTACAGAACAAAAATGGCCAAGCAGACACCAGTGGGATCCGAACCCACAACCTCCCGACTTGGCCCTCAACGGGCAACTTAGACGCACTTTACAGTGTGATGGTAGTTTCAAGGAACATGTTGCACAAGGACTAAATGAAAAGGCTGAAGGAAACACAATAGAGGAAGAGTGGATAGTTATGAAAAATGAAGTCAGTAGGGCTGCTGAAGAAATGTGGATAACTCCGGAGATCCTAGACCTGATTGATCAAAATACAAGAATGCTAGAAATGAAGACGGCAGAAAAGAATACAGGCAATTAAAGAATGAAGTGGATAGAAAGTGCAAAGTAGCTAAGGAAGAATGGCTGAAGGAGAAGTGCAAGGATGGAGAAAGGAAATCTAGGTGTATAAATATTAAGAGCTCAGATGGAAAGCCACATCTAGGGAAAGAAGAGAAAGCAGACGGATGGCAGGAACATATCCAAGAGTTGTATCAAGGTAAAGATGTAGATAATTTGCTTCTGGAACAAGAAGAGGCTGTTGATGCTGGGAGACCAAATTTTTAGATCAGAGTTTGACAGAGCTGTGAGCGACCTAAATAGGAACAAGGCACCTGAAATTGATGACATTCCCTCTTAATTACTGACTGCCTTATGAGAAACCAGCATGGTTAGTGTGTAAGATATACGAGACAGGAGAAGTCCCATCTAATTTTCGGCAGAATATTGTTATACCTATTCCCAAGAAAGCCGGTGCTGACAGGTGTGAAAACTAATATCTCATGCCTGCAAAAATTTAAAACACTTATTTTTTACAGAAGAATGGAAAAACAAGTTCAAGCTGAGTTGGGAGATCAATTTGGCTTCTGAAGAAACGCAGGAACATACGAAGCAATCCTGAATTTACGTCTGATCTTAGAGGATCGAATCAAGCAGGACAAGCCCACGTACATGGCATTCGTAGATCTAAAAAAAAGCATTCTATAATGTTGATTGGACCAAGCTATTTAAGATTCTGAAGGTGATTAAGATCAGATACCGAGAACTAAGAATTATTTACAATCTGTATAAAAATCAGTCTGCAGTGATAAGAATTGAGGGCTTTGAAAAACAAGCAGCAATCCAGAAAGGAGTGAGGCGAGGCTGCAGTTTGTCCTCCCTCCTTTTTAATGTTTACATAGAACAGGCAGTAAAGAAAATCAAAGGGGAATTTGGAAAGGGAATTGTTTTGCTTTTGCAGTAAAGGAACTTGGTGCTTTCAATATTTTATTGCATTTGATATGTCTTAATGATGCGATATCACAACTTGATGACTGACATGACTTGCATGTGTAACCATTTTCAACAATACAAAATCATCTGACCAATCGGTAATAGGCTTGGAAAGTGCCAACTTCAATTAATGAAATACATCTGCAAAAATCAAAAGTCTCTTCATAACAGGAATCACAATCCAAGGAGAGGAAATCAAATCCTTGAGATTTGCCAATGATATTGTTACTTTATCTGAGATTGCAGATGATCTCGAGAAGCTGCTGAATAGTATGGACGAAGTCTTGGGTAAGGGGTACAAGATGAAAATAAATAAGTCCGAATCAAAAGTAATGGAGTGCAGTCGAACGGAGGCAGGTGATGCAGGAAATATTAGGTTAGGAAATCAAGTCTCAAAGGAAGCAGATGAATATTGTTACTTGGGTAGTAAAACAACTAACAATGGTAGAAGTAAGGAGGACATAAAATGCAGACTAGCACAAGCAAGAAAGAGCTTTCTTAAGAAAAGAAATTTGCTCACTTCAAACATCGATATAGGAATTAGAAGGATGTCTGAAGAATTCCGTGTGGAGCGTGGTATTGTACAGGAGTGAAACATGGACGATAACTAGCTCAGAAAGAAAGAGAATAGAAGCTTTTGTAATGGGGTGTTACAGAAGAATGCTGAAGGTGAGATGGATAGATCGAATCACGAATGAAGAGATCTGAATCGAATTGGTGAGAGGAGATCGATTTGGCTGAATTTGACCAGAAGAAGAGATAGAATGATATGACATATCTTAAGACACCCAGGACTTGTTCAGTTGGTTTATGAACGAAGTGTAAGTGGTCAGAACGGTAGGGGTAGACTGAGGTATGAATATGACAAGCAGATTAGAGCAAATGTAGGATGTAATAGTTATGTAGAAATGAAAAGGTTAGCACAGGATAGGGTGGGATGGTGTGCTGCATCAAACCAGTATATGGACTGATGTCTCAAACAACAACAACAACCACCACTCAGTACGTACACATTTTTCCCAGCCCTAAAAATGTTCTTTGTCAAGGAACATGATTTCCAACACAGATCTGGGAAAGTTATGCAAAAACAGGAAATGGCCTTGAATTCCTGAACTTCACCATAGGGAAGCAAGCTGTTAGCCTCAAGAAAACTCAGTTTTGCTCTCCAGTTTTCACTGATATTGCTGAATAACCCAGTAAGCCTGTTTGTGCTTTCATTCTGCATTCCATTCAGAAGTTAAGAATGTATTCTTTGTTGAGTGATACAGTGAATGAAAGCGAATATTTGTCTTGTGATAAGACTACCTAAGGATTAGGAACAAAATCGTGTGAAGTTGACTACTGTGGTGCATATTTGTCTTGTGGCAATTCAGTTAACGATATTGAAAACATCGTGAAATCGCTTACTAATGAAGACAAAATAAGAATCCAGGAAGCCTCTTTCAATGGTGGCACATAGGTTGAAACTAGCACTTTCGAGTTTCGACTGGAGTCGACGAAGTGTTGCCGCATTCAAGATGATGGTCAAAGTCTATCTCTCGCTCATGGCTGAGTTTAACCTCATAAGAATTCATGGTCGAAGAGTGTGACCAGAAAACAATGTTCAATAACCCCATAGTCTGAAATATACGGCTTCAGCTGACATTTGTTTTAGAAAGAGTGTGAACTACAATAATGCGCTGATACTTTTATGGGCCCCATTGCTAATGCTTTTATATTTGCTGTCTGGTGTTTTATATTCTTTTCAGACCCCAATGGTATTAGAGCATTTGAGGCCTAGGGAGTCTTACATTTTCATGCCATTCGTGGTCCTTGTCTTTCTTTGGCCAATACCTTCATTTTTCAAAGCATCGGACCCCTTCCATTTTTTCTCTCTGTTATTAGTGTTATATAGGACGGTTGCCTAGTTGTACATCCTCTTAAAACAATAATCACCACCACCACTACTCTGGTGTTTTACACACCTTTTGATATACTGTTATTCAGTAAGTACCACCGAACTCGATAGCTGCAGTCGCGTAAGTGCGGCCAGTATCCAGTATTTAGGAGATAGTGGGTTCGAACCCCACTGCTGGCAGCCCTGATGATGGTTTTCCGTGGTTTCCCATTTTCACACCAAGCAAATGCTGGGGCTGTACCTTAGTTAAGGCCATGGCCGCTTCCTTCCCAGTCCTATCCCTTTCCTGTCCCATCGTCGCTGTAAGATCTATCCGTGTCGGTGCAATGTAAAGCCAATAGAAAAAAAAGAAAATAATTTTTTTTTTAATTTAGTAAGTCCCAATGGAAAAGGTTTTCGTATTTGCTCTCTCGTCTTTTTCACACCTTTTAATACTGAGTATACCCATACATACATGACATAAGCGCATGTCTACAAGGAAAAAAAAAAAAAAAAAAAAAAAAAAAAAAAAAAAAAAAAATAATAATAATGAGCATTTACATTGTTGGATAGTTTTTATTCATGTATCCAATAGTATGTTTTCTCGCTTAAATTCTTTTTCCTTGTCCCCTGCAGAAACTTCCTAATGAGGTT
Organism: Anabrus simplex; assembly: GCF_040414725.1. Classification (NCBI taxonomy): domain Eukaryota; kingdom Metazoa; phylum Arthropoda; class Insecta; order Orthoptera; family Tettigoniidae; genus Anabrus; species Anabrus simplex. Next base: position 1,519,743,971 of record NC_090265.1, on the reverse strand, counting down.
TTACTGAATAAACTAACCTCCAAAATCAGTCGCTCACTCTGCGCAGTATATTGAGGTGCATCACATTTTTACTTAATTGCAGTAGCATTAAAATTAAGTAATCGTTTACTTCAGGCTTTATTTGTAAAGAGTTAACTACTGCTATCGGACATGTTATTTACGCATTTATTATGGAAACATTTTCTCTTTCATTTCAAATTGTGTTTACAGAACCAGTCGACACGCATTACTTATTACAGACTATGAATTTCATGTTAGATCCGTACCGACGGTTGAACTTGTTATAATTTTGTAAAAAGAAGAAAAATTACTTAATCAACTCAGACATTGCCTTCTGCATTTGGACAGTTTTATGGTTTAATCAAGAAAACGTTACTGCTTTACAATACTTCAAATGTTTATTCTTTAAAATAAAGTTTAAGGAACATGTGACTTACGTTGCATGTTCCGAATTGAAATACGACAAGAGAGCTCGCTGGTGCACATAGCGAGAAAACTACACTGAAGATCGACCACATTCAATATAATAGCTGGAGTGCATAGACATCGATAACAGAAAAATAACACACGCTTAATCGCTCGTAATAATGGATTCATCGGTGATAGGGTTCTCCCTGTAACCAGCCATACTCGCTATAGCGGACTTCTACTGTATGTAAAAAATGAATATAGAACATTATGATGCTATTACTCTTAATTCATTCTTATATTAGGACGTCAGAGGTAAACTGTCATAAATGCAAGAACGACAATTTTGAGACGTGATGTGTTTCGGTCGTGTCATCTTATGGGGTAGCTATAAAGGAGTAATGGCTACTGCCAGACTAGGTTGGCAATTTTACTTTAAGTTCTTCTAGTGACCAAAAGTAAATGTGGTGATCCGATTTAGTTGGTGGCCTGTCTTGGCCGTCCAATGGAGCAAAGCAAGTCTGTGCCCCGCTATGTGGCGGGCTATGACGTTCGGTTTTGGGTCTCCAGCCAGCTTCATTGTTGCATCTCAGTAATCACTCATTTTCATACACATTAACACGCAATAGTCTTTGACGTAGTGAAAGTAAGCAAACACTGTGGCTTGAAGTTCTTGCGCCAAATCTCCCACGAAAGGCTAAACAATGGCCAGTGCCCGATTGGGTTGGCACTTGTGAGCCCCTGAATATTAACATTTTTTTGCCTCATTTAAGGTTTGTTACTAATACACATGTGCAATAAAATAGGAAATAAGGAGAAAATATTTTTCATTCAAAATGGCACTTAAGTGGGGGTTAGTCAAATGTAGCGTGGTAGCTAACGTGTTAAAGTGATGATCTATCGAGCTTCTTGAAGGTCTGAAGCCTCCCTGGTATCAACTTAATTCTCACTCTTGTTGTTCTTTAATCCTACCAATATAGGATTCTAGACAGAATCTAGAATGTGCAAAGTTCCTTGGGTTTTTTGCAATAAAAAGTTTATTGAACGCACTGGCCATGATTTTGAAATTTTAGAAGAATTCGCACAAACAAGAAGCTAAAAATTTAGCACCATTAAAATTAGTCATGGTATAACAAAGGAAACTAAACAAGCCTCTTGCAATAACCATTTTAGACGTTAAGAAGGCATATGACTAGCCATAAACATTCAATACTGAAAATCTTAAGAAATTTCAGACTCCACCCAAAATTAATCAAACTGACAGAACTTACGTTAACCCACGAACTGCGGACCATCTGCCTGACAGACAGGAAAATTGTCGTAGTTCAAAAGAATCTCAAAAGATGGCAGTAGTAGTAAGTATGTTTAACTGCTTGTTGGAAGGAATAGCATTTGTTTGGAAGGCAGACACTATTTCAGATATCAGTAAAGCAACAAGGCATCTGTTTATGTTGTCAATAATGAATTTGGAAGACATATTAGTGATGATTTTTGTGTGGAGTATAATAGCCCGGCTGGTGGCCATGATCGTTAAGGCACTAAAGTCTAAATAGTCTGACACCGTGGTTAGCCAGTTCAAGTCCTGTTGGTCAAAAAAAATTCCACTATCAGAATTTTGGCCGTCAGGGTAGGGGAGGTGGTGGTATACAATTTCTAGTCACTAGATTGCATTAAGAGTTAGAAACTTCATTTTGATTGGCCCATATTGAACTGAGATTACATATATATTTATTAAAGTAAAATTTACGACTCCACCTATTCAATATAATATACTTTTGCAATGCAGTTTTTTACATTACAGTTTAAAATTTATTCGGTACCAGTTTTGATCCTGTTCGGGGTCATCATCAGCCATAAAAATTCAAATATACAATTCAGTTGAAAGGTCCTAAAACAACGAATGACAATTTTGAGACATTATTTGTTTCGGTCGTGTCATTTTACAGGGTAACAATACAGCGTTTGAAAAAATTATAGGCCCTACACCAGCGTCTCCTCACATTCACCTTGCCCTATATCTCAACCAAGCAGCATGGTTTTCTACCAGGTGGCTCTTGTCTAATAAACCCGGCCACTCTGCATAGCTTTGCATCACATGCCATTGCAGCTAAATTACAGCTGGATATCTGCTACGTAGACATTTCGAAAGCTCTCGATTCTGTAGACCATACTCTGTTGCTTCATAAACTCTCCAAGTGATTTAATATACATGGCAGTCTTCTGACCCTTCTTGCTGGCTTCCTACATAACCGTTGACAGAGAATGGTAATATCAGGCACTTCATCCTCATGGTTAGCAGTCACCTACGGTATCCCACAAGGCAGTGCTCTTGGCCCCTTGCTGTTTTCCTTGTTTATGGACGATCTGCTGTCCGAACTCAACGAAACAGCAAATACCCTACTTTTTGCTGACGACCGCAAGATATTTAGGGAGATCAGGAATCTAGCAGATGCAGCTCTGCTACAGTCCTGACTTAATGCCCTCTCAAACTGGTGCCGTACTTGGAAACTTATCCCCAATCCTCAAAAATGCAGCCACGACTATAAAGCTACGTTAATCTCCTCTACCAACATCATATTACCTACTCGAGAAGCCCATCAATGTAGTTACGTAACAGCATGACCTAGGTGTAATACTCAATATAAAATTACTTTTTTTTTTTTTTTTTTTTGCTAGTTGCTTTAAGTCACACCGACATAGATAGGTTTTATGGCGACGATGGGACAGGAAAGGCCTATGAATAGGAAGGAAGTGGCCCTGGCCTTCATTAAGGTACAGCCCCAGCATTTGCCTGGTGTGAAAATAGGAAAAGAAGTAAAACCTTCTTCAGGGCTGCCGACAATTTAAGACCCACATAGAAACATATACAACCAATACTACGAAATTACTGGGCATTCTCTACCGCTTCGCAGAAATTTCTGACCCCATTGCTCTTCGTCACTTCTTCCTCACGATCATTCAACCTCTCTTAAACTACTGCTCTCCGATTTGGACAACAGCCTCCCCCTCCAATACCAACCAGTTAGAGCAGTGTCCTTCTTTGCTGCAATTGTAAGGAACAGAAACCCCAAGCTCAGAAAACTGTCTACGCAACAGGTATTAAGGGCAACAAAAGTGTCACCGCTGCAGATCAGGTGACAGGTAGCTTACCTGAGTTTCCTCCATGGGATCTTAAATGGGCATTACCGCTTGGAACATCTTGTCTCCCTCTTCTCTCTCTGTGTTCCTTCCCGCTCCACCAGAACCAAAGACCTCCTCCACATTCCCCACAGTCAGCACTCAATACTTGAACGATCTTTCCTAATCTGCCTCCCAACACTCTAACAATATTAATAGGAGACAAGAGCTTGATATAGCATCAAATAAAAGCATATTTGAGCGGGGTGTAAATAGTCTCTTAAAGATAAGTTGATGTGAAGGGATTATACCGTCATCTTGACCTACGACGACTTGGCTATGAACATGGACATTCTCATGGTTTTCGATTTGGACAGTTGTTATTAGCAGGCTGTGTACCTGATCTTGTTGTATTTTGTTATGTTTGTTATATTTTATTATGAAAGTTTACATTTGTTAATTAGTCTGTTGACAATGCAAGTGAAATTTGCTTAGCATAGCTGTATCTTGTGCTTCGTGAATAAATGAATATATATACTAGCTTGAATGCCAAAAGCCTGGATTAAATTCCAAACTTCTCTGCAGTGTTCATATGGAGTGAGGGCATGGACACCGTTGATGGTGATTCGTCCATCAGGTGGAGATGTTAAGCCTTGAGCAGACCCCTTCGACAGGAGTAGGCTATGTGCCAGCACCGGGTTTCACCCTATCCCTTCCTACTATCATATATCATGTCATTCATTTCATCTCATTAACTCTTCTGATGAGGTCGACGTCACGAAGAGCAACTGATTATAATACCCACCACGACAGATTCATCTCATCTCATGCCCGACCCCATACAGTCCATTTGTTGCACACCTCTTAAAACATTGTGTCCCTCTACGTCTCTTGGTTGGTTAAGAAATTGTTTTCAATGTTATTAAGGAATATATTTGCTATTATTCCTGATAATGGAGAGCCCATGGTTAACCCTTCCTTTTGACAGATTATTTTTTCGGTGAATGCAAAATCGCTTCGGTTTAAGGTTGTTCTTATAACATTATATCGTACATGATTTTCCACAAAAAGTCGGGAAAGATACCAAACTCACACAGAAACACATTAAAATCTGTATGAAACAGCAATCAGTTTGTTTAAACATTTTCGCGGATGTTTTCCAAGCAGCAGCTTACTCATCAGCACGTATTTTCAAATTCCAATAATCTGAACAGGCACATTCAGTTACATTCTTAAAAATTGTAATAGCATCACTCCAAAGACTTGTGGCAAATATTTCCATTATCTTACTTCAAACGGCATCGCCTAATCTAGGTTTACGGTGCACGAATTATGAAAACACATTTCAAGCTCCCTGTCGAATAATGATAATGTTTTATTCCTTACACTGATTTTTTTAAATGAAAAAATTATCTAAATAAGCGTAGCAATAACAAATAGAATAGATTTATTTATCAACACGTCATTTTCCTAATTAAAGATGATACAATAAAACATAATATACAACAAATACACCTTAGTTAACACTAATTTTCTAAAATAATAACCAAGTTCAAACTAAATCTAGAGACCTTTATATATGCATATTTACAACACCTTAAATAAATAAATAAATAAATAAATAAATAAATAAATAAATAAATAAATAAATAAATCTAAATCTCCTTAAATAATTGACATTATTAAACTACATCTAGTAACATTTACATATTTACATATCTTAGAGATATGAGGTCATTCATGAGGTCATTAGGGCACGTCTGATTTTAGATGGGGGCGAGTGAAAAAGGTCCACTGATTCACCCACCTCATTCAGTGACGTTAATGCCCTCACAAGCCACGAATTAGCCCGAGCCACAGTTCTCACTTTAGGTAGACGAAAAAAGGAACATGTAATGGGAATCAGCTCCGGTAATGTTGAGCAATCCACTCTATTCGTCAGACACTTACAAAGAAAGAGGGCTTTGGTACATCTGCGGCGTGAGTGCAATGTCCTCGTGTTCATGGTCTCACAAAAAGACTCTTAATCGGACGAAGAGAGAGTTACTTCTTTTTTTTTTTTTTCTCATGAAAATGATCAGTATAAATAATACAACAAATGTTTCACAATTTAACATGCTTTTTCCTTAGAAAATTCAAGTGATCCATTAATTTTGCCAGTCAGTTTGTTGCACACCTCTTAATACATTGTCTCCCTATACATCTCTTAGTTGATTAAGAAATTTTTTCAATGTTATTAAGGAATATGTTCGCTATTATTTCTGATAATGGGGAGGGCAGATCTCTTTGTATTGAATAGGTGGATATTAAAAATAACACTTGTAACATACTTTGTATTTAACCTAGGTTTATCACACACGTATTATGAAAATATGTTTTCAAACTCGTCCAGCTCCATGGCTAAATGGTTAGTATGCTGGCCGATGGTCACAGGAGTCCCGGGTTCGATTCCCAGCAGGGTCGGAAATTTTAACAATAATTGGTTAATTTCACTGGCATGGGGGATGGGTGTATGTGTCATCTTCATCATCACATCATCCTCATCACGACGCACAGGTCGCGAAAGGGCGTCAAATCAAAAGACCTGCATCTGGTGAGCCGAACTTGTCCTCGGACACTCCAGGCACTAAAAGCCATATGCCATTTCATTTTTTTTTTCAAACTCCTTGTCAAATAATGATAATCTTTTCATTATAAGTTTACATGGGAACAGCCTTTTTGAAATTTAACAAGACACAAAAGTACATAACCTAACCTCAAAAATTAGTTATGCACACCACTGTATCTTGAGAAGTATCACATTCTTATTTTAAATGAGTACATAGTATTAAAATTAAGCAATCGTTTACTTCGGCCTTTATTTCTAAGGAGTCAACAACTTCTGTCATTGCACTTACTGCAAAAACATTCTCCAAATGTCTGTTTATACCAGTCAGAGTTGTGAGGATGAGGAGAGCTCTGGCTTGCTCAAGATCGACTCGATCGTGCGTAGCGAGGAATTGATACGGAAGATGTCAATCACATTTAATATAAACGCTGGAGTCAAGTATGGATACTGATAATGGATGAAAACTAACACGTCCAAAATTTGCCCTAATAACGGATTAATTAGTTAATAGAGTTCTCATTGCAACCGAAGAATATTGCACGGATCAATATAGGAATTTTCGAAGGGCATAGCAACGTTACTAAAACGGGGATAATCTTCTACTGTACTAAAGCAGCCGTGGTCGGATGTGTATCCGAGTCCGACATCTCACTTTAGCCCTAAGTGTCCGTGATCCAAATTCCTCTTCTGCTTTGAATCATCCTTAGCAGGCTTATGATGTCTTTTTCATAAGTTCTTAATGTCCTATAACCAAAACTAACAGTATATTGTAATGTTTTTATAAACATCGCATGATTGTTAAGTATTGAGAAGGTGGATTAAATTTTGTATTTATTTTATGTGAAAACTAACAGAAGTAAATATTTGAGAATTTTAACATTGCCTTAATGATAAATGCGGGTTTTACCCTATTCTGAATTACATTTAGTCGAATATAAAACTGCATTGCACTTATGGAATAATTTTCGGGACTTGAAATTATTTCCGTTAAATGTGGGTTTATGCTAAATCGAGGTGATGGAAAATTGGAGTTATACTGTATCTTCTTCTGAGATATTTTCTCTCTCCAGAAAGTGACCAGCAGTGGACCACTTCTTATATATACAGTTTGTTCAGGCTCTAATTTTAAGCTGTTTATTCCTGAAGGGAGATTTTTTTTCTATTACTGAGAACAGTACAAGTGAAGAGAGTCTTATTTTCCCAAAGAGCGAATGCCAGGTCAACAGAAGTATAAAAGTTGTCAACAACAATATGGTACCCCTTTCCAAATATACTGCGAACACTATTCAGTAAACTGAAAACTACATCAAACCCAAATCCTTTATCACTTGGTGCAGAACCTCCAGACTTTACATTAACTGCATCGTATAAGAGGAACATGGTTAACTCACCTTGAAAAGTTGAATTCCCCACTGGTGGTGGTGCTTATTTGGCAGATACTGAATCAGATGAGTTCTGTATTTAGTAACAACTAATGTCTCATCAATACTGGGTGTTTTCCCTGGAACACAGTGATTTGTAAAACAAGAATTGAAGTGGTCAATGGCTGGCCTAACTTTGAAGACGGGGTCATAGTCCAGGTCATCTGGTTTCTTGCTGCATGTGTTTTCTACAATATGAAAAAAATCTGTTTTTTAGTGGGAAGGGTGTGTCTTGACTAGGGTGTTTAGCTGACCAATAACTTGACAGGTTCTTTTCCTTCACAAGATCCATATTTATGACTAGGCCAGTAAAATGTTTTAAATCCACCATCCCAATTCTACCACCTGGCCATAGACTAAATCAACTGTGCTTCTGTAGAACACCTGACTTATGAATGTATTGTCTGACACGATTGCTGTACTCTCTTGCACTAATAATGTCCAGAACCCAAGCATAAAAATCAGAAAGAAGTACATAATTGGGGCTCCATTACGGGGAGGTATATTTCTGGGTCTTGGGTAGTGAACGGTAAATGAGACGCTTTTCCCAGGGAATTCACCTTCTGGAGGTTCCAAAACACACCAATTTACACTCACACCTTCAATACTTACACTTCCAGTCACTTGAAAACCTGTTTTAGAACCCGGGAGCTCAGCAACATACGTGTCACCGCATTTTAGGACACCCTGTGATAATGTACCCACTGTACTCACACTTTCATTTTTAATTTTGTCATCTGATGAACTCTCCACATTATCCTACACACAGTAATCATCACTATATCATCATAATTAAGACCTTCAATTTCATTATCGTTAATATAAACAGACTCCATATTGCTTTACTAATAACTTGAAGTGTAAAGATAAAAGTGTCTGCCTTCAAAACAAATGCTATTGGTGATTCACAAATACTTTCAAAAATGATGAACCTTCCAACTAGCAGCTAAACATGCCATCTCTGGAGATTCTTACGAACTACGATGATTTTCCCGATCGTCTGTCAGACAGACGATAACAAATGAGAAATAGTTGCCTGTCTCTCAGACATACGGTCTGCAGTTCTTGGGGTAAAAAGAATATCAGCACTTTATTTCAATCTATACAGTAATATTGTAATATTTCTTGATCTGGAATTACTAAAACAATTAAAATCTTCCATAAAACTTTTTAAGAAATAAATAAATTTTGCACCACGAAAGAAATGCAAGAGTACAACAAAGTTGCCACACAGTAACGTCAAAGACCGACAAGTGTTCCGTTTGGATTTAATGTGGATTGCTTGTGCTGAAGTGCTACTAGGAGGCATATATGTCTCACCCTCATTCATAGACGCAACACATCCAATAAGGTCTTAGTAGCAGTGTGAGCCATACAGCTAAGATGAGTGAACATGGAGCATGCTGCGACAGCACATTCGACAATCCCTTGACTAGCTAAACGAGTTTGAGAGATACCACACCCTCAGACTACAAGAGGTAGGTTGGATGTTTTGGCACGCTGTGCACATGAACTTTTCTGACAACACAGTGCACTGTGTTGGAGAAATTGGGAACATGAGGGTACACAAGCGTCAGGAAGGCTTGGCTCGAACCCAGTGGACCACCAGCAGAGAGAATACTTTCATCATGCGGCAGGCTCTAAGGCACTACACAAGTGTCGCTGTGCACCATTCAGAGATATCTTATGGAAGCTGGGGATATGCCTGTGTCAACCAATCCCATATCTAGGCAACTAGCAATGATCCATGCTTCACTGTAGAGCAGTATATCAGCCCAATGAAAGGGGTCATCGTGTGGGGTGCTATTTGTTATGATTCCAGCTCCCCACTGGCAGTGATTGAAGTAGCCATGATAGCATGGTGATAATTCCAGGAAATTCAGCGACCATGTGTGCTTTCCTTTCTGGTGCAACTTGATGAACCCATTTTCCAGCAAGATAATTCCCGGCCTCACACAGCATGGGTATCTCTGGCTTGCCTCCATGATACAAACATGTTTCTTAGGCCAGCAGGTATCAAGACCTCTCGCCCATCAGGAACATTTGGGACCAGACTAGATAGCAATTTCAGCCAGCAGGAACTACGGCAGATTTGAAGGGTCAGTCTGCAGCTGTGGAAAGATGTTCCACATTATGTCTGCAAGCCTCTATACCCGGCTGTATCGCTGCCTGTCCTATGTTAAGGATGGTCCAACACTGTACTGTGTGTGTCCTGCAAGTATGTGTCCCCCCTGCAATATATGCTTGGTGTGGTACAATATTTTGAAGTTTACTTTATCCTACTATAATCTGTGCCAGTACCCACTTATGTGCCTCTGCAATGGCTTCTTCCAGGTGCACAATTTATCTTTGTAAATGACTGTACTTGAAAATTATTCACCCCAAATTTCATAAAAGAAACATAAATCCAGTTACACAAGAATCAAGACTAATTTACCTTTATCTTGGCTCTGAGAGGTGGATGGAAAAGACAGTCAGTTATCCTTGTCAGTAACTCAGTAGGATCGAAAGTTGCTGGTGCTTCCACTTTCCACAATTGACAAGGAATTCCTTGAACAGGTACTTTGGTCCATTCCGGTTTCAATTCATGAATCCTAGGAATTTACAACAACACATTATGGAAATAAAACAATGATTCATTGTTCATAATCAAGAAATTATGGCTATAAAATCCTCTCATCCCAAAAAGTGATCATATAAGGAAATTCACAGACAGAATAAAAATATATCAAACACATTCCAGTTGCTGGACCGCTGACAATGGTTCCTCATTTTATTTCACAGTCTCAAGAGTCAAGTGTACTACTTAATAATTAAATAAGAATGGACATCTCATATTCTGAATAATGGTCCTCATAAAGATATAATCATACTGTATATGATACACAAAAGATATAATAAAAGCATAATATTAAACACATTCTGGAAACAAATGAAGGCAATCTATTTTTTGCAAGAAATATTACCATATTCATAAATAGGTTCTTTTAAAAGAGTCAAATTTTAAAATAAAAATGTAGTTATAGACTTGACATTCTGAATTTATTAAAATAAATACACCACTAACACCAAAAAAAATTTTAATTTAAAATAACCTTCAGTTATTAAAAGTAAGTTCAACTATTGCACATTTTTGAAAGCTGGTTAATTTCTGAAGCAATATTTAATAACAGTGATGATATCTAATGTAACATATTTTCCTCATTAACTCTTAAATGCACAAATTATTTCTTTCAAATATACATTTTTAAAGCACATACTGCACTCCTATAATTATAAGAAAAATATTTCAAAGTCAATACATGATTACTTTTGGATGTGCTACACACATGCAAAACTGTGCAATTAGCTACTGCGGCTACTATTGAACTTCAGACCTAGAAAACACCCATGCTCATGACTACTCTGAGATATACAACATTTCAGTGCGGAGTTTCTGTTAACTGTTTAGACTTCACTTGACTGGCGGCAAGACCTGGATTTGTTACGACACCCCGGAAACAAAACAATCACGTCAATGGATGCACACACACTCACCAAAGAAACAGAGAAAGTTTAAGAAAACCTTCAACGACAAGAAGATGCTACACTATAATTGAGGATAGTTATGTCCACCTTTTCAATACAAAAACAATGTGAGGTCATTAACACATCACATATTTATTACCTTTCAAACATTGGGACCGGTTTCGGCATTATTTGTATGCCATCATCAGCCATAGGAAACTTAGTGACAAGGCCTAAGTACAATATTAACATAACTTACAACATAATTATATGTATATATAAAAATGAACATATTCTTACAGTGACTATTAAAAAATGTTTGGTGTACACCATAAAACCTTATATTAAAATTGGTAGCATATTTTATGCGATATATTATGACTTTATACAATTATTTGACTAAAGTTAAAGCTTATTGTCAGTTTTTCTAAATATTACCAAATGTTAAAAGAGCATCCAGATAACAATTTTCAATCTATAAAAAGTTTTATAACTCCTAGGCGTTAAAGATAATAGTACATTTGTTTGGTCAATAGTGCTAAATTGACATGCATTAAAATGAAATCGCCTACTGTCAGATGGGAAACAGTGACCTATTTGTACTAGGTATGGAGATAAGTTACATTATAAGTCTGTAGTAATTCTATAACTTGCGTTAATATAGTTTGGTTATTTAATAACAAGTCGAATAAAATGATAAATTCGGCTGATATTTTAAACTTTAAAATATTAATTGTCCATTGTAGAGGTCCCTTTTTCAGTGAAGATATATAGTGAGCAAAGCAGTTCCTCTTAGAATTGATTGCAGGTTCACTCTATTTTAGGTGGATTTTGGATTGAATAAATTTCTTATTTCGCAATGTAATGTCGTTAAGCAATGATCGTAATGTAATATTCCGTCATTTATGCTAATGTTGATAAAATGTAGATCGACTTGGTCGAAGTGGACTGGTGAACCAAATTTTCTTGGACCATAACATTCAAGGTCTTTGAGGTTCTAGAAATATCTCGATCCAAGACGGACCTAAGAAGAAAGAATATATATACTATGTATTAGCGTAAGAATAACTAAGTTTAATAGGCATTATTTTCGTTTAAGTAGAAACTCACCCTAAGCACTGTGTTGTCGAGAATGAAGCCGATGAGGAACTGTCTACCGGAAAGGCAGAAAGCAGACTACGAGTATTAGAAGAGGGGCGGAGCATGTTATGTAGGGGAAAGGGGGATCGCGATAATGCGAGGTTATTGGTCGGGAGGGCGTGGATTACGGAGGGGATGGTATATGAGCATATTGCGCACCATTTTGTGTACTGGTTGATTTATTGGTCTTTTTAGACTGTTGATCACTGAAATGAGCGTATCAAACAATATCGTGGGTTTTTCGGAAACCTCATTCAGATTATAATTCGGGTTAAAATACTGATCTAATGATATAAAACATTGTTCCGTTATGTCAAGTAAGGGCCCTTTTTCCATTATTTCTACGACGTCAATATCATGGTTGATGTCATGAAAACTGTGTTTATAGTCATTGATGTGTTGTCCTATAGCTGAAAATCTCCTATATTTAATGGCGTTGACGTGCTCATTGTACCTAACCTTAAAGGATCTCCCTGTTTGTCCAATGTATGTACTATTACAGCTGTTACAGTGAAATCTGTATACGCCCGATTTATCATATGGGTTTGGTGCGTTGACCAGTTTAGCGTTATGAAATATGTCGAGATTTCTGTTGTTGGTTTTAAAAGAGATGCTAATCTTATTCTTCAAAATGTTTGTGATTCTATAGACATTAGGGTTAAATGTGAATGTTGAGCAGACTTTTGGTCTAATTATTTCTTTTTGTAGGTTTGATTTCGGTCTGTGCTTGAACTTATAAATTATTCGTTCTATGAAACTACGATTATAGCCGTTATGGGCTGCAATACTACGTATTGTTTTTAGTTCTCTATTTAAGTCTGATTTTGACATGGGAATGCTAAAAGCTCGGTGTATCATACTATTATAGGTTGCTCGCTTTTGGCTGGGTGGGTGTATGGAGTCCTTATGAATGGTTGTAGCGGTGTGTGTTTGTTTTCTATAGATCTTATATTTAAAGGAATGCGGGAGCCGAGTGATTGTTAGATCTAAAAAGTTAAGAGCTCTGTTGTCCTCGGATTCTATTGTAAACTTAATATCTGGATCAATATTATTAAGGTGTGCCAGGGTGGTAGGTGCGTCTGAAAGATGCTGGTCCATAACTATAAACGTATCATCAACAAATCTGATCCACAAGAGAATGTTATTAAATTTCTTATCATTTTCTATTCTAGTATGTTCAAGAAAATCAAGATATATATCAGCCAAAATACCAGACGCTGGTGACCCCATGGCCAGTCCATCTTGTTTGTATATCACTTTGTCGAATGTAAAGTAATTGCTATTAACCAACAGTTTAAGGATGGTCATAAAATCTGCTATTTCTAATTGACTGAGTTTGCTGTAAGTACGTAAGTTTTTTGAAATTATTGGTAGTAATTTTTCTGGTTTTATGTTTGCATACATGTTGATAATATCAAATGAATGCATCGTATAATGGGGTTGCATTTTAAAGTTGTCTAGTTTTTTAACTAATTCTAGAGTGTTCATCGCGGATTTGTTTGCTTGGAAAGTATAGTGTTTTCTTAGGAACTGTTGTATAAATCGCGCTGTCTTGTAGAGAGGGCTCGGTCTAAAATTTACTATGGGACGTATAGGTACTCCTTCCTTATGGATTTTTGGTTGGGCTTTGACCGTGGGGAGATCAGGATTCATGTTGATCAGCTTGTTTTTTTCGCTATCAGTCAACAGGAAGGTTATGTTTTTTAGTGTCTGTTTTAACTGTTTTTGAATAGATTTAGTTGGATCTTTTTCTATTATTGTAAACGAACTGTCAGTAAAAAAGTTTTTTGTTTTGGATATATAATCAGTTTTGTCCATTATAACAGTGGTGTTTCCTTTGTCCGCTTTGGTGATGATGGTTTTTGTATCTTTAATCTTATTCTTAAGCTGTAGGATCTTTTTTCGGTCTTCGTGTTGCATTGAATTAGTGGTGTAAATTGGTGCATTGAGTATACTGTTTAATTGTTTCTTCGCTTCATATCTAACCTCATTCTGAGTATCAATAGGTATTTTGTTGATTGCCGCTTCTGTTTCTATTACTAGTTGTTTAGTCATGTTCGCTAAGTTATAGTTAGGCCAATTATACTTGGGGCCTTTGGAGAGAATAGCGATTTCTTCTTCGTCAAAGTTAGTGTTGGAAAGATTAATGAGGGGTGGGTGAAATTGAGCTAAAATTTGGCTATGCGCGTTATTAGGGGTAGCGTTCCTGGACGGTCTATTTTCTGTATTTGATTTATTGATTAGGATTTGGAATTTATGGTCTATTGTATGCTGTTTCTGAGAAAGTGTAGTGGTTAGCTTGCTGTGCACTTTTTCTTGAAAAATATTCCATTGTACATTGGTCAGCAACGCAGTGACTTCAAGGTGGGTTTCATATAGGCGATTGTTTAAAAAGGATTTTTTCTTGTATAGAAACTTTAGTTCGTTTTGCAGCCAAAGTTTGTTTGTTTTTTGGTGTACTCTTCTCTGATGTGGTAAAATATGTTGTTTGTTATTCTTCAGAAAATTTGGCGTCAGGTTATTTACGATACATTTTTTAATAAAGTTTATGTCCTTGCCTAACTTTCCTATTTTTATTTTTAAGCTCATATAATGTTGAGCTTTAATCTTTGCTTGGTAAGCTGTTCTATTTAAAGTTAAGAACTTCATTTTGGTCCGTATTGAATTTAGATTTACACTATAAATTGAGGATAGTTATGTCCACCTTTTCAATACAAAAACAATGTGAGGTCATTAACACATCACATATTTATTACCTTTCAAACATTGGGACCGGTTTCGGCATTATTTGTATGCCATCATCAGCCATAGGAAACTTAGTGACAAGGCCTAAGTACAATATTAACATAACTTACAACATAATTATATGTATATATAAAAATGAACATATTCTTACAGTGACTATTAAAAAATGTTTGGTGTACACCATAAAACCTTATATTAAAATTGGTAGCATATTTTATGCGATATATTATGACTTTATACAATTATTTGACTAAAGTTAAAGCTTATTGTCAGTTTTTCTAAATATTACCAAATGTTAAAAGAGCATCCAGATAACAATTTTCAATCTATAAAAACTTTTATAACTCCTAGGCGTTAAAGATAATAGTACATTTGTTTGGTCAATAGTGCTAAATTGACATGCATTAAAATGAAATCGCCTACTGTCAGATGGGAAACAGTGACCTATTTGTACTAGGTATGGAGATAAGTTACATTATAAGTCTGTAGTAATTCTATAACTTGCGTTAATATAGTTTGGTTATTTAATAACAAGTCGAATAAAATGATAAATTCGGCTGATATTTTAAACTTTAAAATATTAATTGTCCATTGTAGAGGTCCCTTTTTCAGTGAAGATATATAGTGAGCAAAGCAGTTCCTCTTAGAATTGATTGCAGGTTCACTCTATTTTAGGTGGATTTTGGATTGAATAAATTTCTTATTTCGCAATGTAATGTCGTTAAGCAATGATCGTAATGTAATATTCCGTCATTTATGCTAATGTTGATAAAATGTAGATCGACTTGGTCGAAGTGGACTGGTGAACCAAATTTTCTTGGACCATAACATTCAAGGTCTTTGAGGTTCTAGAAATATCTCGATCCAAGACGGACCTAAGAAGAAAGAATATATATACTATGTATTAGCGTAAGAATAACTAAGTTTAATAGGCATTATTTTCGTTTAAGTAGAAACTCACCCTAAGCACTGTGTTGTCGAGAATGAAGCCGATGAGGAACTGTCTACCGGAAAGGCAGAAAGCAGACTACGAGTATTAGAAGAGGGGCGGAGCATGTTATGTAGGGGAAGGGGGATCGCGATAATGCGAGGTTATTGGTCGGGAGGGCGTGGATTACGGAGGGGATGGTATATGAGCATATTGCGCATCATTTTGTGTACTGGTTGATTTATTGGTCTTTTTAGACTGTTGATCACTGAAATGAGCGTATCAAACAATATCGTGGGTTTTTCGGAAACCTCATTCAGATTATAATTCGGGTTAAAATACTGATCTAATGATATAAAACATTGTTCCGTTATGTCAAGTAAGGGCCCTTTTTCCATTATTTCTACGACGTCAATATCATGGTTGATGTCATGAAAACTGTGTTTATAGTCATTGATGTGTTGTCCTATAGCTGAAAATCTCCTATATTTAATGGCGTTGACGTGCTCATTGTACCTAACCTTAAAGGATCTCCCTGTTTGTCCAATGTATGTACTATTACAGCTGTTACAGTGAAATCTGTATACGCCCGATTTATCATATGGGTTTGGTGCGTTGACCAGTTTAGCGTTATGAAATATGTCGAGATTTCTGTTGTTGGTTTTAAAAGAGATGCTAATCTTATTCTTCAAAATGTTTGTGATTCTATAGACATTAGGGTTAAATGTGAATGTTGAGTAGACTTTTGGTCTAATTATTTCTTTTTGTAGGTTTGATTTCGGTCTGTGCTTGAACTTATAAATTATTCGTTCTATGAAACTACGATTATAGCCGTTATGGGCTGCAATACTACGTATTGTTTTTAGTTCTCTATTTAAGTCTGATTTTGACATGGGAATGCTAAAAGCTCGGTGTATCATACTATTATAGGTTGCTCGCTTTTGGCTGGGTGGGTGTATGGAGTCCTTATGAATGGTTGTAGCGGTGTGTGTTTGTTTTCTATAGATCTTATATTTAAAGGAATGCGGGAGCCGAGTGATTGTTAGATCTAAAAAGTTAAGAGCTCTGTTGTCCTCGGATTCTATTGTAAACTTAATATCTGGATCAATATTATTAAGGTGTGCCAGGGTGGTAGGTGCGTCTGAAAGATGCTGGTCCATAACTATAAACGTATCATCAACAAATCTGATCCACAAGAGAATGTTATTAAATTTCTTATCATTTTCTATTCTAGTATGTTCAAGAAAATCAAGATATATATCAGCCAAAATACCAGACGCTGGTGACCCCATGGCCAGTCCATCTTGTTTGTATATCACTTTGTCGAATGTAAAGTAATTGCTATTAACCAACAGTTTAAGGATGGTCATAAAATCTGCTATTTCTAATTGACTGAGTTTGCTGTAAGTACGTAAGTTTTTTGAAATTATTGGTAGTAATTTTTCTGGTTTTATGTTTGCATACATGTTGATAATATCAAATGAATGCATCGTATAATGGGGTTGCATTTTAAAGTTGTCTAGTTTTTTAACTAATTCTAGAGTGTTCATCGCGGATTTGTTTGCTTGGAAAGTATAGTGTTTTCTTAGGAACTGTTGTATAAATCGCGCTGTCTTGTAGAGAGGGCTCGGTCTAAAATTTACTATGGGACGTATAGGTACTCCTTCCTTATGGATTTTTGGTTGGGCTTTGACCGTGGGGAGATCAGGATTCATGTTGATCAGCTTGTTTTTTTCGCTATCAGTCAACAGGAAGGTTATGTTTTTTAGTGTCTGTTTTAACTGTTTTTGAATAGATTTAGTTGGATCTTTTTCTATTATTGTAAACGAACTGTCAGTAAAAAAGTTTTTTGTTTTGGATATATAATCAGTTTTGTCCATTATAACAGTGGTGTTTCCTTTGTCCGCTTTGGTGATGATGGTTTTTGTATCTTTAATCTTATTCTTAAGCTGTAGGATCTTTTTTCGGTCTTCGTGTTGCATTGAATTAGTGGTGTAAATTGGTGCATTGAGTATACTGTTTAATTGTTTCTTCGCTTCATATCTAACCTCATTCTGAGTATCAATAGGTATTTTGTTGATTGCCGCTTCTGTTTCTATTACTAGTTGTTTAGTCATGTTCGCTAAGTTATAGTTAGGCCAATTATACTTGGGGCCTTTGGAGAGAATAGCGATTTCTTCTTCGTCAAAGTTAGTGTTGGAAAGATTAATGAGGGGTGGGTGAAATTGAGCTAAAATTTGGCTATGCGCGTTATTAGGGGTAGCGTTCCTGGACGGTCTATTTTCTGTATTTGATTTATTGATTAGGATTTGGAATTTATGGTCTATTGTATGCTGTTTCTGAGAAAGTGTAGTGGTTAGCTTGCTGTGCACTTTTTCTTGAAAAATATTCCATTGTACATTGGTCAGCAACGCAGTGACTTCAAGGTGGGTTTCATATAGGCGATTGTTTAAAAAGGATTTTTTCTTGTATAGAAACTTTAGTTCGTTTTGCAGCCAAAGTTTGTTTGTTTTTTGGTGTACTCTTCTCTGATGTGGTAAAATATGTTGTTTGTTATTCTTCAGAAAATTTGGCGTCAGGTTATTTACGATACATTTTTTAATAAAGTTTATGTCCTTGCCTAACTTTCCTATTTTTATTTTTAAGCTCATATAATGTTGAGCTTTAATCTTTGCTTGGTAAGCTGTTCTATTTAAAGTTAAGAACTTCATTTTGGTCCGTATTGAATTTAGATTTACACTATAAATTGAGGATAGTTATGTCCACCTTTTCAATACAAAAACAATGTGAGGTCATTAACACATCACATATTTATTACCTTTCAAACATTGGGACCGGTTTCGGCATTATTTGTATGCCATCATCAGCCATAGGAAACTTAGTGACAAGGCCTAAGTACAATATTAACATAACTTACAACATAATTATATGTATATATAAAAATGAACATATTCTTACAGTGACTATTAAAAAATGTTTGGTGTACACCATAAAACCTTATATTAAAATTGGTAGCATATTTTATGCGATATATTATGACTTTATACAATTATTTGACTAAAGTTAAAGCTTATTGTCAGTTTTTCTAAATATTACCAAATGTTAAAAGAGCATCCAGATAACAATTTTCAATCTATAAAAACTTTTATAACTCCTAGGCGTTAAAGATAATAGTACATTTGTTTGGTCAATAGTGCTAAATTGACATGCATTAAAATGAAATCGCCTACTGTCAGATGGGAAACAGTGACCTATTTGTACTAGGTATGGAGATAAGTTACATTATAAGTCTGTAGTAATTCTATAACTTGCGTTAATATAGTTTGGTTATTTAATAACAAGTCGAATAAAATGATAAATTCGGCTGATATTTTAAACTTTAAAATATTAATTGTCCATTGTAGAGGTCCCTTTTTCAGTGAAGATATATAGTGAGCAAAGCAGTTCCTCTTAGAATTGATTGCAGGTTCACTCTATTTTAGGTGGATTTTGGATTGAATAAATTTCTTATTTCGCAATGTAATGTCGTTAAGCAATGATCGTAATGTAATATTCCGTCATTTATGCTAATGTTGATAAAATGTAGATCGACTTGGTCGAAGTGGACTGGTGAACCAAATTTTCTTGGACCATAACATTCAAGGTCTTTGAGGTTCTAGAAATATCTCGATCCAAGACGGACCTAAGAAGAAAGAATATATATACTATGTATTAGCGTAAGAATAACTAAGTTTAATAGGCATTATTTTCGTTTAAGTAGAAACTCACCCTAAGCACTGTGTTGTCGAGAATGAAGCCGATGAGGAACTGTCTACCGGAAAGGCAGAAAGCAGACTACGAGTATTAGAAGAGGGGCGGAGCATGTTATGTAGGGGAAGGGGGATCGCGATAATGCGAGGTTATTGGTCGGGAGGGCGTGGATTACGGAGGGGATGGTATATGAGCATATTGCGCACCATTTTGTGTACTGGTTGATTTATTGGTCTTTTTAGACTGTTGATCACTGAAATGAGCGTATCAAACAATATCGTGGGTTTTTCGGAAACCTCATTCAGATTATAATTCGGGTTAAAATACTGATCTAATGATATAAAACATTGTTCCGTTATGTCAAGTAAGGGCCCTTTTTCCATTATTTCTACGACGTCAATATCATGGTTGATGTCATGAAAACTGTGTTTATAGTCATTGATGTGTTGTCCTATAGCTGAAAATCTCCTATATTTAATGGCGTTGACGTGCTCATTGTACCTAACCTTAAAGGATCTCCCTGTTTGTCCAATGTATGTACTATTACAGCTGTTACAGTGAAATCTGTATACGCCCGATTTATCATATGGGTTTGGTGCGTTGACCAGTTTAGCGTTATGAAATATGTCGAGATTTCTGTTGTTGGTTTTAAAAGAGATGCTAATCTTATTCTTCAAAATGTTTGTGATTCTATAGACATTAGGGTTAAATGTGAATGTTGAGTAGACTTTTGGTCTAATTATTTCTTTTTGTAGGTTTGATTTCGGTCTGTGCTTGAACTTATAAATTATTCGTTCTATGAAACTACGATTATAGCCGTTATGGGCTGCAATACTACGTATTGTTTTTAGTTCTCTATTTAAGTCTGATTTTGACATGGGAATGCTAAAAGCTCGGTGTATCATACTATTATAGGTTGCTCGCTTTTGGCTGGGTGGGTGTATGGAGTCCTTATGAATGGTTGTAGCGGTGTGTGTTTGTTTTCTATAGATCTTATATTTAAAGGAATGCGGGAGCCGAGTGATTGTTAGATCTAAAAAGTTAAGAGCTCTGTTGTCCTCGGATTCTATTGTAAACTTAATATCTGGATCAATATTATTAAGGTGTGCCAGGGTGGTAGGTGCGTCTGAAAGATGCTGGTCCATAACTATAAACGTATCATCAACAAATCTGATCCACAAGAGAATGTTATTAAATTTCTTATCATTTTCTATTCTAGTATGTTCAAGAAAATCAAGATATATATCAGCCAAAATACCAGACGCTGGTGACCCCATGGCCAGTCCATCTTGTTTGTATATCACTTTGTCGAATGTAAAGTAATTGCTATTAACCAACAGTTTAAGGATGGTCATAAAATCTGCTATTTCTAATTGACTGAGTTTGCTGTAAGTACGTAAGTTTTTTGAAATTATTGGTAGTAATTTTTCTGGTTTTATGTTTGCATACATGTTGATAATATCAAATGAATGCATCGTATAATGGGGTTGCATTTTAAAGTTGTCTAGTTTTTTAACTAATTCTAGAGTGTTCATCGCGGATTTGTTTGCTTGGAAAGTATAGTGTTTTCTTAGGAACTGTTGTATAAATCGCGCTGTCTTGTAGAGAGGGCTCGGTCTAAAATTTACTATGGGACGTATAGGTACTCCTTCCTTATGGATTTTTGGTTGGGCTTTGACCGTGGGGAGATCAGGATTCATGTTGATCAGCTTGTTTTTTTCGCTATCAGTCAACAGGAAGGTTATGTTTTTTAGTGTCTGTTTTAACTGTTTTTGAATAGATTTAGTTGGATCTTTTTCTATTATTGTAAACGAACTGTCAGTAAAAAAGTTTTTTGTTTTGGATATATAATCAGTTTTGTCCATTATAACAGTGGTGTTTCCTTTGTCCGCTTTGGTGATGATGGTTTTTGTATCTTTAATCTTATTCTTAAGCTGTAGGATCTTTTTTCGGTCTTCGTGTTGCATTGAATTAGTGGTGTAAATTGGTGCATTGAGTATACTGTTTAATTGTTTCTTCGCTTCATATCTAACCTCATTCTGAGTATCAATAGGTATTTTGTTGATTGCCGCTTCTGTTTCTATTACTAGTTGTTTAGTCATGTTCGCTAAGTTATAGTTAGGCCAATTATACTTGGGGCCTTTGGAGAGAATAGCGATTTCTTCTTCGTCAAAGTTAGTGTTGGAAAGATTAATGAGGGGTGGGTGAAATTGAGCTAAAATTTGGCTATGCGCGTTATTAGGGGTAGCGTTCCTGGACGGTCTATTTTCTGTATTTGATTTATTGATTAGGATTTGGAATTTATGGTCTATTGTATGCTGTTTCTGAGAAAGTGTAGTGGTTAGCTTGCTGTGCACTTTTTCTTGAAAAATATTCCATTGTACATTGGTCAGCAACGCAGTGACTTCAAGGTGGGTTTCATATAGGCGATTGTTTAAAAAGGATTTTTTCTTGTATAGAAACTTTAGTTCGTTTTGCAGCCAAAGTTTGTTTGTTTTTTGGTGTACTCTTCTCTGATGTGGTAAAATATGTTGTTTGTTATTCTTCAGAAAATTTGGCGTCAGGTTATTTACGATACATTTTTTAATAAAGTTTATGTCCTTGCCTAACTTTCCTATTTTTATTTTTAAGCTCATATAATGTTGAGCTTTAATCTTTGCTTGGTAAGCTGTTCTATTTAAAGTTAAGAACTTCATTTTGGTCCGTATTGAATTTAGATTTACACTATAAATTGAGGATAGTTATGTCCACCTTTTCAATACAAAAACAATGTGAGGTCATTAACACATCACATATTTATTACCTTTCAAACATTGGGACCGGTTTCGGCATTATTTGTATGCCATCATCAGCCATAGGAAACTTAGTGACAAGGCCTAAGTACAATATTAACATAACTTACAACATAATTATATGTATATATAAAAATGAACATATTCTTACAGTGACTATTAAAAAATGTTTGGTGTACACCATAAAACCTTATATTAAAATTTTAAATTTTCTGAAGAATAACAAACAACATATTTTACCACATCAGAGAAGAGTACACCAAAAAACAAACAAACTTTGGCTGCAAAACGAACTAAAGTTTCTATACAAGAAAAAATCCTTTTTAAACAATCGCCTATATGAAACCCACCTTGAAGTCACTGCGTTGCTGACCAATGTACAATGGAATATTTTTCAAGAAAAAGTGCACAGCAAGCTAACCACTACACTTTCTCAGAAACAGCATACAATAGACCATAAATTCCAAATCCTAATCAATAAATCAAATACAGAAAATAGACCGTCCAGGAACGCTACCCCTAATAACGCGCATAGCCAAATTTTAGCTCAATTTCACCCACCCCTCATTAATCTTTCCAACACTAACTTTGACGAAGAAGAAATCGCTATTCTCTCCAAAGGCCCCAAGTATAATTGGCCTAACTATAACTTAGCGAACATGACTAAACAACTAGTAATAGAAACAGAAGCGGCAATCAACAAAATACCTATTGATACTCAGAATGAGGTTAGATATGAAGCGAAGAAACAATTAAACAGTATACTCAATGCACCAATTTACACCACTAATTCAATGCAACACGAAGACCGAAAAAAGATCCTACAGCTTAAGAATAAGATTAAAGATACAAAAACCATCATCACCAAAGCGGACAAAGGAAACACCACTGTTATAATGGACAAAACTGATTATATATCCAAAACAAAAAACTTTTTTACTGACAGTTCGTTTACAATAATAGAAAAAGATCCAACTAAATCTATTCAAAAACAGTTAAAACAGACACTAAAAAACATAACCTTCCTGTTGACTGATAGCGAAAAAAACAAGCTGATCAACATGAATCCTGATCTCCCCACGGTCAAAGCCCAACCAAAAATCCATAAGGAAGGAGTACCTATACGTCCCATAGTAAATTTTAGACCGAGCCCTCTCTACAAGACAGCGCGATTTATACAACAGTTCCTAAGAAAACACTATACTTTCCAAGCAAACAAATCCGCGATGAACACTCTAGAATTAGTTAAAAAACTAGACAACTTTAAAATGCAACCCCATTATACGATGCATTCATTTGATATTATCAACATGTATGCAAACATAAAACCAGAAAAATTACTACCAATAATTTCAAAAAACTTACGTACTTACAGCAAACTCAGTCAATTAGAAATAGCAGATTTTATGACCATCCTTAAACTGTTGGTTAATAGCAATTACTTTACATTCGACAAAGTGATATACAAACAAGATGGACTGGCCATGGGGTCACCAGCGTCTGGTATTTTGGCTGATATATATCTTGATTTTCTTGAACATACTAGAATAGAAAATGATAAGAAATTTAATAACATTCTCTTGTGGATCAGATTTGTTGATGATACGTTTATAGTTATGGACCAGCATCTTTCAGACGCACCTACCACCCTGGCACACCTTAATAATATTGATCCAGATATTAAGTTTACAATAGAATCCGAGGACAACAGAGCTCTTAACTTTTTAGATCTAACAATCACTCGGCTCCCGCATTCCTTTAAATATAAGATCTATAGAAAACAAACACACACCGCTACAACCATTCATAAGGACTCCATACACCCACCCAGCCAAAAGCGAGCAACCTATAATAGTATGATACACCGAGCTTTTAGCATTCCCATGTCAAAATCAGACTTAAATAGAGAACTAAAAACAATAC
Organism: Anabrus simplex; assembly: GCF_040414725.1. Taxonomy (NCBI): domain Eukaryota; kingdom Metazoa; phylum Arthropoda; class Insecta; order Orthoptera; family Tettigoniidae; genus Anabrus; species Anabrus simplex. Next base: position 1,519,719,632 of record NC_090265.1, on the reverse strand, counting down.
GTAGTATTGCAGCCCATAACGGCTATAATCGTAGTTTCATAGAACGAATAATTTATAAGTTCAAGCACAGACCGAAATCAAACCTACAAAAAGAAATAATTAGACCAAAAGTCTACTCAACATTCACATTTAACCCTAATGTCTATAGAATCACAAACATTTTGAAGAATAAGATTAGCATCTCTTTTAAAACCAACAACAGAAATCTCGACATATTTCATAACGCTAAACTGGTCAACGCACCAAACCCATATGATAAATCGGGCGTATACAGATTTCACTGTAACAGCTGTAATAGTACATACATTGGACAAACAGGGAGATCCTTTAAGGTTAGGTACAATGAGCACGTCAACGCCATTAAATATAGGAGATTTTCAGCTATAGGACAACACATCAATGACTATAAACACAGTTTTCATGACATCAACCATGATATTGACGTCGTAGAAATAATGGAAAAAGGGCCCTTACTTGACATAACGGAACAATGTTTTATATCATTAGATCAGTATTTTAACCCGAATTATAATCTGAATGAGGTTTCCGAAAAACCCACGATATTGTTTGATACGCTCATTTCAGTGATCAACAGTCTAAAAAGACCAATAAATCAACCAGTACACAAAATGGTGCGCAATATGCTCATATACCATCCCCTCCGTAATCCACGCCCTCCCGACCAATAACCTCGCATTATCGCGATCCCCCTTCCCCTACATAACATGCTCCGCCCCTCTTCTAATACTCGTAGTCTGCTTTCTGCCTTTCCGGTAGACAGTTCCTCATCGGCTTCATTCTCGACAACACAGTGCTTAGGGTGAGTTTCTACTTAAACGAAAATAATGCCTATTAAACTTAGTTATTCTTACGCTAATACATAGTATATATATTCTTTCTTCTTAGGTCCGTCTTGGATCGAGATATTTCTAGAACCTCAAAGACCTTGAATGTTATGGTCCAAGAAAATTTGGTTCACCAGTCCACTTCGACCAAGTCGATCTACATTTTATCAACATTAGCATAAATGACGGAATATTACATTACGATCATTGCTTAACGACATTACATTGCGAAATAAGAAATTTATTCAATCCAAAATCCACCTAAAATAGAGTGAACCTGCAATCAATTCTAAGAGGAACTGCTTTGCTCACTATATATCTTCACTGAAAAAGGGACCTCTACAATGGACAATTAATATTTTAAAGTTTAAAATATCAGCCGAATTTATCATTTTATTCGACTTGTTATTAAATAACCAAACTATATTAACGCAAGTTATAGAATTACTACAGACTTATAATGTAACTTATCTCCATACCTAGTACAAATAGGTCACTGTTTCCCATCTGACAGTAGGCGATTTCATTTTAATGCATGTCAATTTAGCACTATTGACCAAACAAATGTACTATTATCTTTAACGCCTAGGAGTTATAAAAGTTTTTATAGATTGAAAATTGTTATCTGGATGCTCTTTTAACATTTGGTAATATTTAGAAAAACTGACAATAAGCTTTAACTTTAGTCAAATAATTGTATAAAGTCATAATATATCGCATAAAATATGCTACCAATTTTAATATAAGGTTTTATGGTGTACACCAAACATTTTTTAATAGTCACTGTAAGAATATGTTCATTTTTATATATACATATAATTATGTTGTAAGTTATGTTAATATTGTACTTAGGCCTTGTCACTAAGTTTCCTATGGCTGATGATGGCATACAAATAATGCCGAAACCGGTCCCAATGTTTGAAAGGTAATAAATATGTGATGTGTTAATGACCTCACATTGTTTTTGTATTGAAAAGGTGGACATAACTATCCTCAATTTATAGTGTAAATCTAAATTCAATACGGACCAAAATGAAGTTCTTAACTTTAAATAGAACAGCTTACCAAGCAAAGATTAAAGCTCAACATTATATGAGCTTAAAAATAAAAATAGGAAAGTTAGGCAAGGACATAAACTTTATTAAAAAATGTATCGTAAATAACCTGACGCCAAATTTTCTGAAGAATAACAAACAACATATTTTACCACATCAGAGAAGAGTACACCAAAAAACAAACAAACTTTGGCTGCAAAACGAACTAAAGTTTCTATACAAGAAAAAATCCTTTTTAAACAATCGCCTATATGAAACCCACCTTGAAGTCACTGCGTTGCTGACCAATGTACAATGGAATATTTTTCAAGAAAAAGTGCACAGCAAGCTAACCACTACACTTTCTCAGAAACAGCATACAATAGACCATAAATTCCAAATCCTAATCAATAAATCAAATACAGAAAATAGACCGTCCAGGAACGCTACCCCTAATAACGCGCATAGCCAAATTTTAGCTCAATTTCACCCACCCCTCATTAATCTTTCCAACACTAACTTTGACGAAGAAGAAATCGCTATTCTCTCCAAAGGCCCCAAGTATAATTGGCCTAACTATAACTTAGCGAACATGACTAAACAACTAGTAATAGAAACAGAAGCGGCAATCAACAAAATACCTATTGATACTCAGAATGAGGTTAGATATGAAGCGAAGAAACAATTAAACAGTATACTCAATGCACCAATTTACACCACTAATTCAATGCAACACGAAGACCGAAAAAAGATCCTACAGCTTAAGAATAAGATTAAAGATACAAAAACCATCATCACCAAAGCGGACAAAGGAAACACCACTGTTATAATGGACAAAACTGATTATATATCCAAAACAAAAAACTTTTTTACTGACAGTTCGTTTACAATAATAGAAAAAGATCCAACTAAATCTATTCAAAAACAGTTAAAACAGACACTAAAAAACATAACCTTCCTGTTGACTGATAGCGAAAAAAACAAGCTGATCAACATGAATCCTGATCTCCCCACGGTCAAAGCCCAACCAAAAATCCATAAGGAAGGAGTACCTATACGTCCCATAGTAAATTTTAGACCGAGCCCTCTCTACAAGACAGCGCGATTTATACAACAGTTCCTAAGAAAACACTATACTTTCCAAGCAAACAAATCCGCGATGAACACTCTAGAATTAGTTAAAAAACTAGACACCTTTAAAATGCAACCCCATTATACGATGCATTCATTTGATATTATCAACATGTATGCAAACATAAAACCAGAAAAATTACTACCAATAATTTCAAAAAACTTACGTACTTACAGCAAACTCAGTCAATTAGAAATAGCAGATTTTATGACCATCCTTAAACTGTTGGTTAATAGCAATTACTTTACATTCGACAAAGTGATATACAAACAAGATGGACTGGCCATGGGGTCACCAGCGTCTGGTATTTTGGCTGATATATATCTTGATTTTCTTGAACATACTAGAATAGAAAATGATAAGAAATTTAATAACATTCTCTTGTGGATCAGATTTGTTGATGATACGTTTATAGTTATGGACCAGCATCTTTCAGACGCACCTACCACCCTGGCACACCTTAATAATATTGATCCAGATATTAACTTTACAATAGAATCCGAGGACAACAGAGCTCTTAACTTTTTAGATCTAACAATCACTCGGCTCCCGCATTCCTTTAAATATAAGATCTATAGAAAACAAACACACACCGCTACAACCATTCATAAGGACTCCATACACCCACCCAGCCAAAAGCGAGCAACCTATAATAGTATGATACACCGAGCTTTTAGCATTCCCATGTCAAAATCAGACTTAAATAGAGAACTAAAAACAATACGTAGTATTGCAGCCCATAACGGCTATAATCGTAGTTTCATAGAACGAATAATTTATAAGTTCAAGCACAGACCGAAATCAAACCTACAAAAAGAAATAATTAGACCAAAAGTCTACTCAACATTCACATTTAACCCTAATGTCTATAGAATCACAAACATTTTGAAGAATAAGATTAGCATCTCTTTTAAAACCAACAACAGAAATCTCGACATATTTCATAACGCTAAACTGGTCAACGCACCAAACCCATATGATAAATCGGGCGTATACAGATTTCACTGTAACAGCTGTAATAGTACATACATTGGACAAACAGGGAGATCCTTTAAGGTTAGGTACAATGAGCACGTCAACGCCATTAAATATAGGAGATTTTCAGCTATAGGACAACACATCAATGACTATAAACACAGTTTTCATGACATCAACCATGATATTGACGTCGTAGAAATAATGGAAAAAGGGCCCTTACTTGACATAACGGAACAATGTTTTATATCATTAGATCAGTATTTTAACCCGAATTATAATCTGAATGAGGTTTCCGAAAAACCCACGATATTGTTTGATACGCTCATTTCAGTGATCAACAGTCTAAAAAGACCAATAAATCAACCAGTACACAAAATGGTGCGCAATATGCTCATATACCATCCCCTCCGTAATCCACGCCCTCCCGACCAATAACCTCGCATTATCGCGATCCCCCTTCCCCTACATAACATGCTCCGCCCCTCTTCTAATACTCGTAGTCTGCTTTCTGCCTTTCCGGTAGACAGTTCCTCATCGGCTTCATTCTCGACAACACAGTGCTTAGGGTGAGTTTCTACTTAAACGAAAATAATGCCTATTAAACTTAGTTATTCTTACGCTAATACATAGTATATATATTCTTTCTTCTTAGGTCCGTCTTGGATCGAGATATTTCTAGAACCTCAAAGACCTTGAATGTTATGGTCCAAGAAAATTTGGTTCACCAGTCCACTTCGACCAAGTCGATCTACATTTTATCAACATTAGCATAAATGACGGAATATTACATTACGATCATTGCTTAACGACATTACATTGCGAAATAAGAAATTTATTCAATCCAAAATCCACCTAAAATAGAGTGAACCTGCAATCAATTCTAAGAGGAACTGCTTTGCTCACTATATATCTTCACTGAAAAAGGGACCTCTACAATGGACAATTAATATTTTAAAGTTTAAAATATCAGCCGAATTTATCATTTTATTCGACTTGTTATTAAATAACCAAACTATATTAACGCAAGTTATAGAATTACTACAGACTTATAATGTAACTTATCTCCATACCTAGTACAAATAGGTCACTGTTTCCCATCTGACAGTAGGCGATTTCATTTTAATGCATGTCAATTTAGCACTATTGACCAAACAAATGTACTATTATCTTTAACGCCTAGGAGTTATAAAAGTTTTTATAGATTGAAAATTGTTATCTGGATGCTCTTTTAACATTTGGTAATATTTAGAAAAACTGACAATAAGCTTTAACTTTAGTCAAATAATTGTATAAAGTCATAATATATCGCATAAAATATGCTACCAATTTTAATATAAGGTTTTATGGTGTACACCAAACATTTTTTAATAGTCACTGTAAGAATATGTTCATTTTTATATATACATATAATTATGTTGTAAGTTATGTTAATATTGTACTTAGGCCTTGTCACTAAGTTTCCTATGGCTGATGATGGCATACAAATAATGCCGAAACCGGTCCCAATGTTTGAAAGGTAATAAATATGTGATGTGTTAATGACCTCACATTGTTTTTGTATTGAAAAGGTGGACATAACTATCCTCAATTTATAGTGTAAATCTAAATTCAATACGGACCAAAATGAAGTTCTTAACTTTAAAAAGAAGATGGTAGCTACAGTATTGTGGGACCAAAAAGATGTGTTGCCCGTCGAGTTTATGGAACAGGGGTCTACGATCAGTGCAGCTGTTTATGCCAGACTTTACGATGTCTGCGGAGACCCATACAGAACAAACTCGGAGGCATGCTGATGCTCGAGGTCCTCTTGATTCATAACAATGCTTGCCTTCACAAAACTCATGTCACCTAACAACTTCTTGAGGAATATGAATGAGATGTTTTTGACCACCTGCTGTACAGCCCCAATTTAGCGTCGACTTCCACCTATTCCCAGGACTGAAAAAGTGGCTGGGAGTGCGGAGGTTCAAGGAAGATGAAGATCTTCAAACAATGTTTGTGCCTATCTGAACTCACTGGTGGGACCAAAAAGCTTCAACAGGTATGACAAATGCCTCAAACTTCATGGTGATTATGTTGAAAACTAACCACATTTGTACCTAACATTTGGTAATAAATTCGTTTGGCTATGTACACTCTTCTTTTATTTATGACCCACCAGGAAAAAAAAAAAAAACCACACACCAGGCTTAGTAATAAGAGAAACCTACAAAAAGTGGATGCCTTTTGGGAAACTCCCTCAACTTCATGTAAAAATCATGTTCGATAACTTCAATGCTCAGGTTGGCAGGGAAAAGAAGTATAGAAAAAAATCATGGGGTACTACCCCGGCATATAGACAAACAAATAAAAATGGTGAAAGGCTTATTGCATTCTGTACATAATTCAACCTTAAAATAATGTTAACATATTTTGAAGCCCTCCTAAGGAAAGAGAAAACATGAGTCTCTCCTAACAAAATGCTAGGGGAGTTCCAGATCAACCATGTCACAATAACAGACCAAAATTGAAAAGAAATTCCAAACATGAAAGGAAGAAAGAGCGCTAACATCGACTCAGTACCTCTCAGAGATCAAGGTCAAATTCTAGACAGACAAACCCAAACCAAAAGCAAGTAAGAACCCCAGAATCAATACAGAGACACTGAAGCAGAATAAAGATAGGCATCTTGAAAACCTGTCTAACCTGATTTACGCGCATTCGGAAAGATAAATTCCCCAAAATTTTAAATAAGACCCGCACCCAATTCTGGAAACGATATTTTCGGGAGAAAAAAAAAAAACAAAAACCACAGTGCGGGTAGTATTTGAGATTATACGGTACGATATTTTGCTCTTTTTCGACTTAATGATTTTAGCAAGTATTTCAGTTGCGTCTTCCACTGCTGCTTGAGGCTGTATGTATAGACCTGAGATTGTGGTGTGTGCTGTTCTAATGATGACAATGTTTTCTTCTTTATATGAATACACTGAACACTTCAGATATACTTGTCCAATAACCTTTTGCTAGTGCTGTAATGTGACATGATCAAGCAAAGGGCTAACCTATACATTAGCTGGCACTAATGTATAGGTTATTGTTATTGTTTAGTACAATATACTACCTATATAACTCAACAACCTACCGAAATAGATCAGTGAGCAAAATTGCTATTTATGCAGGCATTTTAAAATTAATATATAAATAAAAAAATTAAGTATTTTTCAGAACATTGCTGTGGTCATGCTTAACGCACTGCTTCCAACTCCATAAGATCTCTGCTTTTTAACAGAAAAATGCCCAGCTAGATAATATACTGATTACCTTCTGTAACTTCAACTGAATCTAAAGTATCAACTCGCATACACTGCCACTAGAAATGATCCCTCAGTCAGTGTGTGATTAAACTTGGTTGGTGAAAACTTGATGAGATTTGAACAAGTCTTTCCAAAACCAAGTTTTGTCAATCCACATAGCAGACCAACTTGGAAACAGCTTGTGTACATTTTCAACCGAGGCAGATCCAGGGAGGAGCTAAGGGGGCTTAAGCCCTTCCCCCCACCTCTAGCTACATTTACAAGTTGTTTCATACCTGGCCTGGTCTTTCTCCATCTGGTTCATTATTCTGACAAAATTCTTGCTTTCTGATACATATGTATACTCATTAACATGACCATCATGGCCGCATTTGACTTCTAACTGTACATGCAAACTTAGCCCAAGGAGATCAAATGCAGTAGAACCTCGATTATACGTTCCCGGAAACTATGTTTTTCCGTACTATTTGTTCAAATTACGTGGTCCCCCGACCATCCTAATTAAATCATGTTGTAAAAATCCTGCATTATCCGTTCGTCAAAGAAACAATTTCCCGGATCAACCGTCCAGAAATGTCCGTCCCATCAACGCTAAATTCTTGATCACGCGTTTTTTCAAAAAAATTATTTTACGAAAGGATGGCTATGGCATAATTACGGATCTTGGTGTTGACGTCCCGTCATTGTGGTAATTTGAAGAAGTACTGTATTGGAAAAGCGATCGACGGTGAACTTGCATAAGGGATCATCTTAGCATCGCATTCGGGTAGTACTGTTTAGAGAATCCTCAGAAATCATAAAACAGAGAGTGGAGAGTGGAAGGAGACAGAGCGCATTTCGAAGTTCTATTTGAAGATGGAACGAGTTTTGTCAAATGTTCGTACTTGCAAAACGTAAGGGTTTGATGTTTATTTCTTTACTTTTTCGAGTGTCTCGCCGAACAGGTTTTCGGCATTTCTCTCAGGGTACTGTAGTCCCTGGGCTTTCAGGCAGGTACCGAAACTGCTTCTTCTTAAGTAACACATATGTAGTATTTTAACATTCTTGTACACGATTGTGTTTTTGATTTATTAGTTTCATTTTCTGTATTGATAGTTCTCGTATATTATAGATAAGAACGGTTTCGAAACCGGTACTGTAAGTAGGATCTTATATAAATAAAACTTGTATTGATAAGGTGGAACCTTTCTTATCTATAATATACGATTGTGTTATCAAGACCAGAAGAGATATTGCACCTTACATACATAAAGCCATGGGAGGTTTTGGGATTGCCTATTACTGTTTTCGTCCTAATATAGGACTGGGAATTTCACGTTTTTGTGTTAAAATGTTATAGAAGCCGCAGTTGTTTTATTTGTGCACGTTACATTTAAAAACTTTGTATCTGTTATTACGCACTCGTACCGACATTTACAGCGAGCACACTTTCCAGCTGAGCTCAAGGTCGTGAATAATCGTAATTTCGTAAGTGTTAATGATATTTTTTCTCTTTCCAATTTGATTGTGATTAGTGACGGGCAGAACTAAATATAATGCATTCGAGAACTTGAGAATTGATACTTTCAAAACCATATTATCAAGTTCAACATAACCTTTAAAAGTCGATTTAGACCTAATTTACGCGGTATAAGATTTCCATAAACTGACTAGGAACAGTATACCGGTGACCAAATTACAATGGAAGATTTATAAAAAAAAAAGGGGGTTCTGCCATAATGTTCAATGCTTTTGAATCTAATGTGCTTTATTTTATTAGATTAGAGAATGAAAAAATACTTGTAGTTGATTGTTGTTTGGCTTGGTGTTACGGGTATTAGATTTTTCGAAGAGATCAAAGTTGCTGAAGTGAAAGAAGTTTTCAAAGGAATATGACGAAGTTTTCAGAGGAAACTGACAAAGTTTCCCCGGTAAAAATGAATGTAAAGTTTTGAGATTTTTAAGTCTCATACCAGTAATTAACGTTTGAAGCCAGCCCCGTGGTCTAGCTTGCCTGCCTCTCAGCTGGGGGGGGGGGTTCGATTACTGGCCAGATCAGGCATTTTTACCTGGATATGAGGGCTGGTTCCAGGTTCAGTCATTCTACGATTACCTTTAATTGAGGAGCTATTTAATGGTGATATGGCGACCCCAGTCTAGAGAGCCAGGAATAATGGCCGAGGGGATTCGACACAGTGACCATGCGTCACCTCGCAATCTGCAGGCTTTTGGACCGACGGCGGTTGCTTGGTAGGCAGAAGTCCCACTGGGGCTGTAGTTAGGTTTGGTTTAGGGGCGTTTGTAAGATTATAATTATACATATTTCATTTTTGTGATGTTTAGTAGCCAAATTGTTGATGGTTCATTTGTTCCCGGATTTTTCGTTTTCCCGTGTTGTACGTTTTTTTTCCATGGTCCCTCCAAAAACGGAGAATCCAGGTTCCACTGTATGTCGCCTGTGTCGTCCTGTGGTGTTACGACATTATGTTCCCCGATCTTGTCTAGCTTTTCCATGGCTCTTCTTCTAAGATTTCATCTTGTTGAAGTGTAATGGAGAGCGACACGATAATTCTTGAGGCTTGTTTTTAAAAGCATTATTTCAACCATTTTAAGTTGTAATCACTAGTGATCTCTGAGGTTTCCAACATGCTTTATTGCACTTACATGTATGGCCTGATTAAGGTATTTTAACTACTATTTTTACGGTTCTTTCACCATTTTCCCTTTTTTTTTTGTGGGGGGGTGATGATTGGTCATGTGGGACATGTTTGCTTTATATCACCATGTGGCATTATGCTTGGCTACTATCTTTTTTATCTCCGTAGCTTTTTATTTATTTTGTGGCCCGTCTTGGTTCATACTGTTGTTGTCCATGTGACATTTATATTAGCTTATGTTTTTCTTGGTATCACAACTAGACATATTTATTACAATACAATGGATTTATTTTGTCTGGCAAGATTAACCCTCTACTGCCCAATGTGACTTTGAAGTCACACATCATTCTGTACACATTTTCTACTGTTAGAATGCACTTGAGCCACTACTTCCCAGTGTAACTTTCAAGTTACAGTATGGCTGTGTGATTTTCAACTGTTTATAGTTTAATAGTTATATGCATAAGCCACCAGGAAGCGCCAAATATATGGTTGGGAGCATTTCCCAGGCACATGGCGGATAGCTAGTTTTACAATTATGTTTTGTGTTATTACTAACAAATTATATGCATAAAAAATATAGAAACCAAAGGTAAGCATCTTGAATATTTTATGAGACTGTTATTTTATAAATGAGTCAATTTTCACATATCAGAACATTACTGCCCAGTGTGACCTGGAAGTCACAAACCTAATTTTTGAAAATCAAAAATGAAAATTCAATAAAAACTGCATTTATGTGTAGTTTACAACATATTTACCTAGTATATGGCAGAGACAATTTTTTAAAACACAACAAAATAATTTGGCCAGTAGAGGGTTAAGGCCATTAGGCCCTCTCTTCCATCTAACCAGAAAATACAGTATCTACATGTGCAAATTAAAATAAATAGACTTAGGCCTACAATTGAAACATCTTGTAACTACTAAACAATGCAATATTATGATGAAAAGCAAAAAATTAAAAATTGGAAAATGATGATGATGATGATGATGATGAAGATGATTATTTACACAATTATGACATGATTACCTAATTTCAATTAACCTTGATAATAACAGTGAGTCTATAGTTTGAGGAAGGCCAAATCTACAAAAATTTCCTTAACATACAAATAACAATATAGGACTTCATCTATTACTTACTAGGTAGCGGTGACAAAGTTGCCTAAAACTAGCAGGTGAGGCTCCTCTAACAGAGACGGGTAGTGTATTCCACTGTCGTGCCGAAGAAATAACAAATGAGTTTGTGTATCGTATGGTGTGGTGAGGTGGAATAGATAAGAGTGTATCAGATTTTGACCGTGTTCCGAAACTGTGATTGGATGAGAGGTGGTGAAATTTACTGTACAAGTAGGGAGGTGAGCATGAGGAGAGTATTCGATGAAGAAGGCATAAAGCATGAAGATTACGGCGCTGTTTGAGTTTTAGCCAACCGAGTTCATCGTAGGCAGGTGTAACATGGTCAAAGTAACGTAGGTCACATATGTAGCGAATGCAAGCGTTTTGTGCGCATTGTCTGTCGTTAAGAGTAGCAGTCAGGTCGTTGTACACGGTGTCACAGTAGTCGAAATGAGGTAATACAAGAGTGCAAATGAGGCAAATTGAGTGAATGAGCGGTTGCACACTGGAAGTGTGTTACATCGACTTTATGGTTCATGTTGTGGAGGTCTCCATCTTATTATTCGTGTACCAATTTGCTATCCGATGTCTCCGCTATGTGGTTGTGTATCGGAAAAGCAAGTACATGGGAGACTGGTGCTGTGTTGGCATTCGAGTTATATATGACAGACGTATTGATGATTTGAATTGGGTCTCCGATGTTGTGTGGGTTTTGGCCTCGCAAATCCATGCAAGATATTTATGAACCGTACTTCTACACTATTTTTCTCTTTTTCTCTGACTGTTCTCTGTCGTACGTTCCCTGTTCGTTGGTTCCTTTTAACCTATTGCATGAGTGTTTGAATGCGAGATATGTAGAACGCATATCACATTGTATGGTTGTGTTGTTTGTTTGTTCTTATCACAGCATTTTCTTGGCCTCTTGCTTTTTTTTTCATTTTTTTTTTATTTTTTTATTTTTTTAATATACTATTTCCTTAGCAACTTCTTGTTTATTACTAATCCTGGGCACCATGCTTGCGCGTGACCCTCTCTCTCTTTTGGTTTTTGGCCTGACCATATTTACCTTTCCGCCTTCACCTTTTGTGAAGTTTGTTGGAAACCATTGTTGTGAGTTGTATTTTTATTTTATGACCGTGTGTCATGTTCAGTAAATAGAACGAGAAACAGAAGTTTTGAGTATCGATATTGTGAATAATGAATCGATATAGATAAATGACTTTTTACCAGTTTCTACTGAAGTGCGATGTTTAAAATTAAAATTATCAATCTGCAAAGCGGGACATTTATACGTGTGTGAATAAAATTATTCATGGCCTAGATTGTAGCGACTTATTCCGTGACGTTATATATACCGATTTTCATTACATTCTCTTCAGCCGTTTCCTAGTGATGAGCGTACGTACATACATACATGTACAGACAGAAATGACAGAAAATTAAAACGTACATTTCGCCTTGTTACTGTGGTCATGACTGATTCGGAAATATCATTCTTTTTAAATTCTGTGCAATGTACAGACAAAACTCTTACTCTATTTATATTGAGATAAATTAAAATTAGTCAGAATTGTCTCCAAATGTCTCATAAAATCCCTAGATAGAAAAGTCACTAGTCATTATCATTGAAATTCTGCCATTAAATTACTAAGAAAGACTCCATATCTAGTGACTAGTCTCTACACTCTCTAGAATCGACTAGACTGGTGAACGAACATAAACGTAGCATGCAAGAACGAGAGATTGACAATTGATATACGTGTCGCGATATACAAATTTCAATAAACATCGTACATTCGCGCACATTTCTTGCATTAATAAACATAGATATTTCGTTTGAAAGCAGCCAATGAGCGAAGGACTTCCGCCTACTGGCATGAAAAGGCTGAAATGGCGAGATTTGAAAACATATGTTTGAAGTTCACCAAAAAATAAGCTAAAATCGGGAGAAATAATAGAATAATCGGGAGGCGGGAAGAACTGTCGAAAATCGGGAGTCTCCCGCCTAAATTGGGAAAGTTAGCAGGTATGTACATATTTGTGAACTGACCAGACGTCCCAGATTTGGCGCGATAGTTCCGCTTTTAAGCATTCTGTCCTGCTGTCCCTCAAAAACTCTGGGGACGTATAAATGTCCCGCTTTGCAGATTGATAATTTTAAACATCGCACTTCAGTAGAAACTGGTAAAAAGTCATTTATCTATATCGATTCATTATTCACAATATCGATACTCAAAACTTCTGTTTCTCGTTCAGACTTCACAATAGTTCCTGCTTCCTGGCTTGATGTGGTGTGGTTTAGAACGTTTGGTTTCTTTTCTGTGATTGCACAATGCCTAAACGCAAATGCATATTTAATACGGATTTGCAAAATAAATTCCCATTTATTAAGAGAACAATATCCAACAATGATGTTCGATGTCAGTCTTGTAAGGCGGCATTTAGCGTTGCACACGACGGTGGACATGATATAACGAAACATTTGCAATCTACCAAACATAAATCTGCTAAAAGTACTGCAAGTTCAAGCAAAGCATTGACGAGTTTTTTCAAGAGTGCAACACCTACGTCCAAGGACTTTGAAATCACAGCTGCTGAAGGAGCCTGGGCTTACCATACCACACAGCTAAAGAAAATCAAAGCTTTCGCTCATGTGACTGCACTTCAAAACTTCTCCAAACAAGTTTCGAGCCCAAATTCAGATGTGCATGGACAAAATGTGAATGTGTAATTACTAAGTGTTTGCCCCTTATCTGAGCAACAAATCAAACAACAACTTGGAAAGGCACATTGCTTTACACTGCAAGTGAATGCCTCGAACCACAAGAATGTTTAGGGTGTTCCTGGTTGTTGTTCAGTTTTATGACCCCTATGATGGTGTTCAAGTGAAACTGCTGGACCTTCGATCATAACCCAGTGAAACATCAGACATTTTTGTGAAAAACTTGGAAGAAGTGCTAGTAAAAAATGATATTGCAAGTAAAATCATTGGGTTTTGTGGTGATAATACATACAGTAATTTTGGAGAGTCAGCAAGGAAAGGACTTAATGATACTTTCAGGAAACTGAACAGTTTTTTGGGTAGGGACTTGATTGGTATAGGATGTGATGCTCATATTATACATAATGCGATATAGTCTTCTTGTGATCATTTACCTATTGATGTAGAGAACATAATTGGTCACATAACACAGTCAGAGTTGAACAGTTGAAAGAGTTCTGTGATTTTGTGGAAACTGAGTATAAACAAGTTCTTGGGTATAGCAAAACAAGGTGGTTAGCACTCATGCCAGCAGCGAAGAGAATGCTTGACATGTACCAAGGAATGAAATCATACTTCTTAAGTCAAACAAAATGTCCAGTTTCCTTGAGACATTTCTATCAAGATCCTATTTCAGAGGTGTGGTTAAATTTTATCTTCACACAAGCCAGTTCTTTCCACAAAGTAGTATTGAAAATTGAAGGTGAGCTAATTTTTGCAACAGAGGTTATGGAAGCCATCAGTGAGCTAAAAGACAATCTTTCAGATAAGTTGTCTCAAGTTTTTACCACATAAGGTAAGAATTCTTGTTGGTGCGCTTGAAGATGAAGGATTAGCAAGTAGGAAGAATGTTGAAGAAGTGGAGGAACATTTTATGAGACCTGTATAGAGTATTTAGACCAATGGTCTGGTCATTTTAAAGACAAGAACAATTTCCAATGGGCAGCACTAAAAACTGTTCCTGAACAGTCTGATGTCGAAAAATGTAATTTTGCAGAAAGTAAAGGATTTTTTGACAGTGGGAATGACTCGGAACTATTTGATCAATTTTCCTGCTTAACCAAATATGCCACTGCAGAGAAAATATCCAATTGTAATGATGCAGAAGTTTCAGTAGACAAAAGGTGGACGGAGGTTTTTCTTCACTTCAAGGAAAACAATATAACACACAGTCAACTCTCAATAGTGGCACAGTATAATTTTTCTCTTCCCGGAACTAATGCTTCAGTTGAACGAGTTTTTTCTCAAATGAACAAACTGTGGACATCTGAAAAATCTCACCTGAAACTTTCTACTCTTAAGGCTTTGTTAATGATCAAGTTTAACTTTTTGCAGAATTGTTTAGAGTTTCATAAGTTTTTGAAATCATCACCACAGTTGTTACAGCTAATTATATCCTCTGAGAAGTACAACACTGGAATGTATCCCAAAGGAAGGTATTGTATTATTATAATTTTATCTTAAAATGTGTAGGAGAAATATTGCAATACCAATTTCAACGTGTAAAAAATAGCCGTGTCAAAATTTGACCTCTCGTTTATGCGTAGGCTGTTGGAATCAGTGTGTCCCGCTTTGAGCCATGGAAAAAATGGTCAGTTTACTATTTGCGGCAGGCAAACTCAAAGAATGAATGTGTCAACTAAGGATTCTGAGGACTACGCCAGAAACATAATAGACTATTCTTGCTTTTCTTTTTTTTTGTCGACCCCTTAATTACCCTTTGTGATAATGTTTACGAAGTGACCCCTTTAGAAGGGGTTATACCCAGTAATTTTTCAAAGTTTTCAGTAAACAAAATTATTAAAGCAGCAGAGGTGCATGAACAAGATTGCACAGAAACGGGTGCTGAATTAAGAGCAGAAAATCCCTATGGAGGGATAATTGGACGTCTCATTCGGAAGAAAATAGAAGACCAAAAATTTGCATATATTAGCTCTATGAAATAAACTCTCCCAATATTAGACTACTGCTAAAAACATCTGCCACACTGCCAGTCATGACAGCCTCTACAGAGAGAGGCTCTCGGCCCTACATAAACTAAATACATACAAGTACTATGGGAGGAAACCGACTTAATGGCCTTGTATTAGCAAACATCCATAAGGAAAAGGCAATAAATGTTAAAGATTGCTTGTTAAACACTGTAGGCTGGATATTTCTGACTGGTCAGTCATATGTTGATTGATGTGAACTACTAATATGTAACTGTAAATAGTTAAGTTGAAGTAGTACTTTAAGCATAATGTAATGAAATTTTGTGGAGGAATAAATATAAATAAATTACCATAACTAGCATTTACTATACTGGAACAATTTCCTTAAAATGAATTTGGAAAATTTCATCACTATGGAAGTAAAATGTCCCAATTACTCATTTTTACTTTGTGTTTTTTTTTTTTTTTTTTAAATTTTAAATTTAGCCCCTGCCTTTAGAGAATCCTAGATCCGCCTCCGATTTTCAAGGAACTACGGAAAGTAAAATTTCCAACCTTACACATAGGAATAGAAATGCTGGATACAATAACAAGGGGTGAAGTAGAAAATGTTAAAATAATTAAAATTCAAATTCTTGCCAACAATAATTGCATTGCATTTTGAATATTATTTAGTCTGTTTTCTTCAAAATGTGTAACACACATGACACTAAAGTAATTTGAATTCTAGGGTATTTTCCTCAATTCTACTCTATCATATTCCATACAAGGTTGTCATTAAAAAAGACAACCCGACTGGCAAGAAAAAGTGGACTACTTAGTAAAAATTGAATTGTAAATAAATAAACACCAACATACAAGGACAGCTTCTGTTAAGGGAGGTTTTATGAGTTAAGAAACATGTATTCAACAATTATATAAGGCAGAGAGAGAAGAGATCATAAATGATCCTCCATGAACACCTTTTTAACCCTCAAGGTTAGGTGTTGATTTTTTTGCTCTCGCAGCATCTTCTCAGCTAAGAAGCATCTTTACTCATTCTTGATCAGTTAGCTGAAAAATGTATAATTTCCAATAATAGACCAATTAGGCTATATTTGAATTATGAATTTACTCATTCAGGACAAAAATTCAAGTTTCCTATGGCAACAAAAATCTGCATCATCTGATGGCCTAGCAGGCATAGTTCTTGTAAAAAAAAATTTTTCTATTTGCTTTACGTCGCACCGACACAGATAGGTCTTACGGCGACGATGGGACAGGGAAAGGCTAGGAGTGGGAAGGAAGCGGCCGTGGCCTTAATTAAGGTACAGCCCCAGTATTTGCCTGGTGTGAAAATGGGAAACCACGGAAAACCATCTTCAGGGCTGCCGACAGTGGGGTTCGAACCTACTATCTCCCGAATACTGGATACTGGCCGCACTTAAGCGACTGCAGCTATCGAGCTCGGTAGTTTTTGTAAAAGAAATTAAGTCTCTCTTAATGCATTGGCTCTGTCTGTGGCTCCAAGTAACCTGTGCAGTGGCTTCCACTATATGCACTAGTCATCCATCTTGGTAAGTGCACTAGTTACCAACTGATGAGCCCAAATTACACTGGAGCAAAATGCCGGCAACCAACAATGAGCAAGTTGGAAATTTATAATTTCCAATAGTGGATCAATTATACCAGAAGTGGTAAGAAATGTTGCTATGGGAAGACTGTACAAAGACTTCTGGAAGTCTTGAGGTCAAGAAGAATTGCCCCTGGTATGCACAATTAGAATCTGCGTGTCAATACTGGAACTGAACTGTGGAGCAGTGGTGAATAGTGCTCTTCACAGATGAGTCGTGATTTTATCTCCAGTCATACCTCCAAAAGGACACTGTTAAGAGGTGGCTTTGTGATGGTTTGCAGTAATCTGACATTTCTTATAAAGAAATTATAAAAGTCAAATTAACCTACTCAATACAATGTATATAAACAATTACTTAATACCACATTTGAGATCCTTTTGAGCCTTCTTCAGCTTATAATCATGGATAAGGTTAATAGTTTTAAATAAACACATTAAAATTAAGATTGATCTGTTATCGAAAATTACAAATTTTCCAGCTAACTAATCAAGAATGAGTAAAAATGCCTCTTAGCCGAGAAGACTCTGCGAGAGCAATAAAATCAGCATCTAGCACTTACGGTTAAAAAGCTGCTCGTGGAAGATCATTTAACGCAACCAACCTGGACCTCTGTTGAGGAAGCCAGGCTCTACCTGTCACAAGTCAGGACCAACCTTGGATCGCTTGCATTGGGTGATAGTACCTTGTAAGGTGCCCTAACCAGGGTTACGGTAAAGATTTTAATGGCAGTGAAGGCGGAAATAAAATTTATTGGTACGGTGTAAATGGGGTAAGGGGCACCTGACAACTGAGGTTAACACTAGCAGCCTACTGCCTTGTAGGAATAGGAGGGATCCTCAAAGACTAAGGGACCATCCCCGACAGAAAAGGCAGCCACCCAACAGGCTGCGAAGGGGCAGACCCCCTGTTGGTTGTGCGCAGGGGTGACTTCTCGGCCATGTAAAAAATAGTCACAAAAATGTCGAACACGTGTAGAAACCGGACATTCTCAACGGCGACGACCAAGCAATGGACACAGACTGATCTAATAATGGCTACATGTAATGTCTTGAGTTTAAATACAGCAGGAGCTTTCAGGAATGTGAAAGATCAACTGAGGAAGTACCAGATAGAAATAGCAGCTTTGCAGGAGATTAGATGGAAGGAAACATACACGATTGATTCGGGGAACTACACAATGTTTTGTAGTAATAGTGGGCCAGCTAATTTTGGAACAGGC
The DNA here is from genome assembly GCF_040414725.1 of Anabrus simplex. Classification (NCBI taxonomy): domain Eukaryota; kingdom Metazoa; phylum Arthropoda; class Insecta; order Orthoptera; family Tettigoniidae; genus Anabrus; species Anabrus simplex. Next base: position 1,519,701,059 of record NC_090265.1, on the reverse strand, counting down.
TTTCATGTACACAGAGCATACAAGGCGGCAATATTGAACTTTGAACCAATTAATGGCAGGTCATGCACACAAAGTTAAAATGAAATTCTACAATACAACATTGATCTGTGCTCATGCTCCAACAGAAGGAACGAATGATGAGGTTAAAGATTCCTTTTATGAACAATATGATACAATTTCTGAAAATGATGTGAAAGTGAAAGTAATTCAAGGAGATATGAATGCCAAGGTTGGATGGGAAACTGTATCAGCCAAATGAGGGAAAGTATAGTTTACATGAAGAGTGCCATGACAACGGACGAGGCTGGTTGATTTTGCGGTAAGCAAAAATCTCACCATAAGCAGCACTATTTTCCCACATAAGGATATATATATAAAGGAACTTTGACTTCACCAGATGGAATCACAGTCAATCGGATCATGTGCTTATTCAAAGAAGGCATGGCACAGATATAAGGGATGTTAGGGTGATGAGAGGGGCAGATGCTGATTCAGACCACTATATGGTAATGGTAAAGTACAGGCAGAGGATATAAACAACCATCTATAACCAAGTAGAAAGGGATAAAAAGTATAATGTAACTATAATCAGCACCGATGGAAAGGAAAGAAGGGAATTTCAAAGAGGAATGAAAGAAGCAATAAGAGCGATTACTGTTGAGGAGGAGGCAGCAAGCCCCGTGATACACTGGGGAAAAAATGGAAAGAGCAATACGGCAAACAATGGACTCCAAGCTGGTTCAGGAAAACAGAGATAAGCGAAAGGAGTGGTACAATGAGGAATGTGAGAAGGCAATAGAAGAACGAAACAGCGCAAGGAAGATGCTCAGACAGAACTATGAAGGAAAGAGAAGAAAAGTAAAAAAAAACTATCTGCAGAAGGAAAGAGAGAGAATTTGAGAAAAACAGATTTAAAGACATTGAAGAATGTAGAATGTAGAAACAAAAAGGACGTAAGAAAAATGTTTAGAGGTATAAAGGAGATAAAACAGTGATGGCAGCCTCGTACAACAATGTGCAGGGACGATGATGAAAGGAAAATTATTGGAAGATGGGAAGAATATTCAAAAGAACTGCTGTAATCAGATGAAACCCAGAAACTGCTAGATGAGGAACAGGAGGAACAACATGACAGCTATGAACCAACATTGGAAGAGGTAACTAAAACTGCAAAGGAGATGAGAAGTAATAGAGCTGTGGGAGAAGATACCAAGTGAAATATTTCAGTATGGTGGTATAGAGTTTTTAAAGGAAATGCATAGATTGATAAAGAATATTTGGAGAAGCGAGGTAGTGCCAACAAATAAGAACACAGGCATTATTGTACCAATATATAGAAAGGGTGATAGAACAAAGTGTAATGATCATGGAGGAATAGCATTGCTTAATGCAGTATATAAAATATTTTCTAGGATATTGAACAACAGACTACAACCATAGGCAGAAGCCACTATAGGAGAATACCAGTGTGGGTTTAGGGAGGAAAGAACAACAACGGACCAGATGTTCACCCTCAGATTAATAATGGGGAAGTGTTAGGAGTACAATATAACGGTTCATAAACTTAATGTGGACTTTAAGGCAGGCTATGACAGTGTTAATAGAAGGAGGCTTGTTAAGGTGTTACAGGATTTGGGAATACCACCAAAGTTAGTTAGACTTGTGAAAATGACGCTAAGCAACACCAACTGCAAAATAAAAGCAAATGGCAGACATACCAATAATTTTCCAATCATTCGAGAACTAAAACAAGGAGATTTTGTATCATCTACACTGTTTAATCTGGCATTGGAAGGAATCGTGCACAAACTGCCAAGCAAATTAGATGGCACTATATTCAACAGAACGTCCCAGAGAATGGCTTTTGCAGATTATATAGCCATGCTTGGGAGGAATAGAAAGTACCTCCTCAAGAACTACACAGTTTTGGAAAGTGAAGCGGCTACACTGGGCTTGGTCATAAGTAAGGAGAAAACAAAATATATGACCAACACCAGAAATAAAAAGGTGGAGAGGTACAGAACAGTTTGAAGGGTTTGAAAGAGTAAACAAGTTCAAGTATTGGGAGGAATAGTTACAGAAAATAATGTAGTACCAGTAGAGATAAAGGCAAGAATAGCAGCAGGTAACAGATGCTATTATAGTTTCCATAACTTGTTGCAATCAACAAACATCTCAAAGCAGCTGACCGGGCGAGTTGGCCGTGCGCGTAGAGGCGCGCGGCTGTGAGCTTGCATCCGGGAGATAGTAGGTTCGAATCCGACTATCGGCAGCCCTGAAAATGGTTTTCCGTGGTTTCCCATTTTCACACCAGGCAAATGCTGGGGCTGTACCTTAATTAAGGCCACGGCCGCTTCCTTCCGACTCCTAGGCCTTTCCTATCCCATCGTCGCCATAAGACCTATCTGTGCCGGTGCGACGTAAAGCCCCTAGCAAAAAAAAAAAAAAAAAAAAAGCAGCTGAAGTTAACAGTGTACAGAACGATTGTAAAACCTGTAGTTATGTATGAATCGGAAACATGGACAATTGCACAACAAATTAGAAATACTTTGGACGCATGGGAACAAAAAGTGTTGAGGAAGATATATGGTGCAGTATATGAGAAGGGTGGCTGGAGAATTAGGACCAACAAAGAGCTGTATGACCTCTACAAGAATCCGTCAGTAACTGCAGATGCAAGGGTTAGAAGATTACGGCGGTTGGGACATGTGCAGCGAATGGAGAAGCAGCGAGTACCATGGAAGGTTTTAATAATAATAATAATAATAATAATAATAATAATAATAATAATAATAATGTTATTTGTTTTACGTCCCACTAACTACTTCTTAAGGTCTTCGGAGACGCCGAGGTGCCGGAACTTAGTCCCGCAGGAGTTCTTTTACGTGCCCGTAAATCTACCGACACGGGGCTGTCGTATTTGAGCACCTTCAAATACCACCGGACTGAGCCAGGATCAAACCTGCCAAGTTGGGGTTAGAAGGCCAGCGCCTTAACCGTCTGAGCCACTCAGCCCGGCATGGAAGGTTTTAGTGAATCACAAAGTTTATACAAGGAGTAATTTTAATGCCACCTAATCAATACAATTTATTCCACTATAGTGTGGTTAAATACACATGGAAATTACCAGAGATTTGAAGGGTACATGTTTCGCCCACTATTTATTGGGCATCATCAGCCTCAATCAATCTTAAAACACACATGGTCTAAGGAGTCATAAGAACTTACATAAAACGTATTGATGAATATTTACAAGTGTTAATATTGTGGATGCAAAATGTTGACAGTACAAAAATATTGAATAAAACAGAACTTATACTAAAATCACTTTGAAAAATAGAAATGTTCATCTAAAAGTAATTGTCACACATTGTTTTTAAAAAGCAATCCATGTCTAACACTGAAATGGATCTTTTTGATGAAAAGCTTGAACAATATATATTACATTATGAAAACAGAATATAAAAAATAAGGCGTCAACAGGATAAGAACAAGACGGTATAAGCTCATGTTAGAGGCCAATATTTAAAATAAGGATGGAAATATGTAGTTCAATTGGAGGCGGTATAGTTTAAGACGTCTTGGAAAGTTGGATAAAAATCGTGGTATGTCGTGAAGTGCTAAAAAGTATCAAAGAATTTGCCATAAAACGCTGCTAAAATATCAAATAAAAGAAGGTAGGCTGGACGACAATTTCGTGTAACCAGAAAATGCCTCCTGTGGATGTCCGTAGTAAACAATGTTGTCAATCTGGAATGAAACGGAAAGCTAACTTGACGACGGGAAATGAACGTAGCCTTTCGAACAATTAACACAACTCAAAACATATTTTTTAATCATAATAAGATTAATTACGACAATAATAGATATTCAGGTTCAGAAGTTTATAGATTAACATGTTCTCAGTGTGGAAAATCTTATGTTGGACAGACTGGGCGCAGCTTTTATATAAGGTACATGGAACATTTCAATGCCGAAAAACAGAATAATCGGCAATGAGCACCCACATGAAGGAAACTGGACACCGGTTCACTACAATAGAAAAAGATCTCACAATAATCAGGAATACAGGCAAAGGTAAACTTTTGAATGAATTAGAGAGTATTTACATTTTCTTGGACAGGACATATAATAAAGATTGTAATCTTAATGAAGACACGGAAGTCAGAAGTCCGCTACATATTTCAATGCCTAAGTTATTGAATACGATCAACCCAAACCATAGATGTCCCTCAGATATTTAAATCCTTAGAATTAAAGACTCCCTCTATTTCGTTAAATACCGACGCCATACTTGCTCCTTCAAGTAACGCCCCTCCTATACTGGCTACAACACATGAGGCTCCGCCTACCGGTATCCCCTCTTCCCCTCAGCATTCCCCAACACCTCCACAGCGTTGATACTACACTGGAAGTAGGAACTTCAAACTTAAAGCTGCAGATACATTAGCACATACATTACATCTTGAGAATAAGTAAGTACACATTATTCAACATGTAGTTTTCAGTGATATATTCTTGGCCTAATTTCCCGTCGTCAAGTTAGCTTTCCGTTTCATTCCAGATTGACAACATTGTTTACTACGGACATCCACAGGAGGCATTTTCTGGTTACACGAAACTGTCGTCCAGCCTACCTTCTTTTATTTGATATTGTAGCAGCGTTTTATGGCAAATTCTTTGATGCTTTTTAGCACTTCACGACATACCACGATTTTTATCCAACTTTCCAAGATGTCTTAAACTACACCGCCTCCAATTCAACTACATATTCCCATCCTTATTTTAAATATTGGCCTCAAACATGAGCATATACTGTATCTTTCAACCGTCTTGTTCTTATCCTGTTGACGCCTTATTTTTTATATTCTGTTTTCATAATGTAATATATATTGTTCAAGCTTTTCATCAAAAAGATCATTTCAGTGTTAGACATGGAAACGTTTTAAAAACAATGTGTGACAATTACTTTTAGACGAACATGTCTATTTTTCAAAGTGATTTTAGTATAAGTTCTGTTTTATTCGATATTTTTGTACTGTCAACATTTTGCATCCACAATATTAACATTTGTAAATATTCATCAATACGTTTTATGTAAGTTCTTATGACTCCTTAGACCATGTGTGTTTTAAGATTGATTGAGGCTGATGATGCCCAATAAATAGTGGGCGAAACATGTACCCTTCAAATCTCTGGTAATTTCCATGTGTATTTAACCACACTATAGTGAAATAAATTGTATTGAATAGGTGGCATTAAAATTACTCCTTGTATAAACTTTGTGATTAGCTATTTTTCAATATGGAATAATGACGAGAATAACGGTTTGTAAGGTTTTAGTCACCAAGCCCGAGGGAAGTCGTTCAGTGGGACGATCAAGATTACGACGGCTGGACGATGTAGAGGCGGCTTTGAGAAGACTAGGAATACGGAACTGGAGGAGACAAGTGATCGACAAGGACTGTAGTGCCAGATAAGTAAGTAAGGAAGATCATTTAGGTCTCTTCTCTCTCTACCTCGTATCTCCAAAATTGTTGAATACATGTTTATTATACCATAAAACTTCTCTTAGTGGAATCTTTGTCTGTTTGTTGGTGTTTGTTTATTTCCAATTCAATTTTTACAAAGTGATCCACTTTTATCTTGCCAGTGGGGTTGTATTGTTTTAAAGTCAAACTTAATAAAAATATAAGAATCTTGTTTATTTTAAACTATTAACTCTACCTACGATTATTAACTGAAGAAGGCCCAAAAGGGTCCAAAACAAGTATTAATACAGTGAAACCTCGTTAATTCGAAGGTGTTGGGACGCAAAAATCGGACTTCGAATTACGTGATTTAGAATTAACCGCCAACACATACTTCAGAAATGCCAACCCTTGCGGCATCACAATATATTCTAAGACCCGTTACTGCATGCAATTAACCTTGATTCACAGTTTAAAGCTCTCAAATGCCATGAAGAAAAAAAAAGAAGCTATTTACTAAATGTATCCAACAAGGTGCATTTACAGAATTCAAATAATGCACTTGGATAACTCACCAGCAAACATAACCTCACGCAGTGAAATAAAATGAAAGAAAACATGATTCAAAGACGAGGAGAAATCTATACTGGCTCCCCTGTGTAAGTGCTTTATTCATTGGATTATGCATTTTAGATGCCTTGTGCTTGCACGGCAAGTACCCCACGCCCTTAAAATATCGCGGCTTATCGAACTTTCCAATGGCGAGGGGAGAAAGTCTCTCGCTTCCATCCAATTTACAACAGTACGGTGACTATACTTGTATATATGATTTCCCTCCATGGCACTTCTAAGACCCATTAACGCATGCAATCACCTTGATTCTCAGTTTAAACTTTTCAAATGCCATGGAAAAAACTATTTCAGAAATGTATCCAACAAGGTGCATTTATATTATTCAAATAATGCACTTGTATAAAACAATGGCAAACATAAATAAGGAACGTAGGTTTTCATGGCTCATTGTATTAACATAAAAAAATAAATGAACTGGATTAAAGCCACTATGCTAATGGCAAACATAACCTCACTCAACGAAAGGAAGAAAGAAAAAGATTCAAAGACGAGGAAAAATTATGCTGGCTCCCCTGTGCAAATGCTTTATCTTCTGGAATACCATACTGTTTGCATTTTTAGATGCCTTGTACAGGCATGGAAAGTGCCCGGCACCCTTAAAACATTGTGGCTTTTCAAATTTTCCTATGACAGGGTAAGGAAGTTTCTCGCTTCTGTGTGCACTGCATCGCAACACAGTACATTTTCCGACTGGCAACTCTCTGTGTCCGTTTGGACTCAGCATTTAAAAAAATAAAACAAAGAAACAATGCAGTTTCATCGGCATTGGCAATATTGTTTGGTGCATATGAATTGATTATAGGCTATAAGCCACGCTTTTTTGCCAACTGTCGGCATCGCCAGTGTTCGCGGATTCTACCTCTCCGCACACTGCCTGCTATGTGATATGGTGGCATTCCTTAAAACGACAAATACAAAATAATTACAATTCCGCTCGAACATAGCAGATATGAAGCACACTGTAGACAGCCAAAATAGGTGAAATTGCGCTAAGTTACCCCTGCACGTTTCGGGAGACGTGTTCTTTCATCACGCGGAGAAATTTTGAATTTAAATTACTCTGTAAAAGACCTTTTTTTTTCAAAATGTAAAGGAAGTTTCAAATTAAAAGTCTGAATTTCGGTAACGGGACCGACATTGTTCTTCGAATTACGAATGATCCGTGTTTCGAATAAAACGATTTAAATAGCAGGCAAAACCGTACCTCATGTTTCCGGGAATGAGAGTTGCTTCGAATTAGGCGAGATTTTAAATTAATCGATTTCGAATTATCGAGGTTCTACTGTAGTACGCACTTGTTTATATAAATTGTATTGAATAAGTGGACTTAAGATTTAAATTTTCCTTATAAGAAATGTTATCAGATTGCAGTTGTAAGTTAATACAGAATGGATCATTAAGTTTATCACATGGTTTAGGGTGCTTTAAGATGCAAACAGTGCACTGAATGCACACTGATATACTGAAGAAGTGTTAACAAACATGTAATCCCCTTTGCTCCACTTTTTTGGCAGAAACTTCAAGCCAGAAGCAGAAATGTACAAACAATAGTACTTCAGAACATAAGATTAAATATAACAACGTTGATATGATTTGTGTGCAATTTTATTCTTCTCAGTAATAATTACTGGAGAATGAGATTCAGCACAGCAAAACTGAAACCCAAATAGTTACTACCAAAAGAGCCAATGTCCCATAAAATTCCCCAATAAAGGGACAATGTATTAATTGCAATATGGAGGCTTTTTGGCAAAAGGGCGAACGTTGTAGTTTTAATATTTATTTTAGAATTATTTTAGTTACAACCAATAATAAAAGAAAAAAAGAGCATCAACATAAAGAGAAAAGTTGCACACTTCACATGAGCTATCACTTTTAACATTAAGATAAAGCAACATTTCCTAAAACATTCTTTGCATCTCCTGAAAAATTAATAAAATGGAACAGTGGCTCTTTTGGCTATTAAGGGACATCATTACACAGTACCTTTACGAAAAAACCGACAAATTCTTTCCTCCTCGTCGCGTTATATTTCTCATAATGGTGCTTACCCACAAATAAGATGACAAAATTTAGGAAAATATAAATATTGAAGAAATGACCTTTGGATAATTGGCCTGTAAAACACACAAATACTCTCTATAAATATTATAAAAATAGAATATCATTGCCAAAATAAATCGCTTGCCAAAGGTATACTTTTACAAAGTTTACAACTCTCATATACTATGACGGCTGTACCAGTCATTGCATGTTAATGTTAATGATGGGTGTGTCCATCATTGTAGTGGAATCTGTTAAAAGTAATGACAACACAGTTAAACAAAAATGTATTGGGTGCTTCAGATACATACGTTGCAGCCGAACATGGGGTCTATTTGATTCCCAGTAGGAGTTTTCAATGTGATGCACTGAATGACTAGATGCAACAACGTGAAATCAGAGAAGATGCCAAATGTCGCAGGAGCAATAGGACCTCAATTTATTAAAACACCACATGAGGGCTTCTTGGATTGCTCAGGGTAAAAGCAGCTGCGGTGTGTAAACGTTCTGTCTAGTCAAATGCAAAACAATGGAACAACCATGTTATACAAACAAGTAACTTACGGATACGCTGCTTATATTTGGAGAGTGTTATCACAATGAACAACAAATACCTGCACTTCATAAACACCAATATTCAGACAGACGATATACAGACCACAGTATGGTCTAGAATGTACAAAAGAGCCTAGGTCAGCAAGGTATGCTTAAGGTGACTCGCCTATTGGGGGCACCGCAAAGGGGATCTGGAGAAAGTAAATATGGTGAGAGAAGCTATTGTTGCAAAATCTCGTAAGTACTAGAGCTGTGGCATACGCACACACTGGGACAATATAAGGGCACAAAATTATCAAACAATCTGCACTAGCACCCGAGCCTCCATGGCTCAGGCGGCAGCGCGCCGGCCTACCAACGCTGGGTTCTGTGGTTCAAATCCAGTTACTCCATGCGAGATTTGTGCTGGACAAAGCGGAGGTGAGACAGGATTTTCTCCAGGTACTCCGGTTTTCCCTGTGACTCCAGCAACACTCTCCAATATCATTTCATTTCACCTGGCATTCATTAATCATTGCCCCAGAGGAGAGCGACAGGCTTCGGCAGCCGGCACAATTCTTATCGTCGCCGCTAGATGGGGGCTTCATTCATTCCATTCCTGACCCGGTCGAATGACTGGAAACAGGCTGTGGATTTTCGTTTTCTGCACTAGCACCCATTCAAACAGCCTCTAACTTAGCGTCTGCAGCTGGACAACCATGCCCATTGGAGGCTTTCTAAGAGTAGATCGCAAGTATAAATTAAGTTATTTACCATGCAAATTTATGCATGTAGTGCCTTGTAGTTTTGATTTATCAGCTTATGTCTGCAAGATTGTCCAATTTAAATACATGGAACTTTGACGAGGGTATTTGTGCGATCAAATTTATACAACATAGCCCGGAAACAATGGACCTGGGGTGTGAAATACATAAAGCAACAACAACTATCACACCGGCAATGTTAACAAGATAACATAACAAGAAGAGTAGCACTGGACGTGGAACAAGGAGAAGGCTATTTTGATGAATAATGCAACAATAATGATATATAATAATGTTAAGTTCCTTTCACTTTCCTTCCCACATGAATTGCCTGCCTGGTGCAGCAACCCAGGATATTGCAGAGTATGTTCCTGCCGGGAACAGCAACCCCATCTTAGTGCGGAGTATTCATCTGAAACACCCAGTACAGTAAGTCAATGCTACCACCACTCACTCATTTACACCAACAAGCTCCACATTGCCATAATCTACGTATTGTATCCTAAGTTGAGCAGTCTTTGGCTCCACAGAGAGAATAGTTGCTCGATACCACTGACCATCCTCCTTGTAACATACACAGCATGGCTGACCTGAAATAAAAGAACAAACATTGTAAAAGATAATGAACCACGGATTAACATCAGAGTTGTTCAATATTTTAAGAAATAGCTACAGTATTGAGGAAATAGGACTTCAAATAGCCTAAAATAAGCCTTAAATATCAGAATGAATCTGATGTCCATGAACTATGAACTAGAGTAGTCAGCACTGACAGTATCACCATGACGAATAGAATACCTACTGTTATCATTCCACACTAAACATTGTTGTTCGTGCCTCTGCTGGAGTGTGGCACTGCAGTTGCTTTGCACTAACAATAGCACGTTTACAAAGAAAAATTTAATGTGTCGTATTCAATACATATATATCTCTATCATTAGATGGATGTTTCGACTCTTTTGAGCCATCTTCATTGAAAAAAAAAGGGGGGGGGGGGCTGTGTTAAAGTTATAAAGAAGGGGCTGTACCTCGATTAAGGCCACAGCTGCTACCTTCCCAATCCCAACACTTGCCCATCCTTCTGTCGCTAAAAAACGTGTTCCAGAAGTGGGCAAAAGTTATTCTGCAGAAAGATAAGCAATTGTCGACCAAAAGCAGACTCTGTGACATGCATTTTTTGGAAGATTTAATAATAAAGGTGTACCGTTCCGTAGTTAATGATGGAAACTTTAAACCCTTGTGTGAAGCGGAAATTAAAATCAGGAGCAGTAGGCCTACTTCATATTTATCCAAATTTACTGAAATACTGGTACTTATCCACTGAGGTAAAAATCGCAAAAACCACCTAGCAGGAAAAGGAATTAAGACAGCACCAAGAGGACAAGTAACAAGAATAATGATGTGTATGAAGCAGAGACTGCAACAATAAGCAGTGAAGTTCAAGGTTTAGTAGTACTCAAATTCAGGGCCAGTCTATTAGTTCTCTTACCGATGCTGAAAAGAAAATATTGTCTCTCAAATGGCAACGGCAGAATGCAACGCATAATTTAGTGAGAGTTAAATGTAGTCTGTCTTCTAACGAAGGGATATTCTATTCATTTTACTGAATCGATTATTTTGTTTCCATTAACGTTACTGAATCGATACAGTGATTCGAATTCATGGTACGCTAGAGTCACAATTCATATTACATCTGTGTAGTGTACTGATAAGACAGCAACAACAGCATTCAATGCTTGCTGCTGCCATCTGGCCTTCATTCTATGAACTGCTTTCCTACACCTCATCCAGCTTTCAGATTCAGGTTTCTTCTGCAGCCACTTCTTTGTATCAAGTTTTGATGTTACAAATCCTTTCTTCCACAGTGACAACTCCATTGATTAAGTATATAGAATGAGATGAAAATATATCTCTACACACAATCATCAATGATCTGCACTTAAGGCTGTCGTCCATGTCACAAATTCCTAGTCAATTAATTGGTTAGTCTTTTCTTAAATTTCACAGAACTTGAAAATTTCTATGTATTCTCAGTTTTCTGATTCAACATCTCTTTAGTTAAGTTACTGCATCAGTCAGCTCACTTGCTCACTGTTCATTTACACCAGTAACCCCCTGATTCGATTATTGAAGTCTTGTGCAATGATGCGCTACACAAACTGAGAATATGTACTGTTCAGTTCTTCCCAATAAAAAAACCCAGATGATTTTGAGTAGTCATGAGCATGACTCGTCATAGGGTAGGCTAGAGAGAAGAGTTGAATTAATTGTCGAATGTCAACTAAGTTATAATACAAAGATTTATTAATAAATAGAATAACCTAATAGCCTACCTACTTACTAGCTACTTTGGAATTATGTTTTAACTACCTTTTTAACACTGCAAATACATACAACAATTATTAACACCCCCCTGTAAGAAGAGGACAATGAATGCAAGTGGGTATTATTTTCAAACAAGCTGAGAGCAAGAGTCCATTATAGCATACAATTCTTTCAGTGAGCCATGGCTCTGTATGTCTCGCCCACAGCGGAAGTTTGGCTGCCTGCCAATGTCCAGTATTCTGATAATGAACTGTGTGTCTCTTGTGTCTCACTGATCTGTGAGTGCACCGCTCAGCTGAATCGTGCGTCATGAGCTCACCATTCACACGGACAGTTCCATGCATCGATACACTGCTTAGAATCACATGCTCAGTAGCCAACAATATCGTTCTCAGCCATAGCTAGGATTAATTTTCTACAGGTAGATTAAGAACACAGAATTTCAATTTAAACAGTAATTTTCTTAGTAAGAAGCAAAAAATTATTATAGACACTATATGTTTAAAAAATGCCAAGTAAAATCTCCCAATGGTATGAGGTACGGAGGTGACTTTCCTTTGGACAGTTTATAATTAAAAAACAAAAAAAATCACTAAAGGACATAGGCACTGCTGTGGCATAATCTGTTACCTCCTTCCTCACAAAGCCATTTGAGGAAACTCTGCAAAGGACTTGCATGTTCCTTCGTATAAGTGCTATTTCAGATCATTTTTGCTATTTGTTTTACGTTGCACCGACACAGATGGGAGAGGAAAGGCCTAGGAATGGGAAGGAAGCGGCTGTGGCTTTAATTAAGGTACAGCCCCAGCATTTGCCTGGTGTGAAAATGGGGAACCACGGAAAACCATTTCCAGGGCTGCCAACAGTGGGGTTCGAACCCACTATCTCCCGGATGCGAGCTCACAGCTGCGCGGCCCTAACCACACGGCCAACTCGCCCAGTTCAGATAATTTTGAAGATGAAATAGATGACAAGAAATGGTACAGAGTAGTTATATTCAAAGTGGTATGTTCCGAGCTGTCAGTAGAGAGATGGCGTGGAATGAGTGGTGTCTTTAAAAGTAGGAAAGATCACAATAGGAAGATTAAGTTTGAATTCAACAGAACAAATTGGGGCAAATATTTGTTTACAGGAAGGGGAGCTGGGATTGGAATAACTTACCAAGGGAGATGTTCAATAAATTTCCAATTTCTTTGCAATCATTTAAGAAAAGGGTAGGAAAACAACAGATAGGGAATCTGCCACTTGGGTGACTGCCCTAAATGCAGATCAATAGTGATTGATTGTTGAATGAAATTAACAGAAGAGATTCAATTTAATGGTTCTTCCCTGAAAGTAGATGGCTTGGTCAATTGGGCGAGTTCACGCCAGATTGTCACAGAAATCGGATGGTAAATCATGCATTAGTTTCATTTTTGAACTTTTGTAGGGAACTGTCTAAGGATGCTCTATCTTGATATGCAGGACTTATAGCTTGCCAAGTTGACAACAGCCAGGCAGTGAGAGCAATGAGGCATTTACGTAGCCAGTGAGAGCATTGAGACATTTATAAGTGACTTGAATGTTTCTGATGCACTCAATGCATACATAACTTCTATGGGTCTCTATAAAAATCCATCTTCCCACAGACATGTCCTCACTTGTATTCAAACTCAAAAATCTACAGATAACACATTTGTCTCTTGTGGGACAGTGGAATGCTTAATAGTACATTAGTACAATAGAGGTGAGTGAGTAACTCTGGGAAAGATGTTTTGCATATGTAACAACAAGCAAACTCGCTCAGGAAACCCTGGAATAACACTTCAGAATCACGCGTCCGCTCAGTTCAGATGGCATCAATCTATGATAGGTTTCCTTCCCTGGCATTTACGAGAACATTCCTGTAAAGCAGACATTATCCCTGGAGGACCAGTGAGGAAAAAAAAAGGGAATTAGCACCGATGTCCTTTGTAAACCAGCTTCGAATGTTGGCCCAAAATGTGAAAGTTGCATAATGAGACTGTAACAAGCTCTGTGGGAACTTCCATTAAAAGAAAAACGTAAGTTATTCAAGATAAGTACTGAATATTGAGAAAGTGCTGTCCCAGAGTTTAACCCTGTTCCCGATCCTCAATAGAAAAGCGCTTTCTTTTTTTTTTTATCATGTGGCCAGGTACGTTGTGAGGCAATCCTCAAAATTTATCATGTGTACATCCCGTGTCTATTCTCTGTCATTAAAGTGGTTTTTTTTCCCTTTTCTTTTTCAGTTTATACAGAAATACAGAATTATGGATCCTGCAGTGGCACAAGGTTTTCAACTTGTCCCTCCAAAAGTGTGTGTGAGTGATATTCTTTTCCAGCCTGAAAGGAAAATTAATGAGAAACTGAGCTTGTCTATGTCAATGTCGGGCAATATTTTTTATGAGCACCTTGATCCGATTGAGACAATTTCAGTTGTGCTGTCAGGAGCTTGCTGTTGTAATGAACATACTTTGGACATTATTCCTAAATGGGTCTATCACTATTTAAAGCCGATTTTCTTCCAGTGCATTATATTGTAGCTAGAGTGCTCGACAGAATTATCTCCCCTTTTCTCACTATCTGTTTACCCCAAGAACAAAAATGGAAATTTTCAGAAGTCACCAGAAATAGTTCTAGGGAAATTTCCATCAGGAGAAACAAGGAACAATTTGACCTCGAAGCCTTCAACCCCCAACCTCCTAAGACATATGCGAGAACGAGTCAATGTCGAACTATGTTGCACAACCCATATGCCCTGTACCTCCCTTTCGATGCGAACTGCTGTATGTGTACGCTTTATGTTCAGAACGTGTTGTGATTTATTGTGAAGTGGAAGAAGAAGAGCATTTGCGGCAATGCCCAAAGAAAAATCGTTGAAGTCCTACTGGCTGAAACAGTGAATCACAGGGGATCCCAGGGTTATCTTTTTTGTGATTGAGAACTATGATCGCATTTCATTGTAGCATATATAGGCCTATTATTTTATGTATTGTGGCAAGTTGTTTCGTTGCAATGCTGTATTAGTTGTGAACTTTCAATAATTTATATTGCTAAAATGTAAATAATCATTAAATTACTGAACGAGGAGTTAGAAGCCGGTGGTCTCTTGCCACAGAATGGATTAAAATTAAATCGGTATTTTTGAACTGTGATTCATTTCCTGTGAAAATAGAGATTAACAACTGAAGTGCAACTTTTAAAACTTCCTTTAAAAAATCGTGAATGCTATTACACTTCTGCTAAGCCTTTGCGAAACACAGGTTTCAGATCTAATATAGCCAAGACTATCTTTACAAGACCAGCCCAGCGAAAAGACTGTTGGTCTGGATTGGTGACGTCTGGTTAGTAAATTTTGTACTTGGTGGGGTGGGGATGGGGAAGCAAACGGAGTCTGAGGGGCGTAAGCTCCCAGGTTAACAAGCCTCTAGCATCCCCTCTAAGAGTCTTGCTAAATTGTGACAAATAAGTTTATGAGTGCATGTCACAACAATTTCAAATTATGTGGTTTTTAATTTTCAACAATTGTCAAGCATTAAATTGTAAATTAACAAGAGAAGAAGACATGCTAATAGATTACAATATTATACAATTTACACTAACAATTGTTTTTATTAAACACACAGCCCGTCCTTTATAAATTTATATTGTTTACAAAATTCTACGTATAATATCTCCTGTTCTTACAAACATAGTCAACTCATATACAGTATGTGGAATTACTTCAAATAATACTATACAACTGGTATTAAAATACACATTGCATTTATTTATTTATTTTTTACCCATTAGGAACCTAAGTAGCATAACGACATACTGCGTCTTAACCAGAGCCCCTTTTGCCACCGCTTTTCAGAGTTCCTGAAGAGCCTTCACAATTACCGTAGCGGTCCCAGGGCCCTCGAAGTCCCCACTGTACTTCACCCCTACAGGCAGTCCCCTACTTCGGCTGTCCAATCTCCATAGACCAGGGGATGAAATTAATTTATTCACAAACATTTTTTATTTACAATAACCTGCACTGGTCGAATGCCCTCTAACATTTCATTTATTTTCTATGTTGCTGTTTATTCTCTTCTTGAATATCTGTACAGATTTTGGAAAAGGATCAAACACTACCCCTGGTAAACTGTTCCACTCCTTCACACCCTTCCCAATGAATGAAAATTTACCCCAATCGCTTCTGCTAAAATTCCTTTGAATTTTATACTTGTGGTCAGTCCTGCTAATATAATTATTTTCCAACTGAAGCCTCTCACGAATTTCTCCCCAGGCTTCTTCTTCTGTATAGGCTCTGTTAAGAAGTTTTTCATGGGACTGCAAAAAAAAAACAAAGTCTTATTCTGTACTTTGAAATACGTGTGAAACACACAGCCGACAGATTTCCTTGTTTGTAAACAATACCGAAATAGGCCGATAAATAAGAGCTGCTAACAGAAAGCCACAATATAAAAATTTGATTATCATGACAATATTTTTAGAGATAAAGTAAAATAACTGAACATACCGTATTATAAATATATTTGATAAGAGACGGGAACATATTATATAAAAACGTTGCAAGTTTTGCTTATTTTAGCAGGCAGAACCATTTCCTTCCACACTTCCCTTTCCTCCGCACTTACACACTCTGCTTCGCCACAAATTGTTTTGTAAACGATGCCAGCTCGAATTTTAAAGCGGTCCAGCCACCCGTTCGACGCGATAAAAGGTACCCTTAATTTGCATGTGGCTTTCTCCTGCACAATAGTCCCACTGAAAGGCATGTTTAAACTTCACTGCTGTTCAAACCATATTAGACCGGGCGAGTTGGCCGTGCGCGTAGAGGCGCGCGGCTGTGAGCTTGCATCCGGGAGATAGTAGGTTCGAATCCGACTATCGGCAGCCCTGAAAATGGTTTTCCGTGGTTTCCCATTTTCACACCAGGCAAATGCTGGGGCTGTACCTTAATTAAGGCCACGGCCGCTTCCTTCCAACTCCTAGGCCTTTCCTATCACATCATCGCCATAAGACCTATCTGTGTCGGTGCGACGTTAAGCCCCTAGCAAAAAAAACACCATATTAGCAGAGTTTGTTCTATTTCATCGTACTTTTCAGATTTAACTTCCTTACAATTTGCTGAAGTATTCTCTGCAGAAGCAAAGATCACTTCTTTCTTTACTATAATGCCGTTCAAGTAAACTGTGGCATCCCCAGCTCCTTTGCCAAAGCAACACGGGAAAGTGTCGATGACTCCACTTTTCTTATAATCTCCACTTTGTCTTTTATTGTTAGTGCCTTTCGCTTGATCTCTTTCCTCTGAGTTCTGCTCATTTTCACTTAAAATGTTTGTACGTTGATATTACAAGTACAACTAACTTCACCGACTCCTATTCATACTAATTACGACGCTACACTATGCTTGGCTTCCTTTAGGCTAGCAACCAGTTGGAAGGACATTTGATTGCTTTCAAGTCTTACAAAAAGTAAAATGCAAGACCGTAACGAGTCACATGGCCCAATACTTGGAAGGAAGATGATGATGATGATGATGATGATGATGCTTGGCAATCCGCAGCTTAGACTTACAAGACACAAAGACAAGACGTGTACTACAGTTTGTTAGCATGTGCTTTCTATCTTCCTCACACCCCTGACACCTCCTTCAAGGATAACGGCAGCAAACGGAAAATCTGGCAACTTATTCTTAGAGATTCTTAGAACCTAGGCCTAAATCGCCCCTGTATTCCTACTGGCTGTCACGGCAACAGGCATGTTTCACAAGTACCGCATGGCCAAGACAGTATTGAGTTTATTTTCCCGCTTCAATCCTCTTCATGCTATAGGTAATGAAGAAAAGAAACACAGGTTCAAAGTAGCAGAAATGAGTGCATGGAAAAGTATCTGGGGTATTATGTGGGAGTGATAAATGCGCAGTAGCAACGCTAGCACATCTAAACGTGAACAGTTTCTTTCCCTGCAAGAATTTTATTTCATGTCTCCTCATCCTGCTACATTCTAATAATACGATGTAATAATTACGAGTGACACGATAATACAATGTTTAGCTCGTATAAAGGTAAAATTAAAAATAACTTTCAATTTTATTCCAACACGTGGTATTGCAATGCATGTGTGTGCCTCCTACCAACACCCAGTTGGCTATCAACATTCGTTCAACTTCGTAAACAATAGGGATCTTTCGGCCGGCTGTTTGGCGCCATGTGTATCAGCTGGCTGCTG
Source organism: Anabrus simplex (assembly GCF_040414725.1). Taxonomy (NCBI): domain Eukaryota; kingdom Metazoa; phylum Arthropoda; class Insecta; order Orthoptera; family Tettigoniidae; genus Anabrus; species Anabrus simplex. The sequence continues at coordinate 1,519,683,067 of NC_090265.1, read as the reverse complement.
GCAAGTCGGCTGTTTCCTGCATAGAGTTGGGAAGTTGTTTTTGTTCACCTCACTAATAATGGACACGAAACATCTTTTCAGTTTAGTTATAAAACGTAATTTCCTCTACAGCAAGACCCATAAGTATTACTGCAACAACAACTTAAGAGAGAATGCCTGGAAGGAAATAAGCAAGGGAATGAAAAATCAAACAGGTTAGAATATTCAATTTTGTGGTAGATTAACAGTAATGTTGTGGACATATACACTTTACGGTTCTTAATTAATGTTTAGGCCATCTCGATTACTGACTTCACCCGTCGCGACCCGCGAATTACTGCATTAAAGTTTTATCAAACCATCCATTCGTAGAATCCCGTTCGATTCTATTCCGCTAGATGGAACGGTGGAGTGGAAATTTCGACTGATGGGTTCGATTCGATTCCACAAGGTGAGAGTGAGCATCTGGTGTCCGTGTTGTCATAGTGTGACGTCGTATGTGGCCTTGGCAAGCCCGCACAGGTTCTGTGACACCAGAGACACAACACGAGCTCGTGAACGGTCTAACACAGGGTGCAACTTGCGTGGAGATGGAGGGTTCTAACCATGGGCTGCTTTGAGCGGACGTTTTCTATCTCAATGAGCTCTAAAATCTGAACTGTTTAACCGGGAAGTATATTTACAACAGAACACTTTAAACAAATGCAAATGATCAAGGGACCAAGAATATCAAACTTTTTAGGCAGGAAAACTTCTTATGCGGGAACTTCTTAACCAAGTTTCACTGTAATCCTGTAAGTCTAGTTTTCTCCCTACTCTTACTTAAAGTTTCCCACCCAAGTTCCTCTAACATTTCTAATACACTACTTTTTCTCCTGAAATCCCCTGTTACAAATCTTGCTGCTTTCCTCTGCACACTACCTATTTCTTTTATTAGGTATTCTTGGTGAGGATCCCAAACACTGTTCGCATATTCCAATAATGGACATTCTTTGTTGCATCCTTTAAAGAGGCTCATTATGACTTGTAATCATCTGTATGCTTTCCCAACAATGTCATCAACATGACCCTTCCAGTGCAAATTACTTTCAAATCTCACACCTAAGTATTTGCACTTGCCATCTTTTGGGATAACTACCTCATCCAAAGTATATTTAAATTCAGTTTTAAAGCTCCTCTTTGTAAATTTTGTAACTGTTGATTTGCCTCCATTAAGTTTCATATGATTTTCTTCAACCAATTGTTGGATACTCTAAAGGTCCCTTTGTAATTCTGAACAATCCTCAATGTTATTTATTTCCCTATAAACAATTATGTCATCTGCATACAATCTTATTTTATATTTTATATTGCACCTAAATCATCTGTGTATATTAAGAAAAGTAACAGACCGATTATACTACCCTGTGCAATTCCCTTCCAAACATGACGCAGGATTTTATTGCAGGCAACAGAAAATAGTGTTCATGACAGCTGACCCGGCTGACCAAAGCCGGCAAATAGAAAACGGTAACATATTCACAAATCTGAGATTTATAGTGCCTCCGTATTCATTCTTCTATATAAGTAAGAATACTGCCAGGACCAGCTTGGTGGGTCCTTGGCAAGCATAAAGGACGGATCTCTCCTCTACGCTTCTCTGGTATCGTTTCACGCCCTTTTTATTATATTTTTCACCCGGTGAACTCGACAAGATACTGCCAAATTATAACTGAAAATCTTCGAGGACATATTTCCATGTAAATTACTAATTTCCTTGTTCCTACTTTAAAGTTTTGTACTTCTAGAAACATCATCTATATTTTTTTTTTTTTTGTTTAATCAAACAAATGCATGATATATACCAAGTATTATTGCCAATTAGCCCAACTGTAGAAATTTAAGATATAGGGATAATGTAATTTATGTCAGTTTTATTATTTTTCAGATCAAATGTGAGAAAAATACCACATAGGTCAACTTAGAAATACTGCGATGCAGCTGATACGAGTACAGAAATCTGTATCAACGCAGCCTTTCTACCAATCCACTTTGGGCAACAACAAACAACCATTTTCTTCAGACCTATGCACTACAATGTTGGAGCTAATATGCCCATGCAAAAACCGGAGCATCTTCAGATTTCAACAAGCTGCCAGGAGCAATCACCAAGTTGGAGAAGAGTGGTACGCCCCTGGTGGAGTCATTTAGGATTGTGGAAGAATTCACGGGAAGTTTTGACCGAACCTCTGGGAAATAAAACCAGAAGAATTGACTTCATTGAAGTTTTGTCAAATCACTTCGTGATGTTGTGAGATCTCTTTCAGTACAAAAACATTATGCATGAGAGGAAAACAAGATTGTTACTGGAAAACATTGAAATGTTGCTTGTAAATTCCTTTTATAGTAAATGGATGTATTATTAAATTGCAAGTAATTTTTTCATGCCTATTTTGTTGCCTATTTTACACGTTAGTGCCTATACGCCTGCCTATTTTAACTGTTTTTAGTGCCTATAATTCTAGTCTCTAGTTAAACATATTTTCTCTCATTAAAGTCAAAATATATTTCTGCATGGGGACTGAGAATACTAATTACAACTTTCTGACAGTATTATTCAAAAGTATAGACAATTGGGTGTTGTATTTGGGTAAATGCGTATCAGCGCAACCTCCATTAAACAACTGACCACGTAGCCATCATGGTGTAGCATTGGCACATCGCTCCACTACTGCCTCTCTAGTGGTGCACTTTAACTCCCGAGCGATCACACTATGTATTCTATTCGTCAAGGTATCACTTTTACTGTAGGTGCATTGCTTCAAGCATGCAGTCAATTGGGAGGAATTGAGTACAACAATGTATGAGAAATAAATTTACTTTTCAATACAATGTATTGAACAGCTGAAGAACATAGTTCATGAACATCAGTTTCCTCTAGCGTCAATATGACACCAGTAATGTCCTCGCTGGCTTTAAACTTATAATCATGGATTGCAGTTGACGAGTCCTTTGCAACTGATGGCAAAGTAGTGATATGCCAAGCATGCAACAAACATATTGCATGTTCCATGAAATCCCAGCATGCACAAAGTGCTCTGCATAGAAAAAAAACCAACAGTTAGGTATACAAAAGAAACAAATCCCTTTAACACAAATGCAGCCTTCACCTTCAAGTAACCCTTAGGGAAACTGGTGCAAGTGTATTGAGTAAATTGCAAAAAGTGTTGAAGGGAAATCCTGGTTATTCGACATTTCACAGTATGTGCCGAATTCTAAATGGAGACAACTCTGATCCTCCTGAGGACATTTCTCCAGCAAAAACTCCTCTCCTAAAATTTGCCCCAGTTACATCATGTGATGTTGAAAGATCTTTCTCTGCATATAAGAACATCCTAAGTGACAAACGCCTTTCCACGACCCCAGAGAACATAAAAAAATACTTAATACTTCACTGTGCTACAAAATTTAAGGAATAAACGTACTTTGAGTGTTGAAAATAAGTTTCTATTGAATATGCGTGTGATATATTCACATGACATGACTCCAAAAAAACACTGAAAAATACTTACTTGTTCACTGTGTTACAAAATGTAATATAAAGCGTGTTTAGTGTGTTGTAACTGACAAAATTGTAAGTTTATATTAATTATATGATATTACATATTTTGCCCATTCTACATATTTTGATACTTTTTGTTACATATTTATGTACATATTATGCCACTTTATACTACATAAAAATTCCAGCTTTATTGATGATAAAATTGTTAAGAGTGCTTCTAGGCAAAGCATAAGTATGCTTATCACCGAGCTCGATAGCTGCAGTCATTTAAGTGTGGCCAGTATCCAGTATTCAGGAGATAGTGGGTTTGAATCCCACTGTCAGCAGCCCTGAAGATGGTTTCCCGTGGTTTCCCATTTTCAAACTGTACCTTAACTAAGGCTACGGCCGCTTCCTTCCCACTCCTAGCCCTTTCCTATCCCATCGTTGCCAGAAGACCTATCTGTGTCGGTGCGATGTAAAGCAAATAGCAAAGTATGCTTATCATTAACAACTGAAGTAAGCACACACAAAGTTCAGCATTGCAAGTTATAAATCTCATTCTGTATTGACGGCCGTCACATTACAAAAAAAGAAAAGTATTTATAAAATCCTCCTTATCAATACAAATCAACTCATCTGTTAGATGGAACAAAGTCTATACATGTTTCGGCCTATTCTCAACGCCATCTTCAGTAGCAGAACAAAATTATTACATAATACAAACAAATTAAAAATCTTGATGAAGTGAAATGGCAGTGAGCGTGATTAATGAATTAAAAACATATTGAGGAACAAAGTCCTCTCGTCTGATGGGTAGTTCTTGATTGTCAAACAAAACTTGCTGACTGTTAAAATGAAAACACTGTGCTAAGCAGTGTAGGGAGACCGTCAATACCAAGGATTAAAACGTGTGTAACATCTGTAATGAGAAAAGGAATTGCGAGTGGATGAAAGAAAACTCATTTAACTTACTTGTAAATAAAAGTTATCTTCTAAAATGGAAATGACCTTGTCAGTCTCAAGTCACATTGACAACTAAGCTTGTGTGTGGCTTACCATGTATCTGTGCCAATGTGGTTGGTTGGGGGAATGGAGAGGGAGGGACGAGGTGAATCATGGGAGGAGGGTGTTGAAGGAAGGGCGGGTCTTGTTCTAGAATGTCGGTAGTGAAACTCATTTTTATTAATACATTGTTTACAGATAAGCGGGACAAAGTTTTCCAATAATATATTTTTCTTTTCGTTGCATTTAAGTTGTGCACGGGATTGCTATATTAGTCGATATCTATATAAATATTCTCTAGTGTATTAACAGATTCTATTGCCATCACAGATGATAAACTAAGTGCTGTGCATCCTCTCAAATGGACTTCTTTTCAAGCTCACGTCACCAATAGACTCAGTAAGGTTTTACTGGAGAAAAGAAAAGAAAAGAAAAGAAAAGAAAAGAAAAGAAAAGAAAAGAAAAGAAAAGAAAAGAAAAGAAAAGAAAAGAAAAGAAAAGAAAAGAAAAGAAAAGAAAAGAAAAGAAAAAACAAAACAAAAGCACTCTTGAGAAGCACTTAATAAAAGCTTCCCACAATATCCCAAACTTGCAGAATAATGCTGAATCCAATGTTATTCATCTGCCAGTAGTGAACCTCATTCAAGCTGACCTTGATTCTAAGGACCTCAAGATTATTTATTTATTTATTTATTTATTTAATAAATGTGCCATCAGTGAAAACTGGATGCGTACAGACATGCCGTCATCGACAGCTAACCTTGACAGATACTCAATATTACGCCATGACCGCATTGACAAAATAGGCGGTGGACTTCTACTTTATTACAGAAATGACCTGAAATATAATTTCCACTTCTGACCCACGACTTACACGGCGACCGGAATTTATGTTCCTAGAATTAGACTGCCATAAAAAGATATTGATAGGGATTGTATACAAGCCGTCTAAAATAAGACAGACTGATGATTTTGAAGAGGCATTAGCAAATCTTATCTCGGCATACGATGACATTATAATCATGGGCGACTTTAACACTGACCTTTTGAAGCAGACTAGTGACGCGAACAATCTACTGAATTTATTTATCGCTACAAACATGACAATTTTACCCCTCAACGTTACTAATCATGTTCATTACTCTGACCGCACAAGTCATACCTTAATTGATCTTGTGACAAATCAACCTCAAAAAAGTAATTAAGCATGGACAGATCCCTGCTCCTGGCATCTCTTCACATGATCTATTGTACGTGTGTTATTCTACTCGAATACCTAAGTACAAACCACGCTACATTACAATACGGGACTTACGACATATGGACCGGAATAAACTACGCTACGATGCATATAACTTGCCTTGGGATAGTATACGTAATTTTCAGAACATTAACTCTAAAGTAAACAAATTCAATTCACAGGTACTGGAAATATTTGACAAGCACGCACCAAAGAAACAGGTAAGAATCACCCGCCATTCTTCCGCTTGGCTAACGGCCGAGATAAGATCTGCTATGGCCAGTCGTGACAAACTGTACTGACAATACAGACAGACGCATGACACAGATGATTTCCAGCGATACAAGATTCTGAGAAACAGAACCAAGCAGTTAATTAGGAATGCTAAATATAAATATTTTGAGGAACTGATGAACAATAACAGCCCGAGACAAAAATGGAATAAATTACGCACGAAAGGGGGGTAGCAGCCTTTCGGTAGTTGCAAGGGCGGCAGTCTAGATCATTGACTGATACGGCCTTGTAATAATACTCAACATGGCTTAGCTGAGTTGATACTGCTACACGGCTGAAAGCAACGGGAAACTACAGCCGTAACTACCTCCCGAGGACATGCAGCTCTCTCTGTATGAATGATGTACTGATGATGGCTTCCTCCCGGGTAAAATATTCCGGAGGTAAACTAGTCCCCCATTCGGATCTCCGGGTGAGGACTACACGAGAGGGGGCGATCATAAGGAAGATGGATATTGACATTCTGTGAGTCGGAGCGTGGAATGTTTGAATTGTTGTGGTAGGTTAGAGAATCTGAAAAGGGAGATGGATAGGCTAAAGTTAGATCTAGTTGGTATAAGTGAAGTACGTTGGCAGGAAGAACAAGATTTTTGGTCAGGCGACTACCGAATTATCAACACAAAATCAAACAGGGGAAATGCAGGAGTTGGTTTAATAATGAATAAGAAAATAGGGCAGCGGGTAAGCAACTACGACCAGCATAGTGAAAGAATTATTGTCGTCAAGATAGACACCAAACCAATGCCCACCACAATAGTGCAAGTCTATATGCCTACTAGTTCAGCGGATGATGAAGAAATCGAAAGAATATATGAGGAGATAGAAGATTTAATACAATATGTCAAAGGTGACGAGAATCTAATTGTGGTGGGAGACTGGAATGCAGTGGTAGGCCAAGGAAGAGAAGGTAGTACAGTAGGAGAATTTGGATTGGGACAAAGGAACGAAAGAGGAAGTCGGCTGGTTGAATTCTTCACTGATCATAATTTAGTCCTTGCCAATACTTGGTTTAAACACCACAAACGACAGCTGTATATGTGGACGAGACCTGGAGACACTGGAAGGTATCAAATAGACTTCATTATGATTAGGCAGAGATTCAGAAACCAGGTGTTGAATTGCAAAACTTTCCCAGGAGCAGACGTGGACTCTGACCGCAACTTGTTGGTCATGAAATGCCATCTGAAGTTGAAGAAATTAAAGAAAGGAAAGAATGCAAAAAGATGGGATCTAGACAAGTTGAAAGAAAAGAGTGTGAGGGATTGTTTCAAGGAACATGTTGCAAAAGGACTAAATGAAAAGGCTCAGTGGCGAAACTACTTGGAGTCATTTGAGGCAATGCCTACCCTATGAAATACGATTAAACATAAATATTGTAACAAATTTATCTGCTGTTGTTATTGTGTTAAATCAACAATAATCTCTTTTATATGTGCTACATGATGACAGCAGATGATGTGCTTCGCTGATCGCCCCGCTAGATGGCGACAGCAGACCACTTGTTCTGACTGGGAGGTAGTCTGTAAGTTGTCTCACCCAGGATTTTTTGTTTTGTTTCCCTTCAGTCAGCTTGACGACTGGCGCGGGGTGGTGGAGGAAAGGTAAGTTTACCGCCCGCACTCCTCTCATCACAAAGTCTAGACCCCAGAGAGGCAAGCCTCATGTGTTATTTGAGAGCGTAGTAATTCCCAGCGCGAAGGGGACAATGAAGTAGCAGTACCCTATTGTTAAGTGTGTGTTTTTCTTTGAAATTAGTGGGAAATCTGTGCATTAGGTTATTGGCTTTATTTGTAACAATTCAGACATGGACTGTTAGTTGTGTAAAACGAGAGTGACATCATCCGGTTGAAAATCGCGTTGAAATGATATGTGATGTAGGCCCCTTCGGGAACTTAACGAGTCTTTTGAACTCTTTAAAACGTAAACCGTTCACATCTTGGACTTACGAAGAGAAGTGTGAATCCAAATACAAAAGATGTATGCCTAATCTGGTTATTAACTTATTAATTATTTTGACGGTAAAGTAGCAAGGAAATTTCAATTTTCTTGGTATACACGATATTCGTGGTTAACAGCCTGTTCGGAAACCAAGAACCTTTTTCGTTATACGTGCGTTTTGTTTGGTGGTGACACTTTAATTATGCAGATGGAAAAACGGTTTGGCGATTTTGAAAGCATCCGGTTTGTTGAGTTGTTAGATCCAAATCAGTTCATAGTTTACAAAAAGAGCTTCCCTGCTATAAACTGAGCAGTCTTATGAACATTTATCCCTTTTTAATGGGGAAATATTGGAAAATGAATTGATTAACATTTATTCCGATATAGAAAAACATTTGTCCCCTCAAAAAAATTACATTATATTGTCCTCAATGACCTTGAATCAGTGTATGAGGAAGTGTCAAATTGATTAATTTAATATTGACATTTCCTGTACCTAGGCGCGCTCGGCTGTGAGCTTGCATCCGGGAGATAGTGGGTTCGAACCAATGTCGGCAGCCCTGAAGATGGTTTTCCGTGGTTTCCCATTTTCACGCCAGGAAAATGCTTGGGCTGTACCTTAATTAAGGCCACGGCCGCTTCCTTCCAACTCCTAGACCTTTCCTATCCCATCGTCGCCACAAGATCTATCTGTGTCGGTGCGACGTAAAGTCGCTAGCAAAAAAAAAAAAAAAAAAAAAAAAAAAAAACGTTTCCTGTGACCACGGCTTCCTCTGTAAGGAGTATGATCACTCTGAAGAGGATAAAAACAATTCTGCGTAATTCAATGAACATTGAAAGACTCAGCAGTCTTAGTACCATTTCTATCGAGAAAATGCTTGTGAAGGAATTGATGAGTGATCAAGAATTGAAGGACCGTGTGATTGACCATTTTACAACCAAGAAAACTCGACTTATGGAACTCCTCGACAAGAAACTTTAAGGCAATATTTCCTGCCTACCCATTAATTAACTAATAGCTTCACCACTGAAAAGGCTGAAGGAAACACGATAGAGGAAGAGTGGAGAGCCATGAAAAATGAAGTCAGTAGGGCTGCTGAAGAGATGTTAGGAAGGAAGAAAAGATCAACTAAGAATCAGTGGATAACTCAGGAGATACTAGACCTGATTGATGAACGACGAAAATACAAGAATGATAGAAATGAAGAGGGCAGAAAAGAATACAGGCGATTAAAGAATCAAGTGGATAGAAAGTGCAAGGTAGCTAAGGAAGAATGGCTGTAGGAGAAGTGCAAGGATGTCGAAGGCTGTATGGTCCTGGGAAAGGTAGATGCTGCATACAGGAAAATCAAGGAAACCTTTGGAGAAAGGAAATCTAGGTGTATGAATATTAAGAGCTCAGATGGAAAGCCACTTCTAGGGAAAGAAGACAAAGCAGAAAGATGGCAGGAGCATATCCAACAGTTGTATCAAGGTAAAGATGTAGATAATTTGGTTCTGGAACATGAAGAGGCTGTTGATGCTGATGAAATGGGAGACCCAATTTTGAGGTCAGAGTTTGACAGAGCTGTGAGTGACCTAAATAGGAATAAGGCACCTGGAATTGATGACATTCCCTCTGAATTACTGACTGCCTTAGGAGAAACCAGCATGGCAAGGTTATTTCATTTAGTGTGCAAGATGTATGAGACAGGAGAAGTCCCATCTGATTTTCGGCAGAATGTTGTTATACCTATTCCCAAGAAAGTCGGTGCTGACAGGTGTGAAAACTACCGCACCATTAGTTAAGTATCTCATGCCTGCAAAATTTTAACACGTATTATTTACAGAAGAATGGAAAAACAAGTTGATGCTGAGTTGGGAGAAGATCAGTTTGGCTTCAGAAGAAATGTAGGAACACGTGAAGCAATCCTGACTTTACGTCTGATCTTAGAGGATCGAATCAAAAAGGACAAGCCCACGTACAAGGCATTCGTAGATCTAGAAAAGGAATTTGATAATGTTGATTGGACCAAGCTATTTATGATTCTCAAGATGATAGGGATCAGATACCGAGAACGAAGAATTATCTACAATCTGTATAAAAATCAGTCTGCAGTGATAAGAATCGAGGGCTTTGAAAAAGAAGCAGCAATCCAGAAAGGAGTGAGGCAAGGCTGCAGTTTGTCCCCTCTCCTTTTCAATGTTTACATAGAACAGGCAGTAAAGCAAATCAAAGAGAAATTTGGAAAGGGAATCACAGTCCAAGGAGAGGAAATCAAAACCTTGAGATTTGCCGATGATATTGTTATTTTATCTGAGACTGCAGAAGATCTCGAGAAGTTGCTGAATGGTATGGATGAAGTCTTGAGTAAGGAGTACAAGATGAAAATAAATAAGTCCAAAACAAAAGTAATGGAGTGCAGTCGAACGAAGGCAGGTGATGTAGGAAATATTAGATTAGGAAATGAAGTCTTAATGGAAGTAGATTAATATTGTTACTTGGGTAGTAAAATAACTAACGATGGCAGAAGTAAGGAGGACATAAAATGCAGACTAGCACAAACCAGGAAGAGCTTTCTTAAGAAAAGAAATTTGCTCACTTCAAACATTGATATCGGAATTAGAAAGATGTTTTTGGAGACTTTCGTGTGGAGCGTGGCATTGTATGGAAGTGAAACATGGACGATAACTAGCTCAGAACGAAAGAGAATAGAAGCTTTTGAAATGTGGTGTTACAGAAGAATGCTGAAGGTGAGATGGATAGATCGAATCACAAATGAAGAGATACTGAATCGAACTGGTGAGAGGAGATCGATGTGGCTAAATTTGACAAGAAGAAGAGATAGAATATTAGGACACATCTTAAGACACCCAGGACTTGTTCAGTTGGTTTTTAAAGGAAGTGTAGGTGGTAAGAATGGTAGGGGTAGACCAAGGTATGAATATGACAAGCAGATTAGAGCAGATGTAGGATGCAATAGTTACGTAGAAATGAAAAGGTTAGCACATGATAGGGTGGCATGGAGCGCTGCATCAAACCAGTCTATGGACTGATGACTCAAACAACAACAACAACAGGTATAGGTAAAGCCATAGAGCAACATGTGCCAAGCATATCGCTAGATGTTTTAAATGATCATTTCGCACGGCCAAGAATAGCCTCTACCTCCTTCCCAGAAAATTCACTATCCTTGTTACAAGAGCAGTCTGTGTATGAGCAATTCTCTTTTAGAAATGTCAGCTCGAATGAAGTTAAACGTGTGATATACGCTGTAACATCTAATGCCACAGGTAATGATGACATTCCTATATCGCTTATTAAGGATATCTTAGGAGCTGTTCTGCTAATACTAACTCATATATTTAACTACTGCCTGACAAACGGAGTTTTCCCAGATGTTTGGAAAGATGCACTAATTAGACCCATCCCGAAGAGCTCCAAGTCGGATTCTCCTTCAGATTATCGTCCAGTATCCATTCTACCACCCTTATCCAAGGTGCTTAAATGTCTAGTTCATACACAAGTTACTGAATACCTTACCAAGCATTCCCTCTTTAATCCCTTTCAATCCGGCTTCAGGAAAGGACATAGCACTGCGACAGCTTTACTACGAGTGACAGATGATATCAGACGTGCAATAGACCAACGGGACGTGACTGTATTGACATTATTAGATCTCAGTAGTGCCTTCGACACTGTTAATCCTCAGTTACTACTGCAGAAACTTCGAGAGCTAAATTTTAACAGTGTATCACTTCGTTTATTTTTATCTTATCTTGAAAATCGCCGGCAACGTGTAACAGTTGGAAATTTGAGTTCAGGATGGCAAAGGAAGACCCTCGGTGTCCCTCAGGGGTCGGTTCTCGGACCACTGCTATTTATCATCCAAATTAAGGATATATCAAAAGCTCTTAAATTCTGCAAATTGCAAGTGTACGCGGATGATATACAGATTTACTATCATTCAAAACCGATTGATATTGGTACTGCAATTATTAAAATAAATTCTGACCTTCAACATCTTAGTGACTATGCAAATAAAATCAGTTTATTAATGAATCCAAATAAGTTATTATTATCGGTACCAGTAAAAACCTTTATTCCCTCAAGCAACAGAACATCCCCGCAGTAATTTTAAACAATAAAATCATATCCTACTCTACTTCAGTGACCAACTTAGGAATTATCATGACTGAGACTCTAAACTGGACTCAACAGGTGATAAGCACATGCAATAAAGTACATAAATGCTTATATCCTCTGAAACGGTTCGCTAATATATTCTCTGTTCGACTTGAAGTACAAATAATTCGCTCTCTTATACTACCTATATTTGACTACTGTGACACTGTGTTGACTGGAATAACCGGGGACAGTAACAAGAAACTGGACCGGAGCCTGAACAGCTGCATAAGATATACTTTTTTTTTTTGCTAGGGGCTTTACGTCGCACCGACATAGATAGGTCTTATGGCAACGATGGGATAGGAAAGGCCTAGGAGTTGGAAGGAAGCGGCCGTGGCCTTAATTAAGGTACAGCCCCAGCATTTGCCTGGTGTGAAAATGGGAAACCACGGAAAACCATTTTCAGGGCTGCCGATAGTGGGATTCGAACCTACTATCTCCCGGATGCAAGCTCACAGTCGCGCCTCTACGCGCACGGCCAACTCGCCCGGTAAGATATATCTTTAATCTGCGATATGATGCTCATATATTACCTTATTATAAGGACCTGTCGTGGCTTCGAGCACACCAGCGCCGTGAACTTCACATGCTATCGCTTCTGCACAAAGTTCTTTCCACTAATACTCCCGACTATCTGCCTTTTTTTTTTTTTTTTTTTTTTTTTTTTTTTTTTTTTTTTTTACCTCTCGTCCTATCATGAACATAATACAAGATCTGGTTCCTCTCTTGCCATACCTGTAAACCGCACTGCTGTGTACAACTGCTCCTTCATAATCTCTGTGTCTAGGTCATGGAATTCACTACCTGTGAACATTAGAGAAAATCCTTCTCATCGCAAGTTTAAAGTGGCTTGCCGGGAGCATTTGCTGGGTACATCCCGCTGACTTGCTGGATAATTGTTGAGTGAATGAAGGAATGAATGGGATGAATGAATGGATTACTGCAGTTACATAATTTAAGTGTACGTTATTTTTGTGTATTTTAAAATTAAGGATTTTTTCATTATTATTATTATTATTATTATTATTATTATTATTATTATTATTATTATTGCTATTAGTATTATTTGTTTTATTTGTATTCAAAATTATAAGTTATGTATATGTATACTCATCTAGTGGTTAAGTGTAAGAGAGGGCCTTGAGCCCTAACTTCGCCACCAATAAAGGCATTATCTATCTATCTATCTATCTATCTACCAACAGAGACACGCTCCAATTATAGGTGGCTTTTACAAATTATTTGAACAAATAACATAGAAATACCAAAAAGAAGAAAATGTGAAAACGCTATGTAAATGAGATGACAATGCTCTGTATGAAATGGATGAAACAATGTATCATATACAGAAGCCTGCTAATAAATCAAACAAAAAATTGGAACAAAATCATGTAAATACTATGGGTCTTACTAATAAAAAGTCCTTATACCGTTGTTTAACTCTTGTTTAGTTATACAGTGAATAAACCCTGTATAAGCGTTTTACATTTTTCTTACTAATAAACGAGGTATACGCATTGTATTACTACACAGCACGTATACACTCGTTCCAAGGAGTAGGAATCTCTTCCTGTAGTTCACTGACGTATTTCGCACGTTCACCGCCTTTATGATCGCTTCTGCTGGTTATCTACGAGCAACGCACAGTAGCACGGCATATCGAAAAGGCAGTGGCAACACTAAGTGAGACAGCTGGAAATTCGCTTATATTGATATCAACATTTCTTCAGCTTGCTTGTGTAATGATCGCCAAAAAAAAAAAAAAAAAAAAAAAAAAAAAAAAAAAAAAAAAAAAAAAAAAATGGAATGGCTTAAGAAAAGATCAATAGCTCTTAACTGGGATAGTACGGAAAACGTAAGCAATTGTAATTCAATCGGCGGGTTGAAAAGGGTACACATTCCAAAATCCTTACTTTTCAGGAGAAGGGAAAACCTGTTTTGTAGCTAAACGAAAGGTTAGATCAAAAAAGTTTCTATTAGGCATTTATACATCACATTTCTACGTATTCAACTACAAAGTATGGAAATCATATTACGTACGGTTTTCAAGTTATACCATTTTTTATGTCAAGGAATATGTCCCTTTTTATACTCAACTTTGAGAAAGATCTAAGATCTTTGTAGAGGCAGATAATGTATAATAAACTCGCAATTTAAAGTCTATTAAGCAGTAACACCTTATTACACAAACATACGCCCAACCATAATTTCTTTTATAGTTATTCATTGTCATTCTATGAGACAGCTGGAAATTGACTTATATTGATATCAACATTTCTTCAGCTTGCTTGTGTAATGGACGCTAAAAAAAAGAAATGGAAAAGCTTAAGAAAATATCAATAGCTCCTAACTGGGGTAGTTCGGAAAACGTAAGCAATTGCAATTGTATCGGCGAGTTGAAAAGGGTACACATTCCAAAATCCTTACTTTTCAGGAGAAAGGAAAAACTGTTTTGTAGCTAAACGAAAGGTTAGATCAAAAAGTTTCTATTAGGCATTTATACATCACATTTCTACGTATTCAACTACAAAGTATGGAAATCATATTATGTACGGTTTTCAAGTTATACCATTTTTTATGTCAAGGAATATGTCCCTTTTTATACTCAACTTTGAGAAAGATCTAAGATCTTTGTAGAGGCAGATAATGTATAATAAATTCGCAATTTAAAGTCTATTAAGCAGTAACACCTTACTACACAAACATACGCCCAACCATAATTTCTTTTATAGTTACCGTATTCATTGTCATTCCGTGAGACAGCTGGAAATTGACTTATATTGATATCAACATTTCTTCAGCTTGCTTGTGTAATGGACGCTAAAAAAGAAATGGAAAAGCTTAAGAAAATATCAAAAGCTCCTAACTGGGGTAGTTCGGAAAACGTAAGCAATTGTAATTGAACCGGCGAGTTGAAAAGGGTACACATTCCAAAATCCTTACTTTTCAGGAGAAAGGAAAACCTGTTTTGTAGCTAAACGAAAGGTTAGATCAAAAAAGTTTCTATTAGGCATTTATACATCACATTTCTACGTATTCAACTACAAAGTATGGAAATCATATTACGTACGGTTTTCAAGTTATGCCACTTTTTATCTCGAGGAATATGTCCCCTTGTATACGGTAGGTACTCAATCTTTGTAGGGGCAGATAGTGTATAATAAACTCGCAATATCAAAGGTCTATTAAGCTGTAACATATTTTTACACAAAAATACGCCCAACCATCATTTCTTTTATAGTTATTCATTGTCATTCCGTCTCTTTAAAGTGTTTTACTTTACGAAGATGTCTAGCTTCCATAACCTCTGAATGGTGTACGGTACCGTATGTCTTCTATGTTTAAAATATCGTGAAGATCATCAACGTTATCGTCATTCTTTCAACGTGTGTTCAATGTTAAATGGATAAGTCGAATATTTTACAACGATTATATTACTGTCGACAATAAATACCACGAAAATAAACTGCTCGCTCGTTTCTTTTTTTCCGCTACACGCTGCTATACAACGCTTATACAAGGGTCCTGGACTGTATAAGCAATTCAGTGAATAACAATAACAGATGTATACACAGGAGGCTTATACACGGTTTATTAGTAACGAATTTCGCGTAAACGGTGTATAAACCTTGTATAAAAGTTATACACCGTTTATTAGTAAGACGGACAATATATAAACAAATCACTTCATATTGACTAAGGGACCAAAACATAACTGAGATACGTCCTCCAACCACGACGATTTAATCATTACATTGCCCGAGTCCAAATTAGCGGTTAATAGGTTACCTACAGACGTTCAAGATGAGGTTAGATATGAAGTCAAACGAAAGTTACTTTCTTCTTTCGATCAGAAACATACTGGTAAACCCAATAAAGAACAAGTCATCGATATATGCAATCTCAAAAAGAAAATTAAAGATAACGATTTAATAGTAACTAAGGCAGATAAAGGTAATGCCACTGTAGATATGAAGATAAGGACTATGTAAATAAAACACAGTCCTTTTTTACTAACAATAACTTTAATGTAGAAAAAAAATTTCACTAATAGAATACAAAGAGAACTGAAAGCTTTAATCAAGAGCCTTTTATTCTTGTTTAATGACCTAGAAAAACCAAAATTGGTCATCATGAAGCCCAAGTTACCTACGGCGAAAGTGTTACTGAAGATTCACAAGGCGGATGTCCCCATAAGGCCCGTTTATTAACTTCAGGAATAGTCCGACGCACAAAATATCCCAATATATTCACAATTTTCCTTAACACATTATTTCTTCCACGCTAACACATCAGTCAAAAATTTCCTGGAATTCTGCAATAGAATAGAAGATTTTACTTTACCAAAACATTACACACTTCACTCCTTTTGACATAGTCAATATATACGCGAATGTACCCGTCAACAAAACCATCAAAATAGTAAAAAATAACCTTTCCAAATTTAGCAAATTGACTGTAGGTGAGATAGATGAGTTTGTTCAGATCCTCAAGTTTACATTAAATAATAGTTTCTTCACTTTTAATAACATCATATACCAACAGAAGGGTACCGAGCTCGTTAGCTGCAGTCGCTTAAGTGCGGCCAGTATCCAGTATTCAGGAGATAGTGGGTTCAAACCCCACTGTCGGCAGCCCTGAAGATGGTTTTCTGTGGTTTCCCATTTTCACACCAGGCAAATGCTGACCCATCGTCGCCATAAGACCTATCTGTGTCGGTGCGACGTAAGAAAACAAAAAAAACAGAAGGGTCTTCCTATGGGGTCACCGGCTTCGGGAATCCTCGCTGATATTTACGTACATTTCCTTGATTACAGTCATATTATAGGCAAAATTAATGGTATCAAACATTGGACTCGCTACGTTGATGACACTTATTATCCTAGATTCTCATACTACTGATAGCAACACAGTTCTTGAATTAATAGCCTGGATCCGCACACAAAGTTTACAAGAGAATCTGAGAACAACAATTCCCTTAATTATCTTGATTTAACTATTACTCGTAATCAGAATAAAACCCTTTCTTTCAATATTTACAGAAAGCCTACTCACACAATCACACAATAAACACATTTCACCAGACTTCTCTACATCCACGGACGCAGAAGAAGATGGCTTATAATAGTATGATTTTCAGAGCTCTTAATGTTCCTTTATCCCGTAAGAATTTTACAAAGGAAATCAACACCATTTATACAATAGCCGAAGGTAATGAATGATTTCAGTAAAGCTTTCGTGAACAAAATTCTTAATAAATTTAAAAGTAAACCCAAGATCACCTTAGAAAAAGAATCTTCCCCTAAAGAAAAATTCACCACATTTACCTTTAATAATAATAATAATAATAATAATAATAATAATAATAATAATAATAATAATAATAATAATAATAATAATATATCCTATTTCAAACATCATTTTTTTTTTTTTTTAAGTTAAAAGTAGCTTTCAAGACCGTCACACCAATTCAAAAACATTTTTTAATTCTCATACTGGCAATAGCAACAAAAAATGTTCAAACTCTGGGATATACAAATTAAAATGCCAATCGTATCTTGCAACGTATGTTGGACAAACATTCAATATAAGATACTCCGAACACCTCAATGCCCTAAAGTACAACTGCTATTCAGCCATGAGAGAACATTGTAGAGAGAAAAATCACAAATACACAACAATTGACCAAGATTTAAAGATCTTACACTAAACTTAATATACTAGAGAATAATTATATAGAATGATATCGACCAATATAACAACCCCATGCACAACTTGAATGAAATCAATAAAAAGAAAAATATACTATTGGAAACCTTTATCCCGCTTATCTTTAAACAATTTACTAATAAAAATGAGTTTCACTACCGACATTCTAGAACAAGACCTGCCCTTCCTTCAATACCCTCCTCCCATGACTCACCTCGTACTGCCCCTTTGCCCCTCCCTCTCCACTCCCCCAACCAACCACATCGGCACAGATACACGGTAAGCCACACACAAGCTTAGTTGTCAATGTGACTTGAGACTGACAAGGTCATTTCCATTTTAGAAGATAACTTTTATTTACAAGTAAGTTAAATGAGTTTTCTTTTCTTACATTATTTTTAACTTGTTTTTCATCCACTTACAATTCCTTTTCTCATTACAGATGTTACACACGTTTTAATCCTTGGTATTGATGGTCTCACTACACTGCTTAGCACAGTGTTTTCATTTTTTAACAGTCAGCAAGTTTTGACAATCAAGAACGACCCGTCAGACGAGAGAACTTTGTTCCTCAATATGTTTTTAATTCATTAATCATGATCACTGTCATTTCACTTTATCAAGATTTTTAATTTGTTTGTATTATGTAATAATTTTGTTCTGCTACTGAAGATGGCCTTGAGAATAGGCTGAAACATGTATAGACTTTGTTCCATCTAACAGATGAGCTGATTTGTATTGATAAGGAGGATTTTATAAATATTTTTATTTGTAAAGTTCAGCATTCACAGGAGCAGAGTCTGTAGTTGCTTCCTTGGCAAGTATTATGTGAAACAGATTTTTGCTGGAACTTGAAGTGTTTACTCTTCCGATGTGCCTTTTTTCTGTGGCAGGAGATTGAACTGAAGACACCCCCATGTTGCTAACATCAAAACTAGTCCTACACAAAGAGCAATACCCTCTATAGTTATCACTTTCCACTCTCTGAAGCCAATTCCAGTCTTAATTTATTGTTCTGTCCAACCAGTAATCTTTGAAGTCTTTCCTCTTATTTTACTCATTGTCTCTGAAAAATAAGTGCAACACCAATGTAAGCAAATTTTTTAATAAGTTGCTTCACGTCGCACCAACACAGATAGGTCTTATGGCGACGAAGGGACAAGAAGGGGCTAGGAGTGGGAAGGAAGTAGCCCTGGCGTTAAATAAGGTACAACTCCATCATTTTCCTGGTGTGAAAATGGAAAACCACGGAAAACCATCTTCAGGGCTGCCGACAGTGGGGTTCAAATACTAGATACTGCTCGCACTTAAGGGACTACAGCTATCAAGGAAAAGGGAACGGAAACTGAAAACAGTATTAGTAGAAAAGGGGAAGTTAGTGGCTGCCTACAACACCAAGAGAGATGCTGGACGATGAGGGCGTCATGACCCGATGCCGGGTTATTAGAAAAAATCACAAGTTATTATTCTAATAACTGTAGTTACTACTGTACTATGTAAGTCTTACTTTTCAATAAGATCACTAAGTTATAATGCCAACCTAAACAATTATTCTTATTATCTGGACTTTCAGAGTGCAAATATGCAGGGTAGATTATAAAGAATATTTGTTCTGTTTTAAAAATAATTTTTCCAGTATATGGTTCAAAATTCCAGTATATTTCCAGTATTTCAATTACCTATATTAAATTCCAGTAAAATTCCAGTATTTCCAGTACAACAGACACCCTGCGATCTGAAGGTTGTGTGCATACAATTCGCATGGGAAGTGCTTCCTGAGAGTTAATTCTGTAAAATTGTCTAGAATCTCTTCGATAAGGTACATTCTGAACTGCAGATTAGTGTATTTTCCTCCATTCTTCCTGTGTATTATGAAGGAGCTGAACACCATGAGATCCAGTATATGTCTAAATATTTTCAGGTAGTATTTCTTCAGCCTTGTCCTTCTAGTGGCATACATAATATACAGTAGAACCTCGATACTTCAGAATCGGTTAATTCAAAATCCCACGTAATTCGAAGAAGCTCTCATTCCCGGAAACATGAGATACAGTTTTGCATGTTATTTAATTCGAAATTCGAAGTACATTGTCGGCCCCATTACCGAAATTCAGTCTTTTAATTCGAAACTGCCTTTACATTTTAAAACAATAGTATGTTACAGAGTAATTTCAACTCGAAATTTATCTGCGTTACAATAGAACGTGTGTTCCGGAACGTGGAGGGGTAGCTTTCCGCACTTACACTCACTTCGGTGGGTCTACAGTGCGCTTCATGATTGCCAAGTTGAATGAAATCGGAATTCTTTTGTATTCAACCTTTTAAGGAACGCCGTAATATCACGCAACAGGCAGTGTGCGGGAAAACAGAATGCGCGAACACTGGCGATGCCGACAGTTGACGAAAAAGCGTGGCTCATATAATAAATTCGTAGGCACCGAACAATACTGTCATTGCCGATGAAACTGCATTGTTTTATTTTAATGCGAGCCCAAACGGTCTTATGGTTTTAAAGGAGAAAGTGCCAGCTGGAGAATCGTACAAGGGTCGGGGGTAATGGTCATTGTAGTGCGTTGCAACTGCAATACACATGGAAGCGAGAAACTTTATCCCCTCGTCATAGAAAAGTTCGATAAGCTACAATGTTTTAAGCGCGTCGGGCACTTTCCATCCCAGTACAAAGCATCTAAAAATGCAAACAGTACAGATATCCAAAAAAATAATGCATTTGCACAGGGGAACCAGCATAATTTATCCTCGTCTTTGAGTGGTGTGATTTTTTTTTTTCGTTGCGTGAGGTTATGTTCGTCAGTGATTTATCCAAGTGCATTATTTGAACATTGTAAATGCACCATGTTGGATACATTTCAGAAATAGCTTTTCCACGGCATTGGAAAGGTTTAAACTGTGAATCGACGTGATTGCATGTATTAATGGGTCTTAGAATACTTTGTGACGCGGCAAGTGTTTACATTTCTGAAGTACGAGAGAAGTGCCATGGCGGGAAATCGTACAAGGTTAGAGTCATAAGAAAGTTTGATTTTAAGGGCATCAGGTCCTTTCTGTGTAAATACAAGGCATCTAAAATGCATACAGTATAGTACTCCAATGAATAAAGCACTTGCACATGGGAGCCAGCATAGATTTCTCCTCGTCTTTGAATCGTGGTTTTTTTTTTTTTTTTTTTTCTCCCGTTCTTCCATCGCGTGAGGTTATATTTGCCAATGAGATATGCAAGTGCATTATTTGAATACTGTAAATGCACATATTTGGATAAATTTAGTAAATATTTCTTTTTTCATGGCATTTGAAAGGTTTAAACTGAATCAAGGTTAACTGCATGCAGTAACGGGCCTTAGAATATTTCGTAACGCGGCAAGGGTTGGTACTTCTGAATTGCGAATAGGCGGTTAATTCGAAATCACGTAATTCGAAGTCCGATTTTTGAGTCCCAACGACTTCGAATTAACGAGGTTTTACTGTATATTGATCGGATAGATCAACGCCCCCCATATCATCATTGTAATCAATGCATGCAATGCATGTTTCGTTCACCCTTTTCTATCCGAGACAGTGTTCATTTTGCTGCCATGGATGCTATACAGACTTCCCTCTTACCCCTCCAATAGAGAACCATCAACTTTTTCCTGTACAAAACTGAAACTTCCCCTTTCTTGAGATTCCGTTTCATAACTTCTTTTGGAAGTTTCTTTCTATTACTTCGTGCACACCAGTGGCAACTGTATTGAAGTTGTTATAATAATTGCTATAATAATTGTTTATGCTGAAATGATACCCCAGATTCAAAATGTTTTCAGCCAACATAAACACAATCTTGAAGGCTTTGAAATATCTACTCCGAAAACCTCTATGTTTTCATCTGGTATACCAGATCACGCTGGCAACCAAGAATGAGTTAGCTGGAAAATTTATAATGTCCAATAACGGACCATTTATATTGGTATTATACATTTACTCATTCAGGACAAATATTTCAGATTCCCTATGGGAATCAACATCCATATCATCTGATGGCCAAGCAGGCATCAATTTTTGATAATGAGACAAAGTCTCTTAGTGCATTGGCACTGCCGGTGGCTCTAGTTAGCCTACGCAGGGCCTCCACGGTATGCACTAGCCAGCGTATTGGTAGGTGTGCTAGGTACCAACTGATGAGCCCACCCTAGCACACGAGGGCTAAACGCTGGCAACCAAGAATGAGTTAGCTGGAAAATTTATAATGTCCAATAACGGACCATTTATATTGGTATTATACCAGATCATGTTACATACATACCCTGCTCTGGCCTTGCTTTGTTTCCATTTCTTCTTCTTCTTCTTCTTCTTCTTCTTCTTCTTCTTCTTCTTTTATGACCACATAGGATCACTTTAGTCAGTCCGTCGTTCAGGTCTCTTTGAAGGGATTGTTCGGGCTTTGCGGTCCTCCCAGTACTTCTTCAGACGCTCCGATCTTCGTGCCCTTTCCTCAGTTGAAAATGTGCGTGTTGTTGGTTTGTTTTGTGTAAGGGTAAAGCGGAGGTTTGTATTCTTGAGTTTTGTATTCAATTTTATCTTATTTTTGGTGTCTTCTGTTGTAAGGCCTATTTCCTTCAGATCCTCTCTTACTTCTCTGATCCATTTACATCCTGTTGTGGTATTTTTTGAGACGAGATTGTGTTGTACTAGTTGTTTCAGAAGTCTCGAGTCCTGCATCCTCATGATATGTCCAAAGAATCCCAGTCTCCTCTTACGCATAGTATCTGTAATGGGTTCTACCTCTTTGTACACGACTTTGTTAGGTATTAACCGCCACTGTCCATCTTTCTGATATTTTTTGTTGATACAGGTTCTTCCAATCCTCCTTTCAATTTTCTGAAGTCTGTCAGTCTTTGATTGTTTATTCAGGTAAAAGAGTGTTTCTGCTGCATATGTAGCTTCCGGTTTTATAACTGTGTTGTAGTGTTTTATTTTTGTATTTATTGATAGACATTTCTTTTTGTAGATATCCCATGTTAATTTTTGTGCTTTAGCTAATCTATTTGTTCTTACTTGGATTGAGATTTTTTCATTTAAGTTATGTGTTATTACTTCTCCAAGATATTTAAACTGAGTTACTATTTTGATTTTATTACCATTTATGGTGACTTCTTTTAGCTGTGTTGGTTTTTGGGGCATAATTTCTGTTTTTTCAAATGACATTTTGAGGCCAATTTTATTTGCAATGTTTTGAAGTTCTGATATCTGGGTTTTTGCTTCTTTTATGTCCACTGCTAGTAATGCTAAATCGTCAGCAAAACCCAGGCAATTTGTTTTGATTTTTCGGCCAATCTTTATTTTGGGGGGGAGATTTTCTAAACCATTCCCTCATTACCATTTCTAGAGCACAGTTAAATAATAGTGGTGAGAGCCCATCTCCCTGCCGTAGTCCAGTTTTAATTTCAAATGTGTCTGATGTTTCACCCCTAAACTTCACTTTTGACTTGGTATTGGTGAGAGTCAATTTTATCATGTTTATTAATTTGGGGTGTAGTCCAAGGTGTCTTAAAATTTTAAACAGAGATTCTCTATGGATGCAATCATAAGCTTTCTTGAAATCTACAAATGTTATCACCATATCTCTGTTTCTTCTCCTGTTATAGTCCATTATCAACTTAAGACTCATGATCTGATCAGGACAGCTCCTCCAGGGTCTGAAACCTCCTTGATATTCTCCTAGTTCTTTCTCAAGTTGTAAACTTATCCTATTAAGGATGATTATTGAAAATATTTTGTATGTTATGTCTAGGAGAGAGATTCCCCTGTAGTTATTAGGGTCGGTTTTGTCCCCTTTTTTGTGCAGAGGATGAATGAGGGCTGTTGTCCAGTGTTCTGGTAGTTCTTCTTTAATCCAGATAGAGACAAGTTGTTGATGGAGGGCAACTTTTGCTGAGGTTCCTGCATATTTCCAGATTTCCGCAAAGGTCTGATCTTCTCCTGGCGCTTTGTAGTTTTTTAATTTATTCAGAGCTTGGTAGACTTCCTTTATTGTGGGGGGATTGATGTTTTCTGGTGATGTTTTTATCGGGGTGTTGGTGTCCAAATGAAGGAGTTCTGTAGGTTCCTCACAATTTAAAAGCTTGTTGAAATGTTTAGCCAGAATTTCTGCATTGTCTTTATTGTTATGGGCCAGCTTACCATTTATTAAAAAAAAAAAAATTTTTTTTTTGGTGCACACTTTTCACCCTTGCTGCCCTTTCCATAACAAGAGGCTCTCATCAACTGACGCTTTGCCATCAGGGTATAAGCTTCTGAAAATTTTGCTGCCAGGTGGTCAAATACTGGCTTTTTTTAAAAGTAAATTTTGGGAGGAATTTGTCCACTATATGCCTCATTGTCACAGAAATTTAAAAATATGAGGAAGAAAATATAAAACAAGTGTGGCCAACAAGCAATTGAAAGGAAAATAATGTCCTAATTTAGGTTTCTGTACAATCTGCTGCAGGAGCAGTGTGCCCATAAGAACATTTATTTTGTCCTTATTTGTCGGGATCCAGTCTTGATCTTGATTTCTTCGTTTCATCTACTAAGGTGGGTTTTATGTGTGATTTTCTGCTGGGCACAGAGGTTTGACTGTTCAGCTATGTTCTGGCATATCTCATCATCAAATAATAATTCTAATATTTCGCTCAGCTTTGTTTTCCCTAAAGACTTTTCCTTTACACCATGATAGAATTTTGGATCAAAGCAGGACCTTTTTTGTCCATTTTCAGTCCAGGTTGACGAAGTTACAATGGTTGGAATATTATCATTATTATCATCACTACTGCTACTATCATAATCGCTACCTGAACCGAGGGGGGAAAAAACCTATTAGAATTGGCATATACCTCTGCCTTCCCAAATGAGCAAGCAACTTGTAGCCGTGGATCTGGCTGCATCGCCCACCACACAAGTTAATATTAGCTGAACAAGGTACCATAATATTTACAAAAGAAACCATGGTACATTAGTATGAGATAATGGAGTTCACTAGGAAGGATCCTCAAAATTGTTGTATCTAAATTTGAACTCGAATTTAATACTGCCATTTTTTGCCAAATGAAGAACACGTGCAAAATTTTTGTGTTTTTGGCAAAATAATGAGACATATGCACCTACTTACCGACATAAGGCTGCACAATATGAGGTTGAAATTTTGCATCATCCTGCATTTTCATTGACATCAACAGGAAATCCTTAATTAACTGCAGACATGAAAGAAAAAAGAAAGAAAGAAAGACAACATCAGATAAATGTGCTTTTATGAGAATATAAGGCCTGACAGACAAAATTATCATCCTAATCCTCAATGCTCTATTAGTATCGTATGTCACACTGAATCATTTCCACTTAGCCCAATGATATTTCTGTGATATATGATAAATTAACAGGCCTTGGGTTCCACTTTCCCCAATCATAGGGGCAAGTGTAAACGCTAACCAAGATTTATGTTCTGTGTTCTGGAATGGAAACCATTAAAATATGTCTGTATTATGATTCATCTGAACTTAGAGCATCTATTTCTGAACCAGTATATACAATGTTAATAAAATCAAATAGCAAATCAATGTACACTTGCAAATAGAATGTCAACTATATAAACATGTGGTTCCACTTACCCCGTTGTACCCTAATGTAAATGTGCCTCGTTGGATATATATACACACACGAGGGCTATTTTTTTTCAAGGTCCGATCGGTCGCGACAGTCAAACGCCCGCGAATATATGATGAACCGCTGCGCAGATGTGTTGCGCAACGTCTCTGAAATGACCGTTATGCGCCTCACCTCAGTCCCGTCAGTAGTGAACGTGCAGCGCGCTCGTAAACATGGCTACAACGATCGCTTCGCCCGCCAAGTGTGAAGTGCGCAGTGTAATTCGATTTCTTCAGGCTGAGGGGTGCAATGCAGCCGAAATTCATCGCCGAATAAGTCGTGTGTATGGTGAAACGTGCATGAGCGACAGCAAAGTGCGACAATGGTGCAGGAACTTTACAGCAGAGCGTACAGACGTCCATGATGCAGGCGGCCAGGGAAGGAAGCGTGTGTCAACCGATGATCTTGTTCAGCGTGTGGATCAGGCAATTCGAGAAAATCGTCGGTTCACAATTTCTGTGTTGAGTGCTTCGTTTCCTGAAATTTCCAGGTCAGCTCTCTACACAATTGTTAGTGAGACACTTCAGTACCGCAAACTTTGTGCGAGATGGGTTCCGAAGATGCTGTCTGACCGTCACAAAACACAGCAAATGGGCGCCACTTTAGCGTTTCTCCAGCGCTACCATGATGAAGGACCGGATTTTTTGAACAAAATTGTCACAGGGGATGAGACATGGGTTCATTTTGAAACGGAAGAAACAAAAGAGCAATCCAAACAGTGGATGCATTCGCACTTCCCGAGTAAGCCAAAGAAATTCAAGCGAACATTCTCCAACAGAAAGTGTATGGCTACTGTGTTCTGGGACCGGAAAAGAGTTCTGTTGGTGGAATTCATGGAATGTGGTTCCACCATCACTGCAGCCGCATACTGTGCGACTATTCAACGTCTACGATGGGCAATTCAGAATAAGCGGAGAGGGATGTTGTCATCAGGCATTG
This sequence comes from Anabrus simplex, assembly GCF_040414725.1. Lineage (NCBI taxonomy): Eukaryota > Metazoa > Arthropoda > Insecta > Orthoptera > Tettigoniidae > Anabrus > Anabrus simplex. The sequence continues at coordinate 1,519,656,598 of NC_090265.1, read as the reverse complement.
TCCTCCTCCATGACAATGCTCGGCCGCACATTGCAGCTGCCACCAAGAACGTTTCCAGTGGGACGTTTTCGATCACCCAGCATACAGTCCGGACCTGGCTCCATCAGATTTTCACCTCTTTGCTCACATGAAACGCTGGCTAGGAGGACAGCGTTTTGACACCGACGAGGTGCTGCAGACCGGCGTACAAAGATGGTTACAGGCGCAGGCGGCGACGTTCTATCAAGAGGGCATTGACAAGTTGGTACCACGCTACGACAAATGTCTCAATCTGCGAGGCGACTATGTTGAAAAATAGCTGTGATGTATCAGTAAGTATTACTAATAGAAAAGTGTCAAATTTGTACTGCTGTTTCATTTCGTGACCAATAGGACCATGAAAAAAAAAAAAGCCCTCATATATATATATATATATATTTTTTTTCTGGTGTGGCAATTTGGAAGATTTAAACTGTGAATCAATGTTAACTACATGCAGTAACAGGTCTTATAATATTTTGTGATGCGGCAAGGGTTGGCATATCTGAATTACGAGTTGGCGGTTAATTTGAAATCACACCATTCAGAGTTACATTTTTGTGTCCGTACAACTTCGAATTGAAGAGATTTTACTGTATCGCAAAACTAACAAACAAGTCTGCCGGTGTGTCTGTTTCAAGTGTTTACATTGCACGAAAAGAACTATCCACCACGGGTCGTGTTACTCTCCAAGTAAAAAGGGATTGCGTGTGAGAAGTGTTTTATACGTGGAGTGTGACAAATTTGTAAGTAATTTAGGAGAGGATTGCATTGATGCAACAAAGAATCTTCCGATCTGCAGCAAATCGAGCCTATTGCAAGTTCAGATTAATGAAATACCTGTCTCGTAAGAAGGCCTACTTGTTAATTTTCATAGCAAATACAGTAGAAGTCTGCTATAGCGAGTACAGTATACCGGGTGGTACAGCTGCCCCTATTCATGCAGTTTTATGCAACCCGCAGATTATAGTCGAACCTAAAAATATTGACCTTGACTACTCACTACAATGTCTGCTCTTACAACGCTTTCCATAATTCGTTTATTAGTGTCAAGCAAATCAGCATTAATGATAAAATACCGATTGATGGTAAAGAATCGTGAAATTATGTATCGCAGAAACGTCCTGTACAGAGAATATTATTGGTGAATGACTAGAAGTAGCAGCAACACAACAGCGCTAAACAGCAATCCGTGATAGCCGAGCTTGCTAAAAGTTAGAGGAGAGTACCGGTGTTCGTTAGTAGGCGGTTCGAGTCCTGTGTACGACGAATATTTTTATTGCATTGTTGATGTTCGTGAGAGTCGTGTTGTTGACGACAAATCTAAATCATGATCAGTTCTCATACTGCAGGTACTCAGCTATGTTTGTTTTTTAAGGACCTCTTAAAAGAGCTATTTGCAATAAAGTGAGATTGTACCGACAGCGGTGCGATGGGCTTATGCATGGCCATTCTATTAATGAAGCAAATGTTCAAAATGACCACCTGCTTCGTTAATGCACATCTGAGCACGGTGGAGGAGAGACATTCTTGCTTGCTGCAACATATGTGGTGGAATCTGCCTGCAGGCTTCCGTGTTGAGCCGCCGTAAATGATTCGGGCTCTCAGGCTCCTGCTCATAGACTCTTTCCTTTAAATAACCCCAGAGGAAAAAGTCTAGTGGAGTAAGGTCAGGTGATCTAGCCGGCCATGTGACCGGACCCCCTCGTCCAATCCATCGTCCAGGATATGTCCTATGCAAGTGGTTCCGTACTGCCAACGACCAGTGTGGGGGAGCTCCATCCTGCTGGAACCACATCTGTAACCGTGTCATAAGGGGCACATCCTCCAATAAGAGTGGGAGGTACTCACGAAGAAACTCGAGATAGCGTCGTCCCATGAGGTTTCCTTCAAAGAAATATGGTCCAATTATCTAGTCACCTAGTATCCCGCACCACACGTTGACGCCCCATTGTACCTGAAATCGAGCTCCCCCGATCCAGTGAGGATTTTCAACGCTCCAGTAATGGAAGTTGTGACGATTAACAGTTCCGTTGTTGTGAAATCTGGATTCATCACTAAAGAGAATGTCCATTAAGAAATTCGCATCAGCTTCAACTCTTTGTAATATCCATTGCGAAAATTCTATCCGTTTTGGAAAGTCATCTCCGTGAAGTTCCTGGTGCAGCTGTTGATGGAAAGGGTGGAATTTATGGCGGTGCAATATTCGCAGTACAGATACATGACTGATGTTCAGTTCATTTCCTATGGCCCGTGAGCTTGTGTGCGGGTTGTATGCAATTGCATTTTGAACAGCTTCGTCGTTATTTCCAGACGTCACTGGAGCATCCCGAACGGGGGGTAATGTATGAAATGACCTCGTTGCACGCTACCGTCTTTCAACACGTCGAAATGTATCTGCAGTTGGCAGCCTTCGTCCAGGAAGTCGTTTTTGATACAAGCGTCTGGCTTCCCGTGCATTTTGCCTTGCTTCTCCATAAAGTAGTACCATATTCACATAATCATCCCGTGAATACATAATGTTTGCTTTCGTGCTAACCGTACAGTACGTGCTCACACGTTGCTGCTAGGATTACGATATGCTGTTTCATGTGCCCTACGTATGAAGTGTAGACTGCTGTTAGTTGGTCTTCGAGTCGAACGTGCGCAGTTGCTTGGTTGAATGGGTGGGTCAGAATGTTGACAACACGTGCACTGCGCTTCATTCCCTGTAGTCGTTTGCCATATGGAAGTCGCATGTTATTATTCCTTTCGTATGTATGCTTTCTTTGTAAAGGTGGCAAATTACTTTTGAGACTTAAGAACGTTAAATATTTATTACGAATGGCCTTACAAGTATAATATAAAAATAAAATTGAAAAGCTCGTAACTTGATTCGAACTCTACATGCCTGCTAACATATCGTATGCTCGCTGCGAATGGTGCCATGTAGCCACTGCAGGCGACAAAGAATTGGTCTCGTAGCTCTGTGCTCATGGAATTACCTAGGCCAGGGATGGCGAACCTTTTCCAACTAGTGTGCCATTTTAAGTCTGGTTTATTATTCTCAACTGTTGACTGTGCCACTTGTTATTTTCCTTTAAGGAATGGCTACACCCTACAACCCCCCCCCCCGCGGCAACTTCCTTTCCAAATTCCCAATTATCCCATGCATGTCGTACTATCCAGTGAGACAGATAGAAACAGCTGCACTGATATTATTCCTTGGCGGAAAAGATGATACAAAAGAACTAGTTTGTTTTGTGTAATATTCGATATTTTATGACACGAACTCGCTTCTTTCTTCATTTGGCATGGAACAAACTTTTGAATGATTAGTCTCGAAATGGCGCTTTACATTAAATCTGAGGTATACAATTGTTTGCGAACACAGGCAACACTTCTTTCTGTCAGTCCGAATTCCCTTGTCCACTGCTCTTGAAAAATCCGGTCAGTACCTTTTTTTTAAGTTTCTGTTCTTTTCGGCACCGAAAACATGTTTGCGAGGTCCGTATACGAAACCACCAGAAAACGACACTGTTATCTCACTTGACTTTCGGACGTACCATATCAGTGTAGCTGTGTTGCCATATTGAACGTCCGGATGGAACTGGTATTTAGATTTTCGATATTTATTTCTTACACGTGGAACACTCTAAGATACGTATTGTCTGTAGTACAAAACGTATATAAAAACATTATGTTCATGTGGCGTGCCACCGAAATCGTGTTCGTGTGTCACCTAGCAACACGCGTGAGATAGGTTCGTCATCCCCGACCTAGGCTATCGCTTCGATACTGATCGTTGATGTTAAAAGTTCTGAACTCGAATGTGCAAAACACCATAGTGAACTAAAGAATCGCGTCTCTCTTACGCCCAGATAGTTGCAACCATTTTCTACGCGTTACTTGGTTGAATGAGTCCAGCGTTATGTTTCAGGTGGTATTCACAATCGGTGCGTATGTGGCGATATTTATGATACCTGTTTATAACTTCCGTAGAAGAATATCGGAGACTTCAGAAAGGTCTTCGTAAACGATGCCTAGGCGAATACGAAATGACATTAAAAAATGCATGACTCAAGAATGGTTGGAACCCTTCCTGCTTCAAGTAACCTATCAAGGTACGTCTTCCACACGTAATTCCGCGCAGCTATTTGCAACGTACAAGCGCCATCCTTGTAACTCTGTATTCACGAGGAGAGCGGAAGTTCCCGCTTCGACAAGTTACTGATGAGTTACAGCCTTATGGTCCCGTTTTATGCCTTTTTTGATCGCTCTAATGGTAGTAATTACATGGCGTAAGCTATCACATCTGCTGTACAGCATTTGCGTGCCACAGATTATAAACTACAGTGCAAAACACGTTTCTATCAATTTCGATGTGATGAGACTGTACAAAATGGTGGTGCATTGACATGTCTGTAATTGGTCTTACCCTATCACGTTTTCTATGATACCACGACCGCCCTTTCTATCAAAAGAAAATGGCCTCTTGGACCAATCAGGTGCGCAATTCTCTACCGACAGCTATAGGCGTGTTTATGGTTTGTACAGTATAGTAACATTTCGTAAAAATTAGTAGAGTATTGGACACCGCTCTACATAAAATGGTACAGTGTTTTTGAGATGGACCTCACTTACTGCCTCTTGTACCATTTTTCCATTATGCGGAGAAGTCTACATCGGGTTAAATGCACATAACATTGCTGTAAGGTGTTGCGCATGATGGGACTAAGAGGCATTTACGTCCTAGCTGGTTGCATATATTCGGGAAAAAATAGGGGCAGCTGTACCACCTGGTATAACGAGAACCCCATTATAACATCAGATTTTTTCCGTCCATTCAAAATTCCTATATTAAACTGTGTATTATCCTTTGGTTACTGCGAAAGCCTCATCACTGACGCACCCGTTATTACGAGTGATTGAGCGTGCACGATTTTTTCTGGTACCAATATTATTTTAAATATGCACCCAGCCATTATACTGCATGCGATCGATCATCTTTGCTATCGTTTCCTCGCCATGTCCACTAGCAAGCTCTCTTGTCGGCATCCAAAGGCGATGTCGGAGTCAGTTAGTAATACCCGTAGACTGCTGTTCCATAAAGAAAAATGGATATGAAAGAGAACATGCTTTCATAGTAAGTGCATAAATTACGTGTCTGATAGCATTTGTTAAATTTATATAGTATTCTCATTCAGTTCAACAAAATTTTATGTATTGATCATCTTTATAATATTTCATAAGTTTTCTTTACCTATTGATTTGGTGTATTAGGACACAATACTTCTTTGAATTGTAAAAACAAAAGACTTTGTTATGTTGTTTTATTCTTTGATCTGACCACTAATGAAGGGAATGGTTGAATTCCTGAAACACATTTGGTTGAATAAATAATTTTATTTCACTAATAAGTGTATTGACAAGGCTGATTCAAATATAACTATTTTAAATATTTCTGTACTACATTCAAACTAGTCAATACGGATCATATAATCATTTTAACCTATCATGGTTAAGTTTATCAACGACTATTATCGTGTAAATTTATAGCGAGAAGGTTATCACTTTTCTACTGGTGCTTTATATATGTTTTCATGGTATATAACGCAGTTACATTAGGTTAGCTGACGCTGTTCGAATAAGAAAGCTGAAGTGTTTGCCACAAAATGTGACCTTCGGTAAGGTATAGTTTTCTTGCTATGTGTTCTTGCGAGGTCTCTTGTCGGCAGTCGAAGGCGATGTTGGAGTAGATTGGTAATACCCATTTACTGCTAATCTCTAAAGAAAGAAGAGAACATGTTTTCATAACAAATACGTAAATAACGTGGTCTTTAATTTTAATGCTCTAGACTGAAAGTAAGTGAAGGAAAAGATAATGGCATGGAGAAGATCCAAGACTGAAGAAAGTAGAAAACATGCGAAGGCAAAGAAGACTGGCCAAGAAACTAGTGTAAGAAGAAAAGAGTAAAAGCTGGGCCTTAGTCACAAAGAAAATGAGAGATGATATGCAGGGCAGCAAGAAATTATTGTATGGTATCTTAAGAAAAAAAAAAAAAGATCAAGTAAACACCAGATTTGAGAAGGATGAAGACAGCATAATATTAACAAAGCCAGAAGAAATAACAGATGGAGAGAGATTTTCAGAAGTTGCTGAACATCAGAAATAAAGACAGTCATTCAATGGACCACCAGGAACGGTAATTAGTTGATGAAGAAATGCATAAAGAAATTACAATGAATGAAATTTAAATGGCAGTAAGAAAGATGAAGAATGGAAAAACTGCTGAAATAGATGAAATTTCAGTGGAGATGATAAAGGCAGCTGGAGCTGTAGGCCTGCAGTGGACATATCAAGTTCCCAGGATTGTCTGGGAGAATAAGGAGGTGCCTCAGGATTAATTTTCAAGAAAGGTGATAAGAAAGTATTGAAGAACTACAGGGGAATTACTCTGATATTCCATGTTGCTAAGATAATGGAAAGGATACTGGAAAGTAGTATAACGTTGAGTGCCGAAAATCAAATACAGGAAAATCAGTTTGGTTTCAGAAGGGGAAGGTCAACAATAGAGCCCATTTTCATTGTAAGACAACTAATGGAAAAGCAATAGGAGTATAGGAATGATATGGTGATTACATTCACTAACATTGAAAAGGCATATGACAGTGTCCCCAGGACTAAAGTTTGGAACAGTCTGGTGTAAAAAGGAATTCGACAGGGATTTAAAAAAATGATCATGGCAGCATACAACGAATGTTGTTGTTGCATGCAAACACAAGTTGGCAGGACAAGTTGGTTCAAAATCACCAATGGGCTGAGACAGGGAAGTGTTCCATCACCAATCTTGTTTACAATAGTAATGGATGACATCATAAAAACAGCAAAAGCAGCATATGGAGGAAGAGAAATGAACATGCTATTTCCAGATAATATTGTGATTTGGGGAGAAGACAACATGAAAGTTCAAGAATAGTTGGATGTAGTGAATGAGAAGATCAAAGAATGTGGATTGAAAATAAGTGTAGAAAAAAGTAAAACTCTTGTTATGACTAGAGAGGAGAAGGAAGGTAAATGTCAGATTAGACTTGCAGACAAGCCCCTGGAAGTAGTGGAGACGTTCAAATACCTGGGGAGTGAATTAATGGAGAATGCTCCACTGGATGCTGAAATTAGTAAGATGATTCAAGCTGGAAGCTGTTTCTATCATAGTGTAAGAAACATGTTATGTAGAGTTTGTGATTTTTAGCATTTGCGATAAATGCGAAATATGCCGAAACTTTGTCAGTGTATGTGCCTTCATCTTATATGACCCGTACGGGTGGTCTTTAGCGATTTTGAATACACGATAAAATGCAAAATTGGTTCAAAATGCGAAATTATACAATTTATGCGAAATAGATGCGAAACTCTCAGTTTTATACGAAATAAACATATATTTTTAAAAAGTATGCATTTTTCTTAAAAATAAGATATAAATGTTGTTATTTATTTCAGGAGAAATAATTATTACGGCGCCCACTGCGATCGTAAAGCGGTAACGTGCTTTGACGGACACTTCCGTTTTGGTGCACGGAACATCTATAAGTTCATTATCGCAGTTAGCTGGTCGGAGAGATTTATTTTCTTTGTTTCGCAGCCTAACCGATTCATGTGAGATGATACCTGAAGCTATTTTCTCTGTGTAAAAAGTAACTCTGAGCTGAAATACGGAAAATAAAAAGCACCTCATTTTGCCGCTCGTCGTAAACAATCATGGCGGCATCCAAGCGCGGCATGGATGAGTTTATTCGTAACTGGCTTGAAAATAGTGATGTTGAAAGTGGAAAAGATTCTCTGGAAAGTGAAAATTCTTCATCTTCAAATGACAGTGATGAAAGTGATTCCGAGATGATAGTGCCAATTGAAACTACGTGACAAAACCAGAATGCAACAAGAGAGAGTCAGAAGTCTACTTTTTTTTTTTTTTTTTTGCTTTACGTCGCACCGACACAGATAGGTCTTACGGCGATGATGGGACAGGAAAGGCCTAGGAATGGGAAGGAAGCGGCCGTGGCCTTAATTACAGTACAGTCGCAGCACTTGCCTAGTGTGAAAATGGGAAACCACGGAAAATCATCTTCAGGGCTGCCGACAGTGGGGTTCGAACCCACTATCTCCTGGATGAGCTCACAGCTGCGTGCTCCTAACCGCACGGCCAACTCACCCGTTGAGAAGTCTAGTAAAATGATACTTGGAATTATGATCTTGTTGACAATAATGTAACATCTAAACCAGTTTTTGAAATTCACTCTATAGTGAGGAGGGGGTTGGGTAATAATCCAAAAGAAATGGACTTAGGGAATGAATATCTAAACCCACAGTTCTGGGATCACTTTACTAAGGAAACCAATACCTATGCCTCTACATTTCTTGCTAATTTATCTGCTTCCCTTGAAACCAGTAATACTTACGAACAAAAACATTGGTTTCCTGTTACTATAGACGAGTTAAAAGCTCACTTTGCTTTGTGTATTCTTATGTAGCCTATGTGATTACTCAAATTTATGTTAAAGTGACGAAAAAATAAATAGTATGTAAGGGAATATTTCCTTTCACAAGTAATGGCAGGCCAAAGGGTTAAATCATTCAATGTGTGGAATTTCTTTCACTGGCCAAAGAGCACTGCAAAGACCAGTCAATCAAACAGCAAATACACTTTCAAGCACCACGTTCATTCTCTTTGTGTGTTGACCCTTGATCTTAGTCGGTTATTCTTGACATTGGTGTTGAGTAGTAGTTCCGTTTAAATGTACGGTAGCGATTTATTTTATTGTCTGTTAGTCATGGGTCGAAGAGAAGTGACGATCAAACAGCATGCCGAAAGTCAAAAATCGGGACATATTTATGTAAGGATACAGATGGCCTATATTGATGTGCTGACTCTGCAACCAAAACCTTGAAGAAGAAAAAATGTTTTGCAGGCTTTCCTTCGCCTTGGCAGCACTTCTGTGCATTTGGGCCTCTACGAACAGTGTCGATGTAGAGTTTTTTTTAGCAAGTACAACATAATTGTAACTGATAGGCGGTCTCAAATGAAGGAGGACACCTTTTAAATAATTGGCATGTTGTACTTAAATCATCATTGAAATTCCTCTTCCTTGTAGGTGTGTTGTACTGTGATAAATAAATACGTTCAGAATAGTATTTTTCACTTTGAAATTGTGTTTGTAAATTTGAAAATAAGCATATTCCTGTGTGTTCGTGAATACTTCTTGCAGTCTTATGTTGATGTTTGTCTTATTTTCCATAGTAAATTCAAAACTGCATGACGAGCAATGTGATTAAACAGCATGATTTTACTCCCAACTGTTGTGTGTGCAATTTAGCAAATTTTGCCTATTTTTAACCAATTTGCTACAAAATGCTAAATTTGAGAAGTTTAGATGCTACAAAACGCTAAATTTGAAAATCAAAACGCTAAATCACTGATTTTTAAATGCTATAAACCACGAACTCTAGTTATGGGACAAAGATGTGCCAATGGAAGCAAAGGAAGCTATGAACAAGATTTATTACATACCCATAACAAATCACAGATCAAAAACTTGGGCAATGACAAAGAAGGATGCGAGTCGAATGCAGGCAGCCGAAATGAAGTTCTTGAGGAGTATGATGCAGAAGAGTAAAAGAGACAAAATAAGGAATGAGTAAATCCGGGAAGAAATTGGAGCGGGAAAAATGAATGAAAGAATAGAGAAGAGCCAATTAAGATGGTTTGGGCATATAAAGCGAATCTGTGATGAAAGAATGCCAAAAGGTGATGGAAATGCAAATGTAAGGAAGGAGAGGTCATGGAAGACCATGACTGAGATGGAAGGACACAATCCAAAGCAGATTAGAGAAAAAAACCTGAACTGGGACACAGTGTTGGAGGAGGAGTGGTGAAAAGACCAAAGAAAGTGGAGAGGAACCATATTTGCCCCTACCCGGCTACAGCTGGATAATGGGAAATGAAGACTATGATGATGATGATGATGATTATGACTGAAATTAAGTAAAAATGTAATATTGGTACCCCCTCCCCATGGCACTACAGCCCTTAAAGGGCCTTGGCCTACCAAGCGACCGCTGCACAGCCTGAAGGCCTGCAGATTACGAGGTGTTGTGTGGTCAGCAGACGAATCCCCTCGGCCGTTATTCTTGGCTTTCTAGACCGGGGCCGCTATCTCACCGTCAGATAGCTCCTCAATTCTAATCACGTAGGCTGAGTGGACCTTGAACCAGCCCTCAAGTCCAGGTAAAAATCCCTGACCTGGCCGGGAATCGAACTCGGGGCCTCCGGGTAAGAGGCAAGCATGCTACCCCTACACCATGGGGCCGGCGTAATATCGGTACACCTCAAGATATGGAAGAGCGCATCACTGATTTCAGAGATTAGTTTATATTTTCTCGTGTCAGTTTACCTTTCGGAGAGGCTATTCCCATGTACATTTATACAGAGATGTTAACAATTCTCTACCGGCACTTGGATATGTTTTCATGATACATATAGTATGGTCAAGTTATATGATGCTGTTTGAATAAGAAGACAAATATTTGCCACAAAATGTCATTGATCATCGAACAGTACCATTTTCTCTTTATGTACACTTGCGAGCTCTATCATCGACATTCGAAGGCGATGTCGGAGTCGATTAGTAATACCCGTTGACTGCTGTACTCGAAAAGGAAATTCAAAATTAAAGAGGATAACATGTTTTCATAATAAACACGTAAATGACATGGCCGATAGCAGATGTAAACTCGTTAGACACAAAGGCTGAAACAAACGATCACTTAATATACTGAAATAAAGTAAGAATGTGGTTCTCCTGAAGATATGACAGAGTACATCACTGAAAAATGAAATGAAATGGTGTATGGCTTTTAGTGCCGGGAGTGTCCGAGGACATGTTCGGCTCGCCAGGTGCAGGTCTTTTGATTTGATGCCTGTAGACGACCTGCGCGTCGTGATGAGGATGAAATGATGACGAAGAACACACATACACCCAGCCCCCGTGCCAGTGAAATTAACCAACGATGGTTAAAACTCTCGACCCTGCCAGGAATCAAACCCGGGATCCATGTGAACAAAGGCCAGCACGCTAACCATTTAGCCATGGAGTCGGACAGTACATCATTGATTTCTGAGGATAGGTTAGTACGTCACTGATTTCAGAGGATAGTTTATATTTTGTTGCATCTAATTAAATTTTGGAATATTCCCATGTAAATTCATAGCAAGGTGGTTATAATTTCTCTACGTGCGCTTGAATTGTTTTTATGATTCATATACTGTTAGGCTAGGTGACGCTGTCTGAAGAAGAAAACTAAGCCTCTGGAGTGATAATATATTTTTTTCTGAATGAAATTAAACATATACTTTCACGTTGTATCAGATTTCGAAAAATAACAAACAAGTAAGCTGTAGTGTAGATGTGATTTGCGAAAATGCAAGTTTTGAACAATCTTTTATGAAAAATCGGATATAACGACAATTCGCTATAATGAGTAAATTTTTCGCTGTTATGAATTCTCGCTATAAGAGACTTCTACTGTATATTGTATAGCAGTGATAATGCATTTTTATCATCTCAAATGTGTTCAGGCAAAGTAGCTATAGTCATTATGTTCATATTTGCGTAAAGACCACGTGGAACTCAAGGAGTGATACGAAAGGTTTGTTTATGCCTATGTTACTCTTTCGCTGGAAGGAATTTTAGTTCATTTCATTTTTTCAAAATTATCTTTCCTATAATTAGGGTGCGGGGAATATTCTGCGACAGGGATTATTTGCGTAAATACGGTATATGATATTATAGCAAATGCAAGTACACTCTGTGCATAAGTGACTGGACAATGAAGAAATTTGCATCAAAATTTTTCAAAAATCAGTGATTTAACTATCGTGTGGAGTACCATTATTAAAATGGTCCCAGAGCTGTAATGGCTGAAAAAATTTCTCTCCCCCCACAGTACATTTCTTTCCTCTCAGTTTAGATCAGCAATGATTTTCTGGCATAAAATATAAAAACTTACCTCAACATTCTTCTCACATTCCACTGGCCTTATGACGACTTCATTAGGAGCTATGATGGCAGACACTTCAACTAAAACCTCATTATAATTGAGGAGGTCTAAAACTTTATAGCTCTGATATTTGTCGTCACTCCCCATTCCCTCCTGTAAAAAGAAAAATTCCAGAATTACATGATCCAATAGGATGCTTTACAAAATGCTGAAATAATGCATGCATTATTTCATACAAGACTACATAATTTCTAATTTTTAGTTCACTACCACAGATCACATTTCTACAAATTCACCCTGAATAAGGAATGTGAGGAGAGGGAAAAGAGGAGTTCATGTAAATTTCAAAAATAAGCTGAGAATGGTTTTATATAGAAATCTAACAGCATGCTTAAATAGAGAAAATTCTAGTCAGATAACTAAAAACATCATACATATATTTTATGATATAACATGCTTCAAGGAGAGGAAGAAAAAAATCCAACCTGTTCTGATTCATCTTCTGACAAACAGTCTGCCCATGAAAGAGGCTCCTCTTTCTTTATCTCCAACAGATTGTGTGTTCCCACTTTCCCCGCATTCTGTTCAGTAGTTTCCAATTTAACCTCTTCCTTTGCAGATTGTAGAAGTTTCTCCTCCCTGACTAGATTTTGCACAATGTTCTGCTCTTCTACTGGTGTTTGTTCCCTTGTCCTCTCCTCCTCTTCACTCATAGTATCTTCTTGAATGTTTGCTCGAGTCAGAATATCGTCTTTCACCATCCCTTCTACTTTGTTTATTAGTACAGAATTCTTTTCCTCTGAAGATGCTTCAAAATATTTTTCTTCCTCTGAAGAAACTTGACAGGCACACTCTTCTTTGTCAACTGGCATACAGATCTTCTCTTCATTTAAAACAAGAGTTTCAACTTCACTTTCCACCACAACATCATCATCTCCACCCTCTCCCTCAATCAACAAATTCACCATTTGGTTCTCAACCTTCTCCCCGCCAGTCCCTTCCTCACTACTCACTAATTCCTTCTCACCCTCTTCCATGACCTCAGCCTCCTCTTTCCCCTCATGGAACAGATCTGTACCTTCCTCCAGTACAGAGTTTACCTCCTCTTCTTCTTCTATAATCACACTGCCAGAGTCTGACTCTTGGTCAATATAACTCACCCCAGTATGAAACTTGAGTTTAAACATGGGAGGTTCAATGGAAGCTTTGATTTGCATTGAAGCATTAGTGTACTTGGCATATTGCATATTAACTAAAAGAGCTGCTAGATCAATGTATCCTGGAGCAGTCACTGAGATCTGGAACAAAATAATTAAAAAGTACTTAGCACATACATTTAAAGACCTACAACTACATAATCTACAAAAGCTATAACCAAATGAAGTATATCAAGTAAAAAAGGAATAAAAAAAGAAAGGTCTAACAGATGTATTATTATTTTTATATTACAAACCAAAGGTGGTGTCCCATCTCCAACATTTGACTTCACTGTTATTTTACATTTTTTTTCCACTATGGTGGAATGTACGAAGTCCAAGACAACTGTTGGCCACTTGCCTGTGTCTGAAACCTGAGAACAGAAAAGAGCGAATTAATGTTTGATACACACCCATCCACATCCACATTATTCACCTCAATTACGCCTCGATTCTCTTCCCAATCCTCATGTCAATTCCTAGAAATGGCGCATACATAAATATGGAAAACAGGTATTAGGAATTGATTATTCCCTGATGAAAAATCATCAAACAGTACAATCATAACAATACAGTGACAGCAGCCTCCATTCAGGGCCTGATTAACTTTTGTATACTATAACCTAACGGTACTGGACATACGAGGAGACAGCGTTACTGGATGTATAATAGCTAATTCTCGTTACATCATCATCATTATCCATTCCTCTCCTACAGCTCCTGCTGGGTTGGGATGTTCATGGCACCTTTATATCTTCCTATATCCAAACACTATTCCTCCTTATCTGTTCCAATATAATTATACTATTCTTGATAGAGTTTTCAGCCACCTTAGTCTGCCCTCCCTCCTTCTACCTGAGTTTCCATCATCAGCTTTGGCATACTTCCCTCTTCCATCCTCTTAACATGTCCAAACCATCTCAGTTTATTCAAATCTATTCTATTGAAAATCTTTCCCAGTTCATTATAAAGATCGAGCGTTTATTGCTCTACCCTCAACAGGTTTTGGGCACACTGACTCAGCGCTCTGGAGAGTGTAATCTTGTGACATGCAGCTACTAGATCTCTTTGTATTGAATAGGTGGATATTAAAAAATAACACTTGTAACATACTTTGTATTCACTGTACAAATCACCACTACACCTTCGTAAACGCCCATGCACCCACATACAACTGCAAAGACCAGAAACCAACAGAAAATTTCTGGAACAAATTTGAAACCACACTCATCAAAATCCCTGAAAAAGACAAGCATTCTCCTCGGCAATTTCTACGGTAAAATTGGTAAAGAAAAGTGCTACAGAAAAACTGCAGGAAGATTCTCAGCACACAAAAAGACCAACAAAACCTGCAAACACCTCATCAAGTTCTGTCAACAACACGACCTGAAAATCATGTCAACATCCCTACGGAAAAACCCCAATAAGCTCTTCAAACGGGAATCACCGAACACCTGCTGCAGAAAAAAACAGATCAATTATGTCACCTTCTCCTTCCCAGCACAAAAAGAAGTACACAACGTCCAAGTCTGCAAAGGAGCCAACATTGACTCGGACCATCATCTAACAAGAATCGAAGTGAAATCGCATTACAGTAATAAAAAATATATATATATATAAAAAAGCAGACACCCTTTTTGGAACACCAAATGACACCAAGCCATACAGAACAGAAAAAAAAACGCATACCAGAAGTTCATCAACAACCATACACCTGAAAATGAGGAAAAATTCTGCCAAATCCACAGACAGACCTCTAAACTCAGACAAACCAAGAGGAAATACCTGGAAGACCAACTGAAGTCTGCCGAACAGGACTTCCGCAACTACAACACCTGAGATTTTTACAGCATCTTCTGCAACAGATTAAATTGGTACATGCCCAAGAATCTCTGCTTCAAAAAAAAAAAAAAAGAAAATTGGCACTCACAGATGATGAAAACATCAAGGAACTCTCGAGATACTATGAGTCACTACTCAACTGCCCAGAACCAACAGAATGGTTTCCACATAAACCCCACCCGAACCCAAACCCAGACTCATCCCCACCTACATGAGGAAATACGACGACACATACAACTGAAAAACAACAAGGCATCTGGAGACAACGGCATCGTAGCAGAGCTTCTTAAACATCTAGGAAAGAATTCACTCCAAAAACTCACACATATCATACAAGAAATTTGGACAGCGGAAAAACTACCAGAAAATTGGACAAACGCCAATTCCTCGTTCCATTTCGCAAAAAAAGTGACCGAACAAGATGTGAACAATTACAGGGGAATTTCCCTGGTGAATGTTGCATACATAATCCTCTCCGCAGCCCTCCTCCAAAGAACACAGGAAAAACTAGAACAACTCACAGGCGAATACCAACTGGGCTTCAATGTAGCTTTAATGTCAGATATCAAAAACACCTCAACGCTGTGAAATATAATAGATTTTCAGCCGTAGGCCAACACGTGCATGAATACACACATAAATTCACAGACATAGATCACGATCTTGAGATCATGGAAACACTAGCGAAGGACTGAGGCTTAACATTATAGAAGCGTGTCTAATACATTTAGACCAGTATTATAACGCTAACCTAAATTTGAACAAAATTTCGGAGAAACCCAAAGTATTATACGATTGGTTGATTCTATTACTTGACAAGCTAAGAATTCCAGAAAATTTGTCCGTCTTTCGAACTCTACTGAACAGTTTTTCATAATACTGTCTTCGTTCACAACACCTCCCGGACCCTCTCCTACATTGTCAACGTTCCAGAACCATTCCCCTTGCCGCCCCTACTTCCCCTTCCGTAGCGCTTCATCAGATAGCACACAACATGAGCAGACACACTCGTTGTGCTGCAGTCGCTGCGCCAAGTACACAGCCATTGAGGTTGAGTCGGTTTCATGAATAGTTTGATTCAATCAGGTTTTTAACATTTTTTCTTGCTTTCTATTAACATTGGGCTTTCATCATTACAGGGTTGTATTGAACTGAGAGGCTATGGCCGCTTAACAACATCAGGGCAAATAATCACAGTTCCAACCATTAGATATACAACATAAGAACTACATTTCCACGTATCAATAAACTTCAGAAGACGGTGCAGTTTAGCAATTTAATGAACACAACAACATTTTTATCCAATAAATGGCTAGCAATGCATCTGTGAAATGAACATCTTAACATTATAGGACTCGGTTCAGCTCTAATTTTTCAATTTTAAGATTGTATTTGAACTTCATTTTTTTACGAGTGTATAGAATAATAGCCATAACAGAATATTGAAGACAACTCATCACTCAGAGATGAGATTTTTCATTTTTGACTCAGAAAGTTTTATCTTGTTGTAAATTAGAGTTTTTAAACTTAACATTAGATAGATATTAAGGAGTTAATTATATCAATATGTTGTTAATAATAATAATAATAATAATAATAATAATAATAATAATAATAATAATAATAATAATAATAATAATAATAATAATAATAATAATAATCGTATGGCCTCAGCTACCGTGTGCAGACATTTCAATTTGACGCCATCTGGCTGTCTGCTCGTAAATTTCGACGTTCCGTTTTACTCTAGGCCCACTAGATGGCAGACCGAGTAAACCGAAACTCTCTTGGGCGTCTATGGCTGAGATTTAATGAATTTTGTCGGGTAAACACCAAATGTGTCACCAGAGATCTTTTACATGCCGACATCGTACGACATGGAGTGTCGAATGGACTTTTTTCCGCCCTTCAAAAATCCGACTACCTCTGCCGGGTTTGAATCCGCTATCTTGGGATTCAGAGGCCGACAGTGTACCACTGATCCACAGAGGCAGCTAATATGTTGTTTTATATTCTTAAATCTCCAAGTTTCTTTACTTATTATACAGCTGATGATGGTGCCTAAATGAGCGCTGAAACTAGTTCTGCAATAAAATATATGTTGCAAATCCCTCTAACAACAGTGTATTTGTATTAAACAAGGTGGAACCTACAAGATTTTTATTTCAATTGGTATTCACATAGCTTCTTTTCGATTTCTGGAAACTTCAACTTTTGTTCGCAAAATATCCATCTGTTACCATACGCTCAAGACAAGCTTTATTTTTCCTCCAATTATGTACCGTACAACAACTCTTATCCTAATTGTACTTTCTTCCCACAGCACAATTACATATTTCCCCTCTCTCTTCAATAATGTGGAGCATGAAATATCTATAACAAGAACTCACACGAGCCATCTCAAACACAAGCTATTACTTAAACAGATGAAATGCAAATGACGCGATAAGTACGCTGCATGCAGTTGTGGTGGAAACAGATTTGCCAACAGAGCAGGCAAATACCAACTTCCAGATTTCTGTATGTCAAGAGCATTGCACTAACCTTGATGCAAATATACCTGCACTCCCAACTTTTTGCCACCAGATTTTGAAAAAATATGCTGGGATTAGTCACATATATATAGTATTATCTATATAATCAGTCTGGATAAAACTGATATTCAGACTGATTACATTTCTCTTGTAAAAAAAATGTGTTCCTTACAGCACTTTCTGTTGTTATAAAATGCTAATTCAGACAGCCTGCCTACTGTACTATGATGAAGTAAGTAGAATGTATTGAACTCTGTACTGGTGTAGGGTTTTGGACACTCCTGATGGAAAATAATCACCAAGGTATTATAGTAAGGTTAGATTTTAGGATACACATGCGTAATCTCCAATATATTAAGCATTCTCAAGAGAGATTTTTGATTAATTTTTAATTTCTCTGTTACACTATTGCAAAAACTAAGCATGAGGAAAAACACCCAGATGATAAGCTACAAATTCTATTGTCTGATCAAGAAGAAGAAAAAAAAAAATTCCTGATTCAACAAAGAAAATATCCGACTTCATTCAGCTCCATATGTTCATTATTCTATAAATACTGTGTACATGTGAAGCACAGCAGCAGGCACAGTGAAACAGTATGTACAGGGTCTTTATTTATGCTTGGCAAGGACTTTCTTGCTCGACCTTGGCCGCAGATGACAGGCCGCTACCGGCCGCTGCCGCGCGCGGTTTCCGGCACTTCCTGCAGTTGGTGAGAGCTGAGCTACGAGATAGTAGGGCTTTCAATTAAGCTACTGCATACCATATGTCGTATTGTATAGTGTTTTATTGTGACTGTGTATAGTGCTGTAATGTACGTGAAATATTCATAACGTGAACGTGCATATCTGCACAATACTTACATTAAGTGTAGAAAATCGTGCGCTAGAACAAGGCAAAAGTTTTGAGCGGAATTTCCAGGGAGATCCAATCCTATCAATTGGATAATAATACAACTGGCCAAGAGATTCAAACGTACAGGTTCAGTAAACAATAAAAATAGACGTAAAGGTTGTTATGTCCTTACTGAAGCGTGTTTGGTACGAGGATCATGAGTAAAAATCTATGGCCCCTCGTAGCCCAGATTTAAACGGCATGTGATTTTTATTTGTGGGGAATGTTAAAAAATGTAGTTTATGGGAACAACCCTCATACACTAAACTTAAGGACAATATAAGAGCTGCAATTGCATCCATCAGTGCTGAAGAGCTTGGTAAAGTAACCAAAAACTTCATTAGAAGATGCCAATTATGTCTGGCAGCGTATGGGGAACATTTTCAGCATAAACTGTAAAAATGGCGAGTAAAATGCATGATAATGATTTTGAACACCGTATTCTGCCGTACACACACGCGCAGTAGCTGGCAACTGAACCATCACTGGCAGCCAAGGTCGAGCAAGAAAGTCCTTACCAAACATAACTAAAGAACCTGTATATTCTTTTCCCACAATTCATAGTACATTAGCAGGAAACTAACGATTTTTTTTTAAACGTCACACTTACAAGTCTTATGGTGGCGATGGGATAGGAAAGGTCTATGAATGGGAAGGAAGAGACTGGCCTTAATCCTCAACACACACACTGGGGTGAAATCCACCCCAGCAGAGTTAGATACTTCGACGCAGTGCGCATTTTGTTTTTCAGCTGTTTCTTCCTTTAGGTAACTTACTAGCACCTCCCCCTCCAAACGCTCAGCCAAGTGCAGGCAGTTCCCGCGCAGTCATCAAGGAGGGTACACCTTTAAAGTTGGACTGGTGTGAAATACACCTTGCGCGTGTGCTTGTGCAACACCTTTGTTTCAGTGTATTGTCGAGTTGTGTGCTCTTATTCGTTTCAACACAGCTGTGTTAGGCATAGTGCACGATGATGATTTCCCGTTAGCACATAGATTAGATGTTTACAAAGAAAACGATGGCACCATTTGGAAAAAGAATCCTCTGCCAGGAAATGTAAGAACTAGGGCAAGAAACATTGTTTCCATACATCTCTCTACTGTGAAAACTGTAGCTAAAGAGGCAAATACTTCTCATGATGCTTGGCTATGTATGATTGATGATAGTATTATTGACGCAATTATTACTTGCACCAATATCTTCATACTTTCTGTGAGCCAGAATTACAAGCGAGTATGCGATGCTAAACTTACAAATAAAGAAATGAAGGCATTATTCGGGTCATTGTACTTTGCTGGTGTGATGAAATCAAACAATTTAAATACTAAAGAACAGTGGGACAACAATGGCATTGGCATTGAATTATTCCCTGCAACAATGGGCCTGAATAGGTTTCACTTTTTGCTAAGGTGTATTCATTATGACAATATCAAAACTCGTGAGGACAGAAGAAAAGAGGATGAACTTGCTCCTATAAGAGCTGTCTTCGAACTGATTGTCAGAAACTTTCAGAATGGGTTTTCTCCTTCTGAACATGTGACTGATGACGGAAAGTTGCAACCTTTTCGTGGGAAGTGAACTTTCCGGCAGTATATGAAGTGTAAGCCCGCAAAATATGGGATAGAGATCTTTGGACTTGCAGACTCGCATTGGTATTACACGTGTAATATGGAAGTGTACGTCTGTAATCAACCTCCATGACCGTACTGCGTGCCCAACTCCGCAGCTGATGTAAAACGGTTAGTTGCTCCTATCAGTGGCACTGGACGGAACATTTTTTGTGATAATTGGTTTATGAGCGTTCCTCTTGCTAAGGATTTGCTAAAAGATTATAACCTAACATACACAGGAAATATGTGTCTCAACAAGCGAGAACTGCCACAAGAAATGACCAGGAAAAGGGGTAAAAAGGAGAAATACTGAAGTCTTTTCGGCTTTTCGAAGGACATGACTATTATTTCGTCTGCCTCTGTGCCTGGAAAGATTGTTGTAATGCGATCAACAATGCACCATGATAACAAACTTGATCCACAAACAGGAGTGGAAGCGAAACCTGTGATGATCACGGATTATAATTTACACAAGGGAGGCACTGATGTTGTGGACAAACTGTGTGGAACATACACTGTATCGAGGAAGAGTAAACATTGGCCACTGACCGTGTTTTTTGGTATGGTAAATGTTGCTGCCAAAAATGCTTTTGTCATTTATAAGAACAATGCTGGGCTGGAAAATACTTTATCTAGAAGGGCGTTCCTGAAAGAGCTTGGTATGAAACTCAGCAGGCCGCATGTAGCATCCCGAGTATCTCTGAAAGGCCTGCCCCTACAACTCAAAAGCTTCTGTGAAGCGCATTAGTGGAGGTGAAGGGGAACAACAACAGAAAAGGCAAAAGAGAACATCCGGTCACTGTGAAGAATATCCATGGAAAAGAGACAGGAAAACACAGACATCATGCTGCAACTGCAACAAGCTGATCTGTAAGGAACACAGCTTCACTTATTGCGAAGGGTGCGCTCCGGATAAAAGCAAGTGCCCCCCTTCCACTTCCCCCGGAACTTCCTTGTGAATTATGTGTGTGTGCAACGATTGATTGATACTGTATATTTTTAGTGTTAACTACGTGTTTCAGACATTTAACCTTATATTTTGCACTCCATTCCTTGTACTGTATGACTCACTATTTTCTCTGTGTTGAAGGAATTTTACAAGCCACATTTTGTGCTGTTATTTCTAAACGTTTTCTCGAATAAGTGTGTGTTGAAACTTTACAGTTTTCATGATTTATTACTCCTTTTGCTTAACGTAAACAAAATAGACGATGTTCTCAAAGAATTTAGCAGTTTTTTCTGTAATTAGTGTCAACTTAGGAAAATCTGTCTGGAAAAATGCATATATCAAATTATGCTTCGTACTGATGTCCACTGATCAATTGTGTAATAAAGTAGTGATAGAAGATTAGTCAAAGAGTTGTTTTATGTCAAATTACAGGAATCCAAATCACCATCATAATCTTTCAAATATGTTATTTTAAATGCTGGAGTGTTTAAGACCCTGCGCGTGTGTTTGAGTCCTAAAATTTGGCGTGTGTGCTTAAGGGTTAATACACAGCCCCAACGTTTGCCTGGTGTAAAAATGGGAAACCAGGGAAATTCATCTTCAGGGTTGCTGATGGTGGGGTTCAAAACCACCAACTCCCGAATGCAAGCTGATAGCTACGTAACCCAACTGCACAGCTACTTGCTTGGTATTAGCTAACTAAATGGCTCAAGATGGTTAAGCATATTCTTAAGCAAACTTATGACTGAACTGTGTTTTCAAGATTTGCAAGTTGAAGTCTTTAAGGTTTTTTTAAAAAGAAATGTTAGAAAATACGAGTCCAATAAACTTATTAAAACATTTACAATAAGAACTTACAGGTACTATTCCATCCAATTTATATTTATGACACTGGACTGGTATGTGGCCCATGTAAACATTCTTCCTCATTTCCGTTGCTTTGAGATCTTCAATATTTCCATAATCTACGAACAGTACCTTAACTGTGTGGTCATCATTCACCTATAGGAAAAACAAAAAAGGGGAAATTGTTAGAAATTCATAGCTTATACCCAATAATCGAACATTAAATAGGTGCTAGAGAGAACTATCATGCCTACTTAGTAAAATTTTTAAATTTTCCTTCCTGTTTTACTAACACATAAATTCTCTCTTTAAACCCAAGAGAGGGGAAAAAAGAGATTTATTGTCATAATCTGTTGTATAACAATATCAAAATTTATACTTTCATACATTAACAGTATTCTTCATGGAATATTATGTATTTTCACTATAGGTCCCATAGTTTTATGTATGCTGTACACTGTACTAGTATAATATCTCGAGGAAAAATAACAATTATTATATTTTATTTGTGTAATTAGATCAAATAAATTTTTTTAAAATACTTGAAAATTCAATATAGTAAGCTATTACTGAAACTGATTATGAAATATTTACAGCAATGATCAAAACATCACAGAATATATGTGGACTTCATAATTAACATTCCCTTCACAACCATCTGTCTTACAAGAAGCCCCAGAGCTGGAGTTTTACCCTGCAAAGGGGCAGAGTATTCACATACCGGTACTGAAGTGTTCTGAAATCAGTGGTGGCCAAGAGTTGCTTATCCGAACAGCATTTGCCTGGCATGATGTTGAGGGTAGACTATGAGGGAAAGGTTAGACGTCCAGCCATGCGACAGCAGCACTGTCGCCTTTCCAGCCTGTTAGCCAGTCTGATTTCTAAGAGGTTTCAACATTATGAAGGGCTTAAGATCGGCTTCAATTCATATACCAGACCCTTCTCATTTTTTGCTAGGAGTGCACTAAGGAGAGTGACCATGTCTGGCAGGCTATCCCTTACGACTCCGATATCTGGTAAAAGTATGAGAGAGAAACAAAACTGATGTCGCGCCAGGCAAGAATAAGTATAAGGAGTAAGTGTAAGGCATTAACTTGTACAGTTTATGCATACAATCAGTAACATGTGCAATCATTATTACAATGTTATGTTATGAACATTTTATAAAGCTGCTTATGGTGCATTAAATCTGTGCAGTCCACGGACACAGTGATGCATTAACCTGTGCAACATTTGGATGTAATTTAAATCATATTCATGTTCGTGTCAGTTTTAGGACTTTCTCAATATATTACCAAACGTTTTATTGACGAAACGCCAGAATGTCGCGTTGCAACAAGATACAAAGACTTTTTATCCAATGGTCCTATGACCTTACTATATTTTTAATGTTCATGTTTGTGACTGAAAATGTTCGAAAGCGGGACAAAACATGTACTCCTAACATTAAAGACGATTCACAGTATTCAAGAAGGGGAACATTTTATGTACGGATTTCATGAGTTAATACTTAATGACAATATGGGCTCAAATATGTAATTTATCGCTAGTAATGTTTATGCCAACCAGGCAGGCAGAGCTAAAAAATATTTAAATCCAAAGACCAAAATTACAAAAAAAAAAAAAGGTACAGGCATTCTTTTCTTATAAAACTGTCTCAAAGAAGAATTGTCTGGCTCCATGGCTAAATGGTTAGAGTGCTGGCCTTTGGTCACAGGGGTCTCAGGTTCGATTCCTGGCAGGGTCGGGAATTATAACCTTAATTGGTTAATTTCGCTGGCACGGGGCTGGGTGTATGTGTCGTCTTCATAATTTCATCTTAATCACGACATGCAGGTCGCTTACGGGCGTCAAAACAAAATACCTGCATTTGGCGAGCCAAACATGTCCTCAAACACTCCCGGCACTAAAAGCCATATGTCATTTCATTTTCAAAGGAGGACTTATCCATATTTTTTTAAAATCTGTTCATAACAAGAATGTTTAGTCATACTGGCAGACAAAGACACAGGAGAAATCCAACGTTCTATGGATCAGGGACAAAATTACAAAATTAAATTCCTTTATAGGAAAAAAGCATTAGTTAACACTCAGTTATATGAAGCCCATCTGATTGCCTCTTCCTCCTTTGTCCAACTAGAATGGAATTCTTTTCAAAATGTTAATGGAATTTTTTTTGATCTACCTGTAGATCAACAGAACAAGTTAGTCAAAAAAATAACTAATACACTTAGGTGGAATAATAAGAAAACTGATAATACTTCTCCCTTATCCATGGATTTCAATAATCAGGCCCGTTCAACAATCCCCAAATTTCAGAAGCCAGTTATGAATCTTTCGAAGACCCAATGTGAGGAATAAGGAAAGAGAGTTATGGAAGAAGGTCCCAAATTCAAATGATCCATTCAATTTACGCACAAGGAAGCAATCACTTTTATGGCAGAAGCAGAAAGTGCATTACAGAAATAACCAATTGAGAACCAAACTGAGATTACATTTAATATTAAGGAAAACTTCCTAATAAGCAACAGTGAAGTAGCAGTTCCTTCACATCAAAGTCAAGTTCACTGAAACAGAAAATTAAGGAGCGATTTGATTTTGACCAAAACGGAGAAGGATAATGCTATGGTCATTATGAATAAAGAATCATATACCTGCATACAAAAAACTGAAGCCTTCTTCACCGAGAATTCATTCAAATATATAAGAAAAGACCCAACTAATAACATCCACAGAAATTTAAAACAACTTTTTAAATGGTCTTCTTTCATCCTTAAAGAGAGGGAGTCTCAAAAAAAAAAAAAAAACCACTAATGAATAAATTTCGAAAACAGTTCTACATGCAAGACGTGTAGATGTATACACATTTAAAAAAAAATTATAGTTTTAGGAGTAATAAATTTTAAAAATTTTGTGATCTGACCAAAGATTTAAACATGCAATCGGACCAGAAGATGTATTCACTTGATGTTAAAAATGTGTGCACTAATAATCCGTTATCAAAAACGGTAAGACTAGTAAAGAACAATCTACTCAAATACAGTAAATTAAGCAGACAAGAGGCAGAGGATTTTATTAATATTTTAGAGTTTATTACCACTAATAATTATTTCACTTTTAATGGTCAGATATATAAAGAGGAAGGTCTTTCCATGGGCACTCCCAGCTTTGGGGATCATGACAAACGGCAGTCACTGCAAAGAATAGGATGGAGTGGCACAATTTTGATATAAGTACAATTCCAATCAAACTTAGAAATCCCACTATATTTCATTCCTGTATGTTAACCTATGACTTGCATGTGACTGGTTATGGGAAGAGAAGCATCTCCTTTGTTACTGTGGAAAATCATACCACACACTGCCCTTCAGAACTTGTATGCCATGCAGAAAATTCACCAGACTCGTTATAATTGTGATCACGTTCAGTCAAAATTTAAAGTCTGAGATTTGGTCTTGTTACAGGCCCACTCTCAGAGCTCTGCACCCGATAATATTTCCTGCCAAGCTTCCTCTTCCGTGGACTGGGTCATACCGTGTGATCGCTCTCCCAACTCCGGTCAATGCCATTTTACAATTGGTGTCCTCTCCTTTTGATGTAAAGAGAGCTCACTTCTCTCAACTTAAATTATATGCATCTTAACATATTTATGTCTCTATATCTCAAGCCTCATTTCTCACTGTGCTCACTCTCTTACCCTATCTTCTCGATTTTGCCTCACTCATTCATTCCCTCATTCATTTTTTTAAATTCTAGACATCCTTGAGATATTAACATCAAAATATTGTAAATGTTTACTATGTACCATTCTTTATCCCCTCCACATTTTTGGAGTGCTCCCTTATCCCTACCCCTCCTCTCTTTCTTTTACCCATTCCTTCTGGAACCCCTCCCAGTGATTCTGTTGTACGTTTTTTCAGCTTCGTTTATTTTCTTCTTCCAGCATGTGTGCATCTTACTTTTCTATTTTTTGAATGACTTCCATGTGCTGCTGTTTCCTGATTGGCACCACCACTGAGTCAGCACCACATTATTCAATTGGAGCATCTCTTCGTCTACTCTTCACGATTCTACCTACATTATACACCTATGCTGGACTTGCACTCACTGTAGACCTCAGATCACATCATTGCTGCTACAAAAAAAAAAGAAGTTCCTCTGAACTATTTTTCACATGTGTGGGAATACTGTGCCATCCTACTTCGTGTGCTCATTATATAGACTTCCCAGTTTTTTGAACTTACCTCTTCATGTCTACACTCTATATGTTTTGACGTTTATTCCTCCTCTCCCTCCCGCTGAAATTTGACTGGTCGCCACATCAGATGCTCATCTGTTTCCTTTGCTGTCATTATACATCATTGGCTCAGATGTTTGTCATGCTTACACTTTCCAGAATTATCTTTCCGCCTATATGTTCTTGCCATCTTGCCTATTTCGGCAGGTGGAATTGAGACTGGAATGAGCACAGGACCTCATCGAGGCATGAGAACTTTCTCTGCCCATCACTTGGCTGCTGTACCTTGAGGTGAGAGATATGGAGACCTTTCTATTTAAATTTTAAGTCAACTATTCTTTTCTATGGGCACCTTGGTGGAAGTTGGAGTGGTCTGCACGTTGCGGACAGTCAAGATAACCTTCGCTGAAAATTTGCATAATCGATGTCGAGCTGCAATTATGGAACTGAATGGCCGTCTACCATGACCTCTATACGTCTGACGTACATCTCGCGTTGTGTTTCTTTTTTTTGGTATCCTATGTCTCCCATCCTGACCCTTTATACCATAGGTTGTACTAGCTTTGTATCTTGTATAAGATTTCCCTTCATGTTTCATATCTTTATGCACACTCGTGTTAGTAAAGAACTTGTCATGATCACTATTAATTCTAAGAATGTACTATGATCCCTTGGAATAAGTTTCTCTTAATGTTTCACATCTTAATGCACACTCCTGTTATTATAGAACTTGTTACGATCACTATTAATTTTAAGCATGTGCTATGATCTCTTGGAATAAGATTTTTTCTTCACGTGTCTTAATAAATTTTCTGGACATCAATATAAAGCATGGAGGAAACAAATTTGATTTTCAAATTTATAGAAAACAGACGGAAACAAGCAGCTTTTTTCAGTTTGGGTTAAAGAGCCCATAAAATTCCTCTTACAAACAACAGTTTACAGAAGGAGCTCAATTTCATAAAGGACCTAGCTTTAATCAATGGTTATAAAACAGAAATGGTCAATAAGATCATCAATAAGATGAAACTGAAAATGGCTACTGATCTCATACCAGATAAAACCAAGAAATCCAGTTTGCAACATTTACTTTTACTAATCCAGCCATATACCTAGTAATAAATGCATATATAACGTGGCCAATAGCAGTTAACTCGTTGGAAATAAAACCTGAACAAATGATCGCTTAATTTTTAATGTTATATACTGAAATTACATAAGAATGGGATTTACTTCAGGATATGGCACAGTAGGCTACATCGCTGACTCAGAGGCTAGTTTATATTTTCTCGTGTCTAGTTAAATTTCAAAAAGGCTGTTCCCATGAAAATTTGTAGCAAGGAGGTTATCATTTCTCTAAGTACACTTGAAATATGTTTTCATGATACATATATGTTTAGATTACGTGATGCTGTTTGAGGAAGAAAACTGGAATGTTTGCCACAGAGGTCTGTGGAGTGATACTATAAATTTTTCAGAATGAAATTAAACACACATTCACATAGTATCGCATTACGAAAAATAAGAAATGACCAAGCTGCAGTGTGGATAACATCCACGAAAATGCGAGTTTTGAACATACTGATTGCAGTTCCATACCTATTTTAATGTGTATGGATTTTTTCAGACTTTCTACAAAAAATCTGATATTTAACGACAATCCGTTGTAGCGAGAAAATATTCACTGTTATGAGTTCTCGTTATAACAGACTTCTACTGTATACTAATAATCCCCGACACTATTCTAAAGGTTCTTATTTAAACCCACTGTTGTGACTTGGGCAAAATTTTTACCAAGAGCGTGCTCATTCTTTTCTTGAAGTGAGTGCTCTGTACATTCTACAGTATTATGGTATTATTTTGTTCTCTGGATTGATATATTCAAGATTTTAATCATCCAAAGCTGGCGTGTATGTATAATACAGGATGCAATTTTTGATAGAATCGTTATTCAGAAGCTTTTTGACAAGTATGATAGATCAACCTCCACTGAAGCCCAGCCGGTCAGATAAGTGGTGTCACTATCAAATGATCCTTCAGACCATTTCTCGGGAAGGCACCTTCCGGATTTCAATCCCCCCCCCCCAATCAGATTTTGCATACGAAATTGCAAGTGAACTTTTCTCCATGATTTTGATAAATTATAAAAGAACTGAACATTGTAATGTCCAACAAGTGCCTGAAAATCTTTTAGCAGAACTTATTTATTTGCTTTCTGGATGAACTGTATGGGACAATACACTGATCAGATAAATCTACCCCAGTCATCGAATCATTGTAATCTATACACTTGACAGGCTTTACTGGTGTGTCCTCTTTTCTATTTTTCACAGTGTGCATTTCGGCATCATGTATGCTACTTAGCATACACTCGCCCATCTTGTCTCTCCACTTGAGAGCAATGAGTTTGTTACGATAAGCAAACGCAATTTCACCCTTTTTAATTTTTCCCCCATAACATCTTTTGGGAGGATTTTTCTCTTTGATCTTACAGTCCCTGCAGCACCTGCCTGAAAGTTATTCAGCAGCTTCAAATAGCTCTGACTACTGTAGTAATTATCCACAGCTATTAGATAACCCTTATTCAGGAGATTTTCAGCCAGTGTAAATACCACTTGAGAAGGCTGAGTGTACTCAGCAATACCAATTCTGCAAACTTCATCTGCCAGATCAGTTTCCTTCCCCGTATACCATAAGATGTTCCACACATACCCAGTCTTAGTTTCATATAACTTATTCGATAGGCTATCATGTGGAATATACACGGTTCTGAATTTTGATAACAGGTTGTCTAGAACTGACTTCACTTTATACAATTTGGGGTGGACTCATCTATTACAAGCTTCACTGCCTGCAACATGCAAAAATTTGAGCAGGAGAAAAAAATAGTTTCTCAGACATAATTTCATACAATATGGGAGTATGTTTATTTTGAGAAAAGTAATGGGATAATTTCAGTTTCTGAACAATACCCTGCAGTAATGAAATTCCTAAATTTTTTTTTTTTTTGGTATCTAGTCTCTCACACGATTTCTACTTTTCATCAACAAATTGAAACCAATTGTTTGCTGAGCGTACAGATTTGAGCAATAAGCTCACAAAGTCGGTCATCTACAAAATAATCAAAAAGTTCTTCTGGCTACTCCATATCTAGAAGTTTGCCCTGAATTCCAACATTGTAATTAGTCGGAAATCATCCTCGCCTACAACCCCACACGTCCCAATCACCCTGTACAGCAGGAGGATTACCATCATTCGCAGTTTAAGTTTCACTGCTTTCACTTGAACTCACTCCATACCGATTCGCTGTGTCTTGGAACCCTACTAGAAAAACTAGTCCCCAGAGTATTTATTAATAACGGAGTCTCATAGTTACTTTCCAAACTGAACTCCCTACAACTTTCACCTTCACTGTGCTGTGTTTGAGCATATTACGAATAGTACATTTACTTGGGATGAGCAAATACCCATGAAAACAAAAATGACATTGTACAAGTCCTATTATACACCAATTCTTACATACAGTCTCGAAACCACAACACTGACCAATAGAGATAATTCCAAACTTCAGGCAGCTGAAATGAAATTCCTATGCACTATGATCCAGAAAACCAGGAAAGACAAGATTAGGAATGATAAAATTACAGAAGTAGGAATAGATGATTCTCTCCTCAATAAGATTCAGATATCAAGACTGAAGTGGTTTGGTCACATGAAAAGGATGCCAGTAAACAGAACTGCAAGGAAGGAATTTGACAGAAAGGTAGAAGGAAGACGACCCGTGGGAAGGCCACGAAGGAAATGGATAGATTTAGTTAAGAGCGATGTACTGCTGAGAGGTCATGACTGGGACAAGTTGGTGGAGGAGGAATGGTACAAGAACAGGATGAGATGGAGGAGGCTCATATACCACACCCGAGAAACTGGAGATGGTTTAGGATGATGATGATGATGATGATGATGATGACATTTACTTGGAATATCTTTTGCCCTTTTAAACATTCTGTAATACAATATAAAACAAATCTCTAACACATTTCAAGAAACGCAAAAGGAACACATCGAAGCTTCTGTACCTCACAAACTTCATACAGCAAAGGAATGAGCCACGTGGCCTACTGATAAATGCATACCACGCGGGCTGAATGTGATGCAGCATTTAAGTGGTTACTGCACTGAACAAATACGATCCAAATACCAAGATGAATCCCTGTCGTAATATCATCCTTACTATGTAGTTTAAAAAAATTCGTACCGGGCGAGTTGGCCGTGCGCGTAGAGGCGCGCGGCTGTGAGCTTGCATCCGGGAGATAGTAGGTTCGAATCCCACTATCGGCAGCCCTGAAGATGGTTTTCCGTGGTTTCCCATTTTCACACCAGGCAAATGCTGGGGCTGTACCTTAATTAAGGCCACGGCCGCTTCCTTCCAACTCCTAGGCCTTTCCCATCTCATCGTCGCCATAAGACCTATCTGTGTCGGTGCGACGTAAAGCCCCTAGCAAAAAAAAAAAAAAAAAAAAAAAACCCGTAGAAATCGTGTGAGGAAAGTTTCAAGGCTCATGCCTAAGATTAAAGATAAGCGAAAAAAAATAAAAACAGTTATGCATCTGGAGCTGCATCGCCTACCCTAGTGCAAAGTTAAAAATGCAGATGGAGCTGCAAGCCCCGCTGTACGGGTTAAGAGATCATCATCGACATATCTGTACATGCAGGCGTGGTACCACGACCTTCACTGTGATGTTGAGATTGCATGTGACATGTTGTAAAATAGTCGTTCATGTGGAACAACTGAATGATTGCACTTTTTAAATTTTCCTTTATTTGATTAAACATTCATTTTTGATCTATTTTTTAAAGAACATTTAATACATATTATTGGTAATTTTTTATAAGTCGCTAGTCTTTAGCATCGTAAATTGTTGTATAATATATCACATTCATTCATGTTTCTGACAAACATATTTTCTATCAAAAATTGCATCCCATATTATACATACACGCCACTTTTGGATGATTAAAATCTTGAATATATCAGTCATGAAAGATACTTCTATCTCCATTTTCAAACCAATATTGAAACTTTAAATGATGTCTAGTTAAACACCAGCTGAAAATTTTTTATGCAGTAGAAGATCGTGCTCAATTTAGACGTTGTCTACGGCTTAAAACTAGTCATCGATTCTGCAATCGGCGCATTATGTTCAACATGAAGGACTAGATCTCTACAAGGGTATTTTGAACTGACCACATACGGCAAATGAAAGCGAATCCTCATAATGTTCTATGCCACGAGTTGTGTTGTAAATTATTTGTACACTATATAGGTGTTTTTATGTTATAAATGCATTTTAGAAAAAATATCAAATCACCATTATATTGAATCATAAGGATTGCTTTACACCACATTAAACTGACGACGGAGCTGAAAGGTAGTAAGTCACTTTTCCAAAATAGATTTTTAAAATTGCTAATTAATTTCACCTCCCACTAGTAAAACATAACCAGAGTAGCTGCTTAATAATATAGAAAATTAATATAGAGTGTTTGTTAATTTCACTTGGATTGATGAAATTCTTTCCCTCTCATGAAAAGTAGTCAAAACTGACTTAATGTTTTTCTTCTCCAGTCAATTCAAATACAGTTCTCTTTTACATAAGGTAATTCAGATGCAAGACCCATGTACAAAAGAAAACATACAATAAGAAAGAATGATATACATCATTTCAACATATAACAATTTGGTTTGCAATCTGATACTCACCTCAATTACTCTACCTCTATACCAGTTTTTATCTAAATATTGAGCAATACAAAGCTGCCCTGCAAACCAATATAGATCATGAGGCTTGGGCTGCGAATTCTGCAGGCGACTTTGCAGAGCTTTCTGGATGACTTTCAGGGTCTCATCATCTGTAGTGAAACAGATATATTTCATATTTGTATAATGAATAAATAAATTTAGTGACTAGCATAGAGCAAAAATATGAAGTGGTACATCATAAATACACATGGGCAAATCATAGCTAATGAGTAGTTATGGTACAATATGGTGTACAGCAGCCCTGGCGAAAATGTGACCGTGCATGGAGTCGCTATGTACCTAGGTAATGGAACCTGTATAACATTTATCTAGAGGGGACGAAACCTCACGGGGAAGTGAAACAAGTCTTACCACCAGCAGCATGTGAAATACAAATGGAAACTAGGTCAATTACCGGCCAGATAGGGGCTGGGGATTGGCGAGGTTAAGAAGCAAGAGAAATTCATAGAAAGCCAAAATATTATCATAAGTTACATTTCTACCATGACTGGTGCACATTATTCAATATTTAGAGGGATTTTACAAATGGTGGTAGGCAGTATTGCTAAATCCTAATGCTGGCATTATATTCTCAAGATAAACTACTCATTTAATCGTTTTAATAGCTATGAGGTTCACATTTAGACATACAGATGATATAGCCATGGAAGAGAACCCAGAGACATAAATCATCTGTTCAGTTCACAAGCAGAATGGTAAAATGGACTGCAACTACTACTGTGGAATCATGCTTCTCAGTGTCTCTTGCAAGATTCTTGTCAAACTGACTGTTGTAAGAATTCAGCACTTATTAAAAGATGTGACTGGTGAGTACCAGAGTAGATTTTGGATGGATCATTCTACAGTACACAATATTGTGCTACGACAACTCGCTGAGAAGATAAGTTCTTCCGGGGAATTTTGAACAAATCTTGGTCTAAGGGGAGAAAATTATGCACATAGCTTATGTCAATTATGTAGTCCTAATATTCAAGTCCAGGGTGGAACCGACGTGATGTATGAGGCCACGGAGAATTTAGCAAGCAAGATCAGACTTTTAGTAAACAAAGCCAAGACCAAGTTACCTTCTGCTAAGCTGGAGAGAAACTGGCACAGGAAGATAATTTCAGATGCTGCCAACTAGAGACCAGTCCTTCAGTACAGTACAAGAGTTCAAATACTTGAGGCAGTTTTCAAGCAGCAAGCATCATGTGAAGCAGAAATAAAGGGGAGAACTTAGGCTAAAGTCACACAGAAAGCGTTTTGAAGCCGCAAGCATTAACAAGCGGTCCTGAACAAATGAGCGCTTAGAATCAAGCCAGCAGTTGAACATGGGCAAGGTCAGATAAAGAGCAGAACCAGCTCTACTGCTCACACGCTTACTGCTCAAGGCTGCTTCAAGTCAGATCAGTTTGTTTCTTGCTGCTCCTCAGCTGTAAGGGTGTTGTCCCGAGCTCACCAAGTATTTTGGAACAAACGAATTGATTTCATCAGTTTTTGGATGACGGGTACTGTGGGATGTATCCCACAAATATTTTAAAGACATGAACATTACCTCGGGCATGGAAAGAAGTATGTAAAGATCTGAAGACAAATGAAGGTAAGTTGCACTCGCACAAATATTTATTTATTAACTTATTTATTTATACATTTATTTATTTAGACATATACCACCAACAGAAACAACATTCATTTACAGGTGGATTTTATACAACATAATGCAGACTGTAAAGAACAGAATTTGTGAATATCTAATAAGTATTTTTTTAAATGAAAAAATTAGAAAAAGAAAAACATGATAACACAATAAATTTAGTACTAGCATATTTAGTATAAATATTAATGTTATTACAGTAGAACCACAGTCTAATATATACAGTTTACCGGACGAGTTGGCCGTGCGTCTAGAGGCGCACGGCTGTGAGCTTGCATCCGGAAGATAGTAGGTTTGAATCCCACTATCGGCAGCCCTGAAAATGGTTTTCCGTGGTTTCCCATTTTCACATCAGGCACACCTTAAGGCCACGGCCGCTTCCTTCCAACTCCTAGGCCTTTCCCATCCCATCGTCGCCATAAGACCTACCTGTGTCGGTGCGACGTAAAGCCCCTAGCAAAAATAAAATATATATATATATATATACAGTCGCGAAGCTCTAATACGAGGAAGTTTCATCCACTTGACAGATGAAGCGACACTAGCACCTCTAGCGGCGAGGTAGAGGCAACTTGCTAGCAGACAACAGGGAACGAATTACCACTACAGCCTAAAATGGTCATAACTTCTGAACCATTCATGCAAATAATGTCCTGACAAGGTTATTGTAATCCTTATGAAAGAGCGGAGGAGGTCAAACAATTTATTTCGATGAGGAGTTCGTCCCGTCATTGCGATAATTACAGGAAGTAGGTACTGTACTGGAAAAGCGACCGGTGGTGAACTTGCGTGAGGGACCATCTTAGCATCGCATACGGGTGGTATTGTTTAGAGAATTCTCGGAAATTGTAAAGCAGAGAGTGGCCGAAATTGGAAGGAGACAGAGCGCATTTCAACAGCTCTCTACCTGAAGACGGAACGAGTTTCATCAAATGTTCGTGCTTGCAAAACATCTACATTATGTCCAGGGTTAGATTTTTTTA
The DNA here is from genome assembly GCF_040414725.1 of Anabrus simplex. Lineage (NCBI taxonomy): Eukaryota > Metazoa > Arthropoda > Insecta > Orthoptera > Tettigoniidae > Anabrus > Anabrus simplex. The sequence goes on along the minus strand of NC_090265.1, from coordinate 1,519,622,001 downwards.
AATACTTTTTTTTTTGTATCGCTGAACAGGTATTCGGTACTTCCCTCAGGGCATTGTATAGTCGCTGGGCTTTCAGACAGGAATCAAAACTGCTCCTTCTTAACACAAATTTAGTAGGTATTTTCATATCACCGTAGGTATACGATTATGTTATCGAGACCAAAACAGACGTTGCACCTTACACACACAAAGCCATGGGAGGTTTTGGGATTGCCTATTACTGTTTTGGTCCTAATATAAGACTGGGAATTTCATGTTTTTGTGTTAAAATGTTATAAAAACTGCAGTCGTTTTATTTGCGCACGTTACATTTAAAAAGTTTGTAGCATTTGGCACTCGTACCGACTTGTACAGCAAGCGCGCTTTCCATCTGAGCTCAGGGTCATGAATAACCATACCTAATTACTGAAGTTTTGATGATATATTTTTTCTTTCTAATTTGATTGTGATTAGTGACGCGTAGAACTGAACATAATGCATTCGAGAACTTTCGAGAATCGATACCGCTACTTACATTCTAAACCATATTTTCGAGTTCAACATAACATTTAAAAGTCGATGTTGGCCTAATTTATGCGGTAACTAGATATCCATCAACTGACTACGAACTGTATAACGGTGACTAAATTAAAATGGTAGATTAAAAGAAGGGATTTCGCCATAATGTTGGGCGCTTTTGCATCTAATGTGCATTATAAGATTAGAGAAATAAAAACTACTTGTGGTCGATTGTTGGGCTCGGCGGTACCGGTATTAGATTTTTCGAAGAGTTTGGCTGATCAAAGTTGCTGAACTGAAAGAAGTCTTCAAGGGAAACTGATGAAGGTTCCCTGGTAAAACTGAATGAAAAGTTTTGAGATTTTTAAAGTCACGTACCGGTAATTAACGCTTGAAGCTGGCCCCGCGATCGAACTTGCCTGACTCTCACCTGGAGGGCCTGGGTTCGATTCCCGGCCAATTCACGCATTTTGACCTGCACATGAGGGCCGGTTCTAGGTTCACTCATTCTATGATTACCATAATTGAGGAGCTACCGAATGGTGAGATGGCGACCTCGGTCTAGAGAGCCAGGAATAACGGCCGAGAGGATTTGTCACACTGACCATGTGTCACCTCGTAATCTACAGGCTTTCGGAATGAGCAGCGGTCAAAGGTCCATTGGGACTGCAGTTTGGTTGGGTTTAGGAGTGTTTGTAATATTATAATAATAGGCCTACATATTTCATTTTTGTGATATTTAGCCAAACTGTTGTTGGTCCATTCGTTCACGGATTTTCCATTTTCCTGTGTTGTACGTTTTTTTTCCAGGGTCCCTCCAAAGGGGAGAATCGAGGTTCCACGGTATATAGCAAAGCAATTTTCCTAAAATAGTATTTTAACAAAAACCTGTTATACAGTAAAACCTTGTTAAGATGTTTCTGCAGGGGACAAGAAAATTGAACATGTTAAGAGAGAAAATGTACTACGGAATATACGAATAAAAACTATCCAACACTGTTACTGTATGGAAACACTAGACAATTTTTTTCCGACATGAGAGCATTTTACGTCTTGCATCTACGAGTACAGTGAAAACGATGTCTACCACCATTTCTAAAAATGAGAGGAAAGTATTAAAAATGTGAAAAACACGAGAGAAAAATTATGAAAACCTTTTCTGCTAGGGCTTATAAAATAAGAGCACTGAAATGTCTGAAAAAACACCAAACAACAAATATGAAAACATATACACGGGCGCCAATAAAAATATCCAAGTATTATTTCGGAGCAGTGGGTAGTTAAGCATTATTTTCTGGTCACACTCTTAGACAATGAATTAGAGGTTACAGAAGGATTGACTCTGACCACCATTTTGAAAAACTTATAGTCGAATGATCAAGTCGAAACTCGAAGGTGCGACCTCTGCATGCTTAAAGATGCGGATGCTAGTCCGAATTCTGAAAGATTGTCTTTATTAGTAAGGAATTTCAAGACTTTTCCGTATCCATAACTAGGCTATCTCATGATTAATATGCACCACGCTAGTCAATTTCACATGATTATGTTCCTAATCTGGATAAACGATACCGTATCACACGACAAAACTTCACTGTACCACACACAAAATAAATTTCTAACTTCTGAGTGGAATGAAAATACAAGCACAAATAGGCTCACTTTTTCCGTAATCATGCAACTATGGCGACGGATCTTACCCAAGTTGGAAATCACGTTTATTTCATAAGGGATGACAAATAACATTTCCGGGCTAGGAAAAATGTGATCATACTAAGCGAAAATAGCAAAAATTCATGACGCGATAAGTGAGGCATTTTTATATAGATTTAATACAGTGAGAATCGAGACTTCAAATTTACGACATGCTAAACAGTAAAACATGTTACTGAGCAACGCACTAACGAGTTTTCACTGTTCCTTCTTTTAACTTACAGTAACATTATATTATATTATATATATATATATATATATTATGACCATCCAATGTCAAGTGAGTCAGCTGTTGAGCCATTGAAGGTCATGCTAAAGGAATGGTTAACAGGAAGTACTCGGAAATACATCCAGCTGGGTCAAATATCTAGAATAACTCGCCCATTCAGACAGGAAATTGGATGGATATAAGATGAGGAATGAAATTCCTAAGCTCAAAACCCCGTGGTCACCGCACGCTTACAGTCACGAAATATTATCTGATATCTGAGCAGAGATTAGCAAAATAATTTTACATTCTCAACAGTATTAAGAAGTAAGTCGACTATATGATATTCAGGTCCAGCGGTGTCATGAAGGAGGCCATGAATTGATGCCATATGTTACAGGATCAAGGCGGCGCTGAAGAGGTTAGGTCGATTACATACGTCATAAAGACAATGGCGAAGTGTTCCTTTGTACATCTTTCCAGTCAGATGGGATCACGTTATCTTGGAATTCGCAGTCGAACTGTCAAAAACAGATGGAAGAGAGGTTACGAGTCAGTGAGTTGAGCCTAACGTATGGAATGCAGACCGATATTATTAGCATAACAATGGTAATGAACTTTTTGTTTTATGAGTAATGGTATGGCAGATAAAAACGGAGATTGAAGGGTGAACGGACAGTAATTAGCACGTCTTTAAAGGGAACGTCTACGTTCGCAGAACCTAAGAGAAATATTAGGGAACGTGATATATAAAATAATATTACTGTGTCGAATAGCGATCTGAGGTTTTAATACTGAACAAGGAAAGTTTCGGAAATAACTGTGAGATATTGTAAAACGCCTGTGTCACTGTGTTAATTTTGTGTTTCTAAGTTTCAGGTCCATGGACTCAAAAATGTATGAAGATTTTTCCAATGATGTAATGATGGAAATGAATATGAGTGCTTAAACATTCCGATATCCTAACAGGCCCGGGAGATAATGCCGAAGTGAGGGCCAAAACTATGACCAATGGAGCAAAGGACTGAGAGCGGTATCACATAATCTTCACTGATAAGTACCAAGATTTCATTTTCTTTACCCTATTTTCTTGTAGTTGCATAGCTGTAGAGTAGAATGTAGTTTTTCTTTCATAATGAAGTGACGTAAATTTAAACAACTTGAGTGACCTAATGCGACTATCATTTAGTGCCCGGTTACTTGTGATTACGGTTATGTCCGAGGTTGTAATATTAAGATCATCTATTATACGCAAGATTTAGCTTGTAAATACGTGTCTTACCGCGAGTTACTCGGAATCTTCTTCACGTTTACGGTGAATGGAGGAATGCGGTGTCTTCATTAGTGAACCATACTTGTGTTGCACGAATACTTCGTGAGGTGACTTTATTTTAATAGTTATTTGTAGAAGGTCTTCTGCATGATAATACAATACGTGTTTATTGCGTAGTGGCGATTGTTTCGTGAAATCAGTGTTGCGTTGATTGCGATACTTTGGTGATGATAACAGAGATTCTTCGGGAATGCTTGTGAATTCTCTTGGGTAAGTAATGTGTGAATATGTATGATGTGTTTGAATATGGTGAATAATAAGGACAGGGTCGTCCATAAAGTGTTTTATGATGAATTAATATTGTTATGGTAAGTGTCTCGTTGAAAAATAGATAATGGGAGTGTGATAAATAATTATTTGAGATTTAGAGATGGATTTAAGCGCTCATCATACAATTAAGAACCCAGAATAGGCAAGCAATTGTGTCGTCGTTATTTTTGGTGGTGTAAGATGTCCGAAGGTCGAGCGTAGGGATTGTTATATGATCATCGAAACAGTTTCGCGACGGGATACGATGCAGATACCATTTAATTTGAGGAAATGGTCACTAATTAGACGTCTTCAACATTTAACAAGCATAATATGTGTGAAGTAGAAGGTCGTATTTATTGAATTATTGTCACCTGGTAGTAGATTGTATTCTTGCGTAGTTGCTTATAGTATGTTTCCCGTAGATAGTGTGCCTTCAAGATTTTCTTTCAGGAGGGCAGTGCCGGTGGAAGCAGTTACTGTTAATCATTCTTTTGGATCATTAATGATTTTGTAGCGGCTAGATATTGTGTTCTATTTAGGTGGCTGATACGGATTCCTGGGACATGCTGTTGTTGATTGAGTTATGTCGATATGAGATCCAATTATTATGTGGGTTTTCCTACACTGTGTGCACTTTATGGATATTGATATTGAAACTGGTCACCCTTAGAGAATTCAAGTTGGTTAGCAATTAGATAATTTCTGAGATAATGGATAAATGTAGGGTACTTTGAAATGAAATCTTGGATAAGTGAAGATAAAAGCAAGTGTAGTTTATAAAAAAAAATATTTGAATGAAATTTTATTCGATCCTATTATTTATTGCGGGCGGACAATTAATGATAATAATGATGATTTGCCTTCAGCAAGTTCCATATTCGTTTCCATCAAGTTAGTATTTTCAATCAAGGTTTAAATAATGATGTTTTTTGAGTATTTAGCCAACAGAGATTTTCGTTCGTCTATCTAGCTATTATCAAATCATCATACAATGTATTATTATTGTATTAAGTTAGGTTTAGATTTCATTAAATTGGAAAAAGGTCCTTCCAAGAAACTAACATTCGTTTTCCTTATTTAAATGAGATATATTTAGCCTTACGAAGTTATTGAATACTATTATTACCATAATCATGAACGTCTTGCGTCAAATGCTAGTCCAACTGCATAAACAGTACTTGGATGTCCATGCCCTGGGTGGAGAATTATGCGTCACGACTGACTTTAGCTGAGGCTTATCACAAGAACCTACGAACCTTCTATATCCCCGGGCAATGGACGGGTGTAATATATATATATATATATATATATATACACATTATCATTATAGACTGTTATGCCCTTCAGCGTTCAGTCTGCAAGCCTCTGTGAATTTACTAAACATCGCCACAATATTCTATTTGCAACTAGTGCTGTGGCCTCATTTAGTTCTATACCTCTTATGTTTAAATCATTAGAAACCGAGTCTAACCATCACTGTCTTGGTCTACCTCTACTTCTCTTACCCACCATAACAGAGTCCATTATTCTCCTAGGTAACCTATCCTCCTCCATTCACCTCACACGACCCCACCACCGAAGCCGGTTTATGTGTACAGCTTCAACCATCGAGTTCATTCCTAACTTAGCCTTTATCTCCTCATTCCGAGTACCCTCCTGCCATTGTTCCCACCTGTTTGTACCGGCAATCATTCTCGCTACTTTCATGTCTGTTACTTCTAACTTACGAATAAGATATCCTGAGTCCACCCAGCTTTCGTTCCCGTAAAGCAAAGTTGGTCTGAAAATAGACCGACGTAAAGTTAGTTTCGTCTGGGAGCTGACTTCCTTCTTACTGACTACTGTTGATCGCAACTGCGAGCTCACTGCATTACCTCTCCTACACCTTGAATCAATCTCATTTACTATATTACCATCCTTGGAGAATACACAACCTAAATACTTGAAATTATCTACCTGTTCTAGCTTTGTATCACCAATCTGACATTCAATTCTGTTGAATTTTTTACCTACTGACATCAGCTAATTTTCACACCATTCTCATTGCACCTATTTTCAAGTTCCAGGCTTTTGGCACAATCTGCCATTAAGACCAAGTCATCAGCATAGGGCAGACAGCTTACTACATTTCTACCTAACTGAATCCCTCCCTGCCATTTTATACCTTTCAGCAGATGATCCATGTAAACTACAAACAACTAAGGTGAAAGATTACAGCCTTGTCTAACCCCTGTAACTACCCAGAACCAAGAACTCATTCTACCATCAATTCTCACTCAAGCCCAATTATCAACATAAATGCCTTTGATTGATTTTAATAATCTACCTTTAATTCCATAGTCCCCCAGTATGGCGAACATCTTTTCCCTTGGTACCCTCTCATATGCTTTCTCTAGATCTATGAAACATAAACACAACTGCCTATTCCTCTCACAACATTTTTCAATTACCTGGCACATACTGAAAATCTGATCCTGACAGCCTCTCTGTGGTCTGAAACCACGCTGGTTTTCATCCAACTTCCTCTCAACAACTGATTGCAACCTCCCTTCCAAGATGCCAGTGAATACTATGCCTGGTATATTAATCAATGAGATACCTCGCTAGTTGTTGCAATCCTCATGTTCCCTTGTATACACAGGATGGCGCACAAATAGTTGACACATTTAATTTTAGAGTAACAACTTTATTTTTCACAGAACACTACTGAAATTTTAGACACAGGCATCATGGACCCTGGAAATACATTTCACTGTATCACACGTTCAATGTGGCCTCCACTGTGGCAGACAACCTCTTTGAGACGAGTACGCGGATTCTGATGACTTTGCGGCACAGGTCTTCATGAATTTCACTGCAGAGCTGCACGATCCGAGCACGCATTTCCATGCGGCTTTGAGGTCTTGAAGCAAAGGGGTTTTCTTTCAAATAGCCCCATTAAAAGAAATCACAAGGATTTAATTATGGGCTTTAAGGAGGCTAGAAACATCCGCCATTATCGATGCACTGTGGATAACGATGAGACATTACACGATCACCCTCAAAATCTCAAGAACATCGTTAGCTGTGTGAAGTGTTGCATCATCTTGCACCAACCACTGCGTATGAATAGGGATAGCGAGAATTTGAGGCAAGAATTCATTCCCCAGTATGTCCTATTGCTGTGCAAGAACTGTCTGACTGAAGAAAAATGGTCCAATTAACCCATGTCTTGACAGACCTACACACAGACTCACTTTTTCCCCATATGGTATTTTTTTTGTGAATAATGTCTGGTTTTTCTGTAGCCCAAAGCCACATATTTTGTTTATTAACTGCCTTGTTCAGATGAAAATAGTCTTCATCAGAGAACCAAGTGTTAAACAGTACTTCATATTTATCCTGAGTCCATAAGGCGTACTGCAAAGTCTTCTGCCTGAGAAGATCTGTTAGCTTGTCTAGTACAGTCATTTTGTACGGGTACAATTGAAGGTCACCGGGTAACATTCTTTGAACAGAATGCGCGATATTCCACTTTTTCTTGAAGCTCCCCGTGTTGATTTGTGTGGGCTGTGCTGCATGTCGACCCTCAGCGCAGCGATGTTTTCAGGAGACCGAACTGCTGGTGCATGTGGTTGCTTTTCTTCCTTCACACTGTCTTGTTCTTCAAAGTTTCTGTATAAGTGAAGGACGGTGTTCCTTGCACATGCCCACCTAGTCGGAAATACAGCTCGAAATTTCCTTTGTGTCGCCGTAACACTTTTTGATTTGCAATAAAAGTTAACTGTTTTGGCGCGCTGCTGAACTGAGAGTCGGCTGTGGTTGGCCATGGCAGAAAGCTCACTGCAATGCAGGCATTTGGAGACAAAGCAGCAGTGTCACCTCTAGAGTTATTTCCATGAAGCTGGGAAGGTGTGTGCGAAATTTTAACAACATAGTATGTACTGTAAGTTGCACTTTATATTTGCTTTTCAAATGTGTCAACTATTTGTGTGCCACCCTGTAGATAGGTGCAATTACTGCTTTGGTCCAATCTGAAGGTACCTTACCAAGTATAAAATAATACAATATTTGATTTTAGATCAGAGGATGTCACCTGTGCGAGAATACAGTTAATACCTAATGCTAATACAATTAAGACAAAATTAGTAGATGTATATGCTTATAACAAAAACACAGACAAGAACACAACTAAACCACATTTATACACAGGCCTATATTTACTATAAAGAAATTAGTCACCAAACATGAGATTGTTTCTGGCTACGTGTTTCTATGTTGCACTGTGCAATGCATTCCCACGTAATACAAATTGATTTCACCAAGGTAGTTCCCCTTCTTTGCTATTAAAATACTGAGTAAACATTGCTGTAATATAATATCCATAGCATGATTTTGTAATGAATGTTGTTCTACCAGCAGGCTGAATCTCTAGGTGCAAACTATGGGTGTCTATTCCCTTGTAAATAATTCCAAAATTACACAACACACAGGCAGCTCTAACAATAGTGATGGTAGTGTTTGATGAAGTCTCTATAGCTTTCCTTAAAATTTGCCAATTAGCAGTTAAAATTCCAAATACACATTCTACTTTCTATCTACATTTTGTCAGTCTGTAGTTGAAAATAAGTTTGGAATCATCCAATGATTTTCTAGGGAAAGGTCATATTAGATAATTTAAAAGAGGATAAGCCTTGTCACCAATGGGGACAAAAGGCACTTGAATCAGTGAATTGGGTAATTCAGTTGGTGGTGGGATATTTAAACGATTCATTTCCAGCAACTCATAATTTCAAACTCTTAAAAATACCATCATCACTTTGTCGGCCTTTACAGCCCTCATCAATAGCAACAAATATATAGTCTGTGTCTGCCTCCGCTTGTAGAACGATGTAATAATAATTGAAATAATTGGATCCGCTATCATTTAGACATTTTATTTTAATGTGTTTCCCACCAATGCTGCCAATGCAATTAGGACAATTAGTTTTAAGGTACATGTTTTCAGCAATATTTCTCCGCATTCTTTCAGCAGGGAAAGGAAGGCAGTTTTCCTTTAGAAACTCCCATATTGCTTCTGAGGTATCTTTCACCATTGAAGCGAAAGTAGCTTTGCCCATCTGAAATGCAAAAGCTAGAGAGTGAAATGACACCCCAGTAGCAGAAAATCTGGAAAAGTGAATTACTTCCAGCAATTTATATTAATAGTAGTTATTTACTACTGGCGCATAAAGAATGTGAACCCCCATTTGAAGCTGAATGTCTGGAGATCCACCTGGGCTATTTTCACTAAATACATTTCAAAACGGATCTACATGTATTTAATACTGATCTTTTTTCTTTCAATGAGGTAAAGTCTTGCTTTGGAATAGAGTGGTTTTTATCTTTTATGAGCAAATTTGAATTTTGCGACCCAGGTATAAAAATATTTCCAGAGTTACTGTTACTGCATTTTAATACCAGGTGCCTGCCACATTTATAAATGTTGTGTTAAGCTTTCTTACTGATACCTAATATGTCTAAGGAGTTGTTACTTATGTGGAAACCCGCTATCTGCAAACAAAATAGTCCCAGCATCATTTGCATCGCGAGTTCTTCAATACTATGATTTCAGAATATACTTAGATATGAACTTACAACGTATTTTACAGCAAATTTTACTTGTAAAATTTGTACATCTCTTAATGTAGCAACATGGAGGCTGGCATGTTTGCAGAACCTTCCGTTTAACATCCATCTGTGCGTGGTTGCCCGGTGAATCACACCCCGGCTTTACGGTTGCATTGTTATCTTCAGTCAGAATTTCCCGTAGTATCTTCAGTTAAAAACGGTTATCTTTATCTATTTCCACGTAATTTATTGTGAATAAATGTAACTTTGAAGTTCATTTCATGAAAATAGAATGGGTAGCTTTCCAGATATTCAGCTTCCAACTCGGGTTCATAAAATTTTGTGCCGCCAGTAGGTCTGCGACTTCAACAACATGCTTTACAGAGATCTAACATTTAATCATCCATTTGTCTGTTCTGGTGAGAAAGAAGTGGAAAACAGTGAAAGACTATTATAGATGACAAGTAAATAAGATAGAGAAATGTACATTAAGTTCTTCTGGTTGCTCCAAAAAGGTTTCTACTTGGCCATATTTCACCAGCTGGGGTTTATACGAAAAACCTTGGGATATAATAACATAACATAACATAACATAACATAACATAACATAACATAACATAACATAACATAACATAACATAACATAACATAACATAATAACTGCAGCCTTCAGCCAAGTGAAATCATAACTCAAACTAGCAAAGCCAGTACTGACAGTTTTCAGTGAGTAAAGCTAACAAGACCAGTATGTTGCAAACTATGTTTCACCCCCAAGTAAGGAAATTAATATTTCCAAGAAGTCTTGTGAAACTGGCCAAGGAAACAGGTTCAAAGCATGCAAAAGAAGCTATGGCAATGAGTTCAGGCAGATATGTTTTGGAAAATGAAAAGAAGGAAATTGCTCTTTTGGAGAGAGCCTCAGAAGATGGCGTCATGACGTTTTTGCAAAGCTTACTGGCAGACATAAAATCTCTTCTGAGAACAAGAAAATTATGATTAAGGATAGATATGCAATAGCTAGATTGATGATGTTATTTTAAGGCATACTTCACATTATGCTCCACCTCCATGCAGCTGGGACAGAATATATGCCTCCTTTTCTACAGTTCTCCCATGGCAATGGCTTCCTATCATGACGTATCTAGTATGTATAGCAACCTGATTGAGGTTGTTAATTATTAAGGCCAATGGACAATAATGGATTTACTACCTTCACATATACATGAAATTATGCTTCTTTTATTTAATCAAAAAATAATTTCTGTAGTGATGTAATGTTTATTTTTTAATGGACTTAGTTTTCTCCATTAATAGTTTAATTCTGTTGAAAATAATTTATTATTATTATTATTATTATTATTATTATTAATTTTATTGGCCACATTGGACCACATGAGTCTTCCATGTACACTTTCTCTTTGAAGGTTGTACTGTTTGGTTTTTCTTATCTGACCAGTAATTCTTCATTCATTCCGATTGCAGTGTTCTTAATTCGTCTGAAACTTCTACATGCCTTCTGAGCATCATTTCAGTTAAAAATTTGTGATATTTAAGAAGGGTGGTAATTTTATTCTTGTTTTCTGCATCTATATTTTGAGTCCAACTGTTTTGAGATTCTCTTGGATTTCTTTGATCCAATGCCCTCCTGTCTTTTCTCCCAGATTTCTCATCACTAGTTGTCATAAATTCACGTTTTCTGATAATCATAAGATGTGAAAGAAATAAGAGATTCTTTTCTTCATCGTGCTGGTAACTGGATCAATCTCTCAATACAGTTTCATTGGGGAGGATTTTCCAGACTCCTTGAACCTGGTACTTTTTATTTATGCAAGTTCTGATAATTCTTTCAGTTTTGAAGAGCTGATCAGTTCCTTCATTTCTAATTTGGAACAAGGTTTTGCAAGCGTAAGTGGCTTCGGGCAAAGTTACAGTTTTGTAGTGTTGGATCTTAATGTCCTTTGACAAGCACTTTTTGTTTGTTTTTGTTTGATGTAAGTTCACTACGTTAGAAATTGTGCTGTTTTTTATTTTGTTGGTTCCATTTATCCATGTTGCGTTCTCAATTTGTGCATAATGATTTCTCCAGGGTATTTAAATTGCACAACTATGTTAATTTTTTGATCATTTATGTCGACTTCCGTTTATGTCAAGGAGTTTCACTGACAAGATCTCAGTTTTCTCAAAGGATATTTCTAATCCTATTTTTAATGCAATTTTCTGGAGACTAGTGTTCTGAGCATGGACTTCTTCCATGTCGAGGGCTAAAGAGATCTGAATCATCTGCAAACCCTAGGCAGTTCGTCCTTATTGAGGGTTTTGCTCCAATTTTGATTTTAGGTGGGTTATCTTTTTGTCAAATTTTCATGATGTAATCTAGAGCCACACTGAAAAGCAGTGGGGATAATCTGTCACCTTGTCTGAGGTCTGTATTTACTGTAAAAGTATTTGACATTTCTCCCCTGACCTTTACCTTTGAAATTGTGTTGGTTACAGTTAGCTCAATAATTTTTGTTAATTTACGATGAAGGCCATATGATCTAAGGACTTTTTAAAAAGTGGGTCTGTGTATACTATCATAAGCTTTTTTGAAATCTATGAATGAAATAAACAGCTGTTTGAATGAAATAAACAGCTATTTCTTTATTTGTAACATTCCATTATTAGTTTCAGGCTGAGAATTTGGTCTGGGCAACTTCTGTATGGGCAAAATCCTCCTTGGTATTCTCCAAGTTGTGGTTCCAAAATATTTTTTATCCTTCTTCTTCTTCTTGTCGTTTGGGCCTACTGAGGACCACGCGGCTCGTTTTGACTCCTTGTATGGAAATTCTGTTTTTTCTTCGCCCAGAAAGCTTTCATCTGGTTGTGTGCTTGTTTCCTTTCCTCGGTCCAATTTGGTCGGGTGGTGCCTGTACTCTGTCTGCTGGTGAGAGACTCTGGAAAGACACCTTGAAATGTCAACTGCCGGAATAATACACGATCCTGCATGGTATGTTCTGAAATCCCCAGCTGTTCTAAATCGGACTTCACTGTGGTGATCCATTTATTTTTGGACGCTTTCCCTCTGCCTGTAGTGGTAAAGATCTTGCTGGTAAGTCTGTGAGTACTCATACGAGTCAAATGCCCATAGAAAGTCAATCGCCTCTCCCTCATTGATGTAACTATGTCTTCTTGATGATCAGAGATCTCATTGTTGTGCCTTATCCTGTAGGTACCATCCCCTTCTCTTATTGGTCCTAAAATCCTCCTTAGTATTTTTCGTTCCTCGAGCTCTAGCTTCCTCAGTGGACCTTTTCTGTTCATCAGAAGACACTCAGAGGCATACAGTACGGACGGTCTTACTACTGAATTGTAATGTTAGAGTTTAAGGTTCTTAGAGAGGCACTTGGATGTATAGATGCTCTTACAGGTATGGTAGATCCTTTCCAACTTGGTGCATCTGGTGTCTATTGCTAGTGTCTCATTCTCGGTTGCTGAAATACACTCCTCTAGGTACTTCACTGCAGGAACCTTACGAATGGTGGTGTTTTCCAATGGCATAGTATGTGGGACTCCCTTTATGTTAGTCATGAACTCAGTTTTCTTTATATTGACCCTCAAACCGGTTTTAGCTGCTATGGTATAGAGGCTCTGTAGCTGGTGAGTAGCTTCTTCTATGTTGTTGGCTAATAAGGTAAGGTCATTGGCAAAGGCCAGGCAAGGTACACCGAGATTATCTTTCTTGTAGCCAATTTTCAGTCCACTTCCTGGAGGTAATGTGGCAGTCCATTCCCTGATAATCTTCTCTAGAGCGCAATTAAAGAGAATGTAAGAAATTCCATCACCTTGTCTAACTCCCGTTTGGATAGAGAAACTCTCTGAGAGCTCACCTCTAAATTTTACTTTGGAGGTGGTGTTCTTGAGCGTAGCCTGGATTAGTCTGGTGGTCTTCTCATCCAGGCCTAATTCCCATAAGGTGGAGAAGAGGGTCTGGCTATCTATTGAATCATATGCCTTCTGGAAGTCCACTAGTATGACTACCCATTTGTGTCCGCCATGATTCTTGTACCTCAGGATTGTCTTAAGGTTCTGTATCTGCTCTGTGCAAGATCTATTTGCGCGAAAACTGGCCTGATATTCACCTAATTGGGAATCCAGTTGACTGACCACTTTGGTTTGCAGGGCTTTACAAAAGATCTTGTATGTAACCGATATTAGAGAGATGCCTGTGTAGTTGTCGAGGTCTATCTTACTACCTTTCTTGTGTAGAGGATGGATCACCGCTGAGGTCCATTCCGCAGATAAGGTCTCCGTTGCCCAAATATCCTCTATGATCTGATGGATGCTTTGTATGGATTGTTCATCAGCACGTTTCCACATCTCCGCTACTATACCATCTTCACCTGCGGCCTTGTTGTTCTTTAGGTTCTTGATAATCTCCCTTATTTCTTCAATGGATGGCGGTGTGGAGTCTCGGTTTCTGGAAAGAGGCTCAGAGAATGCGAGTCTCTCTTTAGGTTCCTCTGCATTGAGGAGCTGTTTGAAATACCCTGCAAGAGTATCAGTACAATCCTTGTTGTTGAACTGAAGTTTCCCATCAGGTCCACGAAGATGAAGGGTGGGAGCTGTGTACTTCGTTGTCTGTTTTTCTGAGTTCCCTGTAGAAATCTCTTGAATTGTGCCTCTTAAAGTCCTCTTCCGCCTGTTGTATTAGAGACTTGTTATGGTTCCTCTTCGCCTGTCATACTGTACTGGCAGTTATTTTCCTTTGAGTAAGGAAGGCCTGGTAGTTAGCCTCATTTTTGCATTGGTTCCACGTGACCCAGGCTCTGTGTCTATATTCTATAGCATGGTCACATGTAGTGGTCTACCATGGATGTTTTCCTTTGTTGGATGAGGCAGGCATGGTCTTCTGAGCAGCGTCCAGTAGAGCTTTTTGTAGGTTGGGCCACCCTTGCTTCTGTGCGTTTTCTTTCAGAGCGACTTTGAAATCACAGTCTTCATCACTCAGTCAGAGAATGTTGAACTTCGGTATTTTAGCCTTTCTGCTGACAATCGGTGGCCTTCTCAGTGGTTGTAGGATAGTTTTTACCAGAGACAGGTAATGGTCCGAGTCTAAGTTACCACCCCTTAGCACCTTGACATTCTGAATCTCATTGTGATGCCTTTTGTCCATGGCCACATAGTCTATCTGCAATTCACCTAGTTAGTGGATTTGGGCTCTTCCATGTCTTCGCCTTCCTAGGCAGGTGTTTGAAGGCAGTTGATTTTAGGATGAGACCATATTTGTCACAAAGGTCTACAAGACGTTCTCCATTCTTATTTGTCCTCTTATGGGCTGGGTAGAGGCCCACTATCCTGCGATATTTTTTCTCCTTTCCTACCTGTGCATTGAAATCACCCATGAGTATGGTGGTATGATGTTGTGGGATCTTGTCCAGAGCTGCTTCTAGAGTGCTCCAGTATTGTTCAACAGCTTCCAGGTCATTTCTATTTGTGTCGTTTGTGGGTGCTTGGAAGTTCATTATGGTATATGCCCTATTGCGGAACCTCAAAGATATTGAGGAGGTCCTACCATTAGGTGAAGTGAACCCTATTATGTGATCAATCATGCTATGATGAACAGCAAAGCCAGTGCCAAGATGTGGAACTGTCTTCATCACTCTGATGCCTGATTTCCCCTTGTATATTCTGTATCCTTGGGATTCAAAAGCATCTTCGTCTGTGAATCGTGTTTCTTGTAGTGCTGCAATCTTGATGTTATATTTGTTCAGCACGTCTAGCGCCTGTTTAAGTATACCAGTCTTTAGCAACGAGTTGATGTTCACTGTAGCCAAGTAGATGATATTTCTCTTTCTTTTCTGCTGTTGTTTGCATGGTGGAGTACATGAAGGTGCAGGCTCCCCAGAATCTGATGACCTGCTTGCCCCATCACAAGTGGGGGTGGATTTGTTACCACCTGGGGTATTCTTTGTATTAATGTTTCCTTTCATATTCAGTCCAACGAGTATGTAGATGAGGCCACCTTAGCGGGTGATGATTTGTCTACTCAAGGTTGTTAGCCCTGAGGAGAAAAAAATGAAGGGACCCAACACCTTGAAAAATTAAGGTATCTGCCAAAGAAAGACAAGGGCCAAGAAGGGCATGAAAATGAAAGACTCCCTAGCCCTGGGAAACCTAATAGTGTCGGGGTCGGAAAAGAATAAGAGTTGACCAAGGAAGGTCGGATAGGACACATGAAAGTGAGGAACCTGGCACAAGTAAGTGGAAGCAATGCCAGGACTCAGCTAAGGGCCCCGTGGTTGCCAATCCACGCTCCAAATTTAAGATTTCAGATTTTTATCCTATTGTAAATTAATAAATTATTATATTTATAATATATTTGAAGAACCACCTTTCCAATATATTATAAATATAATAATTTATTACTCTGAACTCCAATACGGTTGAAAAATGAGATTTATAACTTGTAATATTGTAAATTATGCGGGAGAAAATTTTGTAAGTGCAGTCCAAAAGGGCTATTCCTTTGTAAATGCCTGGATTAGTTTTATCTCCTTTTTAGAATAATGGATGGATTACTCCTGAGGTCCAATGTTTTGGGATTTTCTCTGTGATCCATATTTTGACTAGATGCTGATGATGATTTATGATTGCTGGTTTCCCTGCGTTTTTCCAGATTTCTGCAAAGTCTAGGTCTTCAACACATGCCTTATAATTTTTTTTAGTTCCTTAATTGTGAATTCTACCTCATTGAAAGTTGGAAGATCAAAAGATCTGGGGTGGTTAAAATGGGTGTATCAGTATTTACTTCCAACGTTTCCAGTAGGTCATCGCAATTTAAAAGTTTGTTGAATGTCTCTGCGAGGATCTCTGTATTTTCTTTATTACTACGGGCTAACTTTGTCTGGCCCCGCGGTGTAGGGGGCAATGCGTCCGCCTATCACCCGGCGACCCCGGGATCGATTACCGGCTGGGTCATGGGTTCTTAATTGTAAATGATTAATATCCCTGGCCTGGGGACTAGGTGTTTGTGTCGTCCTTAACATTCCTTTCCTCACATTCAACACTTTACAATTCCGCCATTTACAAAATACACGCAGGTTCCTCACATATGGTGCATGTAGGGGCAAAAGATCTTTCTAGGTCGACACCTCGAACAAATAGCATTTTTTTTTTAAACCTACGGCTACATCTATCACCAATTACAGGATGTGTCACTACATTCTATTAATGAAGTCATAAAACAAATGATAATGAAACAATTGCTATTGATGTAAGGCACGATTCTGTCATCAGTTTTAAAAACACTGCAATTTCTTTGAAGATGTACAATGGTCTAAGACACAATACAGCACAGGATTGTGCAACCGGCACATTCCAAACCCCGACTCATTTAACACACAGATATTTTATTTAACATATGGTCTAGCCAGTTGAACAGAATACAATGTTACATTCATTTCCCTAAAAACTCTTTAGTTTAAAATGACTATCTACCTGTAGCCTAACTGAAATTAAGGCAAGCCTGGGAAGGTGTAAGCAAATGATGTGGCGTTTGAAACTGTATTTACAATGTCACACTACTACAATATTGTGCAATGCCTACCAGAAAATTATGCTGAAAAATTTGATTGATCAGTGTTACGTAAGCAAACTGAAGAAAGTCCACAATATTTTATATTAAAATAACATGTTATAAATACATTCATTAATTAAATTTTCCTTGAAATATCTTCAAAAATTTCAGGGTCATCTCACATGCGAGGCTACCTTATGTCTGGGCCAATACGGTATTCAAGTTACGACACATACCTAATAAATGAAAATGACTAAAAGTGACTGAAGGAAAAGTTAACGAAGTTATACACTGGTCACTGCTGGATAAGAAGGATTCCATTTGCACAATAAAAGCTATTAGAAAACACTCAAAATCTTTTATGGTCAATACATGCAAATATTAATTTATAACACAATTTACAATATTAATTTTAAAACCGAAAGTAATTTAATGAAAAAATTGTTTTACTGATACTTACTTCCAGTCTCATGTAGGTAAATGGAACATTCATCGTCCACATAAGTAGGGATG
This sequence comes from Anabrus simplex, assembly GCF_040414725.1. NCBI lineage: Eukaryota > Metazoa > Arthropoda > Insecta > Orthoptera > Tettigoniidae > Anabrus > Anabrus simplex. The sequence goes on along the minus strand of NC_090265.1, from coordinate 1,519,604,344 downwards.
CCCGAGAACTTTTTCTTTGTAATAGGTACAGCTGGAAGCCAATCAGTGAGTGTTTCTCCCAAGTTATTTTCACTCTCATTCTCAGAATCGTCATTCTCAGAAAGTCTCTCAGGTGAATCTGATGTGTACACCATTTCTTTGTCTTCTGGTTCCTAAAATGAAAATCAACACATGGGCCTGAAGAAACCTTAAAGAACTAGACAGAGGTGCAAACAATGTGTTCTTTAATCAAGCAACTTCTTACACTGCACAATCAATTACTGACGCATTTACAAATGAATACAATTATAAGGCAAAAAATTAACATTTCCGAATTGGGTTTTTGATGTGCTATGCTAAGCAGGTTCCAGCAGGAAATAGGAATCGCTAGAGTAAATAATGGCCATTACTGGACAATAAAAATGCATTATTGACTATAGATGGGTCTGAATCGCAATTTCTTCATCACCACCATCCTCCTCCTCCTTTTCCCTTAATAACCTCCCTCTGGGTCAGACTTTCATGGCATTTCTTAAAAGTATCAGTACAAACGCTACCGACAGGAGAATTTCTTCAGTTTTATCGGCCGTTGGGACTGGGTTCACTTCTGCCAACTAAACCTTTGCCCAAGTTTACCTTATTATCTATTACTATTTACTACCTTATAATAATAACAATCACAACAACAACAACAATAATAATAATAATAATAATAATTGTACCGGGCGGTACACCTCTACTCTGTTTATTTAAAAGTTGCGCCAGTTGAAACTCCTCTTCTGGAGGAAGGTTGAACTTTATCTATTCTATTAATTCTCTACTTTCTCAGAAGATGTCACCACGTGGAAAATTTTGAGTTTTTGAACTGTGTCACTTTTGATGTGTTTTTGTTTCGCTTGAAGTAAGAAGTGTGAACTTTCTCTTCTAGAGGACACTACTGAAGATCAACAATAGTGCGACCTAGTGCGGAGTTAAAGAACTATTTTGTTGGAGAAATTTTTATTTCAAGAGTTTGTTCTTTGTTAAATTTCCTTCTGTCATTGTTTAAGTTGGCTGTATACCCCTCTTTTTCCCCTTAGTTTGGATCTAGCCAATCCCGAATTTCTTTAATTAATTTTCCACCAATAATGTGTTTCTTTTTCCTCTATGTAGGGGTTTCTTTTCCCGAACCAATAAAAACTTTGAGGGAGGGTGTTTTATTTCCCCTAACGCCTAGAATCTTCCGCGAGAGGATATAAACTGCTGATTTTGGGGTCTCCGGGCCACTTCTGTTCCATCTTTCAGTGTATTAAGTACATAGCAGGAGGCGGGAAGCGCCTCTTTCTTCTTCAGCCGTTCAACACCAGGTAATGGCCTATTAATAACTTCTTTCCTTGCTAGGTCGGCAGTTTAACACTCGCGGCGGGTTCGAAGCATTTCCATCATGTAACCTTTTCCTAAAATGTAATTACTCTTTTCATCTTTTTCTTGTAAAGCTACATATTGGGATAGAGAGTGCTAACCCTCTCTAGCTCCCACTCACATTTGTTTGAGGTGAACTTATTTTCTCAAACTATTTTTCGTTTATGTAATGTAAAGTGTTCTTCTCTAAGTCACCTCTGTAGTATGGGATTAGCCCTTGCGTTAGTGGCCCTGTGACGTTGGTGATGAGTATTAGCTCTCCCCAACCATATTTCGAAACCTGCATTTGTGTTTCTTTAAAATTGTGTCAATCAGAATTATTTCAGTCTTGTATTCTACAAGTACCTTCTACGTGGCCTTGCCCACTTTATTTAATTGATACCATCTTCGTCATTGTCACCATGAGATTATGTTGCTGTAAGGTTTTCTCTTGCAATCCTTAATCTTGGTCTGGTAAAATTACGTGCCCTAAGTTGGTGGGCGAGTCTATGACTTTCGCTTTCCCTTCTGTGGGGCCATGCTCATTATCGGTGTGGCCCGCCATGAGTCTTGCCTTGAGTATGATGGAGGAAGGACGTGTGTTTACTCCGCTCCGGCATTTGGTTTCTGAAAACGACATGAAGCCTGGATAGATGGCTTGGTATTGAGGGCTTGCCCTCAAAAATCTTCTCAACCACTTTTCTACTGAACGTCCTCTGAGTTATTTAGTTTTCTAATAATGTGTAATGTACTTGAACCTCTATGTAAGTAACGTGTTTCTGCAGCTTCAACCAACATGTAAGTCTCTTCATAAATTCTTTTCCTTTGGCCTCTGGATTCTATCGAAGGTGGTGTACAAACTGTGTGTCTCAAGATTCCTGGTGTGTGAAAACTTCTCCATCCGCATCTTCTTTGATTTTAGTTAGGGCATTCTTTAATTCGGGTTCCCTATTGTATTTTGGTAATGTCGCCTATCTGTTTTTGAAAGGCGTGGGTAGTGAAATTTAAGGTTACTTCCAAAAAAGAATTATGTTTTCATATTTCTTCTAATTTGTAAAGGCAAATTGGTTTATATTTATCTAACGTTTTCGGAAAGTTATGTGTAATTGGAAAGGTAACTACGCTGTTTATAAACTATAGAGCACGAGAGGTTTCACCTGAATTTCAGTGAAATGTTTTTCTGCCACATTCTAATTCTGGTTAATTTTATTTATTCTCCTGGGTTCTTTTTAATTATGTTTTTGGGGTTTCTTTCCCTCCTGTATTTGTACCATTGTTGCTCTTGTTTGTTTTTGGTGGTTGCTATGGACGCATGGGATGTTTACGTTTCCATAGTAACCGGTTGGGTTGTTCTCTGCTGGTGTTTTATTATTATTTTCATGGGTGAGTTTCTGTCCTTACGTCGTTTTCTAATTATATGTCTTGGGTTGACTCTACATCCTGGTGGGGTATTATCTTGTTTTACTTGCCTTTTCCTTCTTTATTTCCCTTCTTATTTTTCTCTGGGAATTGTTTTATTCTACGCTCTCCCTGGGTGGTTTGATTTATTACCTTCTCTGGCAGTGAGATATGTACTGAATTCTGGTGGAATCTCTGGATTGTAGTTGGTACTGTTCAAATTGATAATAATTATAATAATGAAAGAAAATTTAATTATTGGAAACTATTAAGAGTATAATTTAAGCAAAGAAATGGTCTCTGTTGAAGTGTAAACAGGTTACTAAGTCCTCAATTTCTGGGAGGTTTTTATGGAATATTGAAAGTATATTATTTTCTTTTCGTTCGGCCGAACATTTTATATTTTAACTTCACCCTTGCGTTTTATGTAGATTATAGTTTCTTTTCGAGGGCGTTCATCTATTCATTTTATACTAATTATGACTACTTTTACCCTTATTTATTAAATAAAATATTAGGTATCTTGTTCTCAAAGAACATCTTGTTTTCTTTAGTAGTGTTGAAACAACTTATTGCCATACCAAGGGTAATTTTCGGTTCATGGTCTCTGGGTAACTGTTGGGTAAACCTATGTAACGGTAAGTGTTTACATTAATGATTTTGGTGTCTATTGACTTAATTTTCTTGTCTATGTTTAACTTCTACTGCTGATAGTCGGTAAGGCGGTAGAGTTAATTGGTAGCAGCTCTGTGGTTATTTTATTTGGGTGTTGTGGGATTAATGTAGGTTTGTTGCATCCTCACTTTTGTAATCTGGTCTGTTACCCCCAACAGACCCAACTGTCTGTGCTGATAGTTTATTATTTTGAGTGCCGACTGCTCTTATCTACTGTAGGTTGATTGCACCCTTCCTTGGTTTTATTTTAATGGTATGGTATTAAGTTGTTGAAAGACTATCTGAGGCAAAAACAAAACAAATATTGTGATATAAAATTGTAAAAAAGAGTGCAGTGATCTTGTCTAATATCTTATTTGTTTGTTTCATGTATCTGCCATTTGGAGTCCCCTGTTTTACTTCTTTTGCACTTATACTGAGCTGTATGATTATCCAATGTGCTGATTATGATTTTGAAACCCTTCTGGTTACTGTGTGGTGCTCGCAGCCTCTCTGCTTGGATGTTTTGAGGTGACCTGTAAATTTTCTTCCTTATTCTCGGCGGATTTGGTGAGTGATTGCATTTAATTATTTATCCTGGATTGGTGGAAGTTGTAATTATTGAACAACTTGTAGTTGAGTATGACTTGGTTGACTCAGGGTTACATGTGTACTACCGTTGGCTACATGTGCTGTATTATGTGTACTGGCGGTCAACCTTGTATTTTTACTGCCTTCCTGCGTACTGTGGTTGCGATTTCGGTGTGGATTAATTTGGTTTTATGTGGAAAAGCTTTTCAGATCTTTACTTTTAAGTGGAGTTTACTTGGTTGCTTGTTGGTGAGTGATAGTGTATCACCTGGGAGCATTTAATTGTGTTATTGGTTCTGGCTTTGCTTTTGGCTCCCAGCCTTAATGTTGTTATTTATCATTACTATCATATTTCTGGTATTGTGCTTCGGTGGTGTACATGCTAATTGTTAATTTATCTTCTTCTAAATTATATTTTCAACTGCGTTAGCTCTGGTGTGTGATACCGATAAGTTAACCTAACCTCTAGGCATGTCCAATTATGGCTAATTATATGTGTAAACGGTTATGTGCTGAAGTATACGGTGATGTGTTATGCCCTATCATTGTTGTGAACTAAGACCTGGTATTTTGGCGTTGATGGTTGTATGTGCTTTTCATTTAATTGGTGCTGTGTGGGTAAAGTTATTTGCCCCTACTAACTTATGGCTAACCTCTGTTGTTTCCATGCCAGTGTCCGTTCTTGGCTGTTAGTATCTGATAATCTAGTGGACAACATCATGGTATTTTGAAACTTTTCAAGCCTGTAATGTTTCTGTGCTCTTTGGTTGGTTTTTAATTTGGAAATTGTTTAACCTTACTTGACTATTATTATTTCTTTAATTTTGATTTAAGTTACTACCTTTCTGTAGTGTAGTGAACTTGCAGTGTGCCGTTATATATCCATCCTTGTATGATCATGACTGGGTTATTTCACCAATTTTTAGTAACTTGTTCCCATCCTTGTGTGGAATTTGGTATGTTGAATCTGCCTATATGATGTGCCTCAATCATTACCGAGCTTTGGTGTGTTTCTGCTTTGACTGAGTGCTGTGTGTTGTCGGTTTGTGTGTCCTTTCATTTCATCATCCCACCTGTGAGTATGTATGTATGCCTGGTCTTGGTTTGTGATTGGAGTTATCCTTTCTGTCAACTGTTCGTGAGGCAGTCATCAGTTATGGTTGGGCCATGTTGGCCGGTATTAGGTTGGGATAACTGGATGGCCTTGTGCCTGAGCTATTATAGTTTTAACTGGTTTTTTCCTTCCTGATTATTGGTTGGACGTACTTAACTATTTCTGGTGTGTCGTGAACCATCTTCCTCGTGTAACCTATCAACTAGTTGAAGTACATTTATCTGGTGTCTGGGCCACTTCTAGTTTCCTACTCGTAACTTGTCTTGCTGTGTATTAATTAATCTGACTGACCTTTTCTGAACTACTGCTTTGGTTTTCATCCTGCTGTAAACATTGCTTGGTAATTTGGTGTTTCTTATGCCTGATTATTCTCTCCATTTGGTATCGTGCACTACCGTGGTAATTATAGGCCTAGAATATGTGTTGTCAAAATTTTGTTAACCTATTGGTACTTATCTAATTCCTTTGAGTTGTGGGTTCAAGTATTCCTTACCATATCTACTTGTCGGGTCTTGTGTTGTGTTGTTGATGATCCTCTGCCTGAGGGGTGGTGTATGCCCTTTTGAACCTTCATTGGGATGGCTTTGGACATATGTAAGGTGGTTGTGTTGTGACGGTACCGTGGTTTGTTTTTGGGTATTTATTTTGGGGTGGCATGTGAACTTCACGGCATGTTGTTGAGGATGGTTGTGTTCCTTTAATCCCTTTGTGGAGCTGACACATGTCCGGTGTGGTTTGTCATGGTTGGGTTATTCTTTTGTGTTGTATTATTTGATGTTGTTGGCACCTTGGTATGGGCAGTGTTCGTGTCTGTCTTTGATTTACCTCCGTGTTCTGTGGATATGGCCATTTCTTCTACATGAATCTACTACTCTCGGAATTAGCTTGTGGATTTTCAGTAATGTGTCTGTTTGGTATGCTCGGGTTTTTCTTTTCTGTCTCCATGTATTGCCTGTTGATCTGATGTCACCGTGTCTGTAATTTCTTCTACGGTAAAGCTCATTTTAATTTTACCTGCCACTCTATGGTGTTTTATTTTTCTCAGTGGATCTCTTACTGTCTGTTGACATTGGTGTTTGTCATCTTACCGTGCTCTGGGTTTGCTACTCTGGTATGGGACGGAGTAGTGTTCCCTTAGTCGGTACTGGATTCTTCCTGCTAATAGATTATGGGGTCTATTAGTTGAGAACTGCCTTCTTCATGCTTCTGTGAGCATTTTCCATGGACTTGCCTCGTATTCTGCCACTTATGTTTTATTTGCCTGCTCCCCTGGGAGATAGGGGGAGGCACCTGTTGGCTGTAGAGCGACAGTGTGATCGGAAAGTCACATATTTATAGACCAGGTAATGCTGAGACCCTTTTGGGTAACCGGTAGTGTACGCTGTGTTGGTCAGTGCTCGTTATTTTCCTTTTGGGGTCTTCTGATCTGAGGTTTTAAATTTCCTTTTGATTTGATTGGTTGTCCCTTTGTGGAATGAATTGTGATTATGTTTCCATGCAGTAGGTTAGTTACCTGATTCCAGATTGTGTTCCCTCCTGTGATTCTTCTGTCCCTATTTCTGTCCTGGTAATTCCATGTTGCTTATTAGTGTTTAATGAAGTGTCTGTTCGCTTGGTGTTAGTTGGTTGATTAGTTGTTGATGACTAACCTGATTGCGCCCCCTACACCTAATAGTACTAGTGGTCTCCAACCGATCGTGCCTACTCTTCCCTTGCTATGAATTTGTTTATCTTTTAAGCCTTGGATTTTTCATATTTAATACCCTATCCCTGGTATATTGAAGTATAATTTATTAATTGCGTATTGGTAGCTTGTCCTTATTCTTATTCAACTAGGTGATGTATTCTGATGTGGGAAGTTGAAACTGTGTTCGTGAAAAATTTACTTGACCCTCTTGCCAGTGTATTTTGGAAATAGTTAACGATTGTTTCCTCTCCGTGTCGTAATCCGGTATCTGCTAAGCTCTAAACTTTGAATTTGACCCTGCTTCCTTGGATTTTATCTGTGTAATAACTTCTTCTCCGGGAAACATTTCCCTTGATCTATGTCTTATTAACTTACGTTTATCCGGTTGTTGTAAGATGCTGTACTGTTTTTATGGTACCTGTAATCTTGGTCGTTCCACTCTGAGTATCTGGTTAGGCCGACCGTGGGATGTTGTCATTTTGGTACTGTGTTTGTGGTATCTTAAGTTGTGATTGATGCTCTTGATTGCGAGTTATTGTTTAGTGGTGATCCTAAACCTGGGTATTGGGTCGCTACCGAACCGAGTGATGAATTAATGAGTCCCGTTTGACTTGATGATATGTAACGTTGCTTGTTCCATTGCTGTATTATGGGTACCCCTTGTGCTACTTGTACTTACGCTATTGATTCCCCCCCCTGAAGTGGGCTTTCTGGTGATCTCTGTGTTTTGAGTGGTACACTTGGGCCCTGACTCAATCAAGTGTAATAATCCGTGTTGATCTAAATTTTGAATTTGGTTATTCTGTAGTTCATTCACCAACTGCGTCTCCTTTGCCCTCCCTTGCGCCTTTGCGTTTCCTTTATTTTTTTACCAATGCTAATTGTTCTGCCATGAAACAAGATATTGCGCTCTTTTACCATGGAAACCCGATAGATAGGATTAATATTATGATGATAATCTTGAAGCCTAAAGATGGACGCATGTTGATAGGAACTTTATGATAAAGGAATGAAGATATAAACTATTGGTAATGATTTTCATGGTATGTGCAGGACCCGTGTGATGCTAAATTAAAAAGGCGTAATCCTCCTAACAATATGTAAGAACTTTTGTATGCCTAGCTGGTGATTATACCCTTTTGGTTGCCTATGGTTAACAATTTAGTGTAACTAAGTAATTCAAATCTACTGAAATTTAAAACGAAAATTAACCTTCATTTGGTATAACAAAAAACCTGGAACTACAAGGATGTGTACTGTAGAACTTTCTTAAAGGAACTCTATTCAAAAGAAAAAAGATACTGATGTGTGAAAAGTAAAAAAAAAGAGGGTTAATGTAAAATATGAACTTATATTCTGGCTGCAAGTATGCTGAACATTTGACCTTATTTTACATTGTAAACTGTCTAAGTAATATGAGAATGGTGGTATATTATGCATGTTGCAAGTGTGGTACAAAAAATTGGTTCAGTGATCTTTCTCTCGTGTGATTGGTACTACACCAAAAATTTTCTTATTCGTTTGATCACTGTATGGTAAGAGCATTATGTGTGGTTTTTGGGGGGGAGGCTGTGACGTTGGTGATGAGTATTAGCTCTCCCCAACCATATTTCGAAACCTGCATTTGTGTTTCTTTAAAATTGTGTCAATCAGAATTATTTCAGTCTTGTATTCTACAAGTACCTTCTACGTGGCCTTGCCCACTTTATTTAATTGATACCATCTTCGTCATTGTCACCATGAGATTATGTTGCTGTAAGGTTTTCTCTTGCAATCCTTAATCTTGGTCTGGTAAAATTACGTGCCCTAAGTTGGTGGGCGAGTCTATGACTTTCGCTTTCCCTTCTGTGGGGCCATGCTCATTATCGGTGTGGCCCGCCATGAGTCTTGCCTTGAGTATGATGGAGGAAGGACGTGTGTTTACTCCGCTCCGGCATTTGGTTTCTGAAAACGACATGAAGCCTGGATAGATGGCTTGGTATTGAGGGCTTGCCCTCAAAAATCTTCTCAACCACTTTTCTACTGAACGTCCTCTGAGTTATTTAGTTTTCTAATAATGTGTAATGTACTTGAACCTCTATGTAAGTAACGTGTTTCTGCAGCTTCAACCAACATGTAAGTCTCTTCATAAATTCTTTTCCTTTGGCCTCTGGATTCTATCGAAGGTGGTGTACAAACTGTGTGTCTCAAGATTCCTGGTGTGTGAAAACTTCTCCATCCGCATCTTCTTTGATTTTAGTTAGGGCATTCTTTAATTCGGGTTCCCTATTGTATTTTGGTAATGTCGCCTATCTGTTTTTGAAAGGCGTGGGTAGTGAAATTTAAGGTTACTTCCAAAAAAGAATTATGTTTTCATATTTCTTCTAATTTGTAAAGGCAAATTGGTTTATATTTATCTAACGTTTTCGGAAAGTTATGTGTAATTGGAAAGGTAACTACGCTGTTTATAAACTATAGAGCACGAGAGGTTTCACCTGAATTTCAGTGAAATGTTTTTCTGCCACATTCTAATTCTGGTTAATTTTATTTATTCTCCTGGGTTCTTTTTAATTATGTTTTTGGGGTTTCTTTCCCTCCTGTATTTGTACCATTGTTGCTCTTGTTTGTTTTTGGTGGTTGCTATGGACGCATGGGATGTTTACGTTTCCATAGTAACCGGTTGGGTTGTTCTCTGCTGGTGTTTTATTATTATTTTCATGGGTGAGTTTCTGTCCTTACGTCGTTTTCTAATTATATGTCTTGGGTTGACTCTACATCCTGGTGGGGTATTATCTTGTTTTACTTGCCTTTTCCTTCTTTATTTCCCTTCTTATTTTTCTCTGGGAATTGTTTTATTCTACGCTCTCCCTGGGTGGTTTGATTTATTACCTTCTCTGGCAGTGAGATATGTACTGAATTCTGGTGGAATCTCTGGATTGTAGTTGGTACTGTTCAAATTGATAATAATTATAATAATGAAAGAAAATTTAATTATTGGAAACTATTAAGAGTATAATTTAAGCAAAGAAATGGTCTCTGTTGAAGTGTAAACAGGTTACTAAGTCCTCAATTTCTGGGAGGTTTTTATGGAATATTGAAAGTATATTATTTTCTTTTCGTTCGGCCGAACATTTTATATTTTAACTTCACCCTTGCGTTTTATGTAGATTATAGTTTCTTTTCGAGGGCGTTCATCTATTCATTTTATACTAATTATGACTACTTTTACCCTTATTTATTAAATAAAATATTAGGTATCTTGTTCTCAAAGAACATCTTGTTTTCTTTAGTAGTGTTGAAACAACTTATTGCCATACCAAGGGTAATTTTCGGTTCATGGTCTCTGGGTAACTGTTGGGTAAACCTATGTAACGGTAAGTGTTTACATTAATGATTTTGGTGTCTATTGACTTAATTTTCTTGTCTATGTTTAACTTCTACTGCTGATAGTCGGTAAGGCGGTAGAGCCCAGAGCCAGATTAGGTTTTAAAAAACAAAGTGTATTAGGAGTGCAAGTTCGCCTCCTCTCAAATTGTTATTATAGAGGTCATGTAATCAACCTTCTTTTTCATTCAATAGACCTCAGTAGGTTGGGTATTTTACCCCTGTGAATACGTCCTTAGAGGACAGCTTGAAGGTAGAGATTGGTGTGGCCTTTGAGAGGCTTAAATTTTGAGAGCGGATCGCTCTTTTGAAATGGAGTGTCATATGCCTCGTGGAGGCTTTTCTGTGTAATTCGGAGCCAGGGGCTCCTAGGGATGAATGGGGTTTTCTGCCCCTCTGTTAAAACTTGTGTTTGTGGTAAAACTGAGCTGATCGCTGAAGTCAGGGCGTGAAGCCCAAAACCTGTAAATATTGTAACTCCCCTTGTTTTGCTACATTGTACCTGCCATGTCTGTTATTGCTTTGTTTTTGAAAAGAAAATATAACCTTGTTAAATTTTAAATTAATTTTACATGCACTATAATTTCGTAGCTTGAAACCCATTCACACCCGCACCTTCTTTCACCTCTACCTACCACGGATATCTCCGTAACAAGTGGTAGCAGAGCGTGGTTGAATGGGTCTCAATTTAGCCCCTTTTGACGGCTAAACATTGCTTTGATTCGAACTCTAACAATTTTCTCAGTTGCTGGAATTTTTTGAGTTTTTCAAAATTGTTCTGTCATCATGCCCGGCCCTCGCGATGTTCTCCTCCTTAACTACTTGCGCAAAGAGGAGTTGATATATGAGTTAACTATCAGAAACGTTCAATCTGGAGGCACGGTTGCAATAGACACTAACAAGCTTAGAGAGTCCCTTGATTTGCCCATTTCCATCCCCAATTTGGGAGAGAAAGAAATTGATGACTCTCTTTCCACGATTGTCGAGAATATTACTGGGCTTGCATCGGTAGTCAGCTTTTTTGATGAAAACGATCCATCTCCTAATCAAATTAAGCGTGTGCAAGGCAGGCTGTATCACTTTGCAAATAGAGTTAATGATCTGTTGTCTCTAAAGGTGAATGACGTTCAGAGGAAGCAAGCTAATACGCTCCTTGAAACTATTTCTGAATTGTCTAATAAGGTCACTCAATTGCTAACCGGCGAAGCTCCTCCCAAAACTGATCAACCCGCCACGGTGAATGTAGGTAACGAGGAAGAGCCTCCTCAGGGAGAAGTCAATAGGATAACCGTTGCTGCTCAAACTATCTCTGCCCCATCGAACAACGAATCTGAACGCCGTGCGTCATTGAGTAACATCCGCTCTGAATTAACTTCTTTGCCATTGAAACCTTTAACGACTATGTCACCTGGGTTCAGCAGCTTGCCTCATCCATTGGCAATGTTGCTTAGAGGTATCTCTAAGTTTTCCGTCAACACCACCAGTGACGTAATTTCATTTTTAAGATTTCTAGTGGAATTTCAGGATCATGCCCTTGTGTTTTCTCTTTCCCCATGTCAAATTTTGCAAATTATCTATCCTTATGCTATTGGTGTTCTATCTGACAAAATAGTTAGAGCCATCGCTGAGCAATCTTCTATTGAGGATTTCCATGCCCATTTGCTAGCTAACTTCATCCCGGCTAGGGCCAGGTCCTCCCTTATTCAGAAATACTATTATCGGGTACAGCGCTTGGATGAAAACCTGGCAGACTTCATCCAAGATATTAAGTTTTATACTAGGGTGTTTGCTCTTCACTTCCCTGAGGATCAAATTGTACAAGCTATTGTGGAAGGTATTTCACCATCCTATAGGTCATATTTGTGTTTCGCGGCGTGCCCGCAAACGTTCTCGGAACTTGAAGCATTGGCAGTCTCAGCGGAAGGAGTTAGATACGCCGATTCTTTGCGTGTCGCGAAAGAACCCCCGCCTTCCTTTAGTAACACTCGGCCTCCACCTCGCCGACCAGTCAATCCCCGTAAATGTTATGCTTGCGGGTCGCCTGACCATCTGCGGAATAAGTGTCCTCTGATCAAGTCAAGTGGGACAAGGAATGGAGCAGGGTCATCACAAGGCTGTTTTAAGTGTGGGGCCTTCTCACATATCGCCAAGAATTGCCCAAACTCGAATAGCACCCCCTCCTGCTCAACTTCTGGTGTAACTTCCAACAATAATCAAAAGTGACTAGTGGCTTCGGCTGAGTCAACTAATCCATCTTCCCGAAGCTCAGCCCCTGGTAAGCAGATCGAAAATTCTGGGAACGTTCAATCTGCTAATCTGTCCTTTGAATGCCCCAAAGAGTGTCTTAGGATTGCGGCGGATACCCCCGCACCTGTTCCTTTCCTTAAGATTGAGGTAAATAACGAACCTATAACAGCTCTATTAGATTCAGGCAGTGTTTGTTCCATTATTTCGGCTGATTGGTATTCTAAATTGAAATCTGTTTGTAAACTCCCTGACTATGTCTCTTCTCCTGTTCAATACGTTTCGGCTAATTCATCTCCATTAGAAATTCTAGGTTCCTTACTGGTCAAAATTCGTGTTTTTAAGTTTACATGGAAAGTTAAATTGTTTGTGGCCAAGCGTTTGTCTTGCCCCATCATATTGGGAGCGGACTTCATTTCTCACACTGGTCTTGTGCTCGATCTCCAGAGTAGGTCGTGCACATTCAAATTTGCGTCCAATTGTAGAATTCCCTTGTTAAAGTGTAATTCTGTATCATGTTCATCTATTTCGCCTACCCAGGATGAGATGTTGTTAGACCTTAGACATCTACCTGAGGAGCAGGCTGATAGTATTCGGAAACTGTGTCAGTCGTTTCCCGAGGTGTTCTCTGATACTCTTGGTGTTACTGACCTTATTGAATACAAAATTGAGGTCACGGATTCAATTCCTGTCCGTTTTCCACCGTATAGGCTATCTCCACCTAAAATGAAGGCTCTGAAAGAAATCATCGATCAGATGTTGAAGGATGGTATTATTAGGCCCTCTAAGTCAGCGTATTCTTCGCCTATTTTTCTAGTCCCGAAACCCCAAGGAGGCTTCAGGCCTGTCATTGATTACAGGGCTCTCAATCGGAAGGTGGTGTTGCAATCTGTGCCCCTTCCCGACCTTCATTCTTGCTTTTCATGGTTTCGAAAGGCCAAGTTCTTCACTATCTTGGACTTGAATCAGGCCTATAATCAAATTCCCCTTGCCGAGGAGTCTAAACATCTTACAGCGTTTGCCACGGACTGGAATTTATACGAATACAACCGCGTGCCTTTCGGGCTCCCCACGGGGGCAGCTGTGCTCACTAGGCTACTAGATAGGGTCTTCTCCGACATCAAATTTGAGTACTTATATCACTACTTGGATGATGTCGTCGTATTTTCCGAGACTTTTGAAGAACATCTAGATCATCTGCGAGAAGTTCTCAATCGCCTTCGTAAGGCTGGGTTAACTGTCAAGTTGTCCAAGGTTGCCTTTGCTAAGCCCTCTATGTCATTCCTAGGGCATATTGTGTCTCCCGATGGGGTAGCTGTCGATCATTCTAGAACACAGGCCATCCGTGATTTTAAACCTCCTAAGGACATCAAAGGTATCGCTAGATTCATTGGTATGGTGAATTTCTTCAGGAAGTTTATTCCTAACTTCGCTAATAGAGCGGCGCCCTTAAACCTTCTTCGTAGGAAAGGCATCAAATTCGAGTGGGGACCTTCTCAACAAGCCGCTTTCGAAGATCTTAAATTAGCTCTCTGTAATGCCCCTGTACTTGCTATGCCTGATTTCTCGAAGAAATTCATCGTCCAAACGGACGCGTCGTCGTCAGCTGTAGCTGCAGTCCTTCTTCAAGAGACTGAACTAGGGAGGCGTCCCATCGCCTATGCATCTAGGACTCTATCGGCTCAAGAAGCCAAGTATTCCATCTATGAGCTCGAAGGGTTGGCAGTCTTATTCGCCTTAGAAAAGTTCCGTCTCTATCTGGAACATGTCAAATTCGACCTGGAGACAGATAATCAAGCCTTAAGCTGGGTCTTAGGTAGGCCGCGTCGTACTGGTCGTATAGCCCGTTGGGCCATCCGTATTTCTGCCTTCCAATTTGATGTACGACATATCAGAGGTACCGAAAATGTTGTTGCTGATGGACTCAGCCGTATGTTTCACAACGACGTCGAAACCCACGAACCGGTCGACAGTTCATCACCTTCCGAGTCCATACTATCCGAGGTTAATGCCATCCTAACAGATGCTCCCATGCTTTTTAGGGATATTGAGAAATACCAACGTGAAGATCCGACGCTGGCTCCTATAATGGAAACCCTTTCTTCTGGGGAACATGCTGTCCCTTATGTTCTGAGGAATGGTGTTCTATGTTGCCCTTCGAGGCATGATAAGTTGATGAAAGTTGTTGTTCCAGCGGTTCTTGTACCTATGATCTTCAAATACTATCATGAGACCCCATTGGGGGGGCATCTGGGTATCTTTAAAACTCGTGAAAAGATTCGTGAAATGTTCATCTGGAAAGGTATGGACGGTGAAATCCGTGAACTTGTAAAAGCTTGTAAATCTTGTTTGCTCAGTAAACCCACCATGTCCACTAAAGTAGGCCTTTTGTCTTCTCATCAAGCGTCGCGCCCCATGGAACGCCTGTATATTGATTATGTGGGACCCTTCCCCCAGTCAAAGGGCAATGCCAACAAGTTCATCCTTGTGTGTGTAGATGGTTTTACAAGATTTTCCTGGTTATTTCTGACTAAGCTGGCTACCGCTCAGTCAACCATTACTTGCTTAAATTCTATTTTTGCTTCTTTTGGTCCGTGTCAATATATTGTATCTGATAATGCTAAGGCTTTTACATCTAATTTATTTCGTAAATTCTGTTTTGACTTGTCCATCTCTCATGTAACTACATCTGCTTATTATCCTCAACCATCTCTGGCTGAACGGGTTAACCGTAATCTCAGGTCCGCACTCATTGCCTATCATCATGAAGATCCTTCCAGGTGGGACACGTCCCTGCATTGGATAGCTTTTGCTTTGAATTCAGCGGTTCATGAATCTCACAAGTTTACTCCAGCTTCCTTGATGTTTAAGTTCGTTCCCAACACGCCGCTCTCTAACCTCTGGTCTCTGAATGACATTCTGCCCGAGACAATAGATCCGGATAACATTAAAGATCTTTGGAAGAAGGCTAAAGCCAATCTTAAAGTATCTCGTGAAAAGGTTAGGGAAAGGTATGATCGTGGACGGAGACCCACCACCTTGAAGGTAGGTGACCAGGTTATGGTCAAAAATTTTGTTCCCGCGGGCAAGCTTGCCCCCAGATTTCATGGGCCTTGTATCATTCTCGATTTTCTTACGCCGGTTACCTTATTGCTAAGTAATCCAGCCACCGAGAGGATATTTAGGGTTCACCTGTCCCAGGTGAAACCGGTGTAATTTCTGTGTTAACTTGCTTCATATTATTTTGAAAGGATATGAAGGTTATATTTTTTTTTTTGAGTTTCACTTTTAAGGCATTCTGCCCCTTCTATAGGATTTTGTTTCTTATGTAAGCATGTTTGTGAAACCTGCCCCGACCCATTAAACTGCCATCCTGTCTTTGCCACGGCCATTACCACGCTCCCGTCTCCTGCTCCACTCTACACAGTGGCTTAATGAATACCATGAATATCTGCACGCCGCTGGCCCCTCACTCTCTCTACAAGCCTGTACCCTCAAAGAAGATGATAGTCCAACACAATTCTGCCGCCTAGCTTTAATGTTTCAGCGCCCCCGCAGCCGCGCAGCGCCGTGCAGCGACTGGGGAGGGGGATGGGCCCCCTCCTCTCCAGCGAGGACGACATGTGCACGGCGAGCCGGAGCTCTCCCCCCCGGCCAAGGCTGATGTGCGGCGCACGACCTGCTACATGCCCGCAGCCTGTATCTGTTCACCGCGGGCGCGGCGTACTTCAACACCTCTGCTCCCCTCATAGTGCGGGCGAGCGGTATCTCAGGGTACTTGAGGGGTCCGAGCGGCCTCCGTTGGACGCAAGCTGCAACGGCCGGTCTGGCCATCCGACTCAATCTACATCAACTACATGGACAGTCAACATAAGCAATAATTACATTTGGGAATTTAACAACAATATTTGGTGGACATTGCAAAACTTTTCTTCACTTTTAAGCATTAAAGGTTTATCTTCAGAAATTCAACTACTACAACAGAAAGACTTTCATTCACCTGCAACAACAATATTTTGAAATTGAAACCAACCAAATTACTAAAATCTTATAAATGCTTCCGCAATTAATCTTAATATCAACATCATTACTTGGACTTTGTTTCAAACTGATTTCATGTGTCACCCCTGGAGGAACTTTTGGGGGGGGAGGTCTGTACCGGGCGGTACACCTCTACTCTGTTTATTTAAAAGTTGCGCCAGTTGAAACTCCTCTTCTGGAGGAAGGTTGAACTTTATCTATTCTATTAATTCTCTACTTTCTCAGAAGATGTCACCACGTGGAAAATTTTGAGTTTTTGAACTGTGTCACTTTTGATGTGTTTTTGTTTCGCTTGAAGTAAGAAGTGTGAACTTTCTCTTCTAGAGGACACTACTGAAGATCAACAATAGTGCGACCTAGTGCGGAGTTAAAGAACTATTTTGTTGGAGAAATTTTTATTTCAAGAGTTTGTTCTTTGTTAAATTTCCTTCTGTCATTGTTTAAGTTGGCTGTATACCCCTCTTTTTCCCCTTAGTTTGGATCTAGCCAATCCCGAATTTCTTTAATTAATTTTCCACCAATAATGTGTTTCTTTTTCCTCTATGTAGGGGTTTCTTTTCCCGAACCAATAAAAACTTTGAGGGAGGGTGTTTTATTTCCCCTAACGCCTAGAATCTTCCGCGAGAGGATATAAACTGCTGATTTTGGGGTCTCCGGGCCACTTCTGTTCCATCTTTCAGTGTATTAAGTACATAGCAGGAGGCGGGAAGCGCCTCTTTCTTCTTCAGCCGTTCAACACCAGGTAATGGCCTATTAATAACTTCTTTCCTTGCTAGGTCGGCAGTTTAACACTCGCGGCGGGTTCGAAGCATTTCCATCATGTAACCTTTTCCTAAAATGTAATTACTCTTTTCATCTTTTTCTTGTAAAGCTACATATTGGGATAGAGAGTGCTAACCCTCTCTAGCTCCCACTCACATTTGTTTGAGGTGAACTTATTTTCTCAAACTATTTTTCGTTTATGTAATGTAAAGTGTTCTTCTCTAAGTCACCTCTGTAGTATGGGATTAGCCCTTGCGTTAGTGGCCCAGAGCCAGATTAGGTTTTAAAAAACAAAGTGTATTAGGAGTGCAAGTTCGCCTCCTCTCAAATTGTTATTATAGAGGTCATGTAATCAACCTTCTTTTTCATTCAATAGACCTCAGTAGGTTGGGTATTTTACCCCTGTGAATACGTCCTTAGAGGACAGCTTGAAGGTAGAGATTGGTGTGGCCTTTGAGAGGCTTAAATTTTGAGAGCGGATCGCTCTTTTGAAATGGAGTGTCATATGCCTCGTGGAGGCTTTTCTGTGTAATTCGGAGCCAGGGGCTCCTAGGGATGAATGGGGTTTTCTGCCCCTCTGTTAAAACTTGTGTTTGTGGTAAAACTGAGCTGATCGCTGAAGTCAGGGCGTGAAGCCCAAAACCTGTAAATATTGTAACTCCCCTTGTTTTGCTACATTGTACCTGCCATGTCTGTTATTGCTTTGTTTTTGAAAAGAAAATATAACCTTGTTAAATTTTAAATTAATTTTACATGCACTATAATTTCGTAGCTTGAAACCCATTCACACCCGCACCTTCTTTCACCTCTACCTACCACGGATATCTCCGTAACAATAATAATAATAATAATTATTATTATTATTATTATTACTACTACTATTTCTATTAAATTTTGGTTCATAGTGTGGGTTACTGTAGTCACGTCCTAGTTCGTGAACCACGGGCAACGGCTAGGTGGCCTAGCAAGTGGTCCGGAGAGTCGGGATACCAGTTGCTATGGAATGGGAGTGGGCATCTCGGCATCTCGATCATGGCCCTCTTTGTGCTCAGGCGGCTAGGACTATACAATCCACCGGTGGTCCCTAACCTGTAAGAGGAGAGATCCTCACTTGGACTATTGGCATGTAGGGTAACATTCTGCTTCATGAATTAACCGAGCTCAGAAAATTTTAAGCAAGCCATGGACCTATGGGAGTAACGGAGAGCTACTCCCATTTGACAGGCGAGGGACTCCTTGGAAAAAACTTGGAGAACAAAATGGAATTCGATGGGGAGCTATCAATATTAATGGGGCTAACAGAAGAAAGTATAAACTGGCTGAGTCTGCAAAGAGGATGCACCTGGATGTGCTACAAATAAGTGATAATTTGATTAAGGCGAGATAACAAAGAACAGACAGGAGATTATAAAGAGTACTTGACAGGTGTTAAAAAGGGAAGGGCAGAGTATAGGGTAGGGCTATTCACCAGAAATAATATTGCACACAACACAGTTTCTGTTAGGCATGTAAATGACCAAATGATGTGGGTAGATTTGGTAGTTGGAGGAGTTAGGACAAGAATTGTCTCAGTGTATTCACCATGTGAGGGCGCAGATGAGGATGAAGTTGACAAGTTTTATGAAGCATTGAGTGACATCGTAGTCAGGGTCAACAGCAAGGATAGGATAGTGCTAATGGGCGATTTCAATGTGAGAGTTGGAAATAGAACTGAAGGATGCGGAAGGGTGATTGGTAAATGTGGGGAAGATATGGAAGCTATTAGGAATGGGAAGAGTTTGCTGGACTTCTGTGCCAGTATGGGTTCAGCAGTTACAAATACATTCTTCAAGCATAAGACTATTCACTGCTACACATGGGAGGGTAGGGGTACCAGATCCATAATAGACTATATCTTAACCGACTTCAAAAGTCAGGAAGTCTGTTAGGAATGTACGGGTTTTTCACGGATTTTTCAATGATACAGACCACTATCTGATCTGTAGTGAACTAAGCATCAATAGGCCTAGGATAGAGAAAGTGAAATATGTCTGCAAACAAATAAGGATAGAAAATCTCCAGGACGAGGAAATTAGAAGTCCATGGATATGATTAGTGGGAAGTATTGGACAGTGGAGAGTAAGCAGGTTCAGGATATAGAAAGAGATTGGGTGGCATACAGGGATGCTGTAGTAGAAACAGCAATGGAATGCCTGGTAACAACAGTGTGTAAAGATGGGGAAAAGCAAACATCTTGGTGGAATGATGAAGTGAGAACAGCTTGTAAACGTGAAAAGAAGGCTTACCAGAAATGGCTCCAAACAAGGGCCGAGGCAGATAGGGATTTCTACGTAGATGAAAGAAACAGAGCGAAACAAAGAGTTGTACAATGAAAAAAGAAGTCGTGAGAAGATTTTGGTAATAACCTTCAAAAGGTAGGTCAAGCAGCACGGACGACTTTCTGGACAGTAATGAAGAATCCCAGGGAGGGAGAGGAAAAGGAAATGAAGAGTGTTTTGGGTAATTCAGGTAAACTCATAATAGATCCCTGGGAATCAATGGAGAGGTGGAGGGAATATTTTGAACATCATCTCAGCGTAAACAGAAACCTTCCTGGTGGTGTTGCGAACAACCAAGCTCATGGGGAGAAGCAAAATGATATTGGTGAAATTATGCTTGAGGAAGTGGAAAGGATGGTAAATAAACTCCACTGTCATAAAGCAGAAGAAATTGATGGAACTAGACCTGAAATGGTGAAGTATAATGGGAAGGCAGGAATGAAATTGCTTCATACAGTAGTAAGATTAGCATGGAGTGTTGGTAAGGTACGTTCAGATTGGACAAAAGCAGTAATTGCACCTATCTATAAGCAAGGGAACAGGAAGGATTGCAACAACTATAAGGTATCTCATTGATTAGTATACCAGACGAAGTATTCACTGGCATCTTGGAAGGAAGGATGGGTGCAATCAGTGGTTGAGAGGAAGTTGGATGAAAACCAGAGTCATTTCAGACCACAGAAGGGCTGTCAGGAACAGATTTTCAGTATGCGCCAGGTAACTGAAAAATGGTACAAGAGGAATAGACAGTTATGTTTATGTTTCGTTGATCTAGAGAAAGTATCTGACAGGGTACTGAAGGAAAAGATATTCACCAGACTAGGGGACTATGAGATTAAGTGTAGATTACTAAAATCAATAAAATCAATCAAGGGCATTTATGTTGACAATTGTGAGAATCGATGGTAGATGATACAGATGTTGATTCCCTTCGGGAACCTGAAATATTTGCCCCAAACGAGTAAATTTACAATAGCAATATAGTTGGTCCATTACTGGACATCATAAATTTTCCCGCTAACTCATTATTGGTTGCCAGCATTTCGCCCCAGTGTGCTAATGTCCAATAAAGGACGAACTGTATTGCTATTAAAAATTTACTCATTTGGGACAAATATTTCAGGTTCCCTATGGAAATCAACATTTATCATCTGATGGCCAGGCAGGCATCAATATTTGGCAATGAGACAAAGTCTCTTCTAGCACAATGGCACTGCCGGTGGCTCCAAGTAGCCTACACAGTGGCCTCCATGGTATGCACTAGCCATGCGTCTTGGCAGGTGTACTATTTACCAACTGATGGGCCCAAGTAAGCACACTGGAGCGAAACGCTGGCAACCAGGAATAAGTTAGCTGGAAAATTTATGATCCAACAACGGACCAACTATACTGGTAAGATAATTGATGGTAGAATGAGTTCCTGGTTCAGGGTACTTACAGGGGTTAGACAAGGCTGTAATCCTTCACCTTTGTTGTTCGTAGTATACATGGATCATCTGCTGAAAGTTATAAAATGGCAGGGAGGCATTCAGTTAGGTGGAAATGTAGTTATCAGTCTGGCCTATGCTGACGACTTGGTCTTAATGGTAGATTGTGTTGAAAGCCTGCAGTTTAATATCTTGGAACTTGGAAATAGGTGCAATAAATATGGTGTAAAAATTAGCCCTTTGCAGACTAAACTGATGTCCGTAGGTACGAAATTCAACAGAAATGAATGTCAGATTGGCAATGCAAAGCTGGAACAGGTAGATAATTTTAAATATTTAGGATGTGTGTTCTCCCAGGATGGTAATATAGTAAATGAGATTGAATCATGGTGCAGTAAAGCTAACGCAGTGGGCTTGCAGTTGCAATCAACAGCGTTCTATAAGAAGGAGATCAGCTCCCAGACAAAACTCTTTACATTGGCCTGTTTTCAGACCAACTTTGCTTTATGGGAGCAAAGCTGAGTGCACTCAGGATATCTTACTCATAACTTAGAAGTAACAGACATGAATGTAGTGAGAATGATTGCTGGTACAAACGGGTGGAAACAATGGTAGGAGGGTACTTGAAATTAGGAGATAAAGGTTAAGTTAGGAATGAACTCTATGGATGAAGCTGTACACATGAACTGGCTTCGGTGGTGGGGTCACGCGAGGCGAATGGAGGAAGGTAGGTTACCTAGGAGAATAATGGACCCTGTTATAGAGGGTAAGAAGTAGAGGGAGACCAAGACGACGATGGTTAGACTTAGTTATTAATGATTTAATCATAAGAGGTATAGAACTACATGAGGCCACAGCACTAGTTGCAAATACAGGATTGTGGCAACGTTTAGTAAATTCACAGAGGCTTGCAGACTGAACGCTGAAAGGCAAACGGTCTATAATGATAATGTATGTATTATTAAATTTAAAGGCCACATTGGACCACTTAAGTCTTTTCATATTCACTTCCTCTTTGAAGGTTGTACTGAGTGGTTTTTGTGATCAGCCAAGTACTTTTTCATTCATTCCAATTACAATTTTTCAATTCGCTACAAACGTCCTTTGTCATTTCTGCTGAAAATGTGCGAGTCTTAAGAAGGGTGTCAATTTTAGTTTTGTTCTCTGCATCTCCTAACTAAAGTCCAACTGCTATTCATTTCTTTCGATTGTGCTCATGATTGGGTCAATCTCTCAATAGACAATTTCTTTAGGAAGGATTCTCGATGTGCCTTCAACCTAGTAATTCTTATTTATGCAAGTTCCGATGATTCTTCTTCCAGTTTTGAGAAGCTGATCATTTCATCTTTAATTTTTAATTTGGAACAGGATTTCGCAGGAGTAAGGTACTTCCATGAAAGTTACCGTTTTATGTTTTCAATTGACAGGATTTCTTTTTATACGCTGGGCACGAATTTCCTGATGTTCTACAACATACCTTTTCTGCACATCCAACCAGTGCTTCCTTAAATCTTTTCCATTCCTCTTCAACATTCCCCACCTCTGTCCTGGGTACCAAGGGTATTATTTCCCTTTGAAATTCTTCTTGTATGCTTTTCTCCTTCAACTTCCATACTTTAATTCTTTTCTCTCTTCTTAATTGGGGTTTTTCAATCTTTCCAACTTTCAATTTTCCTATCACAACTCTATGATCTCCACCAAAGGCTTCTTCAGGCATGGCTGTTACATCTACAAGGTTCATCCAGTGTTCTTTCTCTATGATTATATAATCAATCATGGTCTTTGTCCGTCTGTCTCCCCAGCCATAGCTTGTAATCTTCTGACTGTTCTTCTTCCTAAACCAGGTGTTTCCAACAATCATTTGATTCCTCATGCAAAAATCCACCAACAACTCACCTTCTGGATTTACATTTCCATACCCAAAGGGCCCTACAACATCTTCCTTTCCTTGTCTTTCCATTCCAACTTGTGCATTTAGATCTCCCATCAATAGCACTTCCTTATCTTCTATCTGTCTCTCCACTTCCTCTAAGAAGTCCTCTAGATGTTCATCTATGCAACCAGTTTGTGGGGCATACAACTGAAATAGATCTTTCACGCCATTTTCAAACTAGAGTCTCATCATCATCATCCTATCGCTGACGTACTTTGTATATTCCAGATATTCTTGGATTTCTCTTCTAAGTATGATGGCCACTCCATTTTTTGCTTCAGGTCCTCCGCTGTAATACAGCCTGCATCCTTCTCTCAGAGGGATCTCCCCTGTACCCCTCTTCTTGGTCTCGCACAGTCCAAGTATGGCTATATCTTTTTCTATCATGAAGTCAACCAGTTCTTCTGTCTTTCCCGTCAGTGTCAGTACATTAACTGTTGCAATTTTGATGTAGTTTGGTGCTGGTTGCCCATTTTTCACAGTTTCCCCATCACCTGAAGAGCTGCGCGTCGCTTTTAGCAGGGGACGCCCTAACCTTTTCCGAGGCACCATATTTGCTTTGTCCATATAGGCTATTGTTACGATGGGCTCGCCACACCCAAAGGCATTTTATACCTACTGCCAGGTTCAAAATTAGGCCGCTCCTAACTTGGAGACAGACGCCTTTCGTAGCCGCTCCTCTGGAGTACAGACGCTACGGGTATGCCCCTTCCGCCATCCCCGCCGTACCGAAGTCCACCTTCTCCGCCGTAGATGCCGTTGAGGTCTTCACTCGTAACCCTGAGCTGGGACCCATACCAGATGTTACACACCGGGTCAGTGTGCTCTGGGACTCACATAGGCAGGGGCGCCACTCCCTGGGTAGGGCTGCCTCCGAAGAGGGTCCCTACCTGCTACCTGCCTGATCCCGACTGTACTGCAATGCCGGGCCAACCCGTGACAGAGGTGGAGCGAGCCCCTAGCCCCTAGTGATTTTGATGGCCAGGCAGGCATCTATTTTTGGAAATGAGACATAGCTCTCATAGTGCATTGGCACTGCTGGTGGCTTTAAGTAGCCTATGCAGTGGCCTCCACGGTATGCACTAGCCTTGCGTCTTGGGTGGTGTGCTAAGTCCCAACTGACGAGCCTAACTTAGCACACGAGGGCGAAACGCAGGCAACCAAGAATGAGTTGGCTGGAAAATTTATAATGTCCAAAAACGGACCATTATATTGGTATTATAAATTTACTCATTCAGGACAAATATTTTAGGTTCCCTATGGGAATCAACATCTACATCAAATGTAGCCAAATCGATCTCTTCTCACCAAATCGATTCAGCATCTCTTCATTCGTGATTCGATCTATCCATCTCACCTTTAGTATTCTTCTATAACACACTTAAAAAGCCACTATTCTCTTTCTTTCCGAGCTAGTTATCGTCCATGTTTCACTTCCATACAATGCCATGTTTCAGATGAAAGACTTCAGAAACATCTTTCTATCCTATATCAATGTTTGAGTGAGCGAATTTCTTTTGTTAAGAAAGCGCTTCCTTGCTTGTGCTAGTCTGCATTTTATGTCCTCCTTACTTTAGGCATTGTTAGTTATTTTACTACCCAAGTAACAATATTGACCTACTTTCTTTAATACTTCATTTCCTAATCTAATATTTCCTGCATCACCTGCCTTCGTTTGACTGCACTCCGTTACTTTTGTTTTGCAATTATTTATTTTCATCTTGTACTCCTTACCATGACTTCCTTCATACGATTCAGCAATTTCGAGATCTTCTGCAGTTTCAGATAAAATAATTTCATTGTTGAATCTCAAGGTTTTAATTTCCTCTTTTTGGATTTTGATTCATTTTCCAAATTCCTCTTTGATTTCTTTAACTGCCTGCTCTATGTAAACACTAAAAAGGAGGGGAGGGAAATAATTCTTCGTTATCAGTTACTCATCCCAATCACCTTCAGAATCTTAAATAGCTTGGTCCAATCAACATTATCAAATGCCTTTTCTAGATCTACAAACGCCAAATACAAGGGCTTGTCCTTCTCGATTCGATCCTCTAAGATCAGACGTAAAGTCAGGAGTGCTTCCTGTGTTCCTACATTTCTTCTGAAGCAAAACTGATCTCCCAACTCAGCTTCAACTTGTCTTTCCATTCTTCTGTAAATAATGTGTGTCAAAGTTTTGAACGCATAAGATACTAAACTAATGGTGCGGTAGTTTTCACACCTGTCAGCACTGGCTTTCTTGGGAATAGGTATAACAACATTCTGCCGAAAATCAGATGGGACTTCTCCTGTCTCATACATCTTACACACCAAATGAAATAACCTTGCCATGTTGCTTTTTCCTAAGGCAGGCAATAATTCAAAAGGAATGTCATCAATTCCACGTGCCTTGTTCCTATTTAGGTCACTCACAGCTCTGTCAAACTCTGACCCCAAAATTGGGTCTCTCATTTCATCAGCATCAACAGCCTCTTCTTGTTCTAGAACCAAATTATCTACATCTTTACCTTGATACAGCTGTTGGATATGTTCTTGTCATCTTTCTGCTTTGTCTTCTTTCCCTACAGGTGGCTTTTCATCTGAGCTCTTAATATTCGTACACCTAGATTTCCTTTCTCCAAAGGTTTCCTTGATTTTCTTGTATGTAGCATCTACCTTTCCCAGGATCATACAACCTTTGACATCCTTGCACTTCTCCATCAGCCATTCTTCCTTAGCTATCTTGCACTTTCTATCCACTTCATTCTTTAATCGCCTGTATTCCTCTCTGCCCTCTTCATTTCTAGTATTCTTGTATTTTCGTCGTTCATCAATCAGCTCTAGTATCTCCCGAGTTATCGACTGATTCTTAGTCGATCGTTTTTTCCTTCCTAACATTTCTTCAGCAACCCTACGGACTTCATTTTTCATAACTATCCACTCTTCCTCTATTGTGTTTCCTTTAGCTGTTTCATTTAGTTCTTGTGCGACATGTTAATTGAAACAATCCCTCACATTCTTTGCTTTGAACTTGTCTAGATGTCATCTCCTTGCATTCCTTTCTTCAATTTCTTCAACTTCAGATGGCATTTCATGCCTAAGTTGTGGTCAGAGTCCACATCTGCTCCTGGGAAAGTTTTGCAATCCAACACCTGGTTTCTGAATCGCTGCCTAATCGTAATGAAGTCTACTTGATATATTCAACTGTCTCCAGGTCTCGCCCGAGTATACAGCCGTCATTTGTGGGGTCTGAACCAAGTATTGTCAAGGACTAAATTATGATCAGTGCAGAATTCAACCAGCCAACTTCCTCTTTCGTTCCTTTGTCCCAGTCCGAATTCTCCTACTGTATTACCTTCCCTTCCTTGGCCTACCACTGCATTCCAGTCTCCCACTACGATTAGATTCCTGTAACATTTCACATACTGTATTAAATCTTCTATCTCTTCATATATTCTTTCGATTTCCTCTTCATCCGCTGAACTGGTAGGCGCATAGACCTGCACTATTGTTGTGGGCATTGATTTCATGTCTACCTTGACGACAATAATACTTTCACTATGCTGGTCATAGTAGTTTACCCGCTGCCCTATTTTCTTATTCATTATTAAACCACCTCCTGCAAATCCCCTCTTTGATTTTGTTTTGATAATTCTGTAGTTGCCTGACCAAAAATCCTGTTCATCCTGCCAACGTACTTCGCTTATACCAACTACATCTAACTTTATCGTCTATCCATCTCCTTTTTCAGATTCTCAACCTACTACAACGATTCATATTTCTAACATTCCATCCTCCTACTCACAGAATGTCAGTATCCATCTTCCTGATGATCGCACCCTCTCGTGTAGTCCCCACCAGGAGATAAGAATGGGGGACTAGTTTACCTCCGAAATATTTTACCTGGGAGGAAGGCTACTACCACCCTTTCGATGAACCATTCGTTACTCTGGTCTCTCAACATATACCAATCCGACATGGTTGCACCTGCGGCTTGGCTATCTGCTTCATTGGGACTCGCAAGCCTCCCCACCGCGGCATGGTCACATGTTTCCCAGGGGAGGTTTTCCCCCCTACTAGACAAATATTATGCAATGATACAGTAGTACCAATATATAGTTGGTCCGTTATTGGACATTATAAATTTACATATAAATTATAAACAAAGAAGTTTTCCACCTATTGAATTCAATGAAACATAAAATTCATAATGCTTGATCATAAATTTTCCAGGTAACTCATTCCTGTTTGCCAGCGTTTCGCCCCAGTGTGCCAAGTTGGGCTCATCACTTGGTAAATGGCACACCCACCAAGACGCATGGCTAGTGCATATCGTTGGAGGCCACTTCGTAGGCTATTTGGAGCCACCTGCAGTGCCAATGCACTGAGAGACTGTCATTTTCAAAAACTGATGCCTGCCTGGCCATCAGATGATCAAGATATTGATTCCCATAGGGAACCTGAAATATTTGTTCCGAATGAGTAAATTTATAATACAAATATATAGTTGGCCTGCGAGAATGTGTTTGGTGACAATCAGGGGCCAACCCATGACCCAAGCTAGCTATGTGAAATAGCCCACTGCTTGCTGAAGCTGGTGCGGTGCAGCCTGGTGTGAAAATGGTAAACCACGGAAAACCATTTTCAGGGCCGCCTACAGTGGGGTTCAAACCCACTATCACCCGAATGCAAGGTCACAGCTGCCCAACCCTAACAGCATAGCCTCTTGCTCGGTCACTACAGATTAAAATTGTAGTGTAACTATCCTTATTAGACAGAAATAGTTAGCCTCTTATTTCTAGTACTTTATAATCACCGGGCTGAGTGGCTCCGACGGTTGAGGAACTGGCCTTCTGTCCCTAACTTCGCAAGTTCGATCCTGGCTCAATCCAGTGGTACCTGAAGGTGCTCATATACGCCAGCCTCACGTCAGAAGATTTACTGGCATGTAAAAGAACTCCCAAAAGACTAAATTCTGGCAACTCGCCATCCCAAAAAACGTAAAAGTAGTTGGTGAGACCTAAAGCAAATTTATTATTATTATTTATTATTATTATTATTATTATACTAGCAGCAGCAGTAGTAGTAGTAGTAGTAGTAGTAGTAGTACTTTATAATCAGGATACTTTTAACTAGTGTAATTGTAGTGTAGTTATTCTAACAGTTTCTTTCCCGATTACATTATCATCGTGAAATCTTTGTGCAGTATACATTATTTCCTTCGTCTGACATATGTACCTATATCTATTCATAAAATACGCTATTTTACTTCTGTTGTTATTTCCATATTACTGTATTTCACATTTCTTTGAAGCGATACAAGAATGGCTGAGAAACGCAGGTGTAAGGACTGTGGGTTTGAGTGGGAACTAAAGAGGATGAGGGAAGAGATAGCGAGTTTGAGGGAGATAACTAGACTTGTAACGGAGGACAGGAATGAAGATAGGTCTCTCGCTCTCAATCAATGTACAGGAAACAGAAAGTAGGTGAGAGGGAGGAGATGGAAGGGAAGATGTTGTGGAAGACATGTGGTCTAATGTCTTAAGATCAAGGACAACAATGGTTAAGGGTTTTCTTCAGGAAGTAAGCCCAGAAGAGATATCAGTGAGGAATCGGTATGAGTCACTGCAGGTAGATCAGCAGAGGTAAAACTGAGATAAAGGAAGTGTTACAGAGGAGGGCGGGGCAAGAGAAGAGGGACCTGTAGGAAAGGGAAATGTAGAGCAGAGGATAAAAAGA
The DNA here is from genome assembly GCF_040414725.1 of Anabrus simplex. NCBI lineage: Eukaryota > Metazoa > Arthropoda > Insecta > Orthoptera > Tettigoniidae > Anabrus > Anabrus simplex. Next base: position 1,519,575,735 of record NC_090265.1, on the reverse strand, counting down.
GGGAGATGGAACAGGGTAATGAGAGAGAGAAAAGGGACGAGGAGCAAGTTCTGCAGGTATCAGGGAAGTTAAGGGAGACCAGGAGTGGAGGGGTTCTAATGAGGGTGGGGTCAAGGCTCTGGTAATGGGTGACCATGTGGAGAAAGTATGTGGAAGAAATGGATCCAAAGTAAAATGTTATCAAGGAATTAGGTTAAGGCAGATGTCGAGGAAAACAGAAGGGAAGGAGGAGAGTAACGAGAAGGTGGAAATTTTCCATGTTGGTACCAATAACGTATGGCAAGCAGAAATATGTACTATTCTCCAGACCACCTTTCGAGCAGACTAAAGCAGAAGCGAGTGTATGGATCAGGGTATGGCGCAGGCGACAGGGGTAGTGCCTACGGTATTGCCACATGGTAGGTGAGGGGGACAAGGAGGCGCACTATTCAGCGCAAGTTTTGGCAAAGGTGCCGTCAATGCGGAGCGGCCATACTAACTCACTCAGTGGATGTCTTGAACACTCACCTGGATCCCCAACTTCCCCCGTCAGTTTCAAGTTAATTCCAGTAGGAGTACGTAATCATCACTTCTCTCGCTTATTCATCAATCACCCGTGAGTGGCATGACAGACCTCTCCAGCAGGCTCATTTCAAATACTTGGAGCTATATAGGGCATCATTCCATTCCTGGTCCGGTCTTCAAATGGAATCAGGCCATATATTTAGATACACTAATAACAGTGAATGATAAATAATAAAATAATGTTATAAATATAATAATAATAATAATAATAATAATAATAATAATAATAATAATAATAATAATGTTATTTGTTTTACGTCCCACTAACTACTTTTTTAAGGTCTTCGGAGACGCCGAGGTGCCGGAATTTAGTCCTGCAGGAGTTCTTTTACGTGCCAGTAAATCTACCGACACGGGGCTGTCGTATTTGAGCACCTTCAAATACCACCGGACTGAGTATATAAATATATTGATGATAATAATAATAATAATAATAATAATCATAACAGTAATAGTAATTTAATGAATGTAATGCTTACTGTGTATGTCAAAGAATTCCTTCACAAGGCTTTAAACGTGAAATTGTAGTTAGTAGGTACATTAAAAATGTAATTCAGTAAATTAATTGTTTAAAGATGTAAGCCGTTAAAAGACTGTATGGGATTCTAACACGCATACGTTAATGCAATAATTCTTTTAAATGCATTCGAAGTACAATTTGTGAGCTATGCTGGAGTACAACTTTCAATCGTGGGCCGGTTCATTTGGCAACCACGGCGAGTGTGATGAGGCAATGAGGTTACTTCCTTTTTTTTTTTTTAACGTCGCAGCGACACAGATAGGTCTTATGGCGATGATGGGATAGGAAAGGCCTAGGAATTGGAATGAAGCGGCTGTGGCCTTAATTATGGTACAGCCCCGGCATTTGCCTGGTGTGAAAATGGGGAAACCACGGAAAACCATCTTCAGGGCTTCCGACAGTGGGGCTCAAATCCACTATCTCCCGATTACTGGATACTGGCCGCACTTAAGCGACTGCAGCTATCGAGCTCCGTCTTCCGTTTTCGTCTGTTCAAAAGGAGGTCAAGAGAATCAACACAGTTGAGGATGTTTGGGATCTGGTTATGTCAACATGGAAGAAGTTTATCTGTATAGGAGGGATACTGAATTGAGGGTGACTGGGGATTTAAATGGAACTATGGAATGGGTATGTGGGAAACTGGGAGTGTGATTTGTAGATCCTAATGGGTGGGTATGAGATAAGGATGAACGCTGAGAGGGCCTGAACTTGAACTGCAATGGTACATATGTTAGGGGGTTTGTTTGGAAGAATTATAGGGAGGTACATTGAGGGAAACAGGATGGACCCGGGGGCAGTGATGACAGTATAGGAAGCATAAAATGGAGTAGGGCTGACAAGTTAAGGATGACAAAAATCCAACAAGGGAGGTGTATGCGACTGATAGTGTTACACATAGGAAGTGGTGACTGTTTTGTTGAAAATGATTATCTTGTGTTCGAGTCTAAAAATCCCAGACTATCAACTTGAAATGAGTAGTGATGTATTTGAATTGTGGTTTGAAAGAATACTACCAAAACTGATGCCTGTCAGCGTTACATTAGACAACGCTCCTTATCACAGTGTGAACTTGAAACATGTCCCAAACAAATTCAGGAAGAAAGCTTAAGTAATTTCCTGCCTGAGAAGTAAAAAAATAACATGCGATGAAGGACTTGTTAAAGCTGAATTTCCGAAATAGGTGAAGACTCTCAAGCCTCGGTTCGAGAAATATGTAATAGAGGACTTAGCTGAACAAGCGGGCTACATTGTATTCTGACTACCTCCGTATTACTGTGGATTAAACCCAATAGAGTTGTTGTGGAGCCAGATCAAACATTTTGATGCCAACCTCAACACCAATTTCAAATTTTGTGACATGCACAAGCATAAACACAGCATTTCGTGGAGTGGCAGCTGATCAATGGCGTTCCTATGTCCAGCATGTGGTGTGCAAAAAGCAGACTATGTGAGACCTGGAAAGCTCCATAGATACTGTTGAAAAAGTGGTAATTAATTTAGGAGAGGATTCTAGTGATGCAAGTGACAGCAAATCATCCAATCTACGGGGAATTAAGCCTCTTGCAAGTTCAGATTAATGAACTGCAGGTACCTGTCACGTAAGTAGGCCTGCTTGTTAATTTTCATGGCAGATATATAATGTATTTTTGATCATCATCATCATTAGTCGTAGTGCTCATTACTGAGATTCGTGACCTCATAACGATCATTTCAGTGTTGCAACCTTGACGAGATGTCTCCATCCCAAGTGGTTTTCACATTTCTTTAATATGATCTGAAGTGGTAGACCAGTGATCATCTTCGCCTGATCTATCCATCTACTTGCTGTTTTTCCTCGTGGTCTACTGCCTTCAACTTTGCCTTGCGAAATGACCTTTTCCAAGTTCTCTCCATCTCGTCTTAAAATGTGGCCAAGGAACTGGAGGCAACACTCACTCACATGGGACGATAGGCGTTTCTTGACGCAGAGTTAATCCAGAATGGAATATGTCCAGGTCTAGCGTCTATATCTGTATTTTCATTTATGTTTAGATTTATGTAAAGAGCAGGCAGCGAGACACGTGGGCCTTGCGGAGTGATACAAAATGTTTGTTCATGTCTACTTTATTCTTTCGTTGGAAATAGTTTACTCTCAGGACAGGCACATTTCCTCATGCTCATTAGCGCTTGTCCCACGTAGCGGCAGGGTCCCCTACATGGCCCGACTGTTTCCATTTAAATCAGTTGTGTGATCTCCCTCCACAAGATTGTGTAGTGCGGCGTCATTGCTTAGGTCTTCTCTTAGGTCTTTATCCAATGACTTCCAGCATGTAGTCCATCCTTGCAGTGTTATCTGCTTCTGCTTGCAGCACATGACACGACTTTCACACATTTTCTCCTGCATAGGCTTGATGCCATTTTGTTTTGTTATCTCTACACAAACCAACCTATTAAAAAATTCTCAGTACAGGTTGCTCCTGAAACTGTTTTAGACTTCAACAAATGGTACAAGTGATAATGAGTAACATTCACAGAGGAACCAGTGCCTGGAAATATTCTGATATGCATGGATTCATCCATCTGGAGTTGTGGCGTGACTAGGTAACTAACCCCTTTCAGAAGATGGCTTATTCACAGTTATAAGTGCTCCGTCGAGGTACTGGTAACTAAAAGGTAATTAGATTAAGTGTGAAAATCATGTCTCTGTTTCTTGGAAATACCTATAGAAGTCAGTTTAAAATTGTAGAGAAGATGATCCAAGTACGCGTATGATTTTATCACTTCACAAAGGACATTATCATTGTGTTCAATCCTGTAAAACAGAACTCAAGATCTGACTTTTTCAAATATCAATACTGAACAACAGACCCAAAGATATGATCTTTTCAAATAAATCAGCACCAACCATCACCTCTACTAGTACTGGTGATGAGCAACAAACTCTGAAAAGAGTAATGACAAAGCCTTCGTATAGATTTGGCAGCTTTATTTGCTAACATACTTCTTTATTCCCCATTGCATGAGACAATTACACATTAAAATGATACTTTTATTGTCATCCTCAAAATATTTAAGAACCTCCGATGAAAACTGACGGAACAATTTTCTTTCCTTGCAAGAATTAACCAAACCACTCCATAGTAGGGAAATACAAAATCAGCAACCATCTTTAAAAGACCATTAACTTACCTTCTCACATGAAACACATTCTGAGATTGAGACTGGCACCATATCTTGATTCTGTTCTTGCAGTTCTTTAAGAACTTGACTTGATGGAACAGTTTCACTGTTAGGCTCACTAAAACAGAACATCAATACAATCAATCATACCCTCCTAACAAGTATCACCTATTCAAATATCTTAAATGCAACATTCCTCTAACCATTATTTAATGGTTTAGTTTGCAATGCCTTGTGCAACCTGTGTTCCCTTGTAGCAGATAGAGGAATTTTGAAAGAAGCAAATTGAAACTAAATTTGTCTTTCCATTGCTCTTGCTTTTAGACCAGCTGAAAAGCACCAATGTAGTTAGTCTGTTATTGGGCATTATAAATTTTCCAGCTCATTCTTGGTTGCCAGCATTTTGCCCCAGTGTGCTAAGTTGGGCTCAACAGTTGGTACATAGTACACCCACCACGATGCATGACTAGTGCATTCCCTATGGAAATCGACATCTGCATCATCTGATGGCCAGGCAGGCATCAATGTTTGGAAATGAGACAATGTCTCTCATAGTGCATTGGCACTGCCGGTGACTCTAAGTATCCTACGCAGTGGCCTCCACGGTATGCACTAGCCATGCGTCTTGGTGGGTGTGCTATGTACCAACTGATGAGCCCAACTTAGCACACAGGGGTGAAATGCTGGCAACTAGGAACAAGTTACCTGGAAAATTTATAATGTCCACTAACGGACCAATTACATTGGTATTATAAATTTACTCATTCCGGACAAGTATTTCAGATTCCCTATGGGAATCAACATCTATATCAGCTAAAATGTAGGCAGATCGAAGACACCTAATTCATAAGCAACAGCTATGAAACTAGCAAAAATGACTGAAGGGAAGAACAGATTCAGTGATGGTAGCAGCTCTTTGCATACCACCCATTTCAGTTTTATATCCTGGACCTTCTTACAGTTTACTGTTTGGTACTTTTCATTTGCCATGTCCATGTATTAGTTGCCTAGTCTTGTCCTTCTGAAGCTGCTTGCTCATTACTCTCTGCAGATTAGCCTCATTTTATGTACTTCTGATCATGCAATACTCACTTTGTGGCAGGTCAGATAATGGTCAGTATTGCTGATACAGTAGTACGTAAATTAATCTGAACACAATCATTTCTAAGACATTTTGTAACGAATGTTTGCAGAATTGAACATTCCCTTTCATAGTGTTTCCGCTTTCAAACAAATTGCATTGTAGGTATACGGCAGCATTATTGTTAACATTACATGACATTGTTCGATATTCTTTATGCCCAGTCATTAGTTGAATGTCTCCAAGTTATATGAATTTTCAGTATTGCGTTGTGTTATTGTACTGTAAATTGATAATGGATAAAACACTGTGTAAATGTAAAAAATAGTGACATTGGCTAAGCACACCTCCACAACAAAGAAAAATTGACAATGTATTGGTGCAAATTCAACTTTGAAATAGTACAGAGAAAGAGTCTTTTTTTTATCGTTGAAGGAGAAACAAAACTACAATAAAAGAATACTGTTTAAACATTCAGAAGATTAAAATAAACACCAGGCTCCAAGCTGTTCACAAAAAACATTTAAGACAGATATTATGATGGTTTGCCCCGGACTGCTGGAAGTAGGAAGAACACTCAGACCAGAGCAGCTTCTGATAGACATAATGTAAAAAAGCTATTGATATGAGCAAGACTCGCTAAAGACTAAATTTGGAAGACAAACAGAGTTGTCAGGGCGTTCCTTATGTGCATAAAGAAGGATCAGTAGGATGAAAAAAAAAAGAGTCAATGGCTCACATTCAACAAGCACCTCAGCATCCTCCTAAGTTATGGTCTAGAAATGTTTAATCAACAGGGGACCAGGACCTGGGCTGTTGACCTCTCTTTATCTACTCTTGTTCTTTTCCAACCCTGAAGGTTTTAGGCTTTTGAGGCCTAGGGAGACATTTTTCACACACACATCATGGCCCTTCCCTTTCTTTTGCTGACTCCTTCTTCTTTGAAAGGTCAGACACATTCCATTTTCCTTCTCATTAATGTTAATAGAGGAAGGTTGTCCTATTAAAACAGTAATCACCACCACCATCACTGCAAAAACTCTCTCCAAATGGTGACTGTTTTTCAACAAGATCTTGCACCATGTCACACATCCACAAAGAAATAAATTCTTTGAAGAGACACAAAGACATTCAGTATTCCCGATATTCCGGTATTCCCTTGGTCCAGCAACTCGCATGTCAACCCCAACAAAAATGTATGGACCAACTGTAAGAAGACAATTACAAAACTCGAACGACAAACCATGACGGAAACCATGAAATATAAATCATGTGGTAAAACTGCATAGATCAATGAAAGTAAACATGATATGTTTACATACATACATACATAATCATTATAGACTGTTATGCCTTTCAGCGTTCAGTCTGCAAGCCTCTGAGAATTTACTAAACGTCGCCACAATCCTCGATTTGCAACTAGTGTTGTGGCCTCATTTAGTTCCATACCTCTTATCTTTAAATTGTTAGAAACAGAGTCTAACCATCGTCGTCTTGGTCTCCTTCTACTTCTCTTACCCTCCATAACAGAGTCCATTATTCTCCTAGGTAACCTATCCTCCTCCATTCGCCTCACATGACCCCACCACCGAAGCCGGTTTATGCGTACAGCTTCATCCATCGAGTTCATTCCTAAATTAGCCTTTATCTCCTCATTCCGAGTTCCCTCCTGCCATTGTTCCCACCTGTTTGTACCAGCAATCATTCTTGCTACTTTCATGTCTGTTACTTCTAACTTATGAATAAGATATCCTGAGTCCACCCAGCTTTCGCTCCCATAAAGCAAAGTTGGTCTGAAAACAGACCGATGTAAAGATAGTTTCGTCTGGGAGGTGACTTCCTTCTTACAGAATACTGCTGATCGCAACTGCGAGCTCACTGCATTAGCTTTACTACACCTTGATTCAATCTCACTTACTATATTACCATCCTGGGAAAACACACAACCTAAATACTTGAAATTATCGACCTGTTCTAGCTTTGTATCACCAATCTGGCATTCAATTCTGTTGGATTTCTTACCTACTGACATCAATTTAGTCTTAGAGAGGCCAATTTTCATACCATACTCATTGCACCTATTTTCAAGTTCCAAGATGTTAGACTGCAGGCTTTCGGCACAGTCTGCTATTAAGACCAAGTCGTCAGCATAGGCCAGGCTGCTTACTACATTTCCACCTAACTGAATATCTCCCTGCCATTTTATACCTTTCAGCATATGATCCATGTAAACTACAAACAGCAAAGGTGAAAGATTACGGCCTTGTCTAACTCCTGTAAGTACCCTGAACCAAGAACTCATTCTACCATCAATTCTCACTGAAGCCCAATTGTCAACATAAATGCCTTTGATTGATTTTAATAATCTACCTTTAATTCCATAGTCCTCCAGTATAGCGAACATCTTTTCCCTCGGTACCCCGTCATATGCTTTCTCTAGATCTACGAAACATAAACACAACTGCCTATTCCTCTCGTAGCATTTTTCAATTACCTGGCGCATACTGAAAATCTGATCCTGAAAGCCTGTCGGTGGTCTGAAACCACACTGGTTTTCATCCAACTTCCTCTCAACGACTGATTGCACCCTCCCTTCCAAGATGCCTGTGAATACTTTGCCTGGTATACTAATCAATGAGATACCTCGATAGTTGTTGCAATCCTTCCTGTTCCCTTGCTTATAGATAGGTGCAATTACTGCTTTTGTCCAATCTGAAGGTACTTTACCAACACTCCACGCTAATTTGACTACTCTATGAAGCCATTTCATCCCTGCCTTCCCACTATACTTCACCATTCCAGGTCTAATTTCATCTATTCCTGCTGCCTTATGACAATGGAGTTTATTTACTATCCTTTCCACTTCCTCAAGCATAATTTCACCAACATCATTTTCCTCCTCCCCATGAGCTTGATTTCCTTTTACATTGAGAAGATGTTCAAAATATTCCCTCCACCTCTCCAGTGATTCCCTGGGATCTGTTATGAGTTCACCTGAATTATTCAAAACACTGTTCATTTCCTTTTTCCCTCCCTTCCTAAGATTCTTTATTACTGTCCAGAAAGGTTTCCCTGCTGCTTGACCTAGCCTTTCCAGGTTATTACCAAACTCTTCCCATGACTTCTTTTTGGATTCAACAACTATTTGTTTCGCTCTGTTTCTTTCATCTACGTACAAATCCCTGTCTGCCTCGGCCCTTGTTTGGAGCCATTTCTGATAAGCCTTCTTTTTACGTCTACAGGCTGCTCTCACTTCATCATTCCACCAAGATGTTCGCCTTTTCCCATCTTTACACACAGTTGTTCCTAGGCATTCCCTTGCTGTTTCTACTACAGCATCCCTCTATGCCACCCATTCACTTTCTATATCCTGAACCTGCTTTCATTCTTCTGTTCGAAACTTCTCACTAATCATATCCATGTACTTCTGTCTAATTTCCTTGTCCTGGAGATTTTCTGCCCTTATTCGTTTGCAGACAGATTTCACTTTCTCTACCCTAGGCCTAGAGATACTTAGTTCACTACAGATCAGATAATGGTCTGTATCATTGAAAAATACCTGAAAAACTCATACATTCCTAAAAGATTTCCTGAATTCAAAGTCTGTTAAGATATAGTCTATTATGGACCTGGTACCCCTAGCCTCCCATGTGTAGCGGTGAATAGCCTTATGCTTTAAGAATGTATTCGTAACAGCTAAACCCATACTAGCACAGAAGTCCAGCAAACGCTTCCCATTCCCATTAGCTTCCATATCTTCCCCACATTTACCAATCACCCTTTCGTATCCTTCAGTTCTATTCCCAACTCTCGCATTGAAATCGCCCATTAGCACTATTCTATCCTTGCTGTTGACCCTGACCACGATGTCACTCAATGCTTCATAAAACTTGTCAACTTCATCCTCATCTGCACCCTCACATTGTGAATACACGGACACAATTCTTGTCCTAATTCCTCCCACACAAATCTACCAACATCATTCGCTCACTTACGTGCCTAACAGAAACTATGTTGCGTGCAATGGTATTCCTGATAAAGAGCCCTACCCCAGACTCTGCCCTTCCCTTTCTAACACCCGTCAAGTACACTTTATAATCTCCTATCTCTTCCTCCTTATCTCCCCTTACCCGAATATTACTTACTCCTAGCACATCCAGATGCATCCTCTTTGCTGACTCAGCAAGTTCTACCTTCTTTCTTCCATAAGCCCCATTAATATTGATAGCTCCCCATCGAATTCCATTTCGTTCACCAAGTTGTTTCCAAGGAGTCCCTCGCCTGTCAAATGGGAGTGGGACTCCATTACTCCCATAGGTCCGAGGCTTGCTTAAAGTGTTCTGAGCTCGGTAAATTCATGAAGCAGGATGCTGCCCTACTTGCACATAGTCCAAGTGAGGATCTCTCCTCTAACGGGTTGTGGACCACCGGTGAATTGTGTAGTCCTAGCCGCCTGAGCACAAGGAGGGCCACGACTCAGAATATGTCCGAGATGCCCACTCCCATTCCATAGCAACTGGTATCCCGACTCTCAGGACCACTTACTAGGCCACTCAGCCGTTGCCCATGGTTCACGAACTAGGACGTGACTACAGTAACCCACAAACATGAACCATGATATGTTTGCTTCCATAAATTTTCTCATCACTAGGTGTATGGAAAACAAAGTGCCAAATTTGTTCAGATTATTTTGGTTAAATATTGAACGTTCTAACACTGAAATCTGGGAAACGTAAACACAGCCAATGTTTTGCGATATTTTCAATCACTGATTTCATGAGTGCAAAATCAAACAATATAACAAAGTAAGGAAACCATAAGAAACAAGGAATATAATAAAAGCAGCCTCATAAGAGTACAGAGGAAACAAAAACAAGAGGGATATCAATACAGTCTTCGATCAGATGGTTTTATGGGGAGTAACTCACGTAAATACCTAAAACCTACCTCAAAGAACCTGAGAGACAATCAAAACAAACAAAAAAACATGGGAAATGAGTCGGAACAACTTCATTAAAGCATTACAAATACTTTACATTCATAAAAAGGAACATTATTTCCAAATAACCATTATACGTATAACATCTCATTCCATTTAGCTTCACTTTTTACTGCAAAAAAGCAGTTTGGTACCAATTCTTAATTGAAATTGTGCATTAAAGTACCTTTCAAAAGTGTTGAAAGTGGCAACCATGTAACAGCCATGCCGCTATGAAGTCCAAGCTCATTTACCCAACAAGCGAATCATGTGTGGGATAACCTCTCAGTTTATTGCTGTGAGTGTGTGTGCTTTTGATATCCTAGTGAATTATTATAAGTTTCTTTCTTGTTAATACTTAGTAATACACTATTGCATTATTAATTAAGTTGGGACTCAGTCCTTGTTTTGTTTTTCAAAATTTAGGTACGTGGGTTACTGTAGTCACGTCCTAGTTCGTGAACCATGGGCAATGGCAGAGTGGCCTAGTAAGTTTTCCTGAGAGTTGGGATACCAGTTGCTAGGGAATGGGAGTGGGCATCTCGGACGTATTCTGAGTCATGGCCCTCCTTGTACTCAGGCGGCTAGGACTATACAATTCACCGGTGGTCCACAACCCGTTAGAGGAGAGATCCTCACTTGGACTATGTGCAAGTAGGGTAGCATCCTACTTCATGAATTTACCGAGCTCAGAACATTTTAATCAAGCCTCGGACCTATGGGAGTAACTGAGTCCCACTCCCATCTGACAGGCGAGGGACGCCTAGGAAACAACTTGGCGAACAAAATGGAATTCAATGGGGAGCTATCAATATTAATAGGGATTATGGAAGAAAGAATCTACAACTGGCTGAGTCAGCAAAGAGGATGATTCTGGATGTGCTAGGAGTAAGTGATATTCGGGTAAGGAGTGATAACGAGGAAGAGATAGGAGATTATAAAGAGTACTTGACAGATGTTAGAAAGGGAAGGCCAGAGTCTGGGGTAGGGCTCTTTATCAGGAATACCATTGCATGCAACATAGTTTCTGTTAGGCACGTAAATGAGCGAATAATGTGGGTAGATTTGTCAGCTGGAGGAATTGGGACTAGAAATGGCAGGGAGATATTCAGTTAGGTGGAAATGTAGTAAGCAGCCTGGCCTATGCTGACGACTTGGTCTTAATAGCAGACTGTGCCGAAAGCCTGCAGTCTAACATCTTGGAACTTGAAAATACGTGCAATGAGCATGGTATGAAAATTAGCCTCTCAAAGACCAAATTGATATTAGTAGGTAAGAAATTCAACAGAATTGAATGTCAGATTGGTGATACAAAGCTAGAACAGGTCGATAATTTCAAGTATTTAAGTTGTGTGTTCACCCAGGATGGTAATATAGTAAGTGAGATTGAATCAAGGTGTAGTAAAGCTAATGCAGTGAGCTCTCAGTTACGATCAACGGTATTCTGTAAGAAGGAAGTCAGCTCCCAGACGAAACTATCTTTACATCGGTCTGTTTTCAGACAACTTTGCTTTACGGGAACGAAAGCTGGGTGGACTCAGGATATCTTATTCATAAGTTAGAAGTAACAGACATGAAAGTAGGGAGAATGATTGCTGGTACAAACAGGTGGGAACAATGGCAGGAGGGTACTCGGAATGAGGTTATAAAGGCTAATTTAGGAATGAACTCTATGGATGAAGCTGTACACATAAACCGGCTTCGGTGGTGGGGTCATGTGAGGTGAATGGAGGAGGATAGATTACCTAGGAGAATAATGGACTCTGTTATGGAAGGTGAGAGAAGTAGAGGTAGACCAAGATGACGGTGGTTAGACTCGGTTTCTAACGATTTAAATATAAGAGGTATAGAACTAAATGTGGCCACAACACTAGTTGCAAATCGAGGGTTGTGGCGACATTTAGTAAATTCACAGAGGCTTGCAAACTGAACGCTGAAAGGCATAACAGTCTATAATGATAATGTATGTATGTATGTATTGAACCCGAGTGACTTAGGCCCAAAGTCAATCATGATTTGATTGATAAAATAATATATGGTACATTTATTGAAATACAGAAGTGTAGTTGAAAATATTTCATCTGTGTAATGTCGAAATATGAGCGAAGGAAGGACGACAGACTGGAGCCTGACGGATTAGCTCGACACAACAACATTTAGCTACTTCACAGCAGGGGATCTCATTAGTTGGCGAACAAGGAAATACAAGTCCACAAATAAGTCTTGGTCAGAAAGAGAAGGGGTAGGTGACACAAAGGAAGCTCGCAACATAAGTAATGCGCTGGGATATTTTTGGCAGGACGGAGATTCCCGTGACGTCATGGAAAGCTACAGCGGTTGCAAGGACATTCGCTAGCCTAGGTTCGGGCAGGTGGAGATTTAAACCCTCAGCGTCGCAGCCGTTTAAAGAGCTTCCTATCCCGCGGCCGGATGAGATTTCAACTACGCGCGACTGAAATACATTGATTCACTTAAAGCTTTACTACTAGTATCAGAGTGGCCCGATATTCACGAAATTTGGAATTCCTTATGGTAGAACTATCTACATGAAGATAATTACATAATTGTTTCACATTTCCTTAGTAATTTAGTTCCGTGTGATAGAGTTCGAAGCACTCTTCGAGACAGAGACCCAAGGCACACTCCTGGCAGCAGTATACCGACGTCTTCTTTTCACCGTGTTTTGAACACGCGATACGTCTCTGAGATTTGGATTTCTCACTCTTGGGTGCTAATTTCCTGATAAAACGTATTTCCTGCAACCTTGGAACTGTATTATCTGATGCGCGCCGGCCTTGAATATTTCGTTTCCCGCCCGAGAAGCGTATTTTGTACTACGTAAACAAACCTTCCATCAGCTCAAACTGATAAGATAACTGCTGAATGTTTGTCCCTGTGACTTGTCTAAATATTATTGGAGAATCTAGGAATCATAATTCACTGTTGAAAACTTCCCTTTGACATGTATGCGTATCTATAGTCTCCTACACGAAATTTCCAAGTACTGGTTCCTCCTCATCGTCACTCTCATTATTTACCGCTGCATCGGCCACAGCCACATCATCTATTTCATTATCACTACTGCTAACACTGCCACTACTACTTCCGACTAAACTTTCATTTGAATTATACTATATTTCAAGCATGTTACTCTCAGCAGGAGCCAGCCATTGAGCGCGGTGCGTCACACAAGCTGATGAAGCTGCAGCGGTACCGAAAGCGGCAGGACGAAACTGAATGAGGGGAATAACATTTATGACGAATCAAACCAACTCGATACATATTTCAGATTAAAAGGTCGATACATCGTCTTTCAAACGAGATATATACCATGCACAAGTGCTTCTCGTGTCGTATGACAGAAAGCAGCACTAACTGATGCCTGCACAGAGCACTCGTGGAGAGTTACGAAAAGACTACAAGCTGAGAAATAAAGACAAATATAATAAATAAACCGCACTCTTAATACAAAATTAGAGCAAAGAACATCACACGAAAGGACAAACTTCTCAGATCATCATTTCTTTATTTTATTCTGTGGGAATGAATGAAGCAAACGGACTTTTAAAAAAGCAGGGATTGGTGCTCAGACATAATTGACAAATACTTATCCTTGCAAAAGCAACTACACTTTAACAATTTTCAATTCTTATTTAGAACACTGATAAACCCGAAAATGTCTTCTTGGAAACAAAACAATTTGCATATCCATAACACCAAAATTCTTCGCGCTATAGCCGTAAATGCGAAACCATGTGTGGGTCTATACCACGTATAGATGTCGGCGGCTACGGAGGAAAAGGGGGTCTATACCACGTATAAAGGTCGGCGCTGAGGGGTTAAATCACGTGACCGCTTGCCGGCCAATCGCTAAAATTTGATGGAAGACTCAGGGATACCATCTTAAGGAATGATGGACGAGATATTCTCGTAACTTCAAAAGTAATCAGTAATAAATTATTGTGAGTACACGGATCGATGTAATGAATTTATTAGATGTCACGCATGGAAAAATAATCAATAATTATTGGCAAATTAAATAAATTGAAGGCTGGATTTCTTGGAAACCAGACAGCTTGAATGTCATTGGCTGGGCGAAGACCACGTTGTAAGGGACGCTTCCGAAGGCGCGAAATGTGAGGAGCTAAATCCACCCGTATCTCCTAAATCTGTGATCGCCAGGAGTTCATATTTAATCCAGCAAATATGCTAGCGGAGTGAATTAATTTGATATAAATTTTAACGTCCAATTCGGAGTGCAAGTACCGATATTAAAAATCCACCCCCTCCCTCAGGGGTATGACGTCAATGAATCCGCGAGGGAAAGCTTCATCCATATATACGGGACAAGGGATACTCGCCAACACACTTGAAATGAATCTCTGGAGCTGAACCATCGGTCGCGGCCAACTTCGAATTCTACGGGCGTACAGTAACTCAACATTTAATGGCGCGAGCATCCGCCAGTGTTTAGAAAATGTGATCGCGCTCAAGCAACGTGAACTGGAAATAGTTAACGTAGGGCAGTGTTTGTCAGTTATAAATATCAGTGAAGTAAATTAATTGCACTGTAAGAGAGTAATATAAATTGTACCACAATAAGTACGTAAATAACATACTGTGTGACGATCAGTACTTTAAGGGAATAATAGCCTGTACTTTGCAATATCGAACCGCTATCATGAACACTTCAAGAGTGCCGTATGAAACGGGCGTATCGCGTCGGACGACATAAATCGCGACAGGCGTACAATTTGACACCTTGTCGTACGTGTCCAGGTCCATTGTGCGGTAATTGGACGAAGATTAAAATAGTGTAAATATTAAATTTTTGGGTCTAGGATATTAATTTGTTTTATAAAAGTAATGTGTCCAGTGTTAACGTTGTCAATGGTGAAGTTTGGTGATAATTAAGGTATTAGTGTAAAATGGTAATGTGCCAGGAAATCTTTTGTGGAACTACGCCATCAAGAATGGAGGAGTAAAATGCAGAGAGGGGCCGAAAGGAGCCTCTCATCTGCAAAGCTGTAATGGAATACCGAGAAACTAAGATGAGTACATAATGTAAATAATATTTGGGAAATGTTATCGTGATGGGAAAAATGGGAATAATTTGATTAGACTTGGTTACCTTCTGTAACAAGACGAGTCGCTTAACGACCCCATCCTAAATTTGTAGCACGGACAGTAGTAAATAATAACAATGTAAATAATCGGGTCTTTTTATGTATTCAGTTCGTTGTAGATGTAAATTTTGTAGATATAGGGTAGTACGTTAAGTCATGCATGCATTCATATTTTCTTCGTATTCAAGAATAATTTTCTTTACATTTGATTTTGGTTATTATAGTTAAATAGACCCGATATGTCCTTTTATGTTTGTCATTTTAACGAGCGATGTAATGACATTGAAGGTAAGTCCAGCCTCGTCATACCAGTTGTGTTTTGTTGTTGATTAGTATGTTCATATTTTCAAAGTGAAGTTGTTAAAATTTGTGAGAAGCGATAATAATAATAATATTCCAAGTAAATCGTATCTGGATTGATTAGTGCCAGAATAAATCGAAATTGTAAAAGGGGTTATGCGTTAAACATATTAAGAGTGGACTACCGTGTAACAGGCGAAAATAATTTTTTTTTAAAATTAATAATAATAAATAAAAATAAAACTACTTTTTTTGAAGAATAATTTTTTTTTTAAATTGGATATAATAATAATTCATGTGATATCGGAAATTTAGTGAGCCGTGCGTAATAATAAGTTTAAGTGATCAGGTGTTGAGTTTGTCGGGAATCATTTAATGACGGGATGTCGTTTTTAATTCGGAATTAAAGAGTGTGGTAATTTAACTTTATAAATTAATAATATTGAAATTTAAGATCGGTGCTAATAATCCGTACATGTTAATGAACGTGTGGTTTAAATTACGGTCCAATATTTTTACGTATAAATGTTGTGTCTTAAAGTTGCAATTCATTAGCTGGAACACGTAGGACTAATATTACGAAACCATGATTGTCAAATTTTGGTAAATATAATTTCAAGATGTTACGATTATTTGTGGAGAACGAACTAAGGCGTAGATCAAAATGAGATACAAAAATGTTAAAGAATCTGCAGTCAGATAATAAAAAGGTCGTACGATGTCAGAAGTGAATAAATAAGTCAGTTGAAAATTCTGTGAGAAATAAATGAATCAAGGAATATTGAGATAGAAAGGGATATAAATTCCGTACGAGAGACACTTAGGATATTGAAATCAGTGTAAAATGTACGGGCAGTGTCACAGAGAAATACTGAGTTACGTAGCGGGTAGAATTCGAACCCGTGACAGCATGTACGAAATAAATAGACTGCACCGCTATTCGTTGAGATACTACGGATCTAAGGATAATGAGAGTTAAGAGTCCACATAAATGATCGTAGAGTGTAATCATTGTAATGACGAGCGATGACAATCATGATGTCGTGATAATAATAATAATAATAATAATAATAATAAATATTGCAGATAAAGATTTGGACCGCCTTAAGTAAATGAGCGTTGATAAAGATGTTAAACGGGAATCTAAATGATAATATGCAACCGATAATAATAATAGTAATGTAAGGACGATGTTAAATCATCGCGGTCAGCTTAATAATAATTGTCATAATAATAACAGTAATGATGACGTTGGTTGATCAGTGAAATAATTGTGATTGCGACCGATATCCTAATGCATTTTTGGCGGAAGTGACCGATTCATTAATAATAATAATAATAATAATAATAATAATAATAATAATAATAATAATAATAATAATAGTAATAATAATAATTTCAAGGATGATAATTTCATGGATAAATGAATATTCTGATGATAGTGGATTAAATTAATTGGTGACAACATCCCTCTATTCGTATGTTGAATAATAAGAGTGAGAAATATTATAGTCATTTGTTACCTCGTTATCGTACGGTTTCCGCACGGTATTTCCCACCGCTTCTCGTTATCTCATCTGTGGCAGTAGTCTACTGAGGCTACTTTGTAACATTTCAAATCATGTGTAAATAAAATGTAAATGCTAATTCAGTGGTATGGCATCGGCTGGACATCGTATGATAGGAACTGTCCGTGTAATCCATTTTTCGTAATTCACGAGAAACATTACCCAGTCCGAGTACCGGTCTCGGAAAAATGTATATAGCCGGGGTACATCATCTTAGTTAAATCGGGAAGCCGACCGTAACATGGGTTATGCTCGGGCTCCCAATAGAAGGAAGCTATATCCTTGAACAACGGTTCGATTCAAATGGAATTGACCCATAAGTTATACTCCACTTGTAATTTCTTTCAGAAGCAACCCAGCAACATATTGATACCACTTGCGGTATAGCAAGTGATTTATTTATGTAACATGTGTGGGAATTTAAATTTCGTTGCCAAATGTATCAAAGTTTCGTACGCCGGATGGCATAATAAACTGCTCCTTCTGGCAAATTATTTCAAAGGAAACCATTCTCATAATCTTTTTATTGTAGTTAGATGATGCCCTTTTTAAAGTTAACAGTCACTTCCTAGTCCTATCATGGAGTCCTTAAATTCAAGTTTACAATCGAGTTTTCCCCATTTTAATTTTTAATTGCTCCGTTCATTCCCGTGTTCATTTATGCCGCTATATTTATATTTGATGACTTAAATAATGAACCGACACCCCTGAGATAAATGCTAGTCTGGGACTCGGGAGGTGGACGGGTGCAGCATGTATGTATGTATGTATGTATCTGAAAATTCTGTGCAAAGTAATGAGAAGATGGATTCTGGACTTTCCACGTGAAACATAAGACAAAAGCATTGAGAAGTGGAGAAAAGGTGTTTTTTTAAAGCTTTAAGGGGTGATGCAAATGCTGGTAATACAATCGAAAATGTGGTCATGACTGCTGCAGACATACTTATTCGAAAGGTATAGTCAAATGTTCTATCTTTACAATGCTAAAAGATTTTTAAAATGAACTATTAGCAAACATCGGTACATGTTTTGTATATTTTGTAGACATCATCTGAATAATTGTAAAAATAAGTACATACAATAGACAAGGACAAACGCACATGAAAATGATATGGATTACCGAATGCGTTAATAAAAAACTTATGTCTGGAGAATGTTCTGGAGCACAAATGTTTGGTTCAAATAAAATGAAGACAAAGATATTGAACACATATGATAGTTCCAATAAAATAAAATAATTGAGTTGTTCTTGTTGGCATGATGATGATAACAATTCTTAGTTATAAGGCAGGTAGAATATTTGACTGTGATTTCATACATGGAGAAATTGTGTGTAGTTCAAGTATCTGTCCTTGCCTGCCCAAGAATGGTTAGCTCGAAATGTTGACAGCTGCAATACTCCAGACATGGCAACATTCAAAGGTAAGAAATCAGAAACAATTTAGCAGTGAATCGTGACGTATTACGACACATCACTGATGTCAGAACATGTACCAATTCATTGTAATTCAATACATTAACAACTCTATTTGACCTACATATGTACATTTCTCATTATTTATATGTATGGCTCCCTGGCTAAATGGTTAGCATGCTGGCCTTTGGTCCAGAGGATCCCGGGTTCGATTCCTGGCCGGGTCGGGGATTTTAACCTTCATTGGTTAATTCCAATGGCTTGGAGGCTGGGTGTGTGTGTGTGTGTGTGTGTGTGTGTGTGTGTGTGTGTGTGTGTGCCCATCTTCAGCATTAGAATTCATCATGGGTACGGCCCAATCCTCACAGATGCACAGGTCACCTATATGGCGTCAATTCGCAAGACCTGCACCAGGCCTCTCCGGAGGAAACACACCACTATTATTTATATGTGAATACTAAATACTGGACATACGTGAACTTTAGGAACATGTGACTTCTCATCCTTCAACATGCAGAACACATTATGACTAATTGTTGTTCAACACACCCGTAGCTGACTTAGCCCTCTTCAGAAACTCTGAACTAAATTTTTGTTTAAAGCACTTGCCAAGCTGAACTGATTTTGAGATTAAATGTTTCTCCAAAGTTTGTTCAGACAGCACGGAGCTGAACTGTGTTTTTGCCTTTGTGCCTCTGCTAAAAATCCTTTCACATTCCGCATTGCTATGTGGAATTGATAAAATAGCAAGCATCACCTTAGAGATGTCATATTTAAGTACACCATCAACTGATTTCATCTGACATCCGCCCACTGAACATCTATTCTTCCTTTTACCAGATCTGTTTCTTCGAGCTGGAAGTTACAGAACAGAGTGCAGAATATCAGTTTCTTTCTCTAAATATTCCGTTTCACTAGTCAGATTCTTCAAAAACTTCTTAATGAAAAATTAAGGCTAGAAAATAATGCCTTACTTATAGCAGAAGTATTTGCAACTTCTGGATTAATTAAAACATCTTTGAACAGAAATTTGTCTAAGATGTAGTTACATGATGAAGAGAAACACTTTAAAAAATACGCACTTTTCCTCAGACTTCAAAGTGTTCACTAAAACAAACGCAGAGTTCCCTATCATCAGATCACAATCATCCTTTTAATTTGCTGGAGTATGAGTTTCACAAACCTTGCCATCACATTCTTCAATAGTTCCTCCAAAAATTACTTCAATAAGTGGATATGCAGGCATAGTTGACTGGGCATACTTGACTAAAGAGCTACATTTGGATTCTCAAACATCTTTGGATGTGCTACGTAAATGATACTACTTAAACTGGATTCGACTATGTCTGCACCGTAAGTGATTAACCTACAGTGTGGTCATTCAACCTGTAAGTAAAATTCTCCAAGCATTTAAAGATGGTAACTGCAAATCTTCATTCAACTTGGCATATCGTATTAACTGCGGTATCTACGAGGACGGTTTGAAAAGTTCTCGGAATCACCGCTAGATGTCAGTGCTAGAGCAACGAGGTTCCCGCGCATTAATCACACATCCTTTGTGAGTGAACACGCGGCGCGTCAGTGCTCTAGCTGTAGGAGTGTGGTAGTGATGACTCTTTGTTGTTGTTCCCACGATGTGATTTGTGACAATGGAAAAAACTGAGATTCGAGCAGTGATTAAATACTTTGTAAAGAAAGGTATAAAAGCAAACGAAATTCATGCCGACTTTCAGAACACACTGGGGGACCCTGCTCCTTCATTTTCAACTGTTGCCAAGTGAACCAGCGAGTTTAAATTTGGTCGGGAGAGCTTGAATGATGATCCGCGTAGTGGACGACCAAAAAGTGTTATCGACTGAAAGTGCGGGAGATTGCTGAAGCCATAGGGATGTCTCCTGAACGGGTTTATTATATTTTAACCGAAGAATTGGGTATGAAAAATTTATCCGCAAGATGGGTGCCGCGGTTCTTGACAGTGGACAATAAACGCACCAGATTGGAAATGTCCGAACAAAGTCTGGCCCGTTTTCAGTGAAACCAACAAGATCTTTTGTGCTGGTTTGTGACTACAGATGAAACTTGGGTCCACTACTATACTCCAGAGACAAAACAGCAGTCAAAGCAGTGGAAACATGCTGATTCACCACCACCAAAGAAAGCAAAGGCAGTGCGTTCGGCCAGAAAGGTCATGGCCTCAGTTTTCTGGGATGCAAGAGGCATTCTGCTGATAGATTATCTTCCTACTGGCCAAACAATTACGGAGCAATACTATGCAAACCTCCTAGACTACTACAGGAAAAGATATGCGAAACAAGGCCTGGTTTGGCAGGGAAAAAGGTCATCTTTCATCAGGACAACTCTCCACCACACACAAGTGTTATTGCCATGGCAAAACTTCAAGAACTGGGGTACGAATTATTGCCACATCTATTCCCCAAGCTGAAAGTTTCCCTTGGTGGATGGAGATTTTCTACAAGGGAAGAACTGAGAGCCGAATTGGAGAGGTATTTAGCAGGCCTGGAGGAATCTCATTTTCGAGATGGGATCAAGGCATTGGAACATCGCTGGACCAAATGCATTAGTCTACAGGGAGACTATGTTGAAAAGTAAAAGCAGTTCCAACGAGGTAAGATACTTAATTCTAGTACATTCCGAGAACTTTTCAAACCACCTACGTATACATTCATATTTATGAGACTGTTGTCCACATTCACCTCCTTGGTCATATGTGTGTGATGGCATGTGACTTATGTCTAGCTAACCGAGTTTTAAAAGTGTCTTCAGATCAATATACGCAACTTCCTACATACTTCAGAACGTTATCATTCAACATAATATGAAATTGAGCATAGTTATCAGTTCTATAAATTGTAAAAATTCACTGGTGCTGGTGATTAACATCCACAATAATGATGTCTGAATTGTCTGTATATTGGTTGTAGGCCTAAGTTCTGTGGTACACAAGAACCTTGTTTATCCGGATTAAGTAGAACCGGAACTGATCCGGATAATAAAAAATCGTGAAAAACTAAAAAACAAATACAGTACATGTTACATAATCTATTAACATAAATTGTACAGCAATACCTTTTTTCAGTTGTACAAAAAATATAACAACACTTTTCTTACAATTATGACTGTTTTATTTAACATTAAGAATTTCATTCTTCAGGTTCCGTATTGAATCAAGATTCACAATAGAGAAATGGGAAAGTTAATATCCACCTTTTCAATACAATATATTACGTGAAGGTTTACATTTAAAACATCACGTTTATTTACATTTGGTACCGGTTTCGACAATGTTTGAAGTCATCATCAGCCAGGACAACTATACAAAGATGTATTACATTAATCGTGACTCCTACAGTAATATTACATTGACAGTATTGAATATAAACATGAGTATAATTAAAAAGTATATACATATATAAGCTGACAGTCAGTGCGATAAAAGATTGTTTTTATAAGGTGTACACCTTTAGTTAAAAAAGGAGAAAGTAATGAAAATGAAGTATAATAATCAGCTTTTAGTGACATATTTGTCTGTTGAACAGTAGGGTTATGTTTATGAAGGCTGTGTAGCCATGTTTAACATTATAGAAGAAGTAAACACATGCTTAGTTATGAATGTTTCTACATAAAAATATATACAGTAAAATCTAGAAAGTATTTTAATATGGCTTGAGCTTGGACTAAATAGATCTAGAAAGTATTTTAATATGGCTTGAGCTTGGACTAAATAGATTGGATGTCACAGCACATTGATATTGGCATATAAGGATGTCCATTGGTAGATTCTATGTATAAGTTTTTTGTACTCTAATTTTGTATGTTTATATCATATTAGTGGATAGAGCATTTTGGATTAAGTGCAGTTCTGTTGTGATGGTATTGAAGAGATTCTTGTGCTTTGAGTTGCGAGTACATAGGTTGTTCGAGAAAGATCTTGAACCAAGACGGAACCTATAAGAAAATATAATCCGCGAATTTAGAATTACGTAAGCCAGGAAAGTATATTATTAATAAAAGAATAGAAGACTCACCTCGGATGCCAAGCCAGTATTAGATGTGTCAGAGAGGAACCAACGGACTAATTGAAGGTAAAGGCGGATGTGCACGAGTGCAGAGAAGGAAGGAGTTTCTAAGTTGGAGGGAGGGGGAGGGGAAGGGCGATAGAGGCGGGACTATAATCAGGTGGGCGCGGAGGGCGGTAGGGGTAATACTTGAGCGTGTTATGTATTGTTTTGAAGACTGATTGATTTTTGGGTATTTTTAGATTATTTAAAATTTTAATGAACGTGTCAAACAAGATCGTAGGTTTTTCAGAGAGGTCATTGAGATTATAATTAGGGTTATAGTACTGGTCAAGTGATATATAGAATTGTTCTGTTGAATCAAGTGCAGGGCCTTTGTTTATTATTTCGATGATGTCTATGTCTTGGTCTAAGCCTTGAAATTTGTGTTCGTAGTCGTTTATATGTTGTCCTACTGCAGAGAAACTTCGGTATTTGATAGCGTTTACATGTTCTGTATATCTAATTTTGAATGATCTACCGGTTTGTCCGAGATAAGTACTGAGGCAGTTGTTACAATTAAATCTATATACACCTGACTTTTCAAATGGGTTGGAAGTGTTGAGTTAGAATTGTGTAGAATGTCTAGGTTTCTATTATCGGTTCTGAAAGAGATGTTGATATTCTGTTTCTTAAATATGTTTGTAATTGGATGGATGTTGTTGTTAAAGGTGAAGGCTGCAAAAGTTTTTGATTTAGTAGTTTCTTTAAGAAGGTTAGATTTTGAGCGATGTTTGAACTTGCTAATTATACTTTCTATAAAACTCTTGTTGTAGCCGTTATAGAATGCTATCTTGCGTATGGTATTTAATTCTTTATTGAGGTCTGATTTGGACATAGGTATGTTGAAGGCTCGATATACTAGACTATTGTAAGTTGCCCGTTTATGATTAAGGGGGTGAATGGAGTCATGTTTTATTGTTGTAGCAGTATGCGTAGGTTTTCTGTAAATTTTATATTTGAAGGAAGAGGGGAGCCTAGTGATAGTAAGATCTAGGAAATTAATGGTCTTGTTGACTTCGGACTCTAATGTAAATTTAATGTCTGCATCGATAGTGTTTAAGTGTGCTAAAGTAGTAACTACGTCTATGGAACGTTGGTCCATTATGATGAATACGTCATCGACATACCTAGACCAGAGATGTATGTTGTTAAAGGTTACGTTACTGTCTATTTTTGTGTATTCTAAGAAATCTAGGTATATTTCTGCTAGGATGCCGGATGCAGGTGAGCCCATGGCTAGTGCGTCCTGCTTGTATATTGTTTTATCAAATGTGAAGTAATTATTACTGATTAAAAGCTTCAAAATAGACATGAAGTCAGAGATTTCGAGTTGGCTAAGTTGACTGTGGGTGCGTAAGTTTTTAGGAATAATATGCAAGAGTTTTTCTGGTTTGATACTTGTATACATGTTAGTGATGTCAAATGAGTGTAAAGAGTGATATGGTTGAAGTGCAAAGTTGTCTAGTTGTTTGATAAGTTGTATTGTGTTCTTTACAGATTTTTTTTGACTGAAAAGTGTAATGTTTTTTAAGGAATTGCTGAATGAATTGTGCTGTTTTATACAGGACACTAGGTCTACAAACTAACAAATTATGGCTTAGGAATGAATTAAAATTCTACATAAGAAGAAATCACTCTTAAACAAACGGTTATATGAAACCCACCTCGAAGTTGCCATGCTGTTATCAGACTCCCAATGGAATATCTTCCAAGAGAAAGTCTACAGTAAATTATCCATTTTGCTAGCTCAAAAACAGTCCACCCTAAACAACAAGTTCCAAACCCTTCTTAGCAAATCCTCCACAACAAACAAATTACCCAAGAACCCAACCAGCCCGAATACTGCTAGCCACTCTCCTACCGAATTCTATCTCCCATTCATTAATCTTTCTAATGCAACATTCGACGATGAAGAGATCGCTATTCTGTCTAAAGGCCCAAAACACAATTGGCCTAATTATAATCCATCAAATGTTGCTAAAAAACTAATAATAGAAACAGAAATGGCGATCAAAAAGATGCCTCACGACATACAGGACGAGCTCAGACATGAAGCCAATAAACAAATTAAGAAAACCCTTATATCACCTACTCCGAACATAACCAAATCACAACTTGAAAACAGGAAAAAGATCAATCAACTCAAAAATAAAATAAAAAATACTCATACCATCGTTACGAAGGCAAATAAAGGAAATACTACTGTAATAATGGATCAAACAGAATACGTAACCAAAACAAATTTTTTTTTCACAGATAGCACTTTTACAATAATCAATAAAGATCCAACTCAAGCTATCCAACGGCAGCTAAAACAGACTCTGAAAAAAATATCCTTTCTCCTAACGGACAGCGAAAAAAGCAAACTTATAAACATGAACCCAGTATTACCTACCGTAAAAGCTCAGCCTAAAATACATAAAACTGACGTACCCATACGGCCTATTGTAAACTATAGACCTAGTCCCCTGTATAAAACAGCACAATTCATTCAGCAATTCCTTTAAAAACATTACACTTTTCAGTCAAAAAAATCTGTAAAGAACACAATACAACTTATCAAACAACTAGACGACTTTGCACTTCAACCATATCACTCTTTACACTCATTTGACATCACTAACATGTATACAAGTATCAAACCAGAAAAACTCTTGCATATTATTCCTAAAAACTTACGCACCCACAGTCAACTTAGCCAACTCGAAATCTCTGACTTCATGTCTATTTTGAAGCTTTTAATCAGTAATAATTACTTCACATTTGATAAAACAATATACAAGCAGGACGCACTAGCCATGGGCTCACCTGCATCCGGCATCCTAGCAGAAATATACCTAGGTTTCTTAGAATACGCAAAAATAGACAGTAACGTAACCTTTAACAACATACATCTCTGGTCTAGGTATGTCGATGACGTATTCATCATAATGGACCAACGTTCCATAGACGTAGTTACTACTTTAGCACACTTAAACACTATCGATGCAGACATTAAATTTACATTAGAGTCCGAAGTCAACAAGACCATTAATTTCCTAGATCTTACTATCGCTAGGCTCCCCTCTTCCTTCAAATATAAAATTTACAGAAAACCTACGCATACTGCTACAACAATAAAACATGACTCCATTCACCCCCTTAATCATAAACGGGCAACTTACAATAGTCTAGTATATCGAGCCTTCAACATACCTATGTCCAAATCAGACCTCAATAAAGAATTATTAAATACCATACGCAAGATAGCATTCTATAACGGCTACAACAAGAGTTTTATAGAAAGTATAATTAGCAAGTTCAAACATCGCTCAAAATCTAACCTTCTTAAAGAAACTACTAAATCAAAAACTTTTGCAGCCTTCACCTTTAACAACAACATCCATCCAATTACAAACATATTTAAGAAACAGAATATCAACATCTCTTTCAGAACCGATAATAGAAACCTAGACATTCTACACAATTCTAACTCAATCAACACTTCCAACCCATTTGAAAAGTCAGGTGTATATAGATTTAATTGTAACAACTGCCTCAGTATTTATCTCGGACAAACCGGTAGATCATTCAAAATTAGATATACAGAACATGTAAACGCTATCAAATACCGAAGTTTCTCTGCAGTAGGACCAACATATAAACGACTACGAACACAAATTTCAAGGCTTAGACCAAGACATAGACATCATCGAAATAATAAACAAAGGCCCTGCACTTGATTCAACAGAACAATTCTATATACCACTTGACCAGTACTATAACCCTAATTATAATCTCCATGACCTCTCCGAAAAACCTACGATCTTGTTTAACACGTTCATTAAAATTTTAAATAATCTAAAAATACCCAAAAATCAATGTCTTCAAAACAATACATAACACGCTCAAGTATTACCCCTACCGCCCTCCGCGCCCACCTGATTATAGTCCCGCCTCTATCGCCCTTCCCCTCCCCCTCCCTCCAACTTAGAAACTCCGCCCTTCTCTGCACTCGTGCACATCCGCCTTTACCTTCAATTAGTCCGTTGGTTCCTCTCTGACACATCTAATACTGGCTTGGCATCCGAGGTGAGTCTTCTATTCTTTTATTAATAATATACTTTCCTGGCTTACGTAATTCTAAATTCGCGGATTATATTTTCTTATAGGTTCCGTCTTGGTTCAAGATCTTTCTCGAACAACCTATGTACTCGCAACTCAAAGCACAAGAATCTCTTCAATACCATCACAACAGAACTGCACTTAATCCAAAATGCTCTATCCACTAATCTATATATATAAAATAAGAGTTTTGTCTGTACATTGCTCAGAATTTGAAAAGAATGGTATTTCTGTATCGGTCATGTCCACAGTAACAAGAAAATGCATTTTTTACCATTCCGTAATTTCTGTCTGTCTGTCTGTCTATCTGTCTGTATGTATGTATGTACAAGCATCACGAGAAAACGGCTGAAGAGAATTTAATGAAAATCGGAATGTAAAGTCGGGTGATCAACCGCTACAATCTAGGCTATAAATTATTTTAATCACGCTGAGTGAAATGGTAGTTTAGGGGAAGGCCTAGAATTTAATTCTCAAATATTTATGTTATTAGTGGTCGTGCCTTAATGAAAATTGCTAGACAAAGATGGGAAATAAGTCGCTACAATATAGGCTATACACGCTGAGATAAATGGTAGTTTAGGGGAAGGCCTAAAATGTAATCTATATATACAAAATATGAGTTTTGTCTGTACAATGCTCAGAATTTAATAAGGATGGTATTTCTGTATCAGTCGTGTTCACAGTAACAAGGAAATGCACTTTTTAATTTTTTGTAATTTCTGTCTGTCTGTCTGTCTGTCTGGATGTATGTACACGCATCACGAGAAAACGGCTGAAGAGAATTTCATGAAAATCGGTATGCAAAGTCGGGGAATTAGTCGCTACAATCTAGGCCATAAATAATTTCATTCACGCTGAGTGAAATGGTAGTTTAGGGGAAGGCCTAAAATTTAATTCTCAAATATTTGTTATTAGTGGTCCTATCTTAATGAAAATCGGTATTCATATCTATGGAATAAGTCGCTATAATCTAGGCCATAAATAATTTTATTTATGTTGAGTGAAATGATGGTTTAGGGGAAGGCCTAACATTTAATTCTCAAATATTGGTGTTATTAATGGTCATGTTGATAAATACTACATAACTAATATTATATAGCATTAAATTTCCGATCATTTATGTCTTATACATTGTTACTGTACCGGCTAAGATCACAAAGATATTCATGAATTTGGATTCTTGCTACTTAGTCCCTGTCACCGCCAAGTCACGAGGAAGTGGGTAAACAGAATTTAATGAAAATCGCTTTGTAAAGTCCAAGAAAAAGGAACTACAGTCTACGCTATAAATAATTTTATAACACGCCCTAATATCACACTGTCGAAAGAAAACTAAATGTGAAGGCCTACAATATAGAAAGCTCATAAAATTGATCAACAATAACATTACATTGATCATTGTTTGTTGTGATGTGCTTTGTGACTTCTGTTGCCACTCATCTATCATAATCACATAAATGGGATTGTAAATAAAGGGTACCGATCTCTGCACATGGTTATGAGGGTGTTTAGGGGTTGTAGTAAGGATGTAAAGGAGAGGGCATATAAGTCTCTGGTAAGACCCCAACTAGAGTATGGTTCCTGTGTATGGGACCCCCACCAGGATTACCTGATTCAAGAACTGGAAAAAATCCAAAGAAAAGCACCTCGATTTGTTCTGAGCGATTTCCGACAAAAGAGTAGCATTACAAAAATGTTGCAATGTTTGGGTTGGGAAGAACTGAGAGAAAGAAGAAGAGCTGCTCGACTAAGTGGTATGTGATTGAAATAATAACATTAAGTTATTTATTTGACCACCTAATCAATACAAAAATCGTCTTGGATGATTTACATAAATTTGTTAACTAATAGTGGTACATGTTTCGCCTTCCCTGAAGGCATCATCAGCTATAGTCTTAACCTTAAATTAAAAATAAGCGTCTAAATAACATGTAGTAATGAAATGAATTTTAAAATCTTGAAGAGATTTGAAGTAAAATAACATTAAAAATAACAATGATGGTTTGAAAATACAATGTGATGAGATATAATAGTGGAAGTATTAACAAAATTAACATTAGAAGGCTGCTAAAATAAGTGCAATGGATAAAACAACAGATTGTTATACAACAAGTAGTAAGATTGCATAAAAGTAAAGTTGATAGTCTGGCGGTTATAATTAGACGATGGCGAAAATCGTATATAATCAAAGTAAAGAAGAGAGAATAAAAGTCAAAGTTAGTCGAGAGATCCGAAGTTAATCATGATCTTGAAGATAAAAGACGAAAGTCAGATGCATATGGTGAAGTTGTAGAACACGTTGAGGATATGAAGTTGGTGAAAAGAAGTTGAACAGTTTCAAATAGGATCACTATGGACCATCTCAAAATTTGAAGTGATGTTCAAATGTTGTAAATTGTGAGTTTGTAGATATTCTAGTTGAAAAAGCATATAAAAGTGGAATCTGTAAAAGGAAGCAAGAAACGTAGAGTTAATTGTGTGAAAAGATATTTGAAAAAATTGAAGTAGAATCGTGTGCACTTACCATTTGACGGTGACAAAGATAGCTTGTAACGTTATGAGTTAGAAGTATTTGCAACAGTAGACTTCTTGCTACGTGTGTTATAACTGAAGGTTTGTGCTGGAGGGGGATCTGTTTGCGTTGACGTAACTATTGGAGGGGGGCTGCTATTGGTGGGAGGGAAGGAAGAGAGTGTATTACTGCGCGTGTTGTAACGGTGTAAGGCTATTGGAGGGAGCGATGTTACGGTGGGTGTGACTATGGGTTTATTGGTTGTATTTGAATTAGAGGTACTAGCGGCGGGGGGAAGGGAGGAGGGTATATTAGCTGTAGGGGAGGTGGGAACGCTAACTGATGTGAGGTTGAAGATTTTTAAGAATATGTTGGTGAGAAGTTGATTCTCGTAATAAAATAAGAATCTGTTCATACAAGGGGCTTTTTTTATCAATAGTGTCATTTAGGTTCTTATCTTTATTAAAATGTTGGTCGAGGAAAATAAGTAAGTTTTCATATTCTGTCATGAGTTTGCTTTTATAGACTCTTTTTAGGATAAGGAGGTCTTGTTCTATTGTGGTGAATTTATGCCCTGTGTCCCTCATGTGGTTGGCCATTGCGGAGAATTTGTTGTGTCTTTGGGCATTGTAATGCTCGGCGTATCTGGTGGAGAAGCTGCGGCCAGTTTGGCCAACATAAGAAAAATTACATGTAGAGCATTTCAATCTGTATATTCCTGATCCAGAGTAACTATTGTCTGTGATGTTAATAGAGTTGTGATTGAAGAATAAATTACGATTAGTGTTTTTTGTTGTGTAGGCTATTTTCATTTCGTGCTTCATTAATGAATTGGTTATCGGATAAATGCTATGGTTAGTGAACGTGAATTTAGCGTATTTTGGTTTGACGGGTTTCAATGGAGTTAAATTGGTAGCTAGTTTCAGTTTGGTTTTATTGATGATTTTATCAATCATACTCGTGTTAAATCCATTGAATTTAGCTATTTCCTTAATGAATAGTAATTCTTTCTTTAAATTAATAGAGGACATAGGGATCTTTGATGCTCTATATATTAAACTGTGATAAGTGGCTTTTTTATGCGAGTTGGGATGTAAAGAATCATTTTTTATGGTTGTTGGAGAAAAGGTGGGTTTTCTGTATATTTGGAAGTCGAATTTGTTCAATGCTCGTGTGATTTTGATATCTAAGAAGTTCAAAGAGTTATTGAACTCATCTTCTTTAGTGAATTTAATATTATTATCTAAGTTGTTGAGAAATGATAGTATGTTATTGCTGTTGTTGATTTGTTTATCAATGATAGCTATGGTATCATCAACATAGCGATGCCAAAGACAGAGTCCGTTGATGTTATTAATAATCTTACTATGTTCGAGATTATCTAAGTATATATCGGCTAGTATTCCAGATAACGGGTCTCCCATCGCTAGACCTTCTTGTTTGTAAATTTTCTTATTGAAGGTAAAATAGTTGTTGTCTAAAACGAAATTAAGTAATTTTAAGCATTCATCAATTTCGATTTTACTCAATGTGCTACGTTTCAACAGATTGTTTTTTATGATGTTAATAGTATTGTTGATAGGGATATTAGTATACATGTTGGTGATGTCATAAGAACATAAAACGTGGTTTGGTTGTAGACTGAACTTATTTAGGGAATTACAAAGTTCAATCGAGTTCTTTATGGGGTTGGAGTTGTGAAATTTGAAGTGTTTTTTCAGGAATTTGTGTAGTAATTGAGAGGTTTTATAGGTAGGACTATTGATACTATTAATTATAGGCCAAATGGGGACATCCTTTTTATGAATTTTGGGCAGTGATCTGACTGTAGGTAATTTTGGGTTCATTACAGTTAATTTCTGATAATCTTGATCATTTAAAATGAAGTTAGAATTTTTAAGAAGGTTCTTTAAGTTACGCTGTATTTTGTTTGTTGAATCTTTGTTAATTAAGGTATAGGTATTGTCTGAAAAAAAAGTTTCAGTTTTATTGATGTAATCTTGTTTGTTCATTATTACTATGGAGTTGCCCTTATCTGCTTTTGTAATTACTACGTTGTTGTTATTGATTTTGGATTTCAGGTTTAGAATTTGTTTCGAGATGATGTAGTTATTATTAGATGTTCTCATTAATCAAAGTTGGGAGTTTCTTTTTTACTTCATATCGTACGTCATTCTGTTTATCAATTGGGATTTGTTTATCGATATTAGTTTCGGTTTCACCGATGGTAGTGATGATGTCTTCTGCCTTTTTATGATTAGGCCAATTATGTTTGATGCCTTCATCTAATAGATTTAATTCTTGGTTAGAGAAGGTTGCATTAGATAGGTTGATTGTAGTGGGAATGTTAGTCAAATGGGAAGGGAACACTTTGTTGTTTGTATTTTGGTCACGAGTTTTACATTTGTTTTCTTGAAGACAAAGTAATTTATGGTTTAGGGTTTTCTGTTTCTTGTATTACATGTAAGTGGTATGTTCCGAGCTGTCAGCGGAGAGATGGCGTGGAATGACATTAGTTGACGAATAAGTTTGAATGGCGTTTATCAAAGTAGGAAAGATCACAATGAAGATAAAGTTGGAATTCAAGAGGACAAACTGGGGCAAATATTCGTTTATAGGAAAGGGAGTTAGGGATTGGAATAACTTACCAAGGGAGATGTTCAATAAATTTCCAATTTCGTTGAAATCATTTCGGTTAAGGCTAGGAAAGCAACAGATAGGGAATCTGCCACCTGGGCGACTGCCCTAAATGCAGGTCAGTATTGATTGATTGATAGATTGATTGATTGATAGATAGGATTACTGCTGCATACCGAGTATTTTTAAAAATTCACTTTACGTTGCACCGACACACATAGATCTTATGGCGACGATGGGATAGAAAAGAGCTAGGAGTGTACAGGATGAGGCATTGGCCTTCATTAAGGTACATACCAGCATTTGCCCGGTGTGAACATGGGAAACCACGGAATTCCATCTTCAGGGCTGCTGACAGTGGGGTTCGAATCCACTATCTCCCGGATGCAAGCTCACAGCTGCGCACCCCTAACCACACGGCCAACTCGCCCGGGCGTACCGTGTGTAACAGCCTGCCTGAATATTGGCGGGAAGTAGCTGGAGAGGTAGATAACTTCTTTAGTGTGCAATTCCTCTGATTCATACATTTTCTGATACTACTGGTACGTAACATACTGGTTCATCCTGGTCATTCCAGCTCTGTAACTCTGGACTGTTACATCGGCACCGTGGTACTGTTCGTTAAAAGTGAGAAAAGGTGAGGTTTTCCATTTGATCGAGTATTTTATATGATAACATTGCTTTTAATCG
This sequence comes from Anabrus simplex, assembly GCF_040414725.1. Classification (NCBI taxonomy): domain Eukaryota; kingdom Metazoa; phylum Arthropoda; class Insecta; order Orthoptera; family Tettigoniidae; genus Anabrus; species Anabrus simplex. The sequence continues at coordinate 1,519,543,000 of NC_090265.1, read as the reverse complement.
CTACATTCCTACTGACGTTTTTGTAATGATCTATGTTGACTTCAGTTAAGAAAACCACAAATTCAGTCTTTCTGAGAATCCCGTAGCGAAGCACGGGTACATCAGCTAGTATGATATAAACATACAAAATTAGAGTACAAAAACTTAAACATAGAATCTACCAACGGACATCCTTATATGCCAACATCAACGTGATGTGACATCCAATCTAGTAAGTCCAAGCTCAAGCCATATTCGAATACTTTCTAGATTTTACTGTACATACTTTTATGTAGAAACATTCATAACTAAGCATGTGTTTACTTCTTTTATAATGTTAAACATGGCTACACAGCCTTCATAAACATAACCCTACTGTTCAACAGACAAATATGTCACTAAAAGCTGATTATTATACTTCATTTTCATTACTTTCTCCTTTTTTAACTAAAGGTGTACACCTTATAAAAACAATCTTTTATCGCACTGACTGTCAGCTTATATATGTATATACTTTTTAATTATACTCATGTTTATATTCAATACTATCAATGTAATATTACTGTAGGAGTCACGATTAATGTAATATATCTTTGTATAGTTGTCCTGGCTGATGATGACATCAAACATTGTCGAAACCGGTACCAAATGTAAATAAACGTGATGTTTTAAATGTAAACCTTCACGTAATATATTGTATTGAAAAGGTGGATATTAACTTTCCCATTTCTGTTTTATGCACTAAAATAATGTGAGAGTTTTTTTCTGTTTTACATTTGTATGGGGTTTGCGCGCAGCACGATCACGATCAGCCGATGTGGTTTCAGCCTGGGATTCTAAATAGCTGCATTGTTGCCTCTTCATGAGTCATTGTTTCTTCTGATGGTGAATTCGAAAATGAAACCGGCGCTCCATCACTCTCGTCATTACCTGCCGAAAAACAAGAGGTAATAATTTCTTTATCTGTCCTTCATACTTGTTACTGAGGGCATGTTCTGGAGATCGTGGATTCTTTCTGGCTGATGTGATGTGTGTGGTGGTTTTTTTTTTTTTTTTTTGGCCCTGAGGCAATTTACCTGCATTATTTACAGTTGTGATTCTGGATGGTTTAAGGAGAGCACTTGATTGCACTGTGCGCATGATTAATCTTTGATTTATTTCTCTTGTGTTCCCCACTTATCGCCCCCTTTCATTTCTGCAACCTTGGTTCGTTCCCTGGTTGTGTTATTGTTACACTTTTCCTTATCTGATACTGCCTATTTTCTCATTTCTGCGCTTTTGTTATTTTCATAAGACTTACAGGGGTCATATCTACGGAGTGCATCCAAATAATCATTTAAATTAAATCTTTTTCTAATTTAATAATTATCAATTTACTCATTTTTGTTAAAATATTTTTATTGGTTCATTTCCATAATTGGACAAATGGAAGGCACACTGGATTCCTATTGGTTCTCCTTTCTCTTATTATTGTGTTCATTTCCGTGCCTCATGTAATTACGGATTTTACCTTTAATATTGGACACTTTTGATGACCCTGTCTTCTTCTTCTTCTTCTTCCTTTGAACGTGCTTACATTGGACCACGCTTTTCCTTGCACAGTCAGAGAGCCTCTCAATATGTTCATAGAGCTCGGAGTTATGTTGCCTTTGGAATTCCCCATCTTCCTTCACCGGGCCTAGGATCTCCCTGAGGATTCTCCTCTCTCAGAGTACCAATTTCTCTATCAGACCTCTTCGGTTCACGGAAAGACACACCATGGCATACAAGGTTTCTGGTCATATGACTGATGTGTAGTGTTTAAGTTTCAGGTTGCATGACAGGCATTTCTTGTTGTAGGTGTTCTTAGTCAGTCGATAGGCCAGTCGCAACTTGGACTCCCATGGATAATGATGCTCTTTCTGATAAGTTAGGTTCAATCCATTTGCCGAGGTATTTAAATTTCTCAGTTCTCTTGATGTTTCCCTCCTCTAGTAACATCTCTCTGTTGGCTTCTTTGATGTTGGTGAAAAATTCTGTTTTCTCCAGCAACAGTTGAAGACCCACTTTGGCAGCCTGTTTCCTGAGGCAATTTACCTGCATTATTGCCATTTCAAGAGAATCAGCAATCAGTGCCATGTCGTCTGCAAAGGCCAGGCAATCTACAACCAGTCCATCGTTCTTACGGCCCAAGTAGACACCACTCTGAACACCCAAGTTGATCAGTTCCTTGCACCATTCTCTCGCAACCTCTTCAAGGACACAGTTGAAAAGAAGTGGGGAAAGTCCATCCCCTTGTCTCACTCCAGTTTTTATCTCAAAACTTTGAGATTTCGCCTCTAAATTTAACCTTGGAATGGGTGTTGGTCAAGGTTTCTCTATCAATGGAGTCGTAGGCCTTCCTAAAATCAACAAAGGTGACAACCACCTTGCGGTTTCTCATCTGGAGTATGCAAGTAGTTTTAAGGATGAGGATCTGTTCAGCACAGGCTTGGGATTTCCTGAAGCCTCCCTGACATTCTCCCAATTTATTATCCAGCTGATTTTCTGCCCTTGTTATTAATGCCTTGGAGAGAATCTTGTATGTTACTGGGACGAGTGAAAATCCACGGTAGTTGTTTACATCAGTAAAATCTCCCTTTTTGTGAAGCGGATGAATGAGAGCCGATTTCCAATCAGGTGGTAATTTCTCTGTTTCCTAGATGTCCTCGATGATCTCAGTGAGCTTACACACAGCATTGCTTCCAGCATATTTCCACAATTCAGCAATGACAGAATCCTCTCCAGCGGCCTTATTATTCCTAGGAAGTTGAATGATTTGGCCAATTTCTGCCAGTGAAGGAGGCAGCGAGTCCAGGTTTGATGTGGATTGTTTGTAGTCGAAGTCTTCGCTGGGTGGATCACAGCTAAGTAGGTTTTTAAAGTACTGGCCTAAAAGGTGGCAGTTATCCTTGTTGTTAAAAGCCAGTTTACCTTGCAAGTTTCTGAAGTGGCGGCCTGGCAAAGTGTATTTTCTGAGTGTCTGCTTGAAGGTTCTCTAGAAATCTCTGGAGTTATTCTTAGCAAAGCTCTCCTCAATTTGAGTTGGTTTTGTGTGAAGGTCCATTTGGTTCCTCGAATTATCTTGGCTGAAAGGTCTCTTTGTTCCAAAAAGTTCTCCCAATTTTCCTTGGTCTTTTTAGAATTCCACTTTAGCCAGGCTGATTGTCTTTGGGTTATTGCATTGTCACAGTCTTCAGTCCACCACAGATGCTTCCTTCTTCTAGTGAGGGGTTCCAGCTGTTGAGATCTGTATTGTACAGTTTCCAACTTACTTTTTGACTGTTTTTAAGTCACTCTACGTCAAATCTTACCATCTTGGAGGTCCTGTGTAATCTAGGGTTTCTAGGCTGGAGTCTCATTGTTATTCCACCAATACAGTGGCAGTTCAGGAATACAATTTAATCCTGTGTCAGAAGGGCTATCAAAATTAGTTATAAATGTTCACTTGTGTTTCATAAAAAATGGGTATGCCAATGTCATCGCTTACATCATCACGAACAATCTGACTTGGAGAGGTATCACTTAAGAGTTTCGTACCCATAAATGGCTGACCCACATGCTTCAGAGTCACTGCCTGTGTCAGAAGACGAGTCACTATCTTGGAGGTTGTACATAGGATCATCATCACATACTGGAGAGAAAACACTGTCAATCTCATAACAGTTCCAAATAATGAGCAATTTGTCCGGAATACAGTGCCGTCCAAAACCTCTCTCTTTTCCATTCAACCGGTGCGTCAGAATGTGAAGGCTTTATGCCTTTAAAAAGAAAAAAAAAGTAAATTAGCTTGTAAATATTATGTATTGAAGATAAAAAACATGTCAATAACTACTCCAATAAATAAAAATCTGAAAACTTATATTTGCTTACCTTACAGCAATCTAGAATGGAATAGGTTACCCGAGATATAAAAAAGGGGGGTACTCCTCTTATTAAACAACAATCTGCCATCTGAAGGCAGCAAAATTGTAGGCTTCATTCACCATAACTGCGCGAAATGATTGTGGCGAAAAAATTAGGTTAGACAACAATCCGAACACAGGGTGACCCAAAGCGATATGAATGAACGATGCAAAAAAATTTAAAGAAATCTTTTTTCACCAGTGGGTCGATCGAAACTAGCAGTATACCTCAATCCTTTACTTCAATACGAGTACTATGTTGCTATTAGTTATCGGAAATTTGTAACTAGGACGTAGTTAGTTACTTCGCAATTTTGAGAAGTTTGCACCAACAAATGAGAGTAACATGCTTCTGGACACATGGTGTCCCAAATCGTGATGAACGTTGTAAGTAACCAAGAATTCATTATTTGAGGCAATCTCTTCTCAATTAACCCCTATGGCTTAAGCATAGATTATGGGTCCCTTCCTCTTCTTTTGGCTAAGTGTCCACTGCTTCCCATTTTTGTTTGCTGAGACTTAAGGTAAGTACTAGGTGGTTTGGTGGTGTTAATTTGTTCCTTGTTTTTGGTTGTATTTCTGCCCTTTGTTTGTATGTTTCTTCTGTTAATTGTTTTGTGCTTCCCTCCTTGTATTCCACATCACTGTGAGTGACAATGATTCCACTGGTTACGAGTATTAACTTATATCCTGTAAGGGATGGGTTCAGTCAGTGTGTGCTTAATGTTGTTTATCTCAACTTCCATTGTCTCCTTCGTCTGATGTGTCTGTGAATTTTCTGGAAGGCACAACTAGAACACACTTATTCTCATCACACCATAAAGATGATAGAACTTCATCACCAGGTATATACAAGCAGGCTTGCCTTGAGTTGTCATAGTAGAGTTGAGTTGTCTTGTTGAGTGTTAGTAACCAGTTCAGTGCATAGAGGGTCGCGTCACTTGACTGGAGTCAAGCCGTATCTACAGTAGCGATGGCTGTGATAGCCAACAGACGTGCATTTCAACCTGACTGCATGGAGCTGTTGTGTTAATTGACTGGTGGGTGTAAAGGCAAGAGAAAGTTGAAACCTATCAGTCAAGATTATGGAAGATCACACATTGCAGGTCAAGACTGTCACCTGAACATCCGCTGTGAGGACAAGAGACTTTTGTAAATAGCCAATAATTCGTGAAGTGTGGTTATTCATTTTGTGTGTGCACTAATTGGGTCATCCTTGATTAAATTCAATAATCAGTGTTTTATTCATAAAAATATGCATTATCTCAGGCAAGCCCATTGTGAAGGGAAAGCCATGTCATGAACCTCAACTCACCTGCGAACAGGAATTGCAAGACCCTGATCGACTAGTTTCTGATTCACAGTAGACCAATGCTCAGTTGTAGGTTCCAATGGACCTCCGGGTATAACATCTTTAACCCAAAGCTCTATGGGCAGTGAAAAGTTCTCAATTTCTCCCTAGAAGAAAAAGATCGTACAAGCTATACCAAGACTGAAAAATGAATATTGAATATTCACGACCACATTGTATTCTAAAACTTTCAACACATTAGGTCATGTTCAGTATGTATAGTACATACCAAATAGATAATATGATAGAGTTTGAGGGATGTTCCACCATTCAACACAATGTAAAATATATTAATTTATAAGAAGACCGGTTTCGACTCCTTTGGAGTCATCATCAGTTCTTGTTGAAAATCAAATCAAGGGGAATCTGATAACAATCATCATAATAAAAAATTATATACCTAAAGGCGATTGCCTGGAAACACATCAATGGGTTGCAAAACATTACCTTGAAATGTAACGTACACATGGTAAGCAGTACTTGGAACTTAAAAAGTTCTTAGTTCTGGCTTAAACTGTCTTGTGTTCATGGAACACAAAACACTGGAAACATATGCAATGGTTGAAAATATACACAAATACAACATAAACGCTTATAATGATATGAAACACATGGTGCTTTAAGAGTGTTCTTGGACTTGATAGTCTTGTTTCTATCTGAATAAACTGGATGAAATATATATACATTGAGATAATAGTTCTAGCTATGTAACACACAACAGTTTAAGCCAGAACTATGTCTTTACACATTTTATTTCAATCCATTCACTGCATGCCATACTGCGATCTGTTCTTCATGTAGAGGAATTCTGTGTATGTGATGGGGGTTTTGTATATTCTAATATCTGTTATTCTGCGTCGAAACATACCCGTGTAAATGGAACCGTGGTTCGTCAGAGAAAAATATTAAACGTGGATCAATGATTTCATCACGATCATTTCCCAACATCCAATTACAAAAATGTACCCACTTACCATGATCACGTGGATGCAGTTTGTGTACTACAGATACCTTGTATGGTTTTAGTTTTAACATTTTTGGAGTCCGCCATCTGAGCTCTTCGAAACCCCAGCATCTTGTCCAAGTCGTCTTAGGGATTTTGTAGGCGTATTCACTCTTTTTATTACCTCCAGATCTTGTTCTATGGAGGTATACGTATGTCCGGACTCTTCCATGTGGTTACTTATAACAGAGAATTTTCAGTGTTTACTGACATTTATGTGTTCCATGCGTCTAGCTGTGAAGTATCACCTGGTTTGCCCAACGTACGAGGCTTCACAGCTAGCACAATTAAGCCTGTAAAAACTTTAATCTGAATCTGTATAACTACTGTTTTTTGGGTTAACACTGCTGTGATTAAAAAAAATGTATTCGCATTTGTATTATGGGGGGAGTAAGCTACTTGGACTTTCATTTTTTCTAAATATGTTTGTTATTTGTAAAATTGTGGGATTATTATATTAAAAAACAGCAAAGCCGGATTTTTTTATTTCTTTCCGGTAGCATGGAGTGCTGCATAAAAACAGTCTATGGACAGTAAAATAACCACAAAAAGAAAATCAGCAGCTATATGCATAATTCATATATCCAGATTCCTTAGGTAGTACATTGAGTCAAATGTCACATTGGCATTGTTGCCAGGTTTATCATAGTAAGCCCTCAGGAAGAGAGTAAAGAAAGGGTGCTTCATGAATACAATGAAGAACCTATTCCTGGACGAGTTCTGCAATAATAAACATGATCTGAACAACAACATAGAAAATAGGAATCCTTTGATTCAATACCTCTCGTATTAAACCTACTTGGTGTCAATAACAAGATAGCTTACAGAAGGAAGAATTTCCCCCACTTAAATGGAACATTCTACTTCACCTCCTTCAGTTGTTGTTCCCCCTCCCTCTGCCATGCATGCAGACCTTGCTGGCACACACAGATACAACACTAGCAGGAAAGCAACTTTGAGCGCAGGAGGTGGCCTGGTGTGTGTCATCCGTGAGAGGTGTCAGGTGGCGAGTAAACTCAAGGTCTTATTAAACATGACAGCCTGATCACTTTCATAATTAAATATTTGCATAGTTGTACACTGTTGTTTCATTTATTTACCAAGAAACTTTTAAGATCTGTTTGCCTTGGGAATAATTTCCAAGTGGTATTTTATGCATAATGCACCTTTAACATCAAGAGATGTCGAATAGTGACAGTGAAGAAAAAACCAAAGGCGCTTTAGATATTTAGACTTTATTTTTAATATGAATGGTTAATTGTGTTTTACTTATGTAATCTGTGTTTTTGTGCATATTTTAACTGTAAATCAAGATCACGGCTGAAGATGTTTTACTATGAAAAACGGAACCTGTACCAACTTTTAACATAAATGAATGTTTTTTTAATTTTAAAGAATCGTAAGATTTTAGAATGGTGGAAAGGTAGAACTTCTCTAACTTACAAGATGGAATTTGTTATAGATAATCATTCCACCACAGACCAAGATGAAATGCGTTACTTGTAAAAGACTTTTTATAGACCGTGGCCATGTATTGAAGTGAAACATCGACAATAGCTAGTTCAGAAACAAGAATAGAAGCTTTTGAAATGTGGGTGGTGTTACAGAAGAATGCTAAAGTTCAGACTGTTAGATCGAATCATGATTCAGATTGAATGGATACTGAATTGATTTGGTAAAATTTGACCTGAAGAAGAGAGAGAATAATAGGACACCCAGGACTTGTTTATTTAGTTTATGAGGCAGGTGTAGGCAGAAAGAATAGACCAAAGCTGGAATACAAAAGGCAGATTAGAGTAGATGTAGGATGTAGTAGTTACTTAGATATGAAAAGGTTAGCTCAAGATAGGATAGCATGGAATGCTGCATCAAGACATTCTAAGGACAGTTATAAAAAGCATCAAGAGAAAAGCAGCAACTATGTGCATAATTCATATATCCAAGTTCCTTAGGTAGTACATTGAGTATAGTGTCATATTGATATAGTTGCCAGGTTTACCAGAGTAAGCCTTCAGAAAACACTTTTGTACAATGTGTTAGATAAACTGTCTCTTATCACCACAGTCACATTACTCTGGAGAAGGCAATATGCTCCACTTATGGAGCAAATCAGTGTATATACCATGGCTGGTCCAAATTCTATTCAGCCATGCCCTCAGCCTTGTGTAGATTGAAACCAGGATCCATCATCACTATGGAAACATGAGCTGGGGAGACAGTTCTTGGTTCAATGGATAAAGAATTTTAGGACCTATCTTTTATCAGGGCACAGTTAATGCACAAAGAGAGAGGGATAATATCAAACTATTTTTTGACAAACTGGCTGACACTGGCAGTCGAAATGGATATTTTCAGCAAGATTCTGACACCGAGCATACAGCTAATGACATATTAAACTTAATTGAGGAAACTTTTTTTGAAGACAGTGTACTAGTACGGACGTATGGCCATCACGGTCCCCAGATTTAACTGTTTGTGACTTTTATTTATGGGGGAGCTTAAAAATTAAGTTTATGCAAGAAACCCTCACACTGAGATTTATAACCATTAGGTTTTTCAATCTGTTGAAACTAAGTAATGAATAAATAAAATTTAGAAACTACCTGAAAAAGAAAACATATGATAGAATTATACCTGAAAACAAAAAAAACAAAAACTTCACAAAAAATGCTGGCATGTTTCGTTCTTGAAAGGAAATCATCAGATTCTATCAAAACACACTTGAAAATACTTAGAAATGTGTGAAGATTCATGTTGAAATTCTGTCTGTATCCTTTTATACCTGAAATTTGGAACTTATCTTAATGAAGAGCTCCAACACTTCCTCCCTCCTTACTAGTCTAGCACAGAATACAGGGTGGTGTAATACCGTGAGTCCAGCTGGCTAGTTTGTCAATTAATTTTCAGTTACGTCATGCTCTGGTGAGGTCAACGACACCTTTCGGTTTATTACTATTTTTATTATTACTGCTCCCATAACTATTACTATTATTATTCTTATTATTATTATTATGTAAATTATGTAAGGGATTTTTAATGAGCTTTCAATGGGTTGAATAGTTTACTGGCAATTTTCTGTTCACGTCAATCCCTTTTCTGAAACTGTAATTTTAGTTTTATTATTATTATAATCTTAAATGTAGTTCCTCCCCTCCCCCCCCCCCCAAATGTAAATTTTGATACCTCCTTAGTGCCTATGTATTTCTGTCTATCTTTGATGTGTAAATTTTTTAGATCCGCTTCATATCCTTGAACTGATGTGAATTGACATACACGTGCAGAGATGGCAATCTTCAGAGGTGATGATCATTACTGTGATTCTCAGAAGAGACTGTATAGGGAACGCGAGATCACGGGCAAATAATAACACACAATTTCAAAGAACACAAACATTTTCTATTCCTACAAGTTAACAAAAGAATTACAAACACATAAACAAGTTACTTCTCTTGCAGCATCTTCACAGCTGCTGCTTTTGCTTCATAGAAATCCTTCTCAGAAAACCAAGGTGCTAAAAAATAAAGACATAACTTTGACCCTTCATCAAGGGAAAGTCAATTAGAATGTACTGGTCCTCAGTTCTCTTCACTCAGATGTGCAATTAGGGACAGAAAGAAAGAAGCCAAACGTGGTAACATGCTACGATGGCACAAGTATGGAATTGACGTTGTGAACCAAGTGTCCAGAAAGTATACTAAGAAACCAACTGCACATAAGCGGCCGTTACACACATTCAGTACCATCCTATACTTAGCAAGAATAAACACTTGCATGCTGTATAAGCATGTTACAAATATCAGGATATCATGCCGAAAGTTTCTGCTACAACTTGCTGAGAAACTTAACAAGGTAAACATGCATTAAAAAAATGGACACAAACTGCAGGTGATAATGAACCCCAACCTGACCATAAACACAGGAAATTATATGTTAATTTAAGAAGAACATGAAGGATGTGCACATGTGTGATGCAAGCAGAAAGATTGTCTGTAAGAAATGCACTGGAACAAAGAAAATGATTGTTACCCATGCACAATGTTCGTGAACAGTGAACTTTGAGGGCGATATCCTTCATTCACACACACATATTGAACTTAACCACGTGCTATTCACATAATTGTGTATTAACATGATTGAATAGGCATGGTATAGACTCAGAGAACTAATAAGAAAATCAAGAGCGATTTTTAACTGATTATACCTACATTGATATATCTGCATTTATTGAGTACTCGTATGTCTGAATTTACAATGTACCGGTAATTATATAGTTTAAAATATAGTATAATGATCAAGAAGAGCATTGGAACTAATTTTCAATACTAAAAACAGAAAACCTACCCCATTTCTGTTTTAATGTAATTAATAACCAAATTTAAAAGTATATCTCAAGCTTGGGTCATTTTGACCCCTCCATAATTCAAGGTGGTGGGAGACCATCGTTTTTGTGTTAAATATACCATCGTTTTTGTGTTAAATAAACATATTACATTCATAGCTGAAGAAGCTAAAATAGACCAAAACATGTACTATTAAGTATAACTTGTTGGTACTGAAAGGTGGAAAATGACAAATCCATTTTCTTATGAAGTTATACGGCATGATTTGACTGCTGGATACGGCTTTACTGCTTGAATAGGCATGGTACAGACTCTTGTAAAGAGTACTCAATAAAGACATGTCTTTATGTCGCCAACGTCAGGCGAGGAGCTAATGATTGTCAATGAAATACGATAAGCAGGTGGAAGGAATCTGCTGTCAGGAATTGTCCTGGGATTTGCCAGGAAGTGAAATTATAAACAATAGGAACCTATTCTCAGGACAGTTGACGGAGAGATTCGAACCCACTCATCTTCTGAATGCAGAGAGAGATTGTCCACAACTATAGTCCATCAACCTGTTCCCCATTAAGGATGAAAAATCAGTAATATCTGAAGCCAACTCTTTTCAGTTTTGAGTAAAACATATGGTAACAGTGTTATACTTGGAAAAGTTTAATTAAAGTAGAAGACTGTGAAGAAGATTGCAATCATAAATGTCTTGACTCTTAATGGCAAGACAGAAGAACTAATAGGATACATGGAAAAGAAGGACACTGCATTGTTGGGATTGAGTGCAAACAAGTTGAAAGAGAAGGGACAAAGGAGATTGCTGATTAGGATGATGATGATTATGATGATGATGCTTGTTGATTAAAGGGGCCTAACATCTAGATCATCGGCCCCTAATGCTACGAAATGAGATGAAATGTAATGACAAGTTGAAAGTCAAAAATCTTCCACTGACCACAATGCAAAACGTGAGGACGAAAAATCAATGGATGGATATGAAGTTAAAACAATCAGTGGATCTAACCCAAAAGGCCCCAGATTCCCAGAAACTAATGTTAAATAATAGTATTACTGACCAAGGAACCGAGTCTAAAGCGCAATACTGAACCGATGATGCTTGTAATCGAAACTGGTCCAAAATCCAGGTCATTGGCCCCTCAAAATGGTACTTATCACTAGGAAAATTTAACCATGCTATTTGTCATGTTGCGGTACTAATCAAAAGTAGCATAGACTCGCGGTATTCCACACATTATGGTACTACTCACAGGTAATGAAATTCGCACATGCAACGTAGACCTTTTGTGTTTCGCACACTGCGGCACTATTTACACGCAGTGCAAACCTATACAGGCACCGCAAACCTATGGCGTTCCTCACATAAGTGGACTAACACAGGGACCTGCACTATCCCGCGGTGTTCTTCACATGGTGGGTACTAAGCATAGGCAAGGCAGAACCGTGGTATCGCTAACCCCATGGTGTTAAGCATATAGGGGTACGAATCACAGGCACTGTAAAAGCTGCGAACGTACTCTATTGCTACTAATCACAAACCTATTGGGTACCTCATATAGTGGTACTACGTGCAAGTAAAAGCGACCCACGGCGTTCCCTGCGTGGTGGTACTAATCACAAGGATACCATGGGTGAATTCTTCATCTGCATCCCCCACCCACACAGGGTCAAAAGAGATTGAGGAAGGGGTTTCAGTTGTTTCGGAGTGGAGGTGCAAAACTGCTATAATGGAGTAGGTTTTATCCAAGTATATGCACCTTAGACAGGTGCCGGAATTTAGTCCCACAGGAGTTCTTTTACGTGTCAGTAAATCAAACGACACGAGGCTGACGTATTTGAGAACCTTCAAATATCACCAGACTGAGCCAGGATCGAACCTGCCAAGTTGGGATCAGGAGGCCAGTGCCTCAACCGTCTGAGCCACTCAGCCCGGCTGGTAATATCGAAGATAGTCTAGAGGAGTCCTTGGAGGAACTGGAGAGGTGCATTGAAGATAAAGAAGTGGTGATAATGGAAGACATGAATGCCCACACAGTAACAGCCAGGGAAGGTAAAGAAGAAATAATTGGTCCTTTCAGTTATGGAAATAAAAATGCACAAGGAGAACAATTATTAAATTTTAGTGAGAGGAATGGATTAATAGTAGGCAATACATAGCTCAGAAAAATAACTAGATATGGATGGGGACAAAAGAGTACAAAAACAGTGATTGATCTTATTTTAGCTGAGAGAGAGAGAGAGAGAAATGCAAAGAATTGGAAGATGTGACAGTTATCCCTAGAGAAGATTTTGAAGGAGACCATAAAATTGTAGTAGCTAAATTAAGACTTGGTAAAATGGTGAAATTAAAAGAGACAAAAAGAAAAGAAAAAAAGATACAGAACACAAGAAAACTTCCCAGAAGAACTGAAGAAAACAAATTCCTAAAGGAGAGGCTGACAATGTTGAAGAGGAATGGGCCAAGTTCAAACCAGGAATAGTAAAATGTGCAGAAGACACACAATTATGGTAGAAAATCAGAGAAGGAAAAGGAGACACCCTGGTAGAATAACAAAGTAAGGGGATGCAGTGAAAGAAAAACAAAAAACCTGGAGGAGATGGCTACGAGGCATAAATGCAGAAAGTATGCGTAACGATCATGAAGCAAAGAAAGCATGTTAGAAGATTAAACAGGAAGAGAAACAGAAGTGCTGGGAAAACTTCACCAAAACCTTGTGAGAGGATGTGAAGGAAGGAAGAAGTGTTTTATGGATTGGTTAAAAGCAAAGCAAACAGGAGAGAAGAGACAAAATTTGTAAGGACAGATACAGGACAAATTTTGACGTGAAGAGAGGATATTCTCCAGCAGTGGGAGGAGTATTTTGCTAAATTAATATCAAATTCAGAGCACTGGAGGAAGTGGAGGAACACTGAGAAGAAATGGTAAAAGAAAACCAAACAGAAGATATAACTATGTTGGAAATAGAAGGCACTATAAAGAAAATGAAAAGTGGCAAAACATCAGGTGTTGATGAAGTGGCTACAGAAATGCATTTATTTACCTGAAAGTACACAAGTTTTACACCCAATTAAGTACCTTCTTAACATTCATTATCGATCTATATCTATGAAGTTAAAATTTAACAAAACCAAGTTTAAAAAAAAAATATATTATCATATATGATATAATTTAAAACTTAAAAGAAATTAAAAATGCACTAAGAAATCACATGGTACAAAACAAAAGAAAATACAAAAAACAAACTTAGAACACAAATGAGTACACTGGGAAATATGACCAGAGAGAATTATAAAATATTTACAAATTGTAGCGGCAGGTTTCTAGTTTCTTACTGAATTCATTATCTGATTCAGTGAATATATAGACATCTTCTGTTAGAGTATAATAAAGCGTTGCCATATTTACGAAAGGTGAATTTGATTGATGCAATGTTTTAGACCTTTGAACATTAAATAAATGGCTCCGATGTGATCTTGTCTGCAGAACATGGAATTAAATGCGGTTTAAAAGATCCAAAGAATCAAATCATCCTATTACAATTTTTCCTCAGTATTTCTATAGAAATCAAGGACCGTCTGGTTTTCAATGAAGGAAATTGAAATATATTCCTCAATAACTGGGTTGATGTGTCGAAACGGCAAAAAGTACTAAAAGGTTTGAAATAAAGGTGATGTAGGAAATTATTTTGTACAATTTCAATAGCAATTACTTGTTGCTTTGTATACGGGCTCCAAATTACTGCAGAATATTCCAGTTATCTCCTTACTAAGGTAAGATAATTTATTCAATACAGAGAGCTGGGTAAAAGATCTCTAATTTCTTAACAAAAACCCTAGCATTCGGTTAGCATTATTAGTATTTCTAAAGTTTCAAATAATCAGCAAAAAGTAAACAGAGTGGCAAATATTGTCTGGTAAATCATTAATTAGAATTTAAAACAAGAGGTCCAAGATTAGAACCTTGCAGTACCCCAGGAGGACTGATAAAATTATCTGACAATTTATTGTTAATAGGAACAAACTGCTGTTGATTGACCACATTAACTGGACCAACTATTTACAAAAACCAAATTTATACATTTTCGCAATTAAAATTATATGGTCGGATTTATCAAACGCTTTTTCGAAATCCATATAAACAACATCAGTCCTTCCGTTGGTATTAATGGTATCATGCAAATTATGTGTATAGCCTAAAAGATTGGTGATAACTGATCTGTTGGGTACAAATCCATGCTGAGATTCAGATAACACAATCTTAATATGGTTATAAATCTTATTGAGCAACATACGTTCATCTACAGCTATAGCATTGATAATGCACACTGGATGATAATTCAATTTCAGTACAAAACTGCTTGTCTACCATTTCTCAGGAAAGGATGAAATACCAATGAAAAGATTTACTCCTTGGAAACAACTTGGCGAACAAAATGGAATTCGATGGGGAACTATCAATATTAATGGGGCTTATGGAAGAAAGAAGGTAGAACTGGCTAAGTCAGCAAAGAGGATGCATTTGGATGTGCCAGGAGTAAGTGATATTTGGGTAAGGGGAGATAATGAGGAAGAGAGAGGAGATTATAAAGTGTACTTGACGGGTGTTAGAAAGGGAAGGGCAGAGTCTGGGGTAGAGCTCTTTATCAGGGATACCATTGCATGCAACATAATTTCTGTTAGGCACGTAAATGAGCGAATGATGTGGGAAGATTTGTCAGTGGGAGGAATTAGGACAAGAATTGTGTCCGTGTATTCACCATGTGAGGGTGCAGATGAGGATGAAGTTGACAAGTTTTATGAAGCATTGAGTGACATCATGGTCAGGGTCAACAGCAAGGATAGAATAGTACTAATGGGCAATTTCAATGTGAGAGTTGGGAATAGAACTGAAGGATACGAAAGGGTGATTGGTAAATGTGGGGAAGATATGGAAGCTAATGGGAATGGGAAGCGTTTGCTGGACTTCTGTGCTAGTATGGGTTTAGCTGTTACGAATACATTCTTCAAGCATAAGGCTATTCACCGCTACACATGCGAGGCTAGGGGTACTAGATCCATAATAGACTATATCTTAACAGACTTTGAATTCAGGAAATCTGTTAGGAATGTATGAGTTTTTTGCAGATTTTTCGATGATACAGACCACTATCTGATCTGTAGTGAACTAAGTATCTCTAGGCGTAGGGTAGAGAAAGTGAAATCTGTCTGCAAACGAATAAGGGCAGAAAATCTCCAGGACAAGCAAATTAGACAGAAGTACATGGACATGATTAGTGAGAAGTTTTGAACAGAAGAATGAAAGCAGGTTCAGGATATAGAAAGTGAATGGGTGGCATAGAGGGATGCTGTAGTAGAAACAGCAAGGGAATAACTAGGAACAACTGTGTGTAAAGATGGAAAAAGGCGAACATCTTGGAGGAATGATGAAGTAAGAGCAGATTGTAAACGTAAAAAGAGGGCTTATCAGAAATGGCCCCAAACAAGGGCCGAGGCAGCCAGGGATTTGTATGTAGATGAAAGAAACAGAGGGAAACAAATAGTTGTTGAATCCAAAAAGAAGTCATGCAAAGATTTTGGTAATAACCTGGAAAGGCTAGGTCAAGCAGCAGGGAAACCTTTCTGGACAGTAATAAAGAATCTGAGGAAGGAAGGGAAAAAGGAAATGAACAGTGTTTTGAATAATTCAGGTGAACTCATAACAGATCCCAGGGAAGCACTGGAGAGGTGGAGGGAATATTTTGAACATCTTCTCAATGTAAAAGGAAATCATCATGGTGGTGTTGCAAACAACCAAGCTCATGGGGAGGAGGAAAAGGATGTTGGTGAAATTATGCTTGAGGAAATGGAAAGGATAGTAAATAAACTCCAATGTAATAAGGCAGCAGGAATAGATGAAATTAGACCTGAAATGGTGAAGTACAGTGAGAAGGCAGGGATGAAATGGCTTCATAGAGTAGTAAAATTAGCGTGGAGTGTTGGTAAGGTACCTTCAGATTGGACAAAAGCAATAATTGCACCTATCTATAAGCAAGGGAACAGGAAGGATTGCAACAACTATCAAAGTATCTCATTGATTAGTATACCAGGCAAAGTATTCACTGGCATCTTGGAATGGATGAAAACCAGTATGGTTTCAGACCACAGAGAGGCAGTCACGATCAGATTTTCAGTATGTGCCAGGTAATTGAAAAATGCTACGAGAGGAATAGGCAGTTGTGTTTATGTTTTGTAGATCTAGAGAAAGCATATGACAGGGTACCGAGGGAAAAGATGTTCGCTATACTGGGGGACTATGGAATTAAAGGTAGATTACTAAAATCAATCAAAGGCATTTAAGTTGACAATTGGGCTTCAGTGAGAATTGATGGTAGAATGAGTTCTTTGTTCCAGGTACTTACAGGGATTATACAAGGCTGTAATCTTTCACCTTTGCTGTTTGTAGTTTACATGGATCATCTGCTGAAAGGTATAAAATGGCAGGGAGGGATTCAGTTAGCTGGAAATGTAGTACGGAGTCTGGCTTATGCTGACGACTTAGTCTTAATGGCAGACTGTACCGAAAGCCTGCAGTCTAATATCTTGGAACTTGAAAATACGTGCAATGAGCATGGTATGAAAATTAGCCTCTCAAAGACCAAATTGATATTAGTAGGTAAGAAATTCAACAGAATTGAATGTCAGATTGGTGATACAAAGCTAGAACAGGTCGATAATTTCAAGTATTTAGGTTGTGTGTTGTCCCGGGATGGTAATACAGTAAGCGAGATTGAATCAAGGTGTAGTAAAGCTAATGCAGTGAGCTCGCAGTTGCGATCAGCAGTATTCTGTAAGAAGGAAGTAAGCTCCCAGACGAAACTATCTTCACATCGGTCTGTTTTCAGACCAACTTTGCTTTACAGGAGCGAAAGCTGGGTGGACTGAGGATATCTTATTCATAACTTCGAAGTAACAGACATGAAAGTAGCGAGAATGATTGCTGGTACAAACAGGAGGGAACAATGACAGGAGGGTACTCGGAATGAGGAGATAAAGGCTAATTTAGGAATGAACTCGACGGATGAAGCTGTACGCATAAACCGGCTTCGGTGGTGGGGTCATGTGAGACGAATGGAGGAGGATAGGTTACCTAGGAGAATAATGGACTCTGTTATGGAGGGTAAGAGAAGTAGAGGGAGACCAAGACGACGATGGTTAGACTCTGTTTCTAACAATTTAAAGATAAGAGGTATATAACTAAATGAGGCCACAACACTAGTTGCAAATCGAGGATTGTGGCGACGTTTAGTAAATTCTGAGAGGCTTGCAGACTGAACGCTGAAAGGCATAACAGTCTATAATGATAATGTATGTATGTATGTATGTATGTATGTATGTATGTATGTATGTATGTATGTATGTTAATTGATTCACCAACAAATCGGCACAAGCCCTAATTATATATGGTGGTATGCCATCAGGACCACTCGATCTTTTAGGTTTTAGTTTACCATTAATAGCCTTTTTCACCTCTTAAAGAGATATCTCAATGACATGCAGTATCTCAACAGAGGGAAACTGGGGAATGTCATCCAAAGCCAAATTATCCAACATGTAATTAAAATATGATCTGATGTAAACTGACAAAAAATACGGAGCAAAACCGTGAATAACATCATCGCCCTCGTAGCTCTCACCATTATACTCAAACATAGTTCCCCCTGATCTCGTGAATTGCTTACTTTTAACGTGCCTCCAGAAATGTGTTATATTACATTTTAAAGTAACCACTAGTTCATTGGTGTAATCTCGATACGCAGATTTTATTTTTACTTTCAATTCAGATCTGAGGTGTTTGAACCGATCATCATAGTACCTGGAGAACTTAATCTTTTGGCAAATTTCCTTTTTTTAAATTATAATTATTATTTTTTAACGATATCATGATTAAACCAGACATGAAATTTTTACTTTTAAATGATATGACCCTTAGGTATGCAATTATCAAAGCATCTATATATTGACGAGTAGAAGAAATCCATAGTCTGATCAACGTTCTGATGCGTATACAATGGGTTCCAATCAATATCTGTTAACTCACAGTATAGTTGTAGAAAATCAGCCTTCTTGAAATCATAGTATTCTCAATTTTTTTTTTGGTAATGAAGACCTCTTTACTGGAGGCAATGATAAACTGAGTGGGGGGGGCGATATAAATCTTCAGATGTAAAATTAAATTCCTCACGTTCCACGCCACCTCTATGAAACTGGCCAGTACAAGATCCAACATCCTAGAATTGTAATTAAGAATATTATTGTATGACGTCAAACCTAAATATATCAATTATGCCTTTGCTGACAGGACCTAGTGTTTACACTGCACTAAGTCTTCTGGTATGGGCTAGAGCAATTTTGTTACTTTCATGGATCTGTCTGTCTGTCTTTGTCTTATCCTTGGCTTTGAAAATATGAAAGTGACTGCGGTATGAGCGATGCTAGTAATGCCTTTCCTTACGCAGCCAGTCCCTGCTAGAAATGGTGGGAAACTGTTGCTCATAGGGTCGGTTGGTGCATGCATTTCAGTGGGCTTGGCAGACTGATATGTAATAGCAACTTCTGGCTCGTTGAGGAAAGCAACGGGAAACTACCTCACTCTTCATTTCCCTAGTACGCCTCTTCAGTGATGCCTAGGCCATCTATGACAGCTCATGGTGGAACTGTTGAGGATCCAACCAGTCTTCGGGCTGATGACTAAACATACACATACATGATATCAATTGACCCAATCTTTTACCAGTCACAGTTCCTTCTGTAAAAGAATAACCAGCACCATTTATTTCAAGAAGATTTAAATCACCCACGATAACACAGTCCAAACTTATAAGATTGTCAGTGCTTTCTAAATAACCAAAGTAGTCCTGATACATCGTTAAAAGATGATGGAGTAATGTATACAGCATTTATAAATAACTTCCTATTATTATTATTATTATTATTATTATTTGAGATACAAATAGTAAGTGATTCACAATGCTGTTTAGAGTACAGTAAAACCCTGTTAAGGGCCTGTACTACGACAGCCAGATAAAAGTGCGGTATAAATTTATTTGGCAGTTTGGACATTTATCTGGAAGTTCGGTTGAAACCGCGTACTACGACTTTCGTTTATGTGCAATCTGGGAAAATATTCTCGAGTATAGCTATGCCGAAGTTGGAGAGGCTGTTAACGCTCTTATCTGGGACTTAAATCTTATCGGGGACTCTACTGTAAAGAATCAAGATGGCTACCAATGAAGATGAATTTACATCTGCACGATGCTGTGCGAAATTAAGTTGTTACAATGTAATTTATGTATATATTTATAAAGTATGTCATACTTCCTGTCCAGCTATCACAAAATTCTTAAAAATTTCCCAAGCTAGCAAGTTGTTGCTACTGACTATATCAGTTATACACAAGCAAACAACTGAAAGCTTCATGGGTAGCCGTGGTCGTTAGGGCATCAAAGTTTGCTGTTTAGCAGTTTTTCGTGGGTTCGAGTCCCAATAGTCTAACATTTTTTTACCTTGTAAATGGCAGTCGGTAGGGTACTAGAGGTGATAGTACACATTTCCTAATCATTAAAATGCATGTCAAAAGCGTGGGTTCTATTCCAAATCTATCCGCGACGCACATATGGAGTAAAGGTATATGACGTTGTTCATGGCGATTCGTCCGCCGAATGAGGATGTTAAGGAGGTTATATTTATTTTACTTCATAACAACTTGCTACAAAAGTATTTACGCTAAAGTGAGAAAAATGCTTGCCACTTACTATTCTCACATTGTACTGAAAAGAAAGAAACTAACTACTTATTCAATGAGCAAACAATGAATTGAATTAATAATAAAATTAATGATCCCACGCTGCATCAGTGGCATTACTTACGAATATAAACTTGACTTTCGTCTTAATGCGTAACCTCGTAAATAGTACTAGACAAAAAAGATACATAACCTGAACCTTAACTGTTGCGTCCAGGTTACATTTTCAGTCTTTTTTTTTTTTCCTATAACAGTTTCAGTTTCGTTATACAGTTAATTTTAACATTTCTTCGTATGTGTATATTTCAGTCCTAATTCTGTTTTTTGACCTGGACTTCCACATTATAGCTTAATAAGAGTCTGATATTGGATTCTAGTAATACAATTTCAAAAGGAATAGAGCTAAACAAATATAAACACCAGGGAACACGTATACCACCACGCTAAATTTCACTATATTTTCAGTAACCTTATTTTTTTTTTATTTTTTTTTTTTTGCTATGGGCTTTACGTCGCACCGACACAGATAGGTCTTATGGCGACGATGGGATGGGAAAGGCCTAGGAGTTGGAAGGAAGCGGCCATGGCCTTAATTAAGGTACAGCCCCAGCATTTGCCTGGTGTGAAAATGGGAAACCACGGAAAACCATCTTCAGGGCTGCCGATAGTGGGATTCGAACCTACTATCTCCCGGATGCAAGCTCACAGCCGCGCCCCTCTACGCGCACGGCCAACTCGCCCGGTAGTAACCTTATTACCAACCCAATAAAAATGTTACTGCATCTTCCGCATTACAATACCGTCGTTAAAATCCGTTGGTAGTACGCAAGAAAATATTTAACTTCTAGTTTGCAAAACTGCAGCCTACATATCTGGCTGTTTATCTGACAGTCGTAGTACAGGCCCTAAGACGTTTCTGCAGAGGACAAGGAAAAAGAACGTGTTAAGCGAGAAAACGTACTAATGAATACACATATAAAAACTATCCAACAGGGACATGGAAACACTAGCTACGATTTTTTCTGACCTGACTGCATTTTACGTCGTTTATCTGCGGGTACGATGAAAACTCTTATATACCATGTCTAAAGATGAGAGAAGGTGTAAAAAAAAAAATTTTTTTTTTTTTGAAAAATCACAAAAACAAATATGAAAACCTTTCTGCTGGGGATTATAAAATAACAAAGGTGCACTGATAGGTGTGAAAAACACCAGACAACAAAAATATGAAAACATTTGTATGGGGGCCAATAAAAATATCAAAGTATTATTGCAGATTACATTCTTTCTAGAAACAAAAGTTAGAAGTTTTTTACTTTCGAGCAGTGAGTTATTAAACATTATTTCCACACTCTTTGACAATGAATTGAAGGTCACATTTAACCAAGTGCAACTGTAACTTTGGCTGCCATTTTAAAATCGACAAAACTTTGATTCGATAAACTCAAATGATCGGGTCGAAACTCGAAGGTGCGAGTTTCAACATTCGTGCTACCTCTGCATGCTTAAAGATGCGGGTGGCAGTCCACCTTCTGATAGAGTTTAATTATGTCCTCATTAGTAAGGAATTTCAGGACTTCTTCTGAATCCACAAATAAGCTGTCACAAGGAAATATGCACCACGCTAGTCAACTTCATACGGTTATGTTCCTAATCGAGATGTAGCTTATCAGGCGCTACCCTTCACTGTACCACCCAACACAAAATAAATTCCTGCGGCTAACTGCTCGCTCCCAGAAGGTGCAACTTAGCCTATGAAGTTCAGAAATTCCAGGCCTTTTTGCATTATCAAGCAACTTTAGCGAGGGCTCTTTCTTACCAGAGTGGAAAATCATGTTCCTTTCACAAGGAATGACAAATAACATTTTCAGGGCTAGGAAAAATGTAATCGTTCTAAGCGGTCATAGCAAAAATTTGTGATGCGATAAGTGAGGCATAGATTCAATATGATGAGAATCGGGACTTCAAATTTACAACGTATTAAACGGGAAAATGTGTTAATGAGGAATGCACCAACAAAGTTTAACTGTAATTGGATAATAGTTTCGCCTTGAAACTCTTTTTGATGGCAATCAGGGCTCCCCCTGCCCCACTCCTTACTGGTTACTAAAGGATCTCTGTCATTTCTGAACACTAAATATCTACTGCCAAATAATTCACTATCATACACACTATTTGATAGAGAAGTCCCAGTCAGTACAACAATATTGTATGAAGAGCACAGAGATTTTTGATAAATATGTCAACCTTAGTTTTGTCCTCTTACATTTTGATCATCATCATCATCATCATCATCATCATTTCCCTTTATCCAGCTGTAGCCGGGTAGGGGCAAATATGGTTCCTCTCCACTTTCTTCGGTCTTTCCACCACTCCTCCTCCAACACTGTGTCCCAGTCCATGAAAAATCAAAGTTTAAAGTAAAAACATTACGATGAAAAAATTACAATTCATCCAAATCTTCCTCACAACGAATAGCATGCACTTGACTTCCATCAGTCTTCCTCATCAAAATTTTTCCACTCCTGTTCACCCACAGATACTTTTGCTTAAGTGAATAGAACTCGCCTATTAGGAAGCTAATGACTATATATAGGACTAGGGACGGGAAGACCAAGATGAGTTGTGGACAATTTCTGATTGATCTTACGTTTTTCTAAGATCTGTTCCTTATATCATCTAACAAATTTTACAGTAATGCCACGAGTTAGACAATTATTAACTTTTCCAGCCTGTGACACGCAACAATCATATCGTCTTATAACTACAGCTAGTGCCTTGGAGACACTGATAACCGTCTGACATTTTCATTTGGAACTTCTGGAACACCGTATATTTAGAGTCTGTTAATCCTGATCACACCCGATTTTAAGTTCACTAACTGCTTTTGCAAGCCGATTGTTTTCAGATAGTAAGTTACCAATAATATTTTGCTGTAGATTAATTATTGCATGCTGATTATCCAGAATTTTTTGTGCTCATCCAGCCTTTCATGACACACATCAATCAATTTACCTAACTGTTTTTCTATTTCACTAATTGTTTTCTTCAGTGTAGCCAGATCTTTAGTTAAAGTTAGCAGCAGTTTATAAATGTCCCCAACGGAAGATGCTGACACAAGTGACTGCGCTTCTTCTTGCATGCTCCTACGCTGCTGTGAGTTGCAATGGTCACATCTCCAAGTCTGACCCCGGGATTTCAAAAATTCTACATTTTGATCATTAAGGTTCACACACTTACTGTGAAACTAACTGCTACAGGTGTTACACTCAATTTTACATGCTATGTCCTGCCTAGGTACCGCTTTCCCACACTTGGCACAGGTACTCATCTGTTCTTTAATGTAAAATTAACAGATAGGCAAGCGATGTGAGTAGTGTGCTGTGACCCCGGTACCACACTTTCACCTTGACTCGACATATCGAAGGAACCAAAACAGTACATGGAAGTGTCGCGACCGCTCAAAAGCACATTTAACTGATGCCTTTGTTTACATACATTTGGCAAAAATTATCACAAATTTAACACTAACAGAATCTGGGGGTCCAGGTTCTAATCACTAAACTTACATTATTTTATAAAGTAACTCACAGTTACTGGAGCAATATTCACACACAACCAACCATTGCCAACTTAACATAACTTATGATAAAAGCAGCAGGACCAGTAGGGTTACATTGGATATATAGACTATTTCAAGTGATGAAAATGAAAATGAAGTACCAGACGATTGGAGGAGGGGTCTGATAATCCCAGTATTCAAGAAGGGTGATAAAGAATGTAGCAATTATAGGGGAATCGCCTGCATTTCACATGTAGCAAAAATCTTTGAGGATAATAGAGGAAAGACTAAGGACGAAAGTAGAAACTGAAATGGAGGAAGAGCAATATGGATTTAGAAGAGAGAGACCAACTTTTAATCTAAGTTTTGCATTAAGGAACATGATGGAGAAGAGATGGGAGTTCAGGAAGGATTTAGTGATGACATTTATAGATATTGAGAAGGCACGATAGTGCATCATTGCCAACTGGTCTGGGATGCACTGATAAAAAAAAAAAAAAGGAAGGTGGGCAGAGCAGAAGTACAAATGATCAAAGCCATGTATGAAATGTGCGTAAGTAGTGTGAAGACTAAGATCGGAAAAACAAACCAGTTCAATGTGGAAACATGACTTCGACAAGGAAGTGTAACAAGGAAGTGTTATTATCCTCTCTACTCCTCATCACAGTTGTGGATGAAATCCACAGGAGTGTACAGCAAATAATGGGAAGCAAAGTGACAAAGGCCGCATAGTAATAAGGGGAAAAGATTAAATGGAAGTACAAGAACAAGTTACCGGTACTGCATGGAATGGGAGATAGAGTAATATGGGATGAAAATAAGTGTGGGGAAGAGTAAGACAGTAGTGATGAGGAGAGATAATAAGGAAAGAAGAGAGAATATTGAAGTAAATTGAAGACAATTAGAAGTTGTGAAAAGCTTCAAATATTTCGGGAGTATACTAGCAGAAGATGGGAAAATAAATTAAGTTGGAAGGAGAATCCAATAAAGCCAATGGGTTTTAGCAATGTGTGAGAGGTATAATGTGGAATTAGGACGTCCCAGAGTAATGCAAAATGTTCTGTACTCAATGTTTTACGTACTAATATTGACATACATGGCAGGCACATGGACAACACTAACAAAATGTGATGAAAGCAGAATCCAAGCAGCCAAGATAAAATTCTTTACAGGAATAATTGGAACGACACAAAGGGATAAAATCAGAAACATAGAAATCAGAGAGAGCTTTGGATTCCCTAAACTGCAAGACAAGATTGAGGCCAGTAAGCTGAAATGGTATGGACACATGAGAGTGGAAGAGGATAGAGCACCAAAGCAAGTACAGTAGAACCCTGTTTATCCAAAATAAAGGGGACGGAGCTTCTTCGGATGACACTTTTTTGGATGACACATGGTAAATATTTTTGTAAGTTTAATGTTGAAATAAAAATGCATAAACTCTGTTAAGCAAAGGTGTATACTGTACATTAACATTAAAATGTACACAATGTCACTCATTGTTTAAAATCAGTGTATTCTTCTTATTTTCTTGGTGCAGCGCTGTTGTGCAGCTATGTCATGCCACCGTTTAATCAACAATACATCAGCTAGTGTAGGTTCATTGCTTTGTTCAACAAAGCACTAAGCAATCTGAAATAATAAAACATTGTTTAGTTACTACTGAACTGAATACTGTATACAGTAATTTTATTACAGTACTGTAATTAAAGCGGGTGGTAATGTATTTTAATAAAAATTCAAAATCAATCTTACCTCCAATGCATTAAATCCATCACCTAGTGTAGCTCGACTCTCAGAACTGCTATTGTCAAGGTTAGAGTCGTCTACATAATCTTCATGACGAATAATAACAACAACAACAATAATAATAATAATAATCCTTGCTTGTTCAAGAAAAAGTGTATCGTGGAACGAACTAGAGAGTAAGAAACTAATTTGTTTTATGCTACATGTGCATTCTGGCATAAGTCATAATATAAAAATAGGGTTTACCTAATAGCTCTCAGCACATATCGACGG
This sequence comes from Anabrus simplex, assembly GCF_040414725.1. Taxonomy (NCBI): domain Eukaryota; kingdom Metazoa; phylum Arthropoda; class Insecta; order Orthoptera; family Tettigoniidae; genus Anabrus; species Anabrus simplex. Next base: position 1,519,517,030 of record NC_090265.1, on the reverse strand, counting down.
CTAAGAACGAGAGGATAAAAACAAAATGTTAAAATACAATTTTCCTGGAGCATTTCGGTTAAACCGGGTTCTGGTTAAGCGAAGTTCAGTTGAGCGGGGCTCTACTGTATTTATGAAGAAAATAATAGGAGGAAGACAATGGGGGAAGGCCCAGAAAGAGGTGGACAGATACGGTGGAAAAGAGTATAGAAAAGAGAGTAGTAAAAATATTCAAGGAAGGGAGGGAGTGGTGGAGAGAAAGAAAACTGTCGATGTCCTTGACTCACAACCCAACCCAGACTACTAGAAATGGGAAATAAAGAATAATGAAGAACCTCACAGTAAAAATAAGAAATAATAAAAATATACGACATCGCCGTTGACCAAAAAAAGAGTTTCGAAATATTCTTATTTTGAAATAGTAACGAAATGTATTTACATCCCCGTGTTACAATTTGGGTCGAGTATGATGCCTTGAAACAGGGGTTGAAGCACAAGGATATACACTGACTGAGCAAATGTCCTGGGATAGCGGAGCACTGATGCGCAGGTGTGTTGTCTGCGCACCATACGCCCCCTGTGCCAGCGGCAGTTATATAGGAGACCTTGTAAGCAGTGGCTGTGCATGCGACAGGTGTAACATGGAACGTCGTCGTGTGCTGACACCGTTCGAACGGGGTATGGTGGTCGGTGCCCGACGGATGGGAAGTGCGATTTCGGAAGTGGTCTTGCTTCGGACTTGAAGAGGCTACATCGTAAAAACGATTGAATATGGCTGATAGTGATAGTGATGTCTTTTCCAAACTCCCATCTTCTCTCCATCATATGTCTTCATGTAAAGATCAGGTCAAAGATCTGTCTTTCTTTAAACTATACTGTTGTTCTTCCATAGCTTCCTCCTCTGTTTTCCTTCCAATTCTCTCTCGAATATCTTGGCTACATCGGCAATAAGGGTGATCCCTCTGTAGTTTTTACATTCATTTATATCACGTTTTTAAAATATTGGGATAATTCAACCCTTTTCCCCCCACTCTTCTGGGATCTCTTCCTCCAGATTATTCCAAATAATCTATACAGGCACTGTAGCCCTATTGGTTCTGCTGCTTCTATCATTTCCGTAGTTACCTCATCCACTCCTGCTGCTTCACCACTCTTCATCCTTCATATGGCTTCCTCTATTTCTAACATCGATATCTCCTTTTCTTGCTCTTCTTCTTTCCCCATTGTTTCTTCTTGCTCCTTCTCTTCTACCAGTACTCTGTATTTAATATTTAGTAATTCTCAGAAGTCTTCTTCCCTTCTTTTCAGCATGTCATCTCTTTGCATCAATATCTGCCCTGATTCAGTTTTTACAAATTTTGTATCTCCCCCATTTCATAAACTATTCTTCACCAAACCATACAAAACATTTTTACTTCCCTTTATCTCCTGTAAAGTTTCTGTAAAACTTTTCTCAGCCCTTCTGTTTCTCTTCTTGTACTATTTTCTTACATACCTTTTCAGCTTCTTTATATTTCTGTCAATTCTCTGTACAAATGCTGCCTATCCACTTCCTCCAAGCCATTTGTTTCTCTTTAACTGCTTCCTTTACCCTGCTGTTCCACCAAGGAGTCTCCTTTTCCCTTTTCCTCTCTGACAGTCTTCCACAGGTTTTTTCTGCACACTTTACAAAACCATTTCTGAAACATGTCCATTCCTCTTTCACATTGTTCACGTCATCTTTGGGAATTTCTTTCTTCAGATCCTCTTCAAACTTTTCCCTTATTTCTTTCTCTTTTAACTTCTATCCCTTCATTTTTCCTTTCCCTTTTTACTATTAACTTTGTTATTTTACCAAGTCTTAATTTGGCTACCACCAATTTATGGTCTCCTTCGAAATCTGCTCTTGGCATTGCTGTCACATCTTTCAAATGTCTACAATTCTCCTCCTCCACCAGAACAAAATCAATCATTGTCTTTGTCTTTCTATCTCCCAAACCACATCCAGTTACATACCTGCCAACTTTTAGAAACCAAAAATAGGAAGATTCTTTAAATTCTTGGATTCATCACATATATTCCACCACGGTCTAGGTGAAAAAAGGTCAGGATAAAAGGCATACTTATCTACAGTTAAAATGCAAATTGACCATTAAATTTAAAATCTTAAACTAAGAAAACATAAAAATGGTTACAAGAAAATTACCAAATCATTCTCATTTATGACACTTATACGAATAATAATGTTTATGTCACACCGACACATGCAACAAAATGCATAATATCGTATTTTCTCGTGCAATTAACGCACTTTTTTGATAAAAAATACAGGCGAAAACTTCAGATGCGTAAACATTCAAGGAATTCAGATATTTACAAATTATTTACAATTCATTTACATTTAAAATATACATCAAATATAATATAAACACAATTGATTCAACTCATTTGCAATTATCGTCATTTGGCGTAATTTTCCAGCGTGAGATTTTTTCTGAAAAGTCAAGTAGGGTACATGAGGAAAGTCCGTAAGTTAGAGACGTGGGTTTGAAGTACTGACACTGGAAAATATACTTCCCATTACGAGCTGAGAACACGACCTGAAGTGAAATAAACATGAACTAAGAAAAGTACAATTCATGTAATGTCATAACAATGCCATACCGGCCAAAAAAGAAAACTGTCCAACATGATAAGGGCCAGCATCGAAGGAGGGACCCTGTGACATATCTAATCTCGTACGAGTGACGTGTCCATCCACCCTTTTTCTTGAATACAAACTTGTATCACCCACGGAAATTTTGCTTTAGGCATTGTTTTTCATTTTAGAACAATGTAAGGTGCAAGCTTTCTGCCATCAGCTGTTACAGCAAGCACTGCAGTAATTACATCGTTTTTTTGCTACCGGTAGCGTGTACGATAAAACTGTATGTTCCTTTCTTATCAATTGTTTGACTTTGTGGCAAATGGAAACTGATTAGCGTTTGACCTAAGGTTCCTATAAAGAAGATCAAATATTATTATCATTTAGACTTTCACGGCCCGTGTAACTATTCATGAGTTCTATTTTTGGGCTTATGCCGTGTAAATAATTATAAAACACACTCAACGTTTCAAAAGGAACCTTGCCTTTCTTCATCAGGAGACCAAAGAGAAGAGAAACGACGCACTGATGGTTGCTAGGAGAAAGCAACAAGGAAGCTACAAATGGTGCACCATTTGTAGCTTCCTTGTTGCTTTCTCCTAGCAACCATCAGTGCGTCGTTTCTCTTCTCTTTGGTCTCCTGATGAAGAAAGGCAAGGTTCCTTTTGAAACGTTGAGTGTGTTTTATAATTATTTACACGGCATAAGCCCAAAAATAGAACTCATGAAAGATCAAATATTCCTTCACTTTACGCTTCTCAATCACAAAGTAATGAAAATGGTTGAAATCGCTCTTCATTTTTTGGCATAATGTTGTTCTTTGTTGTTTCATTTCTCTTCATAAAATTAACCAAGCCTCAGCTAACCTTCAAATCCAAAACACTGATTCCAAGTACAGCGGCTATATCTCATTCTTTAAAATACAGCATTTCGTGAGAAATGGCTTATCCAACATTGCATAACATCATATTTAAGCAGATCCTCCTCTACTTGCAGAAACCTGCCGCTTTTTGGTCTGCGAAATGCTTTGCGAGACTTGTTTGCCTCTTGAAGTGCACTTCTGTTACCGTGGTAGCGCACGTTTCATTTGGACACTGAATACTTACTGCCCGCTGCCCTATTCCCAAATGTTCCGGAAACTGATCACCGAGAGTTCGTATGATTCAGTAGTACTAGAATACTGTGGACTGACAAACATTTTGAGATCACAGAATGTCCCGTACCTGAAACGCTTGTAAAACAAGTGCAGTGGGATTTCTTACCGGCTAATAACAGCACGTTGCCCTGTATTTGGAATGCCAACTTTCGCAATAGGAAGCCTGCTACTAGAGTAATTGACATCTTTATATCGGAACGCATACAGAGCTGCATGATGTCGAAGTTGTGGGTGCGTCAAATACGTGAACATTCGTTTTCCCCACTTTGGACCCAAAAATATTGGGATGCGTAAATTATGCAAGGGCGTTAATTACGCAAGAAAATACAGTAGTTTCCTTTATCAGATGGTAAAATGAACAGAAATTTATAGGTAACACTTGGAGATAACGTTTGTTATATTTTTTGGCGATAACGAGAAAAGAAAATACCAGAAACTGTGACCGACACAACCCCCTTAAAAACATTCAACTCATTAAAATTATGCAGTTAAATACACAAATCTACCACATGTAAAACAATTCAATATGTCCCATACATTATTAACATACGACTTTGACAGAAGGGGTAAAGCACAGAAATGCAAGGAAAAAATACGTGGCCTACAAATCCGACGAAACTACGCACAGAAACTATGTTAATAGAGCGCGAACAACACAATAAAATAATTCTTTCGTCCCGATTAACTGTGTCGCTAGCTCGCGCTAGCCTCTCTTGCTTGCCACCCTGAACCCCCAGCTGTATAAAGAGCACACGCTGCTGTGGTAAGCCGGAAACACGATACACAAAGGCGACGGATAACACACTCACTAAATAAAGCATCAAGTACATATGCTTGAAAATGAGGTTTCGTAAATTCAAACACATAAGAGTACAGTGGAACGTCGATTCTCCGTTTTTCGAGGGACCGTGAAAATAAAACGTACCATGCGGGAAAACGGAAAATCCGGGAATGAATGAAAACCATCAACAATTTGGCTAAACATCAACAACATGAAATATGTATAATTATAATCTTACAAAAACTTCTAAACCAAACCAAACTACAGCCCCAATGGGACTTTGCCTGCCAAGCGACTGTTGCTCAGCCCGAAGGCCTGCAGATTACGAGGTGATACATGGTCAGTGTGACGAATCCTCTCGGCCGATATTCCTGGCTCTCTAGATCGGGGTCGCCATCTCACCATTAGATAGCTCCTCAATTAAAGGTAATCACGAAGGCCGAGTGGACCTGGAACCAGACTTGTATCCAGGTAAAACTGCCTGACCTGGTCGGAATCAAACCCGCGCACTCTGGATGAGAGGCAGGCATGTTAGACTGCGAAACCGCATTAATTACTGGTACACGAGTTCAAAATGTCGATACTTTATATTCAATTTTACGGGGGAGTTTTCGTCAGTTTCCCGTGAAAACTTCTTTCAGTTCAGCAACTTTGATTAGCCAAACACTTTGATAAATCTAATAACGAAAAGCCAAACGACAATCGACCACAAATAGTTTATAATTCTCTCATCTAATAAAATAAAGCACATTAGATACAAAAGCGCCCAACATGATAGCAAAATCCCTTCTTTTCTTAATCTTTCATTGTAATTTGGTCTCCGGTATACTGTTTGTAGTCAGTTCCTGGAAATCTTGTACCGTTACCGCATAAATTAGGCCTACATCGACTTTTAAAGGTTATGTTGAACTCGTAAACATGGCTTCGAAAGTAAGTATCAATTCTCAAAAGTTCTCGAATGCATTATATTCAATTCTGCCTGTCACTAATCCAATCAAATTGGAAAGATAAAAGAAATATCATCAAAACTTCAGAAATTACGGTTATTTTTGACCTTGAGGTCATCAGGAAAGCGTGCTCGCTGCACATGTCACTACGAGTTGGAAATGATACAAACCATTTAAATGTACTCGTAATGTGCGCCAATAAAACAACTGCGGTTTTTGGCATTTTAACACGAGAACTTAAAATTTCCAGTCTTACATTAGGACCTAAACAGTAATAGGCAATCCCAAGACCTCCCATGACTTTCTTTTTTAATGTAGGGTGCAACATCTGTTCTGGTCTCGCTAACATAATCGCGTACGGTAACATTAAAATACAAAATTTGTGTTAAGGAGCAGTTTTGATTCCTGCCTGCTCAGTAGTACGATCGAAAAAATTTTAAAATATAAACATCTAACCATGGACATAATATGGACGCTTTATAAGTGCGAACATTTGACGAAACTCGTTCCGTCTTCAAGCAGAGCTGTCGAAATGCGCCGTGTCTCCTTACATTTCTTGTTACCACTCTCTGCTCTATGATTTTCCGAGATTCTCTAAAAAATACCTCCGAATGCGATGCTAAGATGGTCCCTTATGCAAGTTCACCGCCGATCGCTTTTCCAGTACCGATACATTACTTGCTCTAATTATCGCAATGACGGGGCGTAAACGCCAAGATCCATACGTATGCCATAGCCATCCTTTCGCGAGATACAGTTTATTAAAAACGATTGATCGAGGATTTAGCATTGATGGGACTGGAATTTCCGGAGGGTTGATCCGGGAAATCGTTTATTCGAGGAACGGCTAATGCGGGATTTTTACAACGTGATTTAATTACGATGCTCGCGGGACCACGTAATTTGAACACATATTCCGGGAAACTTAGTTTCTGGGAACGGATAATTGAGGTTTCACTGTACTGGCCGTATTAGAGGTTATATTGGTCAAAAATAGGTAGACGTAAAAATAAATCAGAAAATCGGAAGAAGACTTAAAAACCGAAAAACTTCCAGGTAAATCAGAAGGGTTGGCAGGTATGTAGTTATTTTTTTAAGTTCTTTTTCCTAAACCACATTTTGCCAACAATTAATCCATTCCTTCTACAAAAATCTACTACCAAATCTCCATCTTGGTTTCCATAACTATAGGGCCCAATTATCTCTTCTCTTCCCTGTGTGTTCCAACATGTGCATTCATGTCTCCCGTTATTATAACCTCTTTGTCTTCAATACAACTTTCCAGTTCTTCTAGAAACTCTTCTAAACATTCATCTGCATTCCCCAATTGGGCTGTATGAAATCCTTGATTCCACTCTCAAGTCCAAGTCTAACTTGAATTATCCTGTCACTGATCTGGTCAATTTTGTCCACATATTGCGCTAGGTCTTCTCTCAATGTAACACCAACCCCATTTGTTGCTATCTTTCCTCCACTCCAATATAATCTATACCCTTTCTTTGATTCTTTTTTAACTTTTCCCTTCCATTTCGTCTCGCCCAATCCCATCATTGCTACGTCTTTCTTCTCCATATACTCTATCAGTTCTTCTACCTTGCCATTCAAAGTCATGACAATGATGATACCAATTCTTGCGATGTCTGGTTGGGCTACATGCTAGTACCAGCAGTAAATTTAAAAGGCCATTAACATCAACAGCATTGATCTTCTTAAAAATATAAAAACTGGTATAAATATCTGGGATCAGTCATTGTTTCAGATTGTAATACACTACCAGATACAAGGAATAGAGTGAACACTGCCTGGATGAAGTGACACCAAGTTATGGGAGTTCCTTTGACTAGGAGATCCTGGTGTACTAATGGTCGTCTTGCAGCACTACATGGGCGGAAACCAGGCAAGTCACAGAAAGACATGAACAACATCTCTGTGTCATGAAATAAGGATGCTTCAATGGCCTCTGGGACTAAGTAAATTGGACCAAGTAAGGAACCAGGATGTCAGAGTGGAATTTGGAGTGGCTCCAATTACTGACAAAATGCGGGAGACTCGTCTGATGATATGGCCATGTATGGTACAGCTGTAGTACCTCAGTTGTGAAGATGGCAGTAGATTTAAACCCCGAGGGCTGTCGACCACTAGGGACGGCCACGGAAGAGATGGCTCGACACACCACGGGAAGACGTGCTGAACGGGCATTACTCCAGTTGACGTCAAGGACTGGAAGTGATGGAAAGTAAAGTCCAGAAAAGTGGATCTGTAATTACCTGGGATAAACATTAGGGAGAAGAAGAATGCTAGAATGTTGCCATCGGCGCATACATCGAGGAGATCACCACCACCACCACCACCACCACCACCACTTCTCACTGGATCATGGAGTTTACCTAGCCATAGAACTTTGTGTTAGAATGGTTTTTGACCGATTCACACTAACAAAGACTCAAGGACTGCATCACTGGTATCAACTCCTTCGCTAAGGTGATTTACGACTAGTTTTCACTGCTGAATTTCAAGTTTAAGTCTGCAGCAATCCATGTGAAATTTGTGCTGGACAAGAGGAGGCAGAGCAGGTTTATATGAACCTTCCCCATTGTTTGAGAATATCATTAAATACAACCACACATTCATTTTAACTACTTTTGGTCTTATGTTGCATTCTAATTACTTCAGATATACAGTATATGGAAACAAACATTTATTCTGCTATGCAACACTGGATTTCTAAAACAATTTTAGCCAATGTATTACTAGAGGGCCTATAACAGATATAGTTAATAATAGTTAATAAATACTTGCAACTCTTAGAAGACCACCACAGAGAAACACTCATAATAGGAATTTATACGCGTAGTAGAACTTGCGATAGTACAAATATTACACCCTCACACTATATGTAGAAGTGATAGATATTACTGACAGTATTCAATTTATTATTTTTATTATTATTATTATTATTATTTCAGTTGTATATTTTGTCATTAACTCTTACAGTGCCAAGATGCCGATGCATCGGCACGTACATTCTGTACGAAAAATGCCAGGATGCCGATTCCATCGGCACCCTCTTATAAGTGGTGTAGTTATGTAGTAAGGCACTAGATTGTGTCACAAATCAAGTAGAAAGAAGGTAGAATGTTTGTAATTCCTACTTATGTCATTAGATGGCACTGACATAGTTTCATTTTTGCTAATTTACTCGTCGATTGCGAGTGTATGATCTGTGAGCGCTTGACATCTACGATCCAATATGGCAACCTCCTTGTTTGTTTATGTCCGCTTGTTGTGACTTGTTTTAAATAATTTTACGTTCTAATTGACGCATTTGAGTTATTTATCGTAATATATTAATTTTGTTATTATCTCTACTGCAGTTATAATTACCTAGCAATTTATTTAGGTCGTAGTCAAGTTGTAAATAGTACAATTATCACAACAAGGCATGTCGTCACGTAGGCCTAATTCGGGAGAAGAAATTGAGGAACTTTTGGGTTGCTTTGAAGATGTAAGCGACTCTAATTTTATCGAAAGTGTTGATTATGATATTTTCGGGGTCTTCGGGTAGCGCACCACAGAATGATGGAGCCGTGCTGTTGGCTAATGGGCTTACAACATTTCGTGCAATGTCAAAGTGTTATAGTGACAGTGCTAATGAAAATGACAGTGACAGTGCATTAGATGATTCTTGGACCGAATGCATATTCCCTGAAAGTAATGTTGTCCATCCCCACCATTTTTATCAAATCCCAGGGCCTAAACACGTAGGCCTACCTCAATCTGATGCTCCGCCCATAGAATATTTCAATCTGTTTTTTACACTTTCATTTCTGACACTATTAGTTGATTTTGTATGTTGTTCTGATCTTCTGAACTGTTCTGCAGTAACAAATACTGCTACTAGACACAGTTCTCTCAAATGATAACTATTACTCTCCCAAAATTCATAAAATATTCAATCGTTGAGAGGTTACGCTGTTTGTGTCTTTCTCTCCACATGTTCAATATTTTTGGAAATTAGTTTATAAATTGTAAAGTAGACTTACATTAACAAAAATTGGTATATATGATCCCAGATATGAGTTAAGATTAAATATCTTCACTTAGTCACATTGGGTTTAGTGTAAAATGTGCTAATTAATTTCAAAATATTTTTTTTCCTTTCTTTAAATAAAAAATAATATTTTTGTGCACATTATTCCACAAAATTTTGTTTTTTGAAATGTAAGAATGATGGAGTATGTCAACCTCACATGCCTAATTTTACCTCCATATCTTTTAAACTGAGACGTAAATAAAATATTTTATACAGTGATGCAAAATTAATTGAAACATGCTTGGCATTCTATGCATATGATGAGCTATTATGGGTCGGCATCCAAAAGGTTAATATTTGTAAGCTGGGATGTCTCCATATATGTAGTACGAGTAATTTGTTTTGAACAACGAGTGGGAAAACATTGCTATATTGGAACTTGGAAACTTTGCATGAGTCACGTATATATCCCAGTCTGATGAGAAGAGCTTGTTGTTGTACTAGGAAAGTACCATGACTCATGTGAAACACCCCAGAGTGTGTTATTGCCTTGGGACACTGGAATGAGTTCACAGCGTGGTCTTGACAAGAGGATCACTCATGATTGGCTGGCAGGGATCAATCTCGGCGAATCATGTGAGAGGAAAGGGAATGCTGGTCTTTATATACTTTGACATCACAGCGGAAGGTAACTACAACCAGAACACCGTATGAGAAGGAAAGAGACCACACATGGTACAGGAATGAAGTAGTACTAACACACGCGAGTGAAACTGGATATACGTTATTCGAGTGACGCTGCTACAATGGACTGGACTTCAAATGTTCGTGGAACGTAGTCTTGTTATGTTCGTGGAAAGTGGCTGATCGACAAATTGTGGAGTGCTTATGCATTAGGCATTGTAGCACTTGTGGCGGCCTGGCAGTGTATGTTGGTCAAAGCTATCTCAGACTTTCCATAATTTATGTTCAGGTTCGACAAGCGTGTGTTGCTCAAATGTATATATCTTTACAACAAGCATACCTGCTAACTTTCAAAAACAGAAATCCGGAAGATCCTTAAGCGGAAAATTTTTAACAACACGCGCATGCGTAACAGTCTTGAGACATAATGAAAAAGGACAGCAGGGGGGGGGGGGGGGGAGATTATAAAAAATACTAATACAAGTCAAATACAGTAGAACCTCAATGCATCGTTCCCGGAACTGTGGTTTTCTCGTATTCATTGTTGAATTTATTCGGTCCCAAAAATGTTCCTTATAAACCAATGTTAAATTTCCCCGCATCTATCGTTTTTCGATCGTCGAAAAATGGTTTGTACTCAGTCACATGTTTCCCGCATTGATCGATCGTACGTAAGAAAAATATACGCAAAAGTTTTTTGAATTTAGAGGGACTGCTCAATACTTTCAGCATATAATAGGGGCAAGCTGTTACACGAGAATGTACGAGCAATTCGGAGTTGCTAGTCTTGAACAAGGATCTTGTAGGCTGGAGTGCTGTGCGCCGATTATACACGGGCAACCTCATTACAAGCCCCCTGGTGCCAACGCTTCTCCTCGACCCACTAACCGACCCCTAAAAGTATTCTTATTTACCAGAATTAAAACGTAGATGGCGTAAAATCAAATTTGCCACCATTTACTGTGTTGGTATAAGCTGGCTAGGGCTGCCAACTTCGTAGAATAAAAAGGAGAAAATCGCACAGGGCGCCAGATTCGTTTTAATTACTCACAGGGTGATTAATCGCGCCATACCTTGTGGAGTGTGTGGGATACTAGAGGCCTGTTGACCGCTTTGTTTCCCTCTACCCAATAGACTTGTTACAAGCCGGACCTAACCAAGCCAGACCAAGAATCTTTTCTCATAGCCTAATCTTGTAACTAGTTCCTACGTTGGCAGCTTCGCACAAGCTGCTGTGACATTATTCGAGACACGCCCCATTGAATTTCTGACCTCTGTGACATTGTGTCAGCTGAGCTGCGGGAGCCACGCCGTATTAGGTATATAATCTATCGTTCGCAAAGGGTCTACGGAATCTTTTCCTAAATACAGGTTATCGCCGTAATATCCACCTATATCCTTAAATTACAATAAGAGAACTGAACTTAAAGGTTTTCAATTATTACGAAATGTGTAAAGAAAAGTGAAACGAAACGGCGTAAAAGTCACGCTTTTTATTTTAACCTCGTAGGCCTATAACATGGTTGCAATATTTTGATACAGTTATGTATAGTATGAGCACGTGTTGCTCTTTGGTTCAAGGGGTCTCGATTGTGTCGAGGATTTTAACTTTCCTTGATTAATTCCATTTTCTTCAAAATCGCAGTCTGCTACTTGTTTGGGAACATCTTATTGAATGAAGTGGCAGTTGAGGTTGAACAGGTGACAAATGCACGGTGATAATCGATAACATGATTATTGATACATTTACCGGTCGAATTTCAAACACTGCATCTCGTATTACCAGCTACTATTGAAAGTCAAACAAATCCGATTTGACCTCAGAAAGCGAAACAGAGCGCGGATATTCAAAATCCGTACAATAACGTTGTTCATCCGTACAACCGTAAAACACACTCACAATCCGTACATTTTACAGAAATACCGGAATACTTGGCAGGTATGAACAAGTGTTAAAAGCAGTAAACACAGTATTCTGAGGTACAGTATCTGTGTGATATTGTAAGTGCCGATTATGAGAATCAGCAAGTCGTCTTGATATAGAGACAGTGAAGGGTATTATTACAAGATATTAGAATCATTCCGTATTGACGGCTTTCACTTTACAATGGCGAAAAATGAAAGTATCCTCCAAATCAATACATCATATATTCCGTCATTAGACGGAGTAAACAAGATCAGACATGTTTCGGCTCGTTTGAGCCATCTTCAGTGAAAAAAATTAGGGGGGTTGGAATAATTTACATAATATGATTTGAAAAAATGCTAAAAAACATAATGAAAGCGCAAATGAAAAAACAAACAAAAGAGAGCCTATACGGAAACAAAATTAGCACAAATATATAATATTTACATCAATATGCAGAGCAAAAAACAACTTATTGTGACAAAATTCAGTGAAACAGGTGTTAATTTGAAATAATAATAGATACTAAAAACTGCGTTAACCTAAGAAACAAGGGAATGAGAAAACAAATGATGTAGATGGAAATGAATAATAGTAGCACATGGTGAGGTTGTGGACCTCATAGTTTACAAACTATTGGTTTATAAAAATCACAAAACAGTTTGAAATCGCTGTCAAAATCATCTTAGTGGAAACCCATCACCTCAAATTGGTCAGGAGGAGAGCGGGAGCAAACATTTTGAGAGAAACCAAGCCTGAATTAACCTGCAGGAGAAAAGCCTGTGATAAGGAGAAAAAAACACCATGAAATTTAAGGCTTTAGAAATAGCAGCATTCTCAATATTTTCTCAATCTAGCGGTCCCTTTCTTCATTATTGTTTCATAATGTTGGCTGGTGCTTTGCCTTATTATAGAGGGGTCGGAAGAGCCGCATATAAAAATATGAGAAGCTGTGTTAGGTGGAAGACAGATGCATAGTAAACTGTAGTAATCTAGTGGAAACCGTCAATGAAGTTCTAATCTGTAATGGAAAAAATGAGGTTGTATGAGAAACATGGGTTGATAAGTAAAAAGTGTGGAATGGTTGTGAAGAATGCTTAAACTTACGGTGTGCAGTAGGTGGTGTCCTCTCTAGTGCGCCTCAAATTTTTTATAAAATGTGCGGGTATTTACGTGAATAATACCAGCCACCAAATAAGCCCGCACCCTAAATTTAGGAAGGCAGATATTGAAAAAATAAATCTATATATATAAAATAAGAGTTTTGTCTGTACATTGCTCAGAATTTGAAAAGAATGGTATTTCTGTATCGGTCATGTCCACAGTAACAAGAAAATGCATTTTTTACTTTTCCGTAATTTCTCTCTGTCTGTCTGTCTGTCTGTACACGCATCACGAGAAAACGGCTGTAGAGAATTTAATGAAAATCGGAATGTAAAGTCAGGTGATGAACCGCTACAATCTAGGCTATAAATTATTTTAATCGCGCCAAGTGAAATGGTAGTTTAGGGGAAGGCCTGAAATTTAATTCTCAAATATTTATGTTATTAGTGGTCGTGTATTAATGAAAATCGCTAGACAAAGATGGGATATAAGTCGCTACAATATAGGCTATACACGCTGAGAAAAATGGTATTTTAGGGGAAGGCCTAAAATTTAATTGTCAAATATTATTTTTATTAGTGGTCGTATTTTCACGAAAATTGGTATGCAAAGTCGGGGAATAGGTCGCTATAATCTACGCTATCAATATAGCTATTCGCACTGAGTGAAATGGTAGTTTAGGGGAAGGCCTGAAATGTAATCTATATATAAAATAAGTGTTTTGTCTGTACATTGCTCAGAATTTGAAAAGAATGGTATTTCTGTATCGGTCATGTCCACAGTAACAAGGAAATGCATTTACTACTTTTCCGTAATTTCTGTATGCATGTATGTATTTATGTATGTATGTATGTATGTATGTATGATTGTACACGGATCAATAGAAAACGGCTGAAGAGAATTTAATGAAAATCGGTATGTAATGTCGAGTGATGAACCACTGATACTAGGCTACAAATTATTTTATTCACGCTGAGTGAAATGGTAGTTTAGGGGAAGGTCTGAAATGTAATTCTCAAATAAGTTATTTATGTTATTAGGGGTCATATCGATAAATACTAAAAATTAAGATAACTTAGTTATGTCGTAACTTAGTAGTAGTTATGTAAAAAGTTATTTCCGATCACTTATGCTTTTACATCGTTACCGTACCGCATATAGTCGGAGATATTCATGAATTTGGATTTTTGTTACCAAGTCCATATCAGCGCCGAGTCACAAGAAAATGGGTAAACAGAATTTAGTGCAAATCGGTATGTAAAGTCTGAGAATAAGGAACTACAGTCTACGATATAAATAATTTTGTAAGACACCCTAATATCACAGAGTCGAAAGAAAACTAATGTGAAGGCCTGCAATATAGAAAGCTCATAAACTTTATCAACAGTAACATTACATTGACCATTGTTTGTTGTGATGTGATTTTTGTCTTCTGTTTCCTCTCATCCCCGATAGATAGGATTACTGCAGCGTACCGAGGTATTTTTAATTTGCTTGACGTCGCACCGACACAGGTAGGTCTTATGGCGACAATGGGATAGGAAATGAATAGTGGTGTGAAGGAAGCGGCCTTGGCTTTAAGGTACAGCCTGGTCTGAATGGTGTGAAAATGGGAAACCACGGAATACCATCATTTTTTTTGTTTGCTTAACGTCGCAAGAACACAGATATGTCTTATGGCGACGATGGGATAGGAAAGGTCTAGGAAGTGGAAGGAAGCGGCCGTGGCTTTAATTAAAGTACAGTCTCGGCATTTGCCTGGTGTGAAAATGGGAAACCACGGAAAACCATCGTCAGGGCTGCCGACAGTGGGGCTCGAACCCACCATCTCCCGAATACCATCTTCATGGTTGCCGGCAGTGGGGTTCGAATCCACTATCTCCCGGATGCAATCTTACAGCTGCGCGCCACACGGCCAACTCGCTTGGTCGTACCGACTGTAACAGCCTGCCTGTATATTGGCGGGAGGTAGCTGGGGTGTAAGATAACTTTCTTCTTTAGCATGCCATTCCTCTGGTACATACATTTTCTGATATATCTGGTAAGTAACACACTGGTTCATCATTGTATTCGAGCTATACAATCTCTACTCTGAGCCACTGAATGGAATGAGTAGTGTGCATATTTAACGGAATAATGGCAGAGGAGTGTTCACGGCAGTCTGCGACCTGGTTATTCCAGCTCTGGAACTTTGGACTGTTAGATCGGCACCATAGTACTCTTCGTTGAAAGTGAGAAAGTGTGCAGTTTTTCATTTGATAGAGTATTTTATATGATAACATTGCTTTCAATCGCTAGATTCCTACTGACGTTTTTGTAATGACCTATGTTGAATTCAGTTAGGAAAACAACAAAGTCAGTCTTTCTGAGAATCCTGTAGCGAAGCACGGGTACATCAGCTAGTAAATAAATAAAAACCAACATTGACGCAAATAAAACCCGCACCCCAATTTTGTTCCCCCAAATTTTTTAAAACATTGTGCGGGTATTATTCGTGTAAATATGGTATATACATATATGTGCATTGTTCAACAGACTATCTGCAAATGGTGGCATAGATCTCGCTTTCGTTTTCCCACTGTTTTCATTGTTGTTGTAAATATGGAGTCTTCCAGCAATCTTTTGTTTGTGTATTATAAGTGTATTTTGGTATGTTGATGAGGTGCTCATGCACGGATTTTATCTGTACAGTGGAACCTCGATTATCCGTTCCCCGAAAATACGTTTTCCCGGAATATGCGTTCAAATTACGTGGTCCCGCGAGCATCGTAATTAAATCACTTTGTAAAAGTCCCGCATTATCCGTTCCTCGAAGAAACGCTTTCCCGGATCAACCGTCCAGAAATTCCAGTCCCATCAATGCTAAATCCTCGATCAATCGTTTTTTAATCAACTGTATCTCACGAAAGGACTGCTATGGCATATTTATGGATCTTGGCGTTGACGCCCCGTCACTGCGATAATTAAAGCAAGTACTGTACCGGTACTAGAAAAGCGATCGGCGGTGAACTTGCATAAGAGACCATCTTAGCATCGCATTCGGGTGGTATTGTTTAGAGAATCTCGGAAAATCATAAAGCAGAGGGTGCCCACAACAATTGCAAGGAGACACGGCGCATTTCGACAGCTCTGCTTGAAGACGGAACGAGTTTCGTCATATGTTCGCACTTATAAAACGCCCATATTATGTCCAGGGTTAGATGTTTATATTTTTACATTTTTTTCGATCATACTGCCGAAGAGGTTTTCGGCACTTTGCTCAGGGCACTGCAGAGTAACTGGGCTTTCAGGCAGGAATCGAAACTGCTCCTTAACACAAATTCAGTACCTTTTGATATTATCGTACATGATATGTTAGCGAGACCAAAACAGATGTTGCACCCTACATAAAAAAAAAAAAAAAAAGAAAGCCATGGGAGGTCTTGGGATTGCCTATTACTGTTTAGGTCCTGATGTAAGACTGGGAATGTGACATTTTCGTGTTAAAATACCAAAAACTGCAGTCGTTTTATTTGCGCACGTTACATTTTAAATGGTTGGTATCATTTCAAACTCGTACTGACATGTGCAGCGAGCGCGTTTTCCAGATGACCTCAAGGTCACGAATAACCGTAATTTCTGAAGTTTTTACATTTCTTTTATCTTTCCAATTTGATTGGATTTGTGACGCGCAGAACTGAATATAATGCATTTGAGAACTTTTAAGAATCGATACTTACATTCGAAACCATGTTTTCGAGTTCAACATAACCTTTAAAAGTCGATGTAGGCCTAATTTGCGCGGTACGAAATTTCCAGAAACTGACTACGATAGGTATACCGGAGACCAAACTACAATGAAAGATTAAGAAATGAACGGATTTCGCCATCATTTTGGGTGCTTTTGTATTTAATAAGCTTTATTTTATTAGATGAGAGAATTAAAAACTACTTGTGGTCGATTGTCGTTTGGCTTGGCGTTATTAGATTTTTCGAAGTTTGACTAGCCTAATCAAAGTTGCTGAACTGAAAGAAGTTTTCACGGGAAACTGACGAAGATTCCCCTGTAAAACTGAATATAAAGTACCGAGATTTTGAACTCGCGTACCGGTAATTAATGCGGTTTCGCGGTCTAACATGCCCGCCTCTCATCCAGAGGGCCCGGGTTCGATTGCGACCAGGTCAGGCAATTTTACCTGGATATAAGTCTGGTTCCAGGTCCACTCAGCCTACGTGAATACCTTTAATTGTGGAGCTATCTAATGGTGAGATGGCGACCCCGATCTACAGAGCCAGGAATATTTGCCGAGAGGATTCGTCGCACTGACCATGCGCACCTCGTAATCTGCAGGCCTTCGGGCTGAGCAGCGGTCGCTTGGCAGGCAAAGTCCCACTGGGGCTGTAGTTTGGTTTGGTTTGGTTTGGTTTAGGAGTTTTTGTGAGATTATAATTATACATATTTAATTTTTGTGATGTTTAGCCAAATTGTTGATGGTTTTCATTCATTCCCGGATTTTCCGTTTTCCCGTGTTGTACGTTTTATTTTCATGGTCCCTCGAAAAACGGAGAATCGAGGTTTCACTGTATATATAAAATAAGAGTTTTGTCTGTACATTGCTCAGAATTTAAAAAGGATGGTATTTCTATATCAGTCGTGTTCACAGCTTCAAGGAAATGCACTTTTTAATTTTCCGTAATTTCTGTCTGTCTGTCTGTATGTATGTATGTACACGCATCATGAGAAAACGGCTGAAGGGAATTTAATGAAAATCGGTATGCAAAGTCGGAGAATAAGTCGCTACAATCAAGGCTATAATTAATTTTATTCGCGCTGAGTGAAATGGTAGTTTAGGGGAAGGGCTAACATTTAATTCTCGAATATTTATGTTATTAGTGGTCATATCTTAATGAAAATCGGTATTCGAAGTCGAGGAATAAGTCGATATAATCTAGGCAATAAATAATTGTATTCACTCTGAATAAAATGGTAGCTTAGGGGAAGGCCTAAAATTTAATTCTCAAATATTTATGTTATTAGTGGTTGTATGGATAAATACTTCATAACTAAAGTTATATAGTATTAAATTTCCGATCATTTAGTCTTATACATTCTTACCAACTATGATCACAGAGACATTCATGAATTTTGATTTTTGTTACTAAGTCCATATCAGCGCCGAGTCACGAGAACATGGGTAAGCAGAATTTAATGAAAATCGGTACGTAAAGTCGGAGAATAAGGAACTAGACTCTACGCTATAAATGATTTTGTAAGACATCCTAATATCACACAGTCAAAAGAAAACTAAATGTGAAGGCCTACAATATAGAAAGCTCATAAAACTGATCAACAATTACATTACATTGACCATTGTCTGTTGTGATGTGCTTTGTGTCTTCTGTCACCACTCCAGATAGATAGGATTACTGCTGCATACCGATTATTTCTTTATTCGCCTTAGCTCGCACCGACGCAGATAGGTCTTACGGTGACGATGGGATAGGAAAGGGCTAGGAGTGTGAAGGAAGCGGCCTTGGCCTTAAATAAGGTATAGCCCCAGCATTTGCCTAGTGTGAAAATGGGAAACCAAGGAATACCATCTTCAGGGCTGCCAACAGTGGAGTTCGAATCCACTATCTCCTGGATGCAAGCTCACAGCTGCGTGTCCCTAACCATACGGCCAACTCGCCCGGTCGTACTGAGTGCAACAGCCTGCCTGAATATTGGCGGGAAGTAGCTGGGGAGTTAGAAAACTTTCTTCTTTAGCATGCCATTCCTCTGGTTCATAAATTTTCTGATACTACTGGCACGTAACACACTGGTTCATAATAGCATTCAAGCTATTCAATCCCTACTCTGAGGCACTGATTGGAATGAGCAGTTTGCATATTTCACAGAGCGATAGCACAGGAGTGTTCACGACAATCTGCGGCCTGGTCATTCCAGCTCTAGAACTTTGTCTTGCTAGATCGGGACCGCAGTACTGTTCGTTAAAAGTGAGAAAATGTGCTGTTTTTCATTTGATCGAGTATTTTATATGATAACATTGCTTTTTATCCCTAAATTCCTACTGATGTGTTTGTAATGACCTATTCTGATTTTAAGGACCAAATCCACAAATTCAGTTTTCCTGAGAATCCCGTAGCGAAGCACAGGTACATCAGCTAGTTAAGAATATAGTTAGATATTTTAGAATCAGTGGAGTTATTGATGAACCTAGGTGCAGTTCCTACCTATTTAGTCGTTTTCAGAAGGTTACGTAAGGCCTGAAGCAGATGTACCAGTACGCAGCATTATGTACACGCCCTGGGATATAAAGAATTATCATACTCTATCTAAATTCGAGGGATCCATTCTGGTGAACTCCGTCACCCATACTACGGAGATTCCGATTAATTATGTTTCCTAATTTTATTAAGTTTTGAGTAATTTTATTTATTATATTTTATTATTATTTATTGGTATTCACAAATAGTTACACACGAACCAACTTTTTCTATTTTGGGGTAGATATTAAATACTGTATTTGTAAAAAAAACTAGGTATAATCGTAACTAGCTGATGTACCCGTGCTTCGCTATGGGATTCTCAGAAAGACTGATTTGGTGGTTTTCCTAACTTAATTCAACATAGGTCATTACAAAAACGTCAGTAGGAATGTAGCGATTGAAAGCAATGTTATGATATAAAATACTCGATCAAATGAAAAACCGCACACTTTCTCACTTTCAACGAATAGTACTACGGTGCCGATCTAACAGTTCAAAGTTCCAGAGCTGGAATAACCAGGTCGCAGACTGCCGTGAACACTCCTCCGTCATTATTCAGTTAAATATGCACACTACTCATTCCAATCAGTGGCACAGAGTAGGGATTGTATAGCTCGAATACTATGATGAACCAGTGTGTTACGTACCAGATATATCAGAAAATGTATGAACAAGAGGAATGGCATGCTAAAGAAGAAAGTTATCTTACACCCCAGCTACTTCCCACCAATATACAGGCAGGCTGTTACAGTCGGTACGACCAAGCAAGTTGGCCGTGTGGTTAGGGGCGCACAGCTGTGAGATTGCATCCGGGAGATAGTGGATTCGAACCCCACTACCGGCAACCCTGAAGATGGTATTCGGAAGATGGTGGGTTTGAGCCCCACTGTTGGCAGCCCTGACGATGGTTCTCCGTGGTTTCCCATTTTCACACCAGGCAAATGCCGGGACTCTACCTTAATTAAAGCCATGGCTGCTTCCTTCCACTTCCTAGACCTTTCCTATCCCATCGTCGCATAAGACATATCTGTGTCGGTGCGACGTTAAGCAGAAAAAAGTGGTATTCCGTGGTTTCCCATTTTCACACCAGTCACACTAGGCTGTACCTTAAAGCCAAGGCCGCTTCCTTCACACCACTATTCATTTCCTATCCCATCGATGCCATAAGACCTACCTGTGTTGGTGCGACGTCAAGCAAATTAACAAAAAACTCGGTACGCTGCATTAATCCTATCTATCAGGGATGAGAGGAAAGAGAAGACAAAAAGCACATCACAACAAACAATGGTCAATGTAGTTTTATTGTTGATAAAGTTTATGAGCTTTCTATATTGCAGGCCTTCCCATTAATTTTCTTTCGACTCTGTGATATTAGGGTGTCTTACAAAATTATTTATATCGTAGACTGTAATTCCTTATTTTCAGACTTTACATACCGATTTTCACTAACTCAGTTTACCCATTTTCTCGTGACTCGGTGCCGTCCAAATTCATGAATGTCTCCGATTATATGCGGTACGGTAACAATGTGTAAGACACAAGTGATCGGAAATTGAATAACTTCTTACATAACTACTACTAACTTACGACATAACTAAAGTTAGGTTAGTTATGTAGTATTTATGGATACGACCACTAATAACATAAGTAACTTATTTGAGAATTACATTTCAGACCTTCCCCTAAACTACCATTTCACTCGGCGTGAATAAAATAATTTGTAGCCTAGATTGCAGTGGTTCATCACCCGTCATTACATACTGATTTTCATTAAATTCTCTTCAGCCGTTTTATCGTGATGCGTGTACATACATCCATACAGACAGAAATTACGGAAAAGTAAAAAATGCATTTCGTTGTCACTGTGGACATAACCGACACAGAAATACCATTCTTTTCAAATTCTGAGTAATGTACAGACAAAACTCTTATTTTATATATATAGATTTACCGATACGACCACTAATAACATAAATAACTTATTTGAGAATTACATTTCAGGCCTTCCCCTAAACTACCATTTCACTCAGCGTGAATAAAATAATTTATAGCCGAGCTTGTAGTGGTTTATCACCCGACATTACATACCGATTTTCATTAAATTCTCTTCAGCCGTTTTCTATTGATGCGTGTATAATCAGACAGATAGACAGACAGACAGAAATTACAGAAAAGTAAAAAATGCATTTCTTTGTTACTGTGGACATGACAGATACAGAAATACCATTCATTTCAAATTCTGAGCAATGTACAGGCAAAACACTTGTTTTATACATAGATTACATTTCAGGCCCTCCCCTAAACTACCATTTCACTCAGTGCGAATAACATTATTGATAGCCTAGATTATAGCGTCCTATTCCCTGACTTTGCATACCAATTTTTGTGAAGATACGACCACTAATAAAATAAATATTTGATAATTAAATTTTAGGCCTTCCCCTAAACTACCATTTTTCTCAGCGTGTATAGCCTATATTGTAGTGACTTATTTTCCATCTTTGTCTAGCAATTTTCATTAAGACACGACCACTAACAACAAATATTTGAGAATTAAATTTCAGGCCTTCCCCTAAATTACCATTTCACTCAGCGCGATTAAAATAATTTATAGCCTAGATTGTAGCGGTTCATCACCCGACTTTACATTCCGATTTTCATTAAATTCTCTTCAGCCGTTTTCTCGTGATGCGTGTACATACATACATACATACATACATACAGGCAGACAGACATACAGAAATTACGGAAAAGTAAAAAATGCATTTTCTTGTTACTGTGGACATGACCGATACAGAAATACCATTCTTTTCAAATTCTGAGCAACGTACAGACAAAACTCTTATTTTATATATATAGATGAATTATCTGAAACTGATGAAGTAAGCAACAAAACCACCTCAAAAATACTGTGTAGTGTAATTTAAACCTATATCCCGAGTCCAAGGATGCTCATCACCACACTGAAAAAGCACAGTGGGATAATGCCATGTGTTGTTGCAGCAATGAGACAAGATTTTGTACTGCAGTAAAAAAGTATAACGTTTTAGAAATGACAATAATAACTGAACTTCTCACCTTCTTGGAAATGTAGAAAGTATCGTAACGGTTGACAATTTCGGTGAGCTGCTCACAGGCTAAGGTTGGCCATTCTGCTTTGTCACCAGCTGCTCTTATTCCAGCTAAGTGACATTTTACAGCACCATCACGAACTTCCATGAATTGAGGGACTAGTCGACGCAAGTATGTTATAGGAACGGTTTCTACTATTGCAAAATCCTTCAGGAACACCTACAAGCAAGAAAACCAGATCAAATACATAGTTGTCATGTTATTTAATTTATTTCTATAAGAGAATTTGAATCATTCCACAGTTCTAGGCATGATACTTTTGAGCTAGTTTCAGATGTTTATACTTTTATTTACCAACAGTTCATAAACCTACAGTTTACCAGTTTTTCTTATGTACTTTTGACCTCCTAACTTCATTAATCACAAAATTTAGGAAGTGCATCTATACCAGAAACTACGGAAATAAAGAAAAAGCTTTCTGTTCTGGGTGTGACTGAATTGCCCAGTACTTTTATACAGAGGGTGGAAAGAACTGATACACCAAATGAAGAAAAGTAATAGATACTGGGTAGAGGATCACAATGTTGCAAGTTTCGAGCCTGTAGCTTGCACCATTCTTGAGGATAGTTGTGTTTTGGGAATTACAAGAACTGCAACGCAACAACTGGCATCATCACTGGAATATTCCAAGTTATGCATAATGAGATATTACTGATTAGCCGGGGTACATGAGCAACTGCTTAAAATGGTTGCAGCGTACTGTTGTATCATCAAGGTCGAGCATCTGGTCAGTGCTGCTAACTTACGAACACATAAAATAGCCAAACTGTACTGTTCATGCAACTGAAATAACACTCACTAACGGCCAAATGTTTTACAACTTATCTGTTATAAGATTGAATTTCTCATTTCCTATACATGCAATCAGTTTCTGACTGAAATAAGATGCTAACACATTCTTAAGGGCACAGAAATTATTAAGAATTCCACAGTTTACATAACTGCATTGAACTGGTTTAAATGTCTTATTCTGAGACTCTCAGGCAGCCAGGAAGCTAACTGATGGAATTCAGGGATTTCCCGAGTGATGGACTGGTTGACAGCCTGCAGTGCTGTAAATGAATGGTTGAAACACCGGAGTAATGAATGATGCAACTAATAACCGTTGTACCATTTTGTCAAAGGCCACCAATAAGTTAAACATACAATACGTCTTGACCGTCAATTGCAGTGAATATATTAAAATCCATTTATAAGTAAAGCACCAAATGGGAGAAAGCCAAAATAACTCACCTAACTGAAATTTATTGGTAAAAATGTAGCTAATAGCTGAAGTCAAAATTTTGTAGCAAATGAGTTTAAGGCTCAGTTGTCAGTAGCACGCTCTTTTGGCAAGTTTGCTGCAAACAGATTGTGAGTGGTTTGTATCCCATCGCAGATCATCTTGAAGATAATGTTCCATATTTTCCTATTTTCACCTTCAGGGTACAAATAAGTGAGAGGAATCATCACTGGAATGTTCCAAGTTATGCTTACTGTGATACTGATTAGTTATCAAACGTTCATCACATTTGCGCAGTTTAATGCATAAAGTTGCATCTGTACTGTCACAATACTCTGTCAATGAACTAGTGCTAATTGTTCAACTGGGAACAATTAACCCTCTTGTTTTTGTTGACAGCGGATCTACAGTGTTGTCACTTTAGCCATTTTATACCTTGTTCTAACTAATTTGAAAACTAGAGAAGCCCTTGCTCGTAAAGCATCTAAATACGTCAACTTTAACAGAACCCTTGCAAATGGCAAACAGCATCTTCTATGATGTAAAGCTACCAGCACAAACTACAGTATATACACTGTGCCACAGAACTATAGGAAAAGTTGTGCCTTTTGTCCCTCAAGAAAGCATTGCATGACTTGGTTCTTTTGTAGTCATTGTTTGCGAGCCATATATGTTGAGCATCAAGTAATGGTTTGTTAGGAATTTGATAAAGTATGGAAGTGCTAAAACTAGTTGAAAATCTTTTGAAAGAGATGCAATATTACTGTGTGTATGTCATCATCATCATCATCATTAGTTTTCTACTCCAGTTGCCCGGGTACGGTTTACAAGCTCTCTCCACTTCTGTCTATCAATGTGCCACTCTTCTCTCAAGACGACATCCCAACCAACTCCTCTTGTTCCTATGTCCTTTTTTACTTGGTCCAGCCATCTCTTCCTAGGTCTTCCTACCGGTCATTTTCCGGCCATGAATGTGTGTAGCCATTGTTTTGTTGTCCTTGTCCTTCTATTGTCCATTCGTTTGACATGGCCAAACAATTTCAAACGGGCCCTTGTCACTTTTTCATTCAGGGATGGGTACACACCAGCTTCCTCCCTTATTCTTTCATTCCTTACCCTGTCCCTTTTTGTTTTCTGTACCATAGTTAGTAGGAACTTCATTTCTGCGGCTTGTAGTTTGCTATCCACTTGTTGGGTTGTTGTGTAGGTTTCTAGGCCATATGTTATTATGGGGGTGAAGTATGATTGGAATAGAATCTGCTTTGATCTTAAGGGAACTTGTTCGTTCCAGAGGAGGTTCCGAACTTCATGGTAAAACTGAGCTGATTTTTGAATGCGGTTGTTAATCTCATCCTGTATTCTGTTATCACTTGAAATATGTCAGGTCAGGAGTGATCCTGCTACCGTATGCGACAGTAGACGGTACTACCTGCGACTGTGTAGCCGAGGGTTGGGCGGCCGACACCAAACCCGACAAACTAGGGGAAGACCAACAGCTACGGGTGGAGGAATTTTCCCCTAGAAGGTTTGATGAGACCCTTGTGTAGGAAATGACACACATATTCATCAGCTGCTGCCTTGCAGTGAGATAGGGGACTGCCAAAGGCTAAGGGAGAATACCCCTGACAGAAAATCCTCAGCAGTGTTAGGCTTAGCAAGTCAACTGGGGGATAATTAGAAGAGGACACCACTGCCTTGCAGAGAAGAGGGATCTTCAAAGGTTAAGGGAGTAAACCCCGAAAGAAAATCCTCACCTGTGTTGGGCCAAGCAAGTCACCAGTAGAGTATGAATATACTGCTTTCAAACCTAAAACAAGCCTCGGGTGGAAGAATAAATTAAATGCCGGACATGACAGTTCTTCTCGTTCCGTCCAAATTTATGATGGCCAAAAGCCTGATGCTCATCGGAGATACTGGAAGATATAAAACCCTCCCAAGAAGGAGCGACTGAAAATTGATACACTCAAACACTCAATATCCTCTCTCTCACCAACAAATATGAAAAAAATAACACACCCACATGCGCGCTCGCTCACTCCGTGAAAACATCGTTGGCCCCCATGGCTATGGTAACAAACTCTGAAGGGGAGAACCTGATCGATTTCTCTGTGCGAAACAACTTAACTATACAGAACACATGGCATCAGAAGAGGGAGAGCCATAAAATAACTAGATACAGCTGGGATGGAAAGCTCAAGACTATGATCGACTTCATCATCACTGATAGAAAAGCAGGTCAGTATGTTACAGATGTTAAAGTCATTCCCAGCGAGTGCCTAGATAGCGACCATCGGCTATTAATCACTGATCTAAAAGATGTCCATGTGCCCAAAATTAAACAAAAGAAAATGCCAAAGATTAAGACATGGCTGTTGAAGGACATGGAGAAGAAAGGAAACTATGAAGCGAGGATAACAGCCAAATTACCCAAAACTGCTAAAGTGGGAGTAGAAGAAGAATGGTACTTATTCAAAGAAACCCTTGTAAAAGAAGCCATGGAAATTTGCGGAGAAACAAGTGCCACAACAAAAGAGAAGGAAACATTTTGGTGGAATGACCGAGTGAAGAGACAGCAGTTAAAGATAGAAATTTACTGAAAAGAAAATTAGACCTCAAAAAACAGAAAACAGAAAATAGAAAAAATGAATTAGAAATTGATTATCTAGCAAAGGAATACAGGAAAAGAAACCGGCTGTAAAAATACAGATCCAGGAAGAATAGGAAAAGTGATGGGATGACTTTTACTACAAGGATAGAGGAAGACTGTCAAGGGAGTAGGAAACTACTGTACGAAATAGTAAACAGTAAAAGAAAATGAATATGTAAACATCCTTGCACTGGAATCAGATGATGGTAGCTTAATATGAACAGAGGAAGGCATCAGGGATGAAATAAAGAAGTACTTCAACGTGCTGTTAAATGGAGATGGGGCAACACCACCAATGACTGTAGTATAGGCGTGGCCAAAAACAACAAATATCCATTATAACATGGCCTGAGGTAGAAACAGCACTAAAGAGCATGTGAAATGAGAAGTCCTCAGGCTGATGATCTCAGCTCAAGACATGATAAAGGCAGCTGGAATACCAGGCCTGAATTGACTACATAGAGTATTATCAGTGATTTGGGAAAGAAACAAAATCCCAGAAGACTGGAGAAAAGGAGTCATCATCCCACTGTTCAAAAAGGGCAACCGATGGAAATGTGGAAATTACAGAGGCATCACGCTGTTGTCACACACACTGAAGCTGCTGGAAAAGATCATAGAAATGAGACTGAGGAAGATAGTGGAACCTTTGCTTGAGGAAAAACAACACAGGTACAGGAAAGGTCGAAGTACTGTGGATCTTATCTTTGCAGTAACATAGCTACAAATGTTTTGGAAATGAAAAATAGTAAGATTTTTTTAAATTCTTGGATTTCATCACATGTATTGTGTGTGCCATGATCTAAGTGAAAAACAGGCAGGATGAAAGGCATACATATCTACAGTTACAATGTGAATTGACCATTAAATTTAAAATCTTAAACTATAAAAAACATAAAAATGGTTACAAGAAAATGTACCTAATCACTCTCATTTATTACACATACATTTGAATAATAATACAGTCAAACCTTGATATCTCTACTCTAATCTCCATTACTCAAATTTTCAGTATCTCGAAGTAACTTGCATTTTCTGGCCGTTTCCCCTAATCTTCACGTGTATTTATTTCTCTATTACTTGAAATTCGGTTACATGAATTTCTCGAATTCTCGAAGCATACATTTCCATCCTAAAAGAATAATAAATACCTCAAATTTTGTGCAAAATTAACTGTGCAATACGGCATTTGTGGTTTGTGAGGAACAGTTAACAAGTAAAGAACGGGTTACAGTGAAGCTGGGAACAAAAAGGACGGGAACCAAAACACTCGAACTTCTAGCGATCGGAAAATCGGCAAAGCCTCGCTGTTCCTTGGATGTCAATTAATTACTGGTCACGTACGAAATCAAGCCCAGAAGTCGCGGATGACAAGCTCCATTTACGAAACTCAGTTGCGTGGTATTGACGAGAAGTTTCAACTTGAAGGGAGGAAAGGTTAACAGTAACTAACAAAAGAGACTAACGGATTTTTTCTGAAGGTGTTAACGAAGCTATGTTTCTTGTTTCACTACTGTATTTACTGTATCCTCTCTACTAAAAAGTTACTATAATAAATGCTATAATTAAAGTGATGCCGTAAAATAGTGTTTCTTTGTATATTTTTAAGTACGGTACTGTTAAAAATAATGCATTCAGTGAAAGCCCGTAGGTACATATGATTCAATTATGTACTATACATGCTCAAAAACGGTATTCTCTATATCTCAAAATTTCGATAATTTGAAATAAAATTTATCTCCCGAGGTGATTCGAGATATCAAGGTTCCACTGTATTTATATCACACCAACACACACAACAAAAAACATAACAGTTTCCTTTATTAGACTGTAAAATGAATGGAAATTTAATTTTATAGGTATCTTTGAACACTTGAAGATAACATTTATTATGTTTTTTTGGCCATAACATGAAGAGAAAGTACCAGAAACTGTCACCAACACAATTCCCTGAAATACATTCAACTCATTAAAATTATGAAGTAAGAAAGAACAAAATTACATCGAAATACGCAAAACTACCACATACAAAACAGATCGGTATTCTTCTTGCTTCCGAATTTGGCCAACTGTGGACCGCGTGAAAGTTAATACTTTCTGGCCATTCTTTTTTTCTCTTCCCAGAACTTCTTCATTCGTTCACTCCTTATTTTTCTCTGTTCCTCAGATATTACAAATTTGGGCCTGTTCTTCCGCTGCTCTTCATGGAATTTGTATATCCCATACATTATTAACATACTACTTTGACACGGGGAAAAGCACAGAACCGCTAGAAAAAACATGTGGCCTACAACTCCAACGAAATTACGTACAGAAACGATGTTAATAGTGCGCGAACCACACAATAAGAAAGTACTGTAATTCTTTCGTCCCAATTAACCGAGTCGCTAGCGTGCACTCACTTGTCTTGTTTGTAGGATGATTACCATTCCGAATCCCCAGCCGGAAAGCAACCATGATGCTGTAGCGAGCAGGAAACACGATATACGAAGGTGACGGACGATACACTCGCAAAATAAAGCATCAAATAAATATGCTTGAAAATAAGGTTGTGTAAATTACACAAGCACATAAGAATTTATCCTTTATCCTGCGGCTAGAGTGTTGACCGTACTGGAGGTTATATTTGTCAAAAATAGGAAGAATTAAAAATAAATAGGAAAATGGGAAGAGAGTTAAAAACGGAAAGTTTCCGGGTAAATTGGAAGGGTTGGCAGGTATGCAGTAAAAATGCTAACAGAAAAGTACTGCGAATAAGGAAGAAATCTTGTGATTGCATTTGTGGACATTGACAAAGCATATGATAGTGTTCCTCGAAACAAGATATGGAATATCTGGAAGACCTAAAGTTGCCAAAGTACTTAATTGACACAGTCAAGATGCTATACCAGAAGTGCGACAGTTGTGTTCAGATAGACAACGGACGATCAAAATGGTTTGAAACAAAGAGAGATGTCCAACAAGGAAGTGCCCTAACACCACTCCTGTTCGTAATAGTAATGGACAAGGTCATAAAATTTATCAAGAAAATGGACAGTGAACCAAACGCCCTGGTATTTGCTGATGATTTGCTTTTATGGGGAGAGACAGAAGCTGAAGTTCAGAACAAACTGAACTAATGGAACAATACATTCAAAAATTTTGTACTGAAGATGAGCAAAACAAAGATAGTGGAAATGACCCTCGATAGGGAAGGAACAAACTCAAATATATTTCTGGAAGAAGTAAAAATTGAGTCAACTTTCCACTTCAAGTACCTCGGAAGCACAATTTCGAAAGACAACACTGTTAGGCAGGAAATACTCAGCAGGACACAGAAAGCACCAAACTTCTACAGTCAAGTCAGAAATCTTCTCTGGGATGGCAAAATACCACAAAAACCAAAAACATTGTGTACCACACTCACTTTGTACCAATCCTCAAGTACGGTTTAGGGACATGTACCCTATTAAAGACTTCAGTAAAATCCAAGCAACTGAAATGAGATTCATTAGAACCATGAACCCAACTACCAGAAAGGACAAGTCAGAAATGAAGTGAATAGGAAAGTAGCTGGTATCGAGGTTCTTTTTTATTATTTTATTTTTGCCATTTGCTTTACGTCGCACCGACACAGATATGTCTTACGGCAACGATGGGATAGGAAATGCCTACAAAGTGGAAGGAAGCGGCCGTGGCCTTAATTAAGGTACAGCCCCAGCATTTACCTGCTGTGAAAACGGGAAACCACGGAAAACAGTCTTCAGGGCTGCCGACAGTGGGGCTCGAACCCAATATCCCCCGATTACTGGATACTGGCCGCACTTAGAGGTTCTTATTACCAGTGTCATAAAGAAACGCAGACTTCGGTGGTATGGGCACATAATGATAATGCACAGGGAAATACCTGCCAGAAAATATTTTGACCTTAATCTCATAAGAAGAAGACCACAGGGAAAACCAAGAAAATGCTGGATAGAGACTGTAAGATCAGATGTGGAGGAGAGGGGACACAAATGGGAGGATGTACTGGAACAGGAGATGTTTGAAGACAGAAGGAGATTGCGAGCGCTTGTACACCACACCCGGGAAACTTGAGCTGGGAAATGATGATGATTGTCTCAAAACCCTACTTATGCTATACGAGGTTACAAGGCTAAAAATTACACAGGAAGTATATGAGAGAGATAATTGGTCTCTGGTAAGTCTACTGAAAATAGTATGAACTCGTGCTCCACATGCGTGAATCACTCGTGTACTTATATGCCATTACTTTGCAAAATATATTGCATCATGCAAAGCGCAATGTTATTTGTATCAAGTAATAAATTAAAATTTACCAGAAATGTCTCTAAATGGCTCCTAAAATCTATAGAATAGTCACTAGTCACTATCATTGACATTCTGCCACTAACCATACTAAAAAAGACTCTTAAATCTGGTGACTAGTTTCTAGAATCGACTAGACTGATGTGTACTTTAAGGTTAAGTCAATATTCCACCTTTAAAATACCAAAAGTTTATTGTCTAATTATTTAAACAACATTATTTAAAATATGATGCGACATGTTGCGTCTAACTTGTAGACATCATCAGCCGTAAAATATTCAAGAAAAAGCACAAAAAAGACAAGGACAGAATAATACATTGAAATAAATCGGGTTGCCGAATACGTCAATTGACATCAATAGACAAATTTCGACCTACGTCTATTTATATATATGAACTTCCGTCTTAATTGGACGTAAAAATATGTATTATTGACTAGGAGGATTAAAATAGTTTTGTACAATTTTGTAAGAAAGACAAATGTTTGAAGTTCACCAAAAAAATAAGCTAAAATCAGGAGAAATAATAGAATAATCGGGAGGTGGGAAAAAACTGTCGAAAATCGGGAGTCTCCGCCTCAATCGGGAAAGTTGGCAGGTATGCAATAGTTTCAATATAATTGGCCCGTTAATGGACTTTATACATTTTCCAGCTAGGTTATTTTTGGTTGCCAGTTTTCACCCCACTGTGCCAATTTGGGCTCGTCAGTTGGTAACTAGCACACCTACCAAGGCTAATGGCTAATGCATATATTGAAGGTCATTGCACATGCTACTTGGAACCACAGACAATCCCAATACACTACAAGACTGTCTCTTTTACAAACACTGATGTCTGCTAGGCAATCAGATGATATAGGTATATTTTGATTCTCATAGGGAACTTTAAATATTTCAGTTTCCCTATTGAAATAAAAATTTACATCATTCAACAATTTAGTAATTATGGGTTAATTTACATAATTTGCTTGAATAACTACTGTCTATTGAATGTTACATAGCTCGGTGCAATATTTCCTAAGAAGTGAAAATAAACTGACCTGTGGTGTTAAATAATTTTGGTACTATTACTTTGCAAGTAATCACATCCATCACAAGACTCCAGAGGAAGTGAACATGCTTTATCACCTCCTCACTTCTGGAAAGAGTCTTATTGTACAGGTGGTAGCTGTTTATAACACAGACTTCCATCCTCCGGAAGAAGAATTTCCATTAACATTTGACTGTTTTTTTAAGGAAACAGCAGGATGCTGGTAAGTAGACCACTGTCTCCACTTCTCTCATAAATTTGGGAAATTGGGAACAACTCTGGAACTTTCAATTCATTCATCTCCCCCATCCCTTACTTCCTGTCATTTGGCACTTCTCTTGCCAAATCACTGGTGGAAAGCATTGCAATGGCACACCTATCTTGCCAAGCAAGCATCAACATTTCTTCAATGTGGAATGCAATGTACTTTCCTTGCTTTAGTTTTGGCTTCTTTATGCACAGAGGCATGTTTTGGTTCTAGGCATAATTGTGCACTCAATCACACGAGACGACTTTCTTTCAAAACCCTCTTGTTTGAAACAGGATAAACATCTGGTTCGGGAGGTAGGATCCCAAGTATAATTTCTTTAGCCATCGGCTATCCACAGTTAAAAAATCAAAAATGTATAAAATGAAATATTTCTCTGCCAGCCAACTTTTGTGTATACTTGTCAGATGGCATTCCACCAGTAGTTCTTTTACAAGCATTGTAATGCAAAATAATTTGGTATAAATAATTATGGTACCAAAAGAGATAACATTTATTCTAAAAAAGATACAGTACAGAATTCCTTATTACAATGGAGCAAACTTTAGTACTACTACAAAAATACCAATAGGATCCTGCTTAGAACACAATAAATTTTGAGCAGTAATTTTTACTAAGAACTGTACATGAGCGCACACATACAAAATATGACAATTTACAAAATATTAGTCCAACACTCATTTAAATATCTAGGAGTGAAAATTGGTAGTAAATTAATTTGGAAAGATCATATAGAATACCGTATATCAGTTGTAAATCTGAATTAAAAATAAGTCGTAAAATCCTTAACCAATAGAACATTAGGATCTGACAATTACACCCTACTAATGGTATAATAGGAATACAAATGCCTTTGCTGGCAGGATGTAGTGTTTACAGTGCACTATGTCTTCTGGTAAGGGCTAGAATAAATTTGTTACTTTCATTGAGCTCTCTTTGACAATATGAAAGTGACCAAGGTATGAGCAATTGTAATAATACCGTTCCTTATGCAGCCAGTCCCTGTTATGAATCCTGTGAAAATATCGCTCACAAATTCGGGTGGTGCATGCATCCCAGTGGGCTTGGCAGACTGATATGTTACAGCAACCTCTCGCTCAGTGAAGAAACCACCTCACTCCTCACTTCCCTAGTATGTCTCTTCAGTGACACCTAGGCTATCTACAACAGCTGTTGGTGGAGCTGTAGAGGTTCAACACCACTGACTGACTAGTGCAATTTCTTGTAGGGATAAAGTACAATTCTTGCAGGGAGGGGCAAACCTGACTTCCCTAAAGTTTTTTTTTTACATTTGGCTTAACGTTGCAGAGACACAGACAAGTCTTATGTCGATGATGGGAAAGGGCTAGGATTGAAAAGGAAGTGGCCATGACCTTATGGTATATCGGAAAAAATCATCTTCAGGGCTGTCAACGATGGGGTTCGAACCCACTATCTTCCGAATGCAAGCTCGCAGCTGCGCGCCTTTAATCACATGGCCAACTCCCTCGGTCATGTAACATATCGGAATCGGCAAGAACATAGAGGATAGACTCAGTCATGGAGGGTAAGAGACGTAAACGAAAACCAAGACCACAATGGTTAGATTCTGTTACTAATGATTTAAAGATACATACATGCATACATCTTCATTATAGACTATTATGCTTTTCAGTGTTCAGTCTGTAAGCCTCTGTGAATTTATTACACGCCATCACAATCCTGTACGGCTGAAGTCTGTTAAGTGTTGCAACAAGTAGTTTAGAAACCCAGGGTGTGGCCAGGAAGTGTATGCTTAAGATGGTAAATCATCAATGTGAATGATTGTGCAAGATCGCTATTTGTGGATCGGCAGCTTGATAACCAATCCGGAAGCTACGATTTTCAATGAGGTTTGGGTTGATGAAGATGTGGCAGTGATAGTGTTGTTTCCAGTGGATTTTGGCAGACACTACACCACGTGGAGCGAGCCTACATATACAGGTATGCACGTGCGACGGAGATATTATTTATTACAGAGTGCACATTGTACAAGTGTGCAACAAGGTTTTTACTATTACTGTTCATGACCATTGTGGTTGTTGTTGATGACGATTACCACTATGAAGTCTTTGCAGTAAGAGTTCTTTACAGGTGCATTACTGTACCATTACAGAGTCATGACGAGTCCATCACTCGCTAATTTACGTACCCAATGAGCAGTTGGTTGAAGATGCTACATAGTGTTCTTTTGTAAGTACGACTCTGGATTATTCCTCTCTGAGGAAATGCACACTGTGGGTAGTGTTTTATAGGTAATCTGGAGATGTGGTGTTGGGCACAGAACAGAGCTATTGCTAGAAGAAATTGTAGGCCAAGTGTTCAGTGCTTGGTTTTTTATTTTTATTGATTGGATATGGTATTTGTTTTCAACTAGTCGACAGAAGTTTTTCTTTCTTACAAGGTGAAGTAGTTTGATTAACAGTGTATAGAGAGGTGACTGGGTTGTTTGACATGCAGTTATAACTATAATCTATTAGTTTCATGGTCCGTATTGATAGTTCAAGTACAAGTATGAAGGATGAGTTCTCCACCTAAACAATACTTTATTTTACATTGTGTCAATGATTTACATAAAAACAGTACCAGTTTCGACCCGTAAATAGGTCATCTTCAGCTGTTAGAGAACTTACTTAATAGCGACTGTACAGAATAAACAGTACTAAAATTAAAACTAAACACGAATGCCATTAAATAAACATGATACCACTATTCTAAAATTACTTAATATTTACATATATACATATGGTACAGTTTTGGGGTTAAGGGTGTTATTTTCAAATATTACACATATTGAGGCTGGAATCTGATACAATTCTTTGAGTTGATCAAGAATCACTGGTATTTAGATGTCAGGTTATCTGTGTTAAAGCCACTATTATGTCCAACGGTTTATGAGATCTTTGAAGTGCATTGTTGTTTCGAAAATATTCGGAGGTGTCGTGTTCCTTAGAATAAGAGGTTCAGGGACCAGTTCACGGACACATAGCTTATACCCAGTCTATATCACTGCTGAGAAATACGTTAGAGTGTGCCACTATTCTAAAAAATACTTAAAATATATACATATGGTACAGTTATGGGGTTGAAGGGTTTCACACTGGCCTCATGATTACCACATATTACAAAAGTTCCGTTTGCTGAGGTTGAAATTGAATACAATTCTTAGGGTTTATGGAGAATCATTGACATACTGGTGTCAGGCTCAGATATCCAATGTTAACTGTCAGTACCATGTCCAACGGTTATTCAAGGTGCATTGTTGGGCCACAAACATGCGGGGACGCCGTATTCATTAGAATGAGAGGTTTAATAACTTGTTTACAGGTACATAGCTCTTATTCAGTCTATATCAATGATAAAAAACAAGCTAGTTTATATTAGACTTCCATATTGAGGTTTACGTTGCTGTGCGTGACATATTGAAATCAGTGAAAGCTAGTTGTGGGTGCTCCTCTCTTCATACTTGCGTTCCCTCATATAATTTTAGAAAATCTGAGAAAGAAGAGAAGGAAGGTAGGTATTAGAATAACTGATAGAGAGTGCCTGTTAAATAGTTTGTATATACGGTGTGTGTGTGTGTGTGTGTGTGTGTGTGTGTGTGTGTTACTTACGTGTGAGCTGGATATGTCCTTGAGCATGGTTAGGAGCGTGCTGCACATTGTTGCGTGTACGTCATGTGGCTATCATAGCGTTGAGAAGAGTGGTGGTAGGGAGGAGGGGGGCATGTGGAGGGGGTGGTGTAGAGTGAGGCGTGTATTATGGGGTGTGTGTGGGCCCATGTTTGCTGATTCTTTTTAAATATGTGTCTTTTAGAAAGAGTATGGCTGTGTTGAAAAGGATGTTTGTTTTATCTGCGACTTCATTTAAGTTGTAGTTGGGATTAGCATATTGGTCCATGTTTATGTATAAATCTTCCATTATATTGAGCAATGGGCCTGAGGGGTTTAATCCATGTCATTCTCGATGTTGGTGAATTTGTGCTTGTGTTCCTCAACATGTTGCCCTATGGAAGAAAAGTGATATTTGGTAGCGTTGATTTGTTCATTGTATCGGATAGAAAAACATCTGCCTGTGCGCCCAATGTAGCTAGCTTCGCAGACGTTGCATTTTATGCAGTATACTCCAGAGTGGCTGTATTTGTTTTTTTTATTGACCGATTTAGTGTTGTGTAAGATAGAAGCATTATTACGTGAGGTTCTGTAAGCTATTCTTAGATTGTGTTTTTTGAAAATGTTGGTTATGGGGTGGATGTGGGTGTTAAATGTAAAAAGTGCATAGTATTCCTTAGTTTCATTGTTTCTGCCTAATTTAGATTTTGGCTGATGTTTTATTTTGTGAATGATTTTGTTTATCATGTTTCTGTTGTATCCATTATGCTCAGCTATTTCGTGAACTATGTTGTTGTTTTTTTCAATTCTTCTTGAGAGAGAGGTGTGTTGAAAGCTCTGTAAATCATGCTGTAGTATGCCGCTTTTTTTGTGTGTGCGTTTGGGTGAGTGGAATAAATTTTTATTAACATACAAAATCTACAGGAAACCTACACAAACCTCCAACACAACAAAAATTGATTCGTAAATCTTCGGGTTATTAAAGGTGAATTTTACATATCCTTTTTCTTTTTCTGAATGCTGTTTAAGTTTAATTTGTTGTTGGTATTTGCATTTAGTGATGATTTTATTGATGAATTTCAAACTGAAACCATTATGTAGAGCCTGTTGACGAATGAAAGAAAGTTCCTTTTTTCTGTCTGTTTCTGTTAGCGAAATCACCAACTTATTCAAGAAACACAATACCAAGGTAGCCTTCTCTACAAACAACAACACGAAACATAGGTTCTTTAGTCATAATAAAGCTAATAAACTTAAAGATGACGAATTCCAGGAATCGGGTATTTATAAACTGACTTGTGCTCAATGTAAAAAAAACTTACGTGGGACAATCTGGAAGGAACTTCTCAATTAGATATCAAGAACACGTCAATGCTGAAAGATACAAAAGATTCTCTGCCATGGGATCCCATATGAAAGAGTCCAACCACAAATTCACCAATATAAAACAGGACCTTCAAATTATCTGTATGATTAATAAAGGTAATCTTATGAACAACCTGGAAAACATCCACATCGTTCTTGATAAATTGGAAAACAGTGAAGAGAATCTCAACGAAAACAACGAGCATAAAAACATCTTATATGAGAATATTAGCAAATACTTAGAATGGGTAGACATGAAACAGACTAGACGAACAAGAGATATAATCAAACACGACATCGCAGAAGCACAGCCCAATCTCCCTCCTCCCTCACATGTTATTTTAGATGACGATGAAACTCTACTTCCCTTCTCTCCAGAGCTTTCCATGAACTGTCAAACTGTATCACATCGTTACTTCACCAGGTCGCGCTCAAAGACAGACCCTCTAGACAGCGCAGAATAAACATCTTTTCCAAACAAGAACGAAAGGCAAGATGACCTATTCTGACGACCTCCATTTTTATCAAAGGAGTCTCCAAAGAACTTTTATTTGTGCTTATTGTCAATGTTTTTCTTTTCAGTTCTTTATTTATACAGCTGAAGAGGACCACTAAGTGGTCGAAACATGTCCTGTAAGTTTTAATTTTATTCAATTTTGCCTGAGGCATTAATAAAGTATCGATTAGGTGGTTATTTATACTTACTTCTTGATTAAACATCGATACGGTCATGAAATGGACAACTTGTAATATCCAGCTCACACGTAAGTAACACACACACACATACTGTATATACAACCTATTTAACAGGCACTCTCTATCAGTTATTCTAATACCTAATTTCCTTTTCTTCTTTCTCAGATTTTCTAAAATTATATGAGGGAACGCAAATATGAAGAGAGGAGCACCCACAACTAGCTTTCACTGATTTCAATATGTCACGCACAGCAACGTAAACCTCAATAAGGAAGTCTAATATAAACTAGCTTGTTTTTTATCATTGATATAGACTGAATAAGAGCTATGTACCTGTAAACAAGTTGTTAAACCTCTCATTCTAATGAATACGGCGTCCCCGCATGTTTGCGACCCAACAATGCACCTTGAATAACCGTTGGACATGGTACTGACATTTAACATTGGATATCTGAGCCTGACACCAGTATGTCAATGATTCTCCATAAACCCTAAGAATTGTATCCAATTTCAACCTCAGCAAACGGAACTTTTGTAATATGTGGTAATCATGGGGCCAGTGTGAAACCCTTCAACCCCATAACTGTATATGTATATATTTTAAGTATTTTTTAGAATAGTGGCACTCACTAATGTATTTTTCAGCAGTGATATAGACTGGGTATAAGCTATGTGTCCGTGAACTGGTCCCTGAACCTCTTATTCTAAGGAACACGACACCTCCGAATATTTTCGAAACAACAATGCACTTCAAAGATCTCATAAACCGTTGGACATAATAGTGGCTTTAACACAGATAACCTGACATCTAAATACCAGTGATTCTTGATCAACTCAAAGAATTGTATCAGATTCCAGCCTCAATATGTGTAATATTTGAAAATAACACCCTTAACCCCAAAACTGTACCATATATATATATGTAAATATTAAGTAATTTTAGAATAGTGGTATCATGTTTATTTAATGGCATTCTTGTTTAGTTTTAATTTTAGTACTGTTTATTCTGTACAGTCGCTATTAAGCAAGTTGTCTAACAGCTGAAGATGACCTATTTACAGGTCGAAACTGGTACTGTTTTTATGTAAATCATTGACACTATGTAAAATAAAGTATTGATTAGGTGGAGACCTCATCCTTCATACTTGTATATGCAGTTATAACCCACGATATATAGATCCACGATGTTGATGCTATTATGCTTATGTATATATGGTTAAGAAGGGACAGTCGTCTTACCTGTAGGATATCATGAATAGGAAGCGTGGTCTTCAGAACTATGTATAGGTGTGGTGTATAGCTTGTAGATGTTGTTTGTGGATGTTTATATTGGTCTCATGTGATGATTGTTGGTGTTTATTTTGTCTTGGTTTAATTTTGTTTCAGGAGTAAATTCATGTAGTGAAACTGGTGGAGTACCAACCTGGCATACTACCCAAATTTAATTTCAGGATTGAAGAGTAACAGGTAAGGAAATGAATGAAATTTGGACCCTCATCAGCCTGATGACTGCCGCCTTGAGAGAGGGAGTTCTTTCATGCTCTACAGAGTTGATTATTCCTGTAAATCATTTGCAGGTGGCACTCAATTTCGTTATTTATACTTTACTCTAGTTGCCAGTTATGCATTTTGTATTTTCAAATTCACCGTAATATTACACTTTCGATTTCTTCATCCACAGCTGAACGAGCAGGCAAATAGACCTGCACTATTGTGGTGGGCAATGGCTTGGTGGCTATCTTGACAATAATAATATTTTAACTACACTGCTTACCTGCTATCCTATTTCCTTATTCGTTTAAACCAACCTCTGCATTCCCCTGTTTGATTTTGTGTTCATAATTCTGTTATCAGCTGACCAAAAATCCTGCTCTTCCTGCTAACATATTTCACTTATACCAACTACATCCAAGTTTAGTCTTGTAGTTTCCCGTTGCTTTCAGCCATGTAGTAGAATCAACACAGTTAATCCACGTTAAGTATCATTACAAGACCACATCAGTCAATCATCTAGATTGCCGCCCTTGTAACTTCTGAAAGGCTGGTAGCCCCCTCTTTGATAAACCATTCGTTAGTCTGGTCTCGCAACAGAATTTGGTTGCACCCATGGCTCGGCTATCTGCTTCACTGGAAGGCACAAGGCTCTCCACCGAGGCAAGGCACGTCGTTTGCTGGAGAGGATTGGTCTGCTAGGAAGCTAAAACTCATGTGATAAAATAATCATGAAGTATAACATATTGTCCCAGGAAAGACACTTTTGTCAAAATTGAGGTTATGAATTTTACAGATCAGTCGGACTCCACTACACATGCTGGCAAAGTATTGTAAGCGTTAAATGAATCTACAGTGTAAAAACAATGTAAAAAATAAATTACCATAACCACCATCAGTAATATACAGAACACCATGTTATTGTAAGCACCAGTCATTACATCTTAAGCGCCTGAATTAGAATCTCGTAATTTATGTACAGATTACGCAGTACAACAGTGAAATACTCTCAGACACAAAATATATCAATATTTTTATTTTTGGACACGCTGATCATGAAAATAACATTAGTTTTTTTCTATTACCTAACGTTGTTGAATATTTGTATTGCATTCAACAGCGGAACTTACTTTCTTCAGGACCGGAAGTCGCTATTGCCTCCCAGTCTGGGCAACTTTCTTACTATACCTCTTGGTTTTATTACTCTAAAGGAATGTTAAACCCCCCAGTTGCCTATTCCATTAATATGAAAGGAACACGTGATAGTATGAAAACAATTCGTAAGGCTTTGAACAATAGAGAACACAGGTGGTAGATCTGTGCAGATCTAAAGGTGATAGGTATGCTAACAGGAATGCAGTCCGGATTCACAAAATTTTGTTGTCTTCTCTGTGAGTGGGATAGTCGAGATAAACATAATCATTATGAAATTAGAGAGTGGTCGTCAATAAGAAGTGTAGTATTAGGACAAAAGTGTTAAAAACTTACCACTCGATGTCACCAAAATATTTCTTCACCCTTTGCATATAAAACTGGGGTTGATGAAAACTTTGTTAAGGCAATAGACATATCAGGAAGGGCATTTCAGTATACAAGGGGAAAACTTCAAAGAAAGAGTGTGGCAAAACTAAAGGAAGGTATCTTTAAAAGCCACACATATGCGTTCTCTTACAAGGGAACTCTCAATCCTGTTGGGGAAAAAAAAAAAAGGATAGCTTGCCTTTAAATTGTTTTGTGTGAATTTTCTGGGAAACTATACAGCAGACAATTACAGGCAGACTGAGCGGGGGCTGGAGAAGTTTCTTGGCGGTAGGCGAGCTGGCTGGTAGCAGGGTGCTGGCTCGGTGCTTGGATCTCTGTGGTGTGCTCTGTATGAGCGCTGGGCTGAGAATGTAATGTGTGTTTTGATGAAAGGGCAGCGAGGGAACGAGCCGGCATAACTGCTTTGGCAGTTGGCACACCTCGCCTGGTCCCGGGGCACCTTACAATCTGTGTGACAGTGGGGACCGCCATACCTATTGCAGCTGGTGGGATCTGAGCATGAAGCTGCAGAATGATTTATGCTTTAGGCAGCTAAAGCAATGTGTAAGGAGGGATGTATGTAGGAGAGTCTGGGTTCGGTTTTGAGGTGATGCTTTGTGAGTGTACGGCCTAGGAGCAGGTTTTTTACGCCTGCTCTTGGTCTGTGTGTGGGTGTCTGCGTGGGTTGGTTTCGGCTTGTGTGGATTGGGTGGATGGTGGTGGTGGTGGTGGAGTAGGAGGTGGTGATGATTATTGTGAGTTGGTTTGGACTGCTCTAGATTCAACAGGCATGGGTGGTGGAGGGGAGGGAGGTGGGGGAGATGTTTCTAGTGGTTTAGTCTGGGTTATTTCGGACCTCGTCTGCGCATGTCGATCTTATCCGACTCCACCTGACAGGCTTTACAGAGGCAATTGATAATCCGTGGACGTCTATTTCCTATGGCCCTTTTTATGAGTCCACATGCACGGAAGTCTACTGGTGACCCATCAGGTGCCTTCATCAAAATGTCAGTAAAAGGAAATGCACAGATATTAGTTTCCATCTGCATTCTCTCTAAGAACAAACTATTTGAACAAGAGGTGTGGTTGAATGCTTTACCTTGATGTACCCATATCTGATCTTTTGCCCTCCCATTCAGTGTGGGATATCTGTGTTGTAAATGGGTGTTAAAAACCTCTTGCTGATAGTATGTCAAGTTCACATTCACAGTATTAGCGAAATGGCAAATAATCAACTTGCCATTGTAGCAGTATTCAGCGATGATCACGAAACCCACTGGAAAACTTTCCTGGCATTCTTTATACAATGTTTGATCTTTTTTTTTTTTTTTTTTCCTCTTGGGTGGTAGTAAATCGAGCAGAGTTTGTTACAATCACTAAGGTATATGCTTCGTCTATAATCACAACATTTTTGATCTGTTCGCTACCAGATAACCCTCATACAGCTTTCATGCATTAGTCAGACGTTCCAAAACGTGATGGGGCAACAGCTTGTGAACTCGGCGAATATGCCGCTTTTCTAATCGCAGGTCATCGTTGATTATGGTGTTAACCATTGAAACAGACATCCCCAACTTCCATGCGATAGTCCTTTGTGGGGCAGGGTTACCTCCTGAGACAAGGGCCTTCACTTTACTCACTACTTCTGGTGTATGGCTGGTGGCTGGTTGTGGATTTAGCTGTTCTTTCCCCTCTGGAATTAAGCCCAGTCAGCCTTTGCCTCTTTTATCCAATACAGCACCAATCCCGTTCTTTGATATAAAGAAATCATGCTTCTTGCACATTCCTTGGATTGCAGATTAGCTATATGTAGCATCGGAAAGGGCTGTTACGCAGGAAGATCAGCATTTGTCGACGTCTAAGTTTGCAGTGGTAATGTGTGAACAAAGTTTTAAAGTCTGCTTTAGAAATACACTGACAGAGCAAATGCAACACCAAGAAGGAGTGGTTCGAAAGGGATGAAAGTTGGGGAAAAAACAGAGACGGCACGGACGAATAATTGATGTTTATTTCAAACCGATATGCAGGTTACACAATGCGCACGGCATCGACTCAGTAGGATGTAGGACCACCGCGAGCGGCGATGCACGCAGAAACACGTCGAGGTACAGAGAAAATAAGAGTGCGGATGGTGTCCTGAGGGATGGTTCTCCATTCTCAGTCAACCATTTGCCACAGTTGGTCGTCCGTACGAGGCTGGGGCAGAGTTTGCAAACGGCGTTCAATGAGATCCCACACGTGTTCGATTGGTGAGAGATCCGGAGAGTACGCTGGCCACGGAAGCATCTGTACACCTCGTAGAGCCTGTTGGGAGATGCGAGCAGTGTGTGGGCGGGCATTATCCTGCTGAAACAGAGCATTGGGCAGCCCCTGAAGGTACGAGAGTGCCACCGGCCGCAGCACATGCTGCACGTAGCGGTGGGCATTTAACGTGCCTTGAATACGCACTAGAGGTGACGTGGAATCATACACAATAGCGCCCCAAACCATGATGCCGCGTTGTCTAGCGGTAGGGCGCTCCACAGTTACTGCCGGATTTGACCTTTGTCCACGCTGACGCCACACTCGTCTGCGGTGACTATCACTGACAGAACAGAAGCTTAGTTTCGTGTCAAGTTAGGGGACAAGAACAACAATTTGCATCACACAGTGTGCGTCATAGGTGTGTTACAGATTTATGAAAATGGATCCATGAAAAGCAGAAGCCATATCGATTGTTATTTTTGTATGGTGAAAGTCGAAGAAATCTTTATGGGACCACAGATAAGGAGCATTATGACAAACCATTTGAGAATTTGATGACATCTAAGGATAGGATAGGATTCTTTAAGAACAGTAAGCAACCTGATAAGAAATTCCTTTAAAATAGATTTATGGCTATGAAAAATTTAGTTTGTAATATGAGTATCAAGCTCCATTAACTTCATAGCCATTTGAACTTTTCCCTCAAAACAAGGGAGATTTCTGTGAAGTTATAAAATGTGGATCTTGGACTTGATATACATCAAAATTAATTTTATATGTTGATAAATAAAGTAATAAGAAGCCTCTTTTCTGAATTCATTTTATTATAACATTGTTACTTTTCTGCATTTAATTTCCCAAAACTTCACTATAAATGATATCATAGGTACTTAATAACTTCACTTTGATTTTAAAGTGATACATACAATCCGACTTCATGATAAACAGGAGGCAAAAATACACTGCTGGCCAAAAGTTTTCAGACAAGCAGTGAACTGATAGAATGGACTAAGATTAAAAGCAAACAACATACCTATGCAAGGAATTGACAAATACATATTATAAAACTAATATTTTTAATAAAAATATGTTTTTACATTACATTTGAGCAAGAAATAAACAATATGTACACATTTACTCTCGCAGATCCCCAGAACAAGTTTTTCTAACACTGATGCGGGTATTCTTTGTCAGGCATTCTGCAGGAGATCCACAGCTTTTCCGATGAAGGGAACTCTTTTCGGACTTGCTGATCCAGCTCCTTCCACAGCAGCTCAATTGGATTTAAGTCCAGGGATTGGGGGCCGTTACATTAAAAAAAGAATTCCCCATAGTTTTGTTTATTTTGCAGATAATTCATGAAATAGCAATACGTGGGACTGGGGTCATTATTTTGTTGGAGGACAAACCCATGTTGCTGTCCAGACAGAAGAGAATAACGAGATAGGATGGA
This sequence comes from Anabrus simplex, assembly GCF_040414725.1. Lineage (NCBI taxonomy): Eukaryota > Metazoa > Arthropoda > Insecta > Orthoptera > Tettigoniidae > Anabrus > Anabrus simplex. The sequence goes on along the minus strand of NC_090265.1, from coordinate 1,519,472,563 downwards.
ATCGTACCTGTTTTTGTCGAGTGTTCCTTGAATTCGGTGCAGTCTACCAACTCCACTGAATGTGAAACCATCACAGAGCTTCTCCATGTTTCACTGTAGGTGTTACACAGTAGAATCATTTTTTTCCGATGCTGAGTGTTGATTATAAACTCATCGCCATAAACCAAAAACCTTGGAAACTTGGTTACATTAATATATTCTGCCATTAAACAATCATTAAACACATTCGTGAGGGTATATATATTTGGTCCGAAAACTTTCAGCCGGCAGTGCACATTAAAGTTACCCATCAGAGCTAACAAGCCTTGACAAAATATGAAATTTTGTAACTCTGTGTAATAACAATAAAATTAATGCGAGGACCACCTAACCACCACCTCGGACGCACCACGTCAGGTTATAATCTTTCTGCCTGCTATGACAGTGTAGCTGGTTGGTGGATTAGAACTTCAATTAAAATTGAGCATTAGCCCAGCAAAGAATTATTATTTTCTCAGACTATACACCGGCTTGATTTGAATAATAAATATGTTTGTTTCTTTGTCCACTCGAACAGTTAATGGTTTTAACATGAGGTAGAGCATCAGAAGTTTGTTCAACAGGAATTTTTTAATGTGTCAGAAGCCCGAAATGTGAAGTCATCAAATTTTAACCACCATAAAATCCATAGATCATGCCAAGTGTGGAAACTGTTCTTATCTTCACACTGAACTTGCTCTAAGGGATTAGAATACTTTATGTATAAGTATTGTTCCAGGAGGTTACCATGAACAAACCAAATATTAAATGAACTATCCCATATTATAAATGAAATAGGATGTCAAAAAAGTACCTTAACCAAACTCCCATTGATTTCAGCAATAATTCCACGATACCATTTCCGCTCCTTTTGGTTAAAAGCACAGCATTTGTCATTTACACTCCATGGCTGACCAAAGTCGTCTGTGTCCATAGAGTTGTAGTATGCTTGAAGTTCTGACATTAAGCTATAAAAAGAATAAATTATTCATGTCATATTCAATTATTCAAACAAATAAGAAAGCTGAAAATTAAAAGGCAGTGCTGCTGACTTGGAACAAAATGTACGACAAAAAAATAAACACACAAGTTTGTTACAGTAACGTATTTAAATAATTTCTGACACAGAGATAGCCTCCTATGTACGTAATGATGATGGTATTTTTGGTTATATGTCAGGTTATAATCTTGAATACGCATGAAAGCAATGCACCAAAATGCAGTAAAACCCGACAAAATTAATGCATTTTCCTTACTTCATACAATTACGAGTTCAACAGCATAAATAACACTACATGCAACCAGTGACATTATAAGGGACAAAATATTTTACCACAGTTAAACCACCACAAATATCTTTAGAAAGCAATGACGAAATCTACTTACATAATGTAATTTCTTTATGCACACAACTAACTAAAACTTTGAAGAAAATACGTTTCTGCACAAAATGATATGCACCCAAGTTACTTACATTACTTACATCATCACACGCACATCTTCACTCTGATTTAACAGCCATGGTTGTGGCTTGTTTTGCTATCTTCAGAAGTCAAAAGAATACATGTTTGTATAACATCCTTCAGAACTTCTGGTCTTAAAAATCGAAATAGCTTCAAGAGTTCCATTGGATCGATGACCTGAACTGTGTCCTGTTCTTCTTAATCAAGCTAAAAATTTGTTCATACTTTGTACCACTATGTGATATGGTAAGAACAGACAGCATGAATCTAGAGATCCTATCATAAATCATGACAAACTTGGGGAGCATCTGTTTCAATACATCCGTCATTAATTAAAACAGTACATGGATATATGGCGAAGCACTCTGAAGGACAGTATTGATCTTGTCAAATGATAGGATAGTCGCAGATAAAAACGTACAAAATACCCTGTTTACTGTAGGTCATAGGAAAGAAACAAACAGCTTTTCTTCACGAGATGTAATGGGATTCACGTTTCTGAGAACAGGCGAGTCATGTTTGGAAGAAAATTCCATTCTTTTGGCAGAAGATCAGGAAGAGGAGGATCAAACGCATTCTTCATTTGTCATCAGATATACTGTGTCCTTTGAGAATACCAAGAAAAAAAAAAAATTGGCAGAAATATTTGGATCTAATAATCTGAAAACACCTGACTAGGGATAACCATTTCGTGCACACATGATTCAACAACTTCTTTTTTTTCTTTTCCATGCATACTTCAAAATTTCTGAAGACGTTCTTTTCTTTTGGCACTCTCCTCCAAGTAATGGAAAATATCAACAAGATTCTCATCAATTCTAACTGGTAAAGTTGCAGCAGCTTTTTAGCAGCTAAGTAAATTAGATGGTAGCTACAACAAATACAAAAAATATCCTGATAAGCTTCTTTCGAAACTGCTAGAACTTCATTTTTCTGTCCAATCATAACAGGAGCAGTGTCAGAACAGAATGCCAGACAGTTCTTAATTAGCACTTTAACTCCAACTGTGACAATAGCAGCTTTCCTATATTGCGCCCTGTTGAATCCCCTTCCAATGTTGGCACTGATAAAACAGTACTTATAATATTTTCTCGAGCAGCATCATAAAAAGTAACCACTTTGGGAAACAACTTTGAATCGGTATCATAGCATCCACCTGTCGACAAAGAAAATGGACTGTCCTGTGTTACAGTACGCGCCATTTCATTTAGGACATGCACTGTTCACATTTTTGTGATTTCCAAAGTAGTAAACATCTTTCTGAACAAAGCTCCCGGATAATCAGCTGCACTCAATGGAATGTTATGTTCCACTACAAAAAGAAGTAAGCAAACACGCAGCCTTTATTACACCATAAACATTATCTCCAGCTTTGGCAAAAAAAATCTGTTCATTTTCTGATCTTCTTCCTTAGATTTCAAATTACCAAGATTAGGTTAGGCACGAAGTGAAAATTCGTCACCTTTTCTCGATTTCAGTACCCACGGGAAACTCAAAGAATAGGTTTCCCTAAACACATGATATTTTTCGTAGATTAACTTATGATTACTGATAAACAACGATCATAATACAAAATAAGCAATGAATACGATTCACGTTACTCCACAACTACATAAACTCAGCTTCGCAATACGTGGCAATAAATACAAAGATAATTAAGCGATGAACACAATTCACATGTGTTTTTCATAACTACCACATGACCTATGCTTTGTAATTTGTGGTGAAGAACAAAACTATTGATGGTAAGTGATATTATCGAACGAATCAATGCAAAGAACAAGCGTACAGTTATCCAGGTACGACAACATAATTCCATTTCTTTATCCATAACAAAAATGTTTCTCAAAAATTAAATAATTATCACAATCTACAGATGTCACCGGGCGGCAGTAATTATCACTAAATCTCTCCCACTTAAATACATGATTTATATTCATTATTTTCCACCATTCATTTAAGTATAAGGGAGGTTGCCCCAGCGCCGGACATAACACAGTACCGGGCAGTGGAGGTTTACACATTCCTTCACAAATAAATCGATAACGATCAACTGGGATTCAGGATGCATCTCATATTCCCAGTTGAAGACTAACGATCAGATTAATATAATCAGAGCGATGTATTAAATATTCACTGGTCACACAGCGTGTATTGGAAGCCGGTCAAAGTTTGTTTTTGCATGAATGTTAAAAAAGATCTTGGTTCGTAAAATCGTAAAATGTTATAGCTCATTCATAAAACACGGTCTTTCCGCAAAATTTTACGGACAAACCGTAAACGTTGGCAGGCATGTCTTCTTCATTTACATTAAAATCTCTTATTTCTACGTCAGAACGTTTAACAGAAAATATCTTAATACTAATTGTTGTGAGCATTTTTTTTTTTTTTTCCTGATTTGATCACTTGCACGGCTGAAATATTATAACAAGCTAAACTAATTTGATGATACTGTCCGAACCTAGCCTCCAAATCATGTCTAAATTTGATCTAGCAACATGTATTTAAAATTTTATACTGTTAATAAATACTTAACTATTTCTAGTACAGTACTAACAGTACGAGTCAAAGCTAACTGAATATCTGATGTGACCTTACCATTTCTTTTCTTCGACTTTTCACCTTCTCCTGGTACGACAACATAATTCCATTTCTTTATCCATAACAAAAATGTTTCTCAAAAATTAAATAATTATCACAATCTACAGATGTCACCGGGCGGCAGTAATTATCACTAAATCTCTCCCACTTAAATACATGATTTATATTCATTATTTTCCACCATTCATTTAAGTATAAGGGAGGTTGCCCCAGCGCCGGACGTAACACAGTACCGGGCAGTGGAGGTTTACACATTCCTTCGCTGGATGGATGCATTTGATGGACAAACTTGTTAGGGAGAGACAGAGGACAGCAGACGTTCACGCAACTTGCTTGTAGAGTTTGCCAGTGTTGAGATATTCGTTGTGAAGTGCGTGTCGCATACTAATAGCATTACGCAGTTAACTTTTACAGCATCTTTTTACCCTCTTTAGTTGAGTTAAAGAAATTATGTATATATTATTCAATATTCTATGTGAATAGAGAAGAGGATAATGTGCTTCGATTAACCCCTCAGCGTCGCAGCCATTTAAATAGCTTCCTACCCCGCGGCCGGATGAGATTTCAACTACGCGCGACTGAAATACATCGATTCACTTAAAGCGTTACTACAAGTATAAGAGTAGCCCGATTTTCACGAAATTTAGAATACCTTATGACAGAACTATGTACATGCAGATAATTACATAATTGTTTCACATTTCCTTAGTAATTTAGTTCCGTGTGGTAGAGTTCGAAGCACTCTTTGAGACAGGGACTCAAGTCACACTCCTGGAAGCAGTACACTGACGTCTTCTTTTCGCCGTGTTTTGAACACAGGATACAACGTCTCTGAGGTTTGGATTTCCAACTCTTGGGTGCTAATTTCCTGATAAAATGTCTTTCCTGCAACCTTGGAACTGTATTATCTGATGCGCGCCGGCCTTGAATATTTCGTTCCCCTCCCGAGCAAGCGTATTTTGTAAACAAACCTTTCACCAGCTGAACCCGATAAGGTAATTGCTCAATATTTGTCTCTGTGACCTGTGTGAGTATTATTAGAGAATTTAGCAATCAGAATTCATCGTTGAAAACTTCTCTTTGACCTGTATAATTATCTAGTCTCTTACACGAAATTTCCAAGTACTGTTTCCTCCTCATCGTCACTCTCATCATTTACCACTGCTACATCATCTATTTCATTATCACTGCTGCTTATACTGTCACTACTACTTCCGACTAAACTTTCATCTGAATTATACAATATTTCAAGCACGTTACTGTCAGTCATACCGCGGCTGAGCGCGGCGCGTCACACGGACTGATGAAGCTGCAGCGAGACCGAAAGCAACAGGACGAAACTGAACGAGGGGAATAACATTTATGACGAAAGAAACCAACTCGATACATATTTCAGATAAAAGGTCGAGACATCGTCTTTCAAGCGAGATATATACCATGAACAACTGGTTCTCGTATCGTATGACAGAAAGCAGCACTAACTGATGCCTACACAGAGCGCTCGTGGAGAGTTACGAAAATATTACAAGCTGAGAAATAAAGACAAATATAATAAATAAACCGCACTCCCAATGTACAAATAGAGCAAAGAACATCACACGAAAAGACAAACTTCTCAGATCATCTTTTCTTTATTTTATTCTGTGGGAAAGAATGAAGCAACCAGACTTTTAAAAAAGTAAGAGATTAGTGCTCAGACTTATTTGACAAATAATTATCCTTGCAAAAACAACTACATTATAACGATTTTTCAATTCTTATTTACAACGCTGATAAACCCGAAAATGTCTTCTTGGAAACAAAACAATTTGCATATCAATAACTCCAAAACTCTTCGCGCTATAGCCATAAATGTGAAACCATGTATGGGTCTATACCACGTATAGAGGTTGGCGGCTACGGAAGGAAAGAGGGTCTATACCACGTATAGAGGTCGGCGCTGAGGGGTTAAGGAAATATTCATTGGGTATTAATAGTAAGCAACATTCTTTGACCTCTTGTGTGGCCTCAGTACCGGACACTGCATATGTCAACAGTATCGAACAGAAAGACAGAATCCTGTGACAAACATACTAATGCTGTTGTTCTTTTTAGGGATACTTAATGAGATGGATGCACACAAATACAGAAAGTGGAGTGATGAAATTATGAAAAAGGCAGTTGATGGTGTGCTCGAAGGAGAATTCAGCATTAGGAGAGCATATAAACACTTGTGTGTCCCCAAAAGCTCTTTGGGAGATCGCAATTGTGCCCTTAAAGAGAAGACTCGATTAAAATGGCGCAATCAATGGGTAGATTTCATAAGACATTCAACGAGTTGGAAAATAAACTTGTTAGCCATCTCAAATATCTTGACGGATGTTTCTTACTTGTGAACAAGACCAAACTTTTAACACTAGCGTATGACCTTGCTGATTAAAAGTAATATAAACTTCATTGTTAGGTTCCGTATTGAGTTAAGACTATGCTTAAAGTAAACACAAAATTTTAATATTCCACCTTCTCAATACTAAAAAAAAAAAAACCACACTTGATGTTTTTACAAAAACTTTACAATGATATTAAAAGGTACTAGTTTCGGTCCACTGTGGACCATCATCAGCCTAGCCAAATTACAACAGTAAAAGACATAGTGATAAAAATAGTGTGGAGAAATGAGAGAGGATCTAGAAGGATGGGATGGTGATGGAATGACAGACAAAAGTGAAAAACCGTATTTGCAAATAATGATAAAAGTAACAGAAGTGTTCACATTGACAAGTAAAATCTTGTGAAGTCACGTAAAAACTCTTGATGAGATAGTCTTTGGTTAGCAGTTACTCCTGTGTTGCTCGATTGACATATATAACTAAGTATATGCTTCTAGAAAGTTGTAGATGTAAGTTCCACTTTTGCGTAGAGGAAAGAATTGTCCGATGAGACCAGCACAAGATTAAAAATTGACAAAGTTGAACATGTTCTATGGTGGAATGAAAAGCTTGCTGTGTTAAACAGAAGTAGTTTCAGTTCAATCGGGACCCCAATGAACCTGGGGAAAGAAGATAGTATTAACGCGAGTAATCGAATAGAGAACAAGCGAGGCACCGGAAAATATAAACGATGACTCAACTGCGCTGCATGGAACAAACCTGCTGTATTGAATGCAACTTACGGAGTGAGCGTAGCGCGGAGTAGATCAGCAGGAGAGGGGTAGGTGAATACGGAGGGGAGGAATGACATAAGTGGTGGAGGGTGGGAGGGATGGGAAAGGTTCAAGGCGGGGTGGACGGGAGAGGAAGTGATGGTGTTTGTATTGTCGGGGGACCCTTAATTGACTTAAAGAAAGAATTTTGAACGACCGATTTGTTTTTCTGTAATAAGTAATGAAAACGTCAAATAAAATATTGGGTTTCTCAGTTATTTTGTTAAGGTTATAGTTGGCATTAAGGTATTGATCTAAATGAATGTAAAAGTTCTCTATTATATTGAGTAGGGGTCCTTTCTTAGCTATTTTGAGAATGTCCATGTCTGTTTCAATATTCGTGAATTTGTGGTTATAGTCGACCATATGTTGGCCGATAGCTGAAAATTTGTTGTATCTGACTGCATTGAAATGTTCTAAATATCCAATGTTGAAAAAACAAATCGATCGTTCAAAATTCTTTCTTTAAGTCAATTAAGGGTCCCCCGACAATACAAACACCATCACTTCCTCTCCTGTCCACCCCGCCTTGAACCTTTCCCATCCCTGCCGCCCTCCACCACTTACGTCATTCCTCCCCTCCGTATTCACCTACCCCTCTCCTGCTGATCAACTCCGCGCTACGCTCACTCCGTAAGTTGCATTCAATACAGCAAGTTTGTTCCACGCAGCGCAAGGTGAGTCATCGTTTATATTTTCCGGTGCCTCGCTTGTTCTCTATTCGATTACTCACGTTAATACTATCTTCTTTCCCCAGGTTCATTGGGTCCCAATTGAACTGAGACTACTTCTGTTTAACACAGCAAGCTTTTCATTCCACCATAGAACATGTTCAACTTTGTCAATTTTTAATCTTGTGCTGGTCTCATCGGACAATTCTTCCCTCTATGCAAAAGTGGAACTTGCATCTACAACTTTCTAGAAGCATATACTTAGTTATATATGTCAATTGTGCAACACAGGAGTAACTGATAACCAAAGACTATCTCATCAAGAGGTTTTTACGTGACTTCACAAGATTTTACTTGTCAATGTGAACACTTCTGTTACTTTTATCATTATTCGCAAATACGGTTTTTCACTTTTGTCTGTCATTCCACCACCATCCCATCCTTCTAGATCCTCTCTCATTTCTCCACACTATTTTTATCACTATGTCTTTTACTGTTGTAATTTGGCTAGGCTGATGATGGTCCACAGTGGACCGAAACTAGTACCTTTTAATATCATTGTAATGTTTTTGTAAAAACATCAAATGATTATTATTATTATTTTTTTATTGAGAAGGTGGAATATTAAAATTTTGTATTTACTTTAAGCACGACCTTGCTGAATACTTCAAGTTACCACACCAGTTTAACAAAACAAAAAATTTCAGGAAACAAGTTTTATCGCGGATTCATCAAGCGGCATCTGGAATTTTATTTGCGCTGTGCTCAATCAACAAGTTTACAGAGAGCCCAAGGATTTAACAAGGAACAAGTGGATGCTTTTCATCTCAAATTAGAGGAACTATTAAGGAAATATTCCTTTCCTCCAAGCAGAATTGTTAATTGTGACGAAATTGGTGTCAGTGTTGTGCATTCAAACACATTGAAAGTTCTGCCCCTTAAAGGAAAAAAAAAAGTCAGCAAGCTGACGTCGACGTCGGGTGAATGAGGGAGGAACATTACAGTTATGCTTTGTATTAACGCTGCAGAGGACCAGTTTATACCCCCTCTTTTCGTTTTTCACAGAATTTGAATGGATCCAAAGTTGACCAAGGACGCACCTGATGGAAGCATCTTTGATTTACAAAGATCTTTGGATCACAGTTTCAGGCTTCCTGAAATGTTTGAAAGCTTTTGTTGAGAGAATTACTCCATCAGAACAAAGTCCAGTTCTTATCTTGGATGGTCATAGTACTCATAAAGACCTTGAAGTCGTTCTGTACGCAAAGAAGCACCATCTTCATATGTTGAGTTTGCCCCCCCATACCACACACAAGGTCCAACCTTTCGATCAAGCAATTATGAGCCCTTTTAAAACTGCATTCAATTCAGCATGTGAGGTGAGGATGAGCAAGTATGGAAGACAAGGATTGAAAATCACTGAAAGAGACATCTGCGGATTGGTTGGAACTGCCTTTTCATAACTTTGCAGAATGAATCTAGCAAAAATCTTCATTTGAGTGCACAGGGATCTACCCATTCAATAAGGATATTTTTGCAGAACTGGACTTCCTCCCAGTGTCAAACACCAGATCAGTGCCAGAAGAAGATGTCAGAGTGGGTAGTGCTTCTGATCAGCTACAAGCAGTGACCATAGGGAACTTTAACACCTTGCCTGTGATCGTCCCACAACAGAACACTCCTCTAGTCAATATGGCTGTTTCTTCCACTTCTAAAGCCTTTCAAAAAGCCATCGATCAGATCTCCCTTGTGACTGATGTTTCGAAGAGGAAAAATCACTGTCAGAAAAAAAGGAGAGGAGAAAAAAAGAGAGATTTTGACCTCCACGCCTTGCAAAAAGTTGCTGGAAGAGAAAGAAGAAGTGAAGTTGCTAAAGAAATAAAAACAAGAACGAAGACAGAAAACAGATAACATTGGGGAGAGGTCAAAAAAGGAGTCACGGTCAGATATCACAGTCGTGAAAAGGAGGCTTGAGTTTGGATAGGAAAGCAGATGAAAATGATTCCAAGAAGACTGAGTGTCTAATTTGTGGAGAGTGTTTTGAGGAGGACTGGGTACAGTGTTGCACCTGTAGTGTTTGGGCTCACGTTGCATGTGCTGACAGTGATAACATTGATCACATTGTGTGTAAAAGTTCCAAGCTATAACTTAAGCGATTCAGCTGAAGTAAATAACTAACCTCTGATTCATGTCATTTGAAATTGTATGTGTGTGTTGACTATTGATTTTTTTTTTTGTACTTTAGATAATGCATCCAGTACTGGGAACAGTTTTTTGAACGACGTCATTAGTAACCATTTTTATATTTCAAAATCATACTATTAAAATATCAGATATATCCACTTTTCTCATATTACCTTATTACATACGTTATCCTTGATCCTCGGAACTGGGCTCCATATTAATTCATGGAGGTTTCCATAAAATAGACAAAAGGCTTAAGTGTGTAGCACTGGGGCAACTTCCCCTAACTTCTAAAAAACAAATAGTACCCTCAGCATTGTAGTCATTACGCTCTAGCCGATATTGTTAGAGAGCAGCCACATTTTTTCTTGGGAAAAAAAAAAACAACAACTGGCACATAAGTTCACATTCTGCCTTTATAAGGAAGTTGGGAACAATATTTTCTTAAAAATCAAGAGCAGGTGCTAATTACATTGGGTTGTTCACTTTGTTACAGCATTTTTAAATCGGACACACTGGCAGTAAGAGTGGCATTATGATTTGTAAAACCTGGGACATAAAATGTCTGTTTACTATCAGTCTGATTAAACCAGTTATTTTTAATACACTTAAAAATGTGTACTGAGTCAAACAGGACAAAAATATTTTGAGTATTGTCATAAGGATTAACGAACTCAGAAGAAAAAGTTCAACTGAATATTTTTGTAATCATGAGGTTGTTATTTAAAATAAAACTAAATACCTTATAGCCCAATTCAGTCAACACATACCTATAAATAAAGTTTACATAACTGATCTCCCGTTAAATTTTTGCAAGAAAATAAACCTACATCTTTACTGTTTGACAGTAAAGAGGATACCATAAAAGTCTGTATAGTAATAACTACATACAGTGAATATTCATTAGAGGGTTGTACAGCTTCAAGCTTACCCCCCTTTTTATGTTACTTCAGACCTACCAGTAACATAAATTTCATCCAAAAGCAAATTACAATGACTTTTGTGTTGTGTTCACTCAGTGCAGATATTTTCTTCGTTAAATAACGTACATGAGATACATCTATTTCAGAACTTTCACAGCATACCTTAGAAGTAAATCTTTTCAAATATCAAGGATATAGGTTAATTCGTTCTTTGCAGAAACTGAATTCGTCACAAACGTGTTGGTCATCAGTTTCGTCCTTAATATCATCCATCAAGTTGTTAATTTGTCCATTTTCTGAATCCTTAACGGGATGCCCTGTTGAAATATCAAGTTACATAATTGTTTGAACTGAGACCATTTATAAATTTTAGAAGGTTAGTTATCATTTATGAATAATTCACCTTTAACAATAGTGAAAGTCAAATCAGGTTTAATTACCAAAGATATTCCTATTTTTGGAAACTCCTTTTCCATCAAATTACTTGTAAATAAGCTGGTTATTGCTTACTTTCGCATACACATTTTCCAGTTCAGATGCACACTCTACTGCAAAATTCCTGGTTATCTCTTGGAAGACAATGTCGTTTAGTAGTTTCTCTTCTTTCTTGGAATTCTGAATGTGTTGTTCTGTCTTTCTTTAGGATCTTTTCTTTCTTGAGGCAAAATTTTAGGCAGATATGCCGGCAAGTTTTTCTAAATTTGTGGGTATGACATCGTTAGTTCATTTTAATTGGTCACATTTCACAGCACAGAACCATCAAACTGTGTCACTGATTCTTCCCGTACTATGTATCCTTCATCCAAATTTATGATGCATACCTTTGACAAATTAGTAACTTTATAATTACTCCCGAGGATAGCTCTAAAGCATATTTGAAATTTAGTGGGATCCTTAGGAAACGAAAATACACTACGGGATTTCTAGTATCATAGTTACTTTTACAACCTGGGACACACTAAGTAGATAACATATTCAGTCACACATACATACATACATACATACATACATACATACATTACCGGTCAAAAGTTTAGGACCACATTAAAAAAATCATGAAGTTCAATCTAGGACCTACAATTTTGTTACTGGACCTCTGTATTTTCTTTCCTGAGCTATTGCATCTAATGTGATATACATCGCCTGATTTCAGTGATTTACGCCAAGTTTTGTATATGTTATACAATTTTAACTGTTGGAAGGTCACTCAGAAAGTCAACATTTTTGGAAATATTATGTACTGTATCCTCTAATTTGTTTCAAGTATCACCACAAAGATTCTTGTAGAGACTCAGCAATAGTTAGGGGTCATTTTAGTATAAATATAAAAATTCCGAAAAAATGAAGCACTCGTTTTTTTGAGTTTATTTTTTCTCAAACAAGCGCTAAAATAGTCAATTTTACCTTGTTCTTGTCATAGGTCTCAGTGTGAGCTATGATCATCAGAAATGTGTTCTTGGATGCCATCCACATTGCTAAGTCTACAGAAAAATCTTGTTGGTGATACTTGCAACCAATTAGAGTATACACGACATTATGTTACCAAATTTTTTATTTTTTGGTGTGACCTTCCAAGAGTTAAAAATACATAACTTCTACAGTAGTAGGACTAACTCACTGAAATCAGGTAACATACATCCTGTTAGATATGAGAGCTCAGAAAGAAAATTACAGATGTATAATGGCACAATTTTAGGTTCTGGATGACATTTCGTGGTTTCTTTATGTGGTCCTAAACTTTTGACCGATACTGTACATACATCATCATTATAGACTGGTATGCCTTTCAGCGTTCAGTCTGCAAGCCTCTGTGAATTTACTAAACGTCGCCACAATCTTCGATTTGCAACTAGTGTTGTGGCCTCATTTAGTTCTTTACCTCTTATCTTTAAATCGTTAGAAACTGAGTCTAACCATAGTCGTCTTGGTCTACCTCTACTTCTCTTACCCTCTATAACAGAGTCCATTATTCTCCTAGGTAACCTATCCTCCTCAATTCGCCTCACACGACCCCACCACCGAGGCCGGTTTATGCGTACAGCTTCATCTATCGAGTTCATTTCTAAATTAGCCTATCTCTTCATTCAGAGTCAATGTCATGTAATTCGTTCTCAAATTTCATAATATCACATCACTATATCTAGAAATGATTAACCACGTCAAGAGGGTGAATTGATCAAAGGAACAACATGCAAACATCCAAGATGGCCGACAGGCAATGAATGCGCATGAAGCAAGGTATTTGCTTGCACCATGCACATTTGTGACATGGCATCTCAGGTGGTGGGGGAGCAGCACGGCCTGTATATCTGGTGTGGCCTTGGTTGGATATCATTAGCAAAAGGTGTTTTAGCCTTTCTATATTTAACAGAGAAGTCTAAACGAAAATAAAGGAAAAAACTAGTACACAATATTTTTTTTTTTTTTTTTTTTGCGGCATATCCCGACATGTTACGACACATCATTGATGGAGTAACTTTGAAGAATCTTTAACTAATTATACTACTCAATTATGTCATTTCTCTTACTAATTAATTTATAAATACTGAAATATTGCATGTATCAGAGCTTTAGAAAACACTACTCTTCACTGTATCTACCTTAGGCCTCTTCATAAATTTCAACTAGATTAATGCTCAAAGCACTGGCCTTGTTGAACGGGTTTTAAGATTTCAATTTTTTCCAGAATTCTTTTTCGGGCAGCTTTGACCTGAACTTCTTTATCCTTGTAAATATACTAAAAATAGTCTCTCAGTCTGCATTGCTGTGTGGAAATGATAGAATAAAAAGCATTACGTTACAATGCTCTCACATATTTTTGAAAGTAAATTGACAATCTTATTCTCCAGTGAAGTAAAATTACTGCCCCAAAGATATTTTCCCGTCACCTTCCATTATGATTATTTTTCTTTTGTGCATAGTCTAATTTACAATCTCTTCCTATCACCAAGTAAGTTGAATTTCACACAGAACCTCTTATTCTGCACGAAGTGTACAGGACGGTTTTCAGAGATGCTGAAGTGCCAGAATTTTGTCCTGCAAGAGTTCTTTTGCATGCCAAAAGGTGACAAATGAATAACATTATGATTGGCACTGTTCAGAAGAGCCAAATAATGTTAATGCTACACACTGCTGATTTGATATTAATGTTAACACCATGTTAGTTAATGAGTTTATTATACTGTTCAGTGAAAATAATCTTTGCATTAAAATCTTAAGGTGTTAACTAAAGTTCTGTTAGCAGATTTTTAACAGTAGTTGATGAAACTGGCCCTCAATAGCTGCAGTCGCTTAAGTGCGGCCAGTTTCCAGTAATGGGGAGATGTGGGGTTCGAACCCCACTGTCGGCAACCCTGAAGATGGTTTTCCGTGGTTTCCCATTTTCACACCAGGCAAATGCTGGGACTGTACCTTAATTAAGGCCACGGCCGCTTCCTTCCAACTCCTAGGCCTTTCCTATCCCATCGTCGCCATAAGACCTATATGTGTCGGTGCAACGTACAGCAACTAGCAAAAAATAGGTGCTACTGATGTTCATTTATGAATGTCTTTTTATATATTCCATTTACTTTTATTTCAGGGTTGTTAATAAACATGTCTCATTTTATGAGAATTGTCTAAAGGGGCCCATAGACGTGCAATATTATTGCGCAATATCGGGGTTTGTGCAATATAACTGATAGTGTGTACTTAATATTGAAGGGTTGTACAATATGTGTTGCAATATATAGTCAGTCCGTGATGTTATTTTGTTTGGTGAACATGTTGAGTGACACTGATCTTTGCTGAGTTTTGCTCGCCGTGGGCGTAAGTGCCAAAAAGAAGCAGAAACGAAAAAGGAGGACATGGGCCAAACAGTGGTTTCTGGACAGAGAAAGGTACACTCATGAAAATTTACTCACTGAACTGAGAAAATGCAAGCCAAATGATTTTCGAAACTTTCTGCGCATGAATGGTGAATTGTTTGATGAACTTATCGCTTTGGTTATGCCTCAAATCGAGAAAAAGAATACTATTACGCAAAGAATTGATTTTTTAATAACTTCTTGTTTATCGGCGTTCGGGTATTTTTCGCGATATTTATCAATAAGCACCTCGTACTGTTCACTTTTTTTAACGCAATTACTGTTATCTTTGCTCTTAACGTCCCATAGAGCCGGAAGGTCATGGTACACTTCGATAAACTCCAAAAGAAACTTTGTCTCCTCCTGTTTGTCTGCCATCGCGATACGTTCTCCCCCACCTGTTGATAACAACTGGGGGGAGGACGGGGTATTGCACAATAATGCCAACACACGGCCCAGTATTTTGTGGTTTGTGCAATATATTTCAAACTTCTTTGATTTCGTACAATATATTGCACAACCCTTCAATACGAAGTACACACTATCAATTATATTGCACAAACCCCGATATTGCACAATAATATTGCACGTCTATGGGTCCCTTAAGACAATGTTATTAACCAAATCAACTTACAAATGTTGATACTAATTAAGCCAATAATCTGCCATAAATATTTCAATTCACGGTTCCAAAAACAAAAAAAACTGTATTAAAATGTACAAATACATGATTTCAATATCGTAAAACATCGCTGCAATACCACAGAACTACGATTTCTGTCCAGCAACTTCCAAAGCATAACCACGTATCTCGCATATCTACAACATTATAACATCGATTTAGTTTTTTCAGATTAGCTACGATTTTGAAAGAAATTCCGGATATATTAACAGAAGTTTGTCTCAGTTCAGAAGGATTCTGTAGAGAAGAAGTTTTTCTCCTCCTACAAAAGAAGTCAAAACTGGATACATGGTTTTGTAGAACAAACGACTATCTCATTTCTTCAGCATTGAAGCAGAGGAAATTAGCAATACAGTATTATAACAAAGTGTCATAAGTGATATATATTTAAGGTACTGATATATATTTAAGGTACTTACTCATCCATGATATCTTGTTGACTAGTGAGGGATACATAGAGACAACTAGGGTTGACAGCTGAGAGTACAGTCACTTCGAGACGAAAGCTATCACCACCACCATCTTCAGGTTCTTGTCCCAGTTCAATTTTCTCGGTTGAAGAATCTTGCAACTCAGAGCTATCAGAACTCACATTTGTCCTCGAATTCTGCCTCGTGGCTTTAGATTGCTTTTTTGATCTATGTTTTTGTATCGCAACCTGAAATACTTTCCACAATTAGAATGAGCAGAACCATCATTTATAAAACCGGAATCAACAGAAATAAATGAAAACATGATATTTCCACTTGTATTGCCATTTCAACAACAATCTCCTAGCTTTATTTTAGGTTACACACTGAACTACTTTATTCAAAGACTCTTGAGAATCGAATATAGAGCTAGTCTAGATTAATATTACCTAGACTAGCCCTATATCATCTAGTAAAAGTGTACAGAAATGACAAAGGACAACATTATCACCAAACAGGATTCAGCCTTCAACTGGGTCTGCTGCTCAATTTGGAGCAAAGTGTTACGACCGCATGCCCTTACTGTCGCTAACCGTCCATGGGAGTTAAAAGCCCGCTCCTAACCTGGAGAACAGACCCCTGTATCTGTTCCTAACCTAGGGTAGACACGCTACCTGATGGGTTTCAGAGGTATTTCCTCCTCCGACGGACCATCAACCTGTCAAAGAGTCCAAAGTTAATGGACCTCTCAGAGTGTCAGGCATTTTCCTGCCACGAAACACTGTGTTGAGCTGCAAGTTCCAAGGCCTACTCCATTACCACAGCAATGTCACCTGGCCAGACCTATACACACAAAATACATAACAACAGAAAGAAATTATTTTAAATTTTCCTCATTCCTTATTTTGCTCATGTATAGGGAACAACTCAGTGCATTGTTGTTTTCTTTTCCCTTAATATTATTCTCAGGCAGGTATTTTGGAGGAAGGAAAATACAAAAGCAAAAACATGCATCCAAAATACTGTTTACAGAATTTTGACACAACGAACATTTAAGAAGAAGAAGAAGAAGAAGAAGAAGAAGAAGAAGAAGAAGAAGAAGAAGAAGAAGAAGAAGAAGAAGAAGAAGAAGAAGAAGAAGAAGAAGAAGAAGAAGAAGAAGAAGAAGAAGAAGAAGAAGAAGAAGAAGAAGAAGAAGAAAGGGGTTAAAAATGGCAATGGCAAATGCCAACCACTGTGTGGTGATGTACAGTGGACAATTTCTATGATAATTTCACTTCACTTTGCAGAGAATATAGAGGTGAGAGAATGTGATTGTGATTGTTCACACTAATATGAGTATGTATTTATTTTTAGAATACAAAGAAAAATATTATAACATTTTTAGGCTATATATACTATTAAGGAGATGACTCAAACAAGACTTCCTACTGTTGTACTTGTTGCTTTGCTCCAGCTTCGAAAGTCTTACGATACCAGATAGAAAACATTGTCCAGTGGAGCATTACAGTTCGACCGCTCGTTCTTGGCTGGTGCAATTCACGTGCGTAGTGGTCTCTCCACGCATAGCGAACCTATAAGTTTCTTCCCACTACGGTAACCAATACATTTGACATGCACAGTGACCTTCCTGCGCAGGGCATGTGCATAATAATTATGCGGACAGCAGAGTAACGCGAGCGGTAAGAATAGCGACTAGTGGTTCATTTTTACTTTCTTACAATGCCTCCTGTTCATTCAAAACTAGCGTCAAAAACCTTGCATAGTCAATCACGTGAAATTATTTCGAATGTACACAAATTTATGAAGAGAGAAGCAGCGGCCGGTGAAGTGATGATCCCTTTGAAAAACGTTCAGGAAAGGGTCTTAAGGGCGACTCGTGTGTCTGAACGACTTGTGAGACGGATTATTAGAGAAAGGGAAGCTGCTGAAGAAACGGGAACATCATTTGGAACGCCTGGGAAAAAGCACGCAGTAAGAAAACTTATCACTGGTGTGGATGACTTCGACGTGTCTGTGATTCGCCGTACAGTGCATGACTTTTTGGAAAAATATCTAATTCCCTCCATGGGAACTTAGAATTTCTATTCGGAATTGCTCGGCGGGCAATAATTCCATTGTGGAGATTTATCTCGCATATGCAGTTATCAGACTGTGCCTCTTATAATGGACTTCTGATAAGTTCACCTGCATACACCCCAGCGTCAGTGGGTAGGGTCTGACACATCCCACTCTGATGAGTCTAGTGTCAGACCTAAAACGAAATGCTGGTTAATAGAGCAAATGCCTGAAAAGCCTTACATCTGATCTGTTTTTTGACTTTTATCTTGTAGAGAAATGTGCACCAACAATCGGCAAACTCCTTCCTAGACTTATAGGTGAGTTAATCCACCATTCAATGATCCTAATGTTTCTAGTAATTTCCATACATTGCTTCCAACATCTAACTTGGCTATTTTCTCCTTCAGGTTTAAACTGAAGTGGGAATTCATCTTTATTTATATCACGATCTTACGTGATCAAAGTAAACTTCTCTGGAACCACCTAATGTCAAAGGAATATATATATATATTTTTTTTATTTTTTTTTGCTAGGGGCTTTACGTTGCACCGACACAGATAGGTCTTCTGGCGACAATGGGGTAGGAAAGGCCTAGGAGTTGGAAGGAAGCGGCCGTGGCCTTAATTAAGGTACAGCCCCAGCATTTGCCTGGTGTGAAAATGGGAAACCACGGAAAACCATCTTCAGGGCTGCCGATAGTGGGATTCGAACCTACTATCTCCCGGATGCAAGCTCACAGCCGCGCGCCTCTACGCGCACGGCCAACTCGCCCGGTGAAAATAAGTTTAAAAACTTATCTTGAATATGGGTTTTAAATGGATAAAAAGACAAGGGCTGTTCTGATAGAACGACATGACATTAGGTCTTTGCGTATACAGTTTCTGAAGGCGATTAAGAAATATGGAGAGGAGGGTCGTCCCATAGTTTATGAAGACGAGTCTTACATTCATAGTAGCCACTGAAGCCCTAAGAACTTGAGTGATGACACGGCAGCAGGTTTGATGACACCTGTATCAAAAGGCAATAGATTAATAATCGTTCACACCGGTAGCTCGTCAGGTTTTGTACCGAATCCCTATTAATATTCAAATCGGGGCGGTCAACGGGAGACTTCCATAATGAAATGAACTCTGAGAATTATCAGTGATGGTTGACAGAGTAATTAATATCAAATTTACAACCTAATTCTGTGCTGGTAATAGATAATGCTTCTTATCATAACGTTCATTTGAACAAAACTCCAACCTCCAATAGTAGGAAAGACACCATGAAAGCATGGCTTAGAAAAAAAGGAATTCCGTTTGAAGAGAATATGCTCAAGGCCGAATTGTACAACATTATTAAATTGCACAAACTGCTCCATCAGCAGTATCTCATAGATGAAATTATGGCGAGACATGGGGGCACAACCTTGAGACTACCCCCATACCATCCTGATTTAAATCCTATAGAAATGATATGGGCTTACGTGAAACAATGGGTAGGAAGTAGGAACACCACTTTTAAAATGGAAGATGTTATCGCTTTGTGCAAGGAAAGATTATCAGAAATCAGAGAAGAGGAATGGAGAAAGGTTTGCCATTGCACAGAGGAAAATGAATTAGAATATTATGTACGGGAAGGACTAATCGAAGACGCGATTGAAAGAATAACATTCACAGTTAATGGCAGTAGTGACATTAGTGACGGTGACAGTGAATCCAAAGAGAACATTCAATCAGGAGACAGTTGTAACCGTACGTATGTACGATCCCCGAGTTTTTAGGTTAGGAAATTTTCGTATATAGTTTGTTAGGTTAAAATCATGTAATTTTGTTTATTTACCATGTAAAAACGTAATATTATAAGAAGAATGTATAGTTAGGGAATATTGCATATGTTCATCATTATATTTTGTATAAATTTCCGTTTGGGTAAGAGTCTGTAAATATGGCCTAGCCGTAAGGATTGTGCAACCGGGAAAACAGCGACTATATCGGGAAGGACGGTTGAGGTTGGTTGTGTGTGTTGCAACTAAGTGGCTTTGAAACACGGGGTACGGCAGGTTGTATCGGTTGAAGAATTGGTGTGAATCAATGTGGACATACATGAGTGGACGGTCTATGTCACATCATATACTCGATAGCCAATGCGAGGGCTTTGTTTTGAGCGAGGTTTGGGTTGACAGAGTGACGCGGGAAGAAGTGCCAGTGTGAGCGTTGCTACCAGTAAACTTTTCAGGACGCGATAACCACGTGTAGCAAGCATATATAAGTGGGTACGCGTGTGCGGCGAGTCATTCTGATTCTGATTCTCATTCTCATTCTGTTTCTGACTCTGATGCTGATACTGTGTGTTTCTCATTTGTACTGGTCTGCGGGAGCGACGTATTTGCGCAGTTTGCTATACGATCTGCTATTGTTCGGAGTATCTGTTGCGGAGTGAACATGGGATAATCTCAACGACTTACCGGCTTTGCAGTGGACTTTCTAAAAAAGAAAGTGTTTGTTTGGAACTTGTCACCCGAGTATGCAGCTTCAGTTGATGGAGAATTTTGCCGTTTGCTTGCCTCCGGACATGTAACGATTTCTGTCCAGCCAGCAATTGGAAAGAATTCAAGACGTCGACGAAGAAGTGTAAATAAGGTTAGGGATGCTCGTCTTAAAGAAGGTTGCATCCATATGTAGAGAAATAGTCGTCGTACTTTTCTCTACCAGATTAGGATTCACGGTAACAGTGGAGTGCGAAGGGGCTCTTACCTGGAGATATGTTAAAAGTATAATGATGTTCTATTTTTATTAGTGATTTTAATGATTTGTAATTTGCCTTTATAGACGGCAAACGAGTAAATCTCGTGAAGAGATGATTTTGTTGGGTTGTATTGTGTATATTTGCTCTATGTAAACGGCAAGCACTAAGTGGGTTGCATAAGTGTTCATTTTTGTTGGTGTTTGTCACACATTAGTTCTTATTCTGGGAGTAAAGTCATAGAATCAAACTTAAAGTGAGTCTTTTGTCAGTGGAGTAAGGGTGAACCTGGCATGTTACCCAAATTTAATTTCAGGGGTTATATAGCAACAGGTAAGGTTATAAAGCAAGTCTGGAGCCTCGTCAGCCTGATGACCGTCGCCTTGGGAAAGGGAGTGGCTCGTTGCTCTACATAATTAAATATTCCTGCAATTGTTTTGCAGGTGGCGCCCATTATCCTTGTTATTTACACTTAGTTGAGTCAACGTTTATCTGTTCAGTATTTCAATAGCTTGCGGTAGTTACACAGTGACGACACAGCAATGTCAGGTGTACAGGAACTGAACTAAAGCCTCTACTATTAGCTCGTGTGAATATTAGTATTAATACTTTACCTGAGTAGAAGTTAGAAAATGTATTCTTTTTTCAGTTAACTGGAAAGTACAGTAATGCCTACTAGTGATGTGAATATTTTAGTGTAAAGAATAATTTGTAAAAAGATTTTGGGTGAACTGAAAGTTGCTTTGCTTTGCTTTGCTTTGCTTTGCTTTGACGGTTCCTTATACAGCCTGCAGTGCGGTGATGTGCGAAGGGTGCCCGAAGACTGGCATGGGTAAGTCACATGATCTTCTAGACACACTCTATTGTTCCCAAGCGCAAGTGACCGGCCAAGAACGAGCGGCCGACCTATACCTGAAAACGTTCCCATAATGCTGGCAGCATTTGCTCACTGGATAGCAATTCCTATCTGCTGCCTCAGGAATACCACTGAAGAAGGATCTTCAGCAATTCCATATACAGTACTTATTTGCCAATATCTAAAACAGGATTTTTGGAGTCTTGAAACCACGTCCCATCATACTGACCGTGAATGCTACAAAGATGTCATTGCCCATCACAGCTCTGTATTAATTCCTTTTATTGCGCACAGTGAAGTTTGAGAAGCCTTTCTTAGGGACAGTCGAGATTATCTTGTCATGACACAGAGCAAAGTTCTCTGCGAAACTTAAAGAATTTCACCTTATTTTCTTGACAAGGCATAAGCCCAGAAAGCCAATATCATGTCAATATGTTATCATGTTTGATAAAATTTGTTTTATATTATTAGGTATTTAGCATATATATAGACATAAAATTAAGTAAAGAGTTCAATATTTTAATTAAGGTACTCTAATATTAAAATTTCATTTTAGTACCGTTGTTTTATGCTATAAAATATTATGAAACAGACAATGTCACTGTAATGTGGGTTGATTCTACAAAACAGAAGTATTAGAGCATTTCAAGGGCAAAAAGTTAAGTATCCCAAAACAGAGGACAATGAGATGGCATATATGAGGGATAAAAAACTATTCAGTTGTGCTGTCTAAAGAAAACGTATCATTTAATTGCTCTCCCACATTGCCAAGAGGACGTGGAGTTGCAGACTTCAAGGCCAGCCGTAGATAGAGATATACTGCTCAATATACCACACAGGAAAGAAGAAAAATATTTCTCACCAACCAATATTGCTAATCAAGTACGTCAGCCTCGCATTGGTAAATTTACTGGCACATAAAAGAACTCCTGTGGTGCTAAATTCTGGCACCTAGGAATCTCTGAAAACTGTAAAAGTAGTTAGTGGGATGTAAAACCAGTAACATTATCATCAAGAGACTGTTACCTAACCCTTCACTGCCAGGAAAAAACATCCAACAACAAAGAATTAAAAGAAAAAATTTACCTAAGTATGGTTCACCCATTATCGGAATATGCAAACAGTGTTTGGGATCCTCACTAAGAATACCTAATAAAAGAAATAGATAGTGTGCAGAGGAAAGCAGCAAGATTTGTAACAGGGGATTTCAGGAGAAAAAGTAGTGTATCAGAAATGTTAGAGAAACTTGGGTGGGAAACTAAGTAAGAGAACGGAGAAAACTAGACTGGGCGATTTCCGACAAAAGAGTAGCGTTACAAAAATGTTGCAAAATTTGGGCTGGGAAGACTTGGTAGAAAGGAGACGAGCTGCTCGACTAAGTGGTATGTATTGCAAGCTGTCCACTTCATGGCCGTATCGATGAGTATAATCAACAAATTAATCTAAAAAGCCACCTAATCGATACTTTATTTCTTTTGCCTTTGGCAAACTTAAAAATACATTAACAAACACAGTACATGTTTCGACCACTTAGTGGTCATCTTCAGCTGTATATAAAAAATCTTAGATGACAACATTTTTAAGTTTGCCAAAGGCAAAAGAAATAAAGTATCGATTAGGTGGCTTTTTAGATTAATTTGTTGATTAAGAGGTATGTTCCGAGCTGTCAGTGGAGAGATGGTGTGGGAGGACATTAGCAGACGAATAAGTTTGGATGGTGTCTTTAAAAGTAGGAAAGATCACAATATGAAGATAAAGTTGGAATTCAAGAGGACAAATTGGAGCAAATATTCGTTTATAGGAAGGGGAGTTAGGGATTGGAATAACTTACTAAGGGATACGTTCAATAAATTTCCAATTTCTTTGCAATCATTTCAGAAAAGGCTAGGAAAACAACAGATAGGGAATCTGCCACCTGGGCGACTGCCCTAAATGCAGATCAGTAGCGATTGATTGATTGAATGATTGATTGATATAGAGCCTATACAGGAGAAGAAGAAGAAGAAGAAGAAGAAGAAGAAGAAGAAGAAGAAGAAGAAGGGGGAGAAATACGTGAGAGGCTTCAGTTGGAAAATAATTATATCGGCAGGACTGACCACAAGTATAAAATTAGAAGGAATATTAGCAGAAGCGATTGGGGTAAATTTTTATTCACTGGGAAGGGCGTGAAGGAGTGGAACAGTTTACCATGGGTAGTGTTTGATCCTTTTCCAAAATCTGTACAGATATTCAAGAAGAGAATAAACAGCAACAGAGAAAATAAATGAAATGTTAGAGGGCATTTGGCTAATGCAGGTTATTGTAAATAAAAAATGTGTGTGAATAAATGAATTCCATCCCCTGGTCTATGGAGTTTGGACAGCCGAAGTAGGGGACTGCCTGTAGGGGTGAAGTACAGTGAGGACTTCGAGGGCCCTGGAACTAATACGGTAGCTGTGGAGGCCCTTCAGGAACTGTGAAAATTGGTGGCAAAAGGGGCTCTGGTTAACACGCAGCAGGTCGTTATGCTACTTAGGTTCCAAAATGGGTGAACAATACATAAGTAAATACCGCATTTACTCGTGTATTAGACCCCCCTGGCTTTTCGAGACGAAGAAAATGAAAAAAAAAAATCTCGCCTATAAGACCCCCCAACGTAATTCGTCAGAGAACGATGACGATTCCGCTTCAAACCGTGTACAAGTCCTATTGCAGCTCTGATGAAATCGCACAAATTTGTGAATAGTTTCGTCCGTACGACCTATGCAATGAAAAACGCGTCGAATCTATGCGGTACATCTGTGTTTTGTAGTTAAGAAATGTCCGCCTCTATAGCGTACGTCTACTACAGCTCTGATGACGTCGCACAAATAGATGAACAGACCTAGCTTTGTGTCCAACCCGCACATTGCAAGCATAGAACAGTCATGCTATATGTCTTTGTTTTGTGGTAATTAATGTCCGCCAGCGTAATGGCTAGCACAATTAGTTGCTGTTTTCGGGGGTCTGACTTCGATTCCCGGTACCGTACTGCCAGAGATTTACGGATGGCAGGAAGGCTGATATGCGGTAAAAGCGGTCCCTGTAACTCCCCTCTACTAGGCATGTGTCTAATAGGAGCTGTATCACCTCAGGATGAGGAAACAACTTTACTTTAGTTGAGAAATATTCACGGTTGTTGCTATTTATATAGAAGGCGAGAACAGTAACAAAGTGGTCGTTTAATATCTCGTAACTCGGGCCATTATAGGTACATATTTGGAGAGAAGTAAGTTTAAAACGTGATAAAAGCTGTCCAATTCAAACGATCGTTTTACTCGCCAACGTACCTAACAAATAATACCGTAATAATTTTATGTCCCCACGTACTTTAAACGATTTTCGGAGACGCCAAACAAAACATACTAGGGTATGCGTTAATAAAAAAAGAGAGAACGAACGTACACAATTAAACATTATGATAATAAAACTCATTACCGCCACACCTGTAGATATCCATAAATGCGGTATATTTTCCTGTTATTTATTTTTATTTTTTCCTAAACAACGTGGTCTGTCTTATCTCGTGGAAAGCTGTTTACGCAAATCCTGATGTGATAAATTTAGAGAACAAGCATGAAATATACTCAAAAATAAGGCTCTGTGTTTTAACAACCGCAGTTATCAAAATGTTTCCAGTTACTATGTATTACATTCGGAAGTACAACTCGTAACATACGCTAGTTATCAGCTGATGGTTTGGTATGCCTTCTACAGTACGGCTTTATTCGGAAGGAGTGGCTTCTGCTACATATACACCAATTGGGAATATCAGAGACCATCTGGGAATAGATTTACACTGTTTAGACTCTATAGTCGGAAACAAAATTATTTTTAAAAGGTTTAAAAAGACGGGACCTCGCATGCTCTTGATTGCAGTGCATGGCTCGAAGAGAATGAACAATGAAGCAAGGCTGACGCGACTGACGAGAGATTGCAGTGAAGATGACGTCACTTAGAATGGCGACACGCCAGTAGCAAGGCAGGGATTTTTTTTTTTTTTTCTTCTAGGGGCTTTACGTCGCACCGAGGCAGGGAAGTTGGCGGCACAAAGCGATAATTCAAATGAAAGCAGTGATCAGGTTTACTGAGTGGTAGGCCTACTGCTGAACTGACAGAGACAAATGACTGGCCATTAAGTTCTTTTGTATCAATATTTAATTATATGATAACACAACACCCTTATCCCTTTCTTCTACGGGATCGAGTATGAAGTGAGACAAATCTTCGTAGCGAGTTTTTACGGCCGTATGCCCTTCCTGACGTCAACCTCACCAGGGGAATAAATGAGATGTATCGAATGACGTGATATGAGTAACTAAAATGGACTTTTATACGTACCGTAGGCCTAAAATTCGTGTTCACCATTTTTTGTCTTTTTACGTTTAGAAACAATGCCTTCCGACGAAAATAGCCAGTATAACTTAAATACATTCTAAGTTTGTTAAATAATAGTATAGAATGTTTACACGTACAATTTATAGCTCTTTATAACCTAGGTCATGTGTTCGCTGCACAATATTTTGAGGTTATCGCATATTGGACCCCCCTTTATTATTTTTGGCTGTAAAAGTGGGGGGAAAAAAGGGGGTCTAATACGCAAGTAAATACGGTAAATGCAATAAAAATTGCACTATACCAGTTGTATAGTATTATTTGAATAATTTCACATACCGTACTGTATATGTGTTGACTATGTTTGTAAGTACAGGAGATATTATAAGTAGCATTTTGTAAACAATATAAATTTATTAAGGATGAGCTGTGTGTTTAATAGAAAAAATTGTTAGCGTAAATTGTATAATATTGTATTCTAGTAAAATTTTCTTCTTCTCTTGTTAATTTAAAATTTAGTGCTTGACAATAATGTATTTTAGTGTACCATTTGCCACCGATGTAGGCACCTCATTTGCAAATAAAGAGATTTTGATTTTGAAAAAACAAAAAAAATGCACCATTAAACAAAGAATGACATGTTTTGTTCTTAAAAGAACATCAGATTCTACCAAGTCACATTCAGTATTTTGGACATATTTATGTTTATTTTTGTACAAAGGTCTAGGAATTTGAAATTTGGAAGTCCAATTTAGTCTCCTCTCCGGCATACGCTTTGCTGAAGATACATACGTACCATGAATCTAATGACAGCGAACAATTAACTGTTGTGAACCTTATTTGTAAAATGGAGGAGTATCTTAAAAAAAGTGATTGTAAAGCATACGACTGAAGACACATGAAAGTGAAAGCTTGAAGAACGCTACGGTGAAAATGGTATAATATCTGGTGATAGTGGAAAGGCTGACATTGTAACATTTTGAGACTGCTGATCAAATTCTTAGATCCTACCATGCAAAGTCAGCAGCAGCAGTTGCAAGACTAATCAAATATGATGTGAAAGCTTCAGGAATTAGATAAGTGATGTTGGCACAACTAAGCATTTCAATCACAATTACTGTTTTCTATTACAACAATATTGTCACATCCACTGATCTGGCATTCCCCACAAGAGCCTGAACAATACAGCCCATTCTGTTTGCATCTACATAGCATTGTTTCTGTAAGATGCAATGGACAGCAATGGATCATTTTCAGTAACCACTCTAACGCTGGCGGCATATCGGACACTGTAGGGGAAAACAAGTTTTCTGTAACAAACCACCCCATTCTGTAGTAGTTAAAGTGTTTATTTCGATTTTCAAACACTGATCTGGTAATACATACGGAAACTGTGGTATTGTACTTTGTTGCTGAAACTATTTCCACTAATATTTGATGATTAAGTGTTTGTAGAAAACCTCCTACTTACATAGCTAAACCTATCTGCAGTGGGAATATTAAAGCTCGAGGGCATATTGCTTGCACAGAGCACCTTTAAGCTGCCAGGAACGTAATCTCCCCCCCCCCCCCCCCGTTGAGAGATCAGCTGTTGATGGATATATCTCTTTATTTACCCATTCATAAACTTTCTCATCACTCTTAATTAGTCTTTCATTCGCCCCTACTATGCATATTTTTTTGTAATTCAGGACCAAAGTCTTTACTTTGCCTGATAAGATTTAAGAATTTGATCAGCGGACTCTTTAAATGTTACAATGTCAGCCCTCCCACTTTCACCAGATATTATAACACTTTCACCACAATGTTCTTCAAGCTTTCTTTTCATGTGACTATGCTTTTTTTTTTTTTTTTTTTTTTTTTTTTTTTTTTTTTTTTTTTTTTTAAAGATACTTTTCCATCTTACAAATAAGATTCACAACAAGTAATTTTTCCTTGTCATTAGATCCAAGGTACGTACACGTCTTCATGAAAGCGTACTGTTGCTCTTCATTGATCGGACCCCCTTGTTTCTTGTCTCTTTGAGGACTGTTCACGATACGTGCATATTCCTGATGAATATTTTTCCCATTACAAAAGTTTGCACTACATGTGTGGTGGTACATGCAATCGGCAGCAAGCAGATCTGAAAGGAAATATTCAGAATCCTTTTACCACAAAAGACCATCACAGCATTTCTCACAGCATTCTTTTTTGGGTCTCAGCAAATTGGGATGTCCACACCTTACATTGATCTCATTTCAGTTAGTACTTTGCAGAAAAATCCACAGGAGTTCCACAAAACAAGCAGTCAGTTTCAGCAAAAAGAGGTCCTTCATCTAAACTGACACTTCTCCTTCCAATGCATGTTTTACTTGTTGATTGTTGTGCTCTATATACCAATCCCTTTCTCATCAGTGTGCATTCTTCTGCATAACATCTGAACTCTGTTTCCAGCACTTACGATTGCACTGCTTCCATGGAGTTTACTGGCTGTGTTTAGGCCAACAACGCCATCTGCATTTAAGTCACTACCTCCTGGCCATCTTCGTCAATTTGTTTGCAAATACACAATGCTGTCCAGTGGCAGCCATTCTGAGTAAACTTTACCCGAAACTACAAAATTTTCTTTCAACATTTTACCTATTAAAATTACACGTTAGAAAACATTTCATTTTATACTTACAAACAAGATTTTTTAACCCCCCACAGGACTACAGCCGTTGAAGGGCCTCGACCTACCAAGCGACCGCTGCTCAGGCCGAAGGCCTGAAGATTATGAGATACTGTGTGGTCAGCATGACGAATCCTCTCGGCCGTTATAGATTTTTTAAAAAGGGCAGCCATTTTTATTTCTCTTAAGGTACTTTCCCAGGGTTGAGTTTTGATTATGTTAAAAAGCAACATTTCAATTGCTTCTGAAGCAATTTTGCCCAGGTCAAATGGTAATTTGATCATACTATGATTACTTTTATAAAGTACTAATACTGCTCTAAACTGACTGTGGACCAGATACATAAAAAAATTCCCTGTCCCTTTCTTGCAACACTATATCTGTAAGTAATTATTGGCAAATATTAAGATGGCATGATCACTCTCACGAAATGCTTTATATCTACCACCAGCTTTTAGTTACACTGTTCCTAACATGGAGACAGATGTCTCTTTGCTGCAAATCTTGAGAGAGCCTGCATGAAAGTAACTGAGTTATTTCCTCAACCAAAAAGCCATCACCCTATCCAGAGAACATCCTCAGCTGAAACTATTTTACCACTGCTCAAGAGTCGGCAGAGAGTTGCTCGTAATATAATTTATTCCATTACGTAAGCTACTGGATGCTTGAGGCCAACCCCAGTACAGAAACTGCAACAGACATTGCTGCAGATATGGAGAGAACAAAGCAGGAAACAGATTCGGGTCACCCACTGCAAACACCAGCCTATAGTATGATGGCTCAAGCCCAGGAAGATTCTTGTGCTGAACACAGATCCTTGAGGGATTGCAGAAAGAAAACTGCATCACAAAGTGGAAAAATGGGCTGGATAATTTCCAACATCCCAGTAAAAGAAGAACTGGCTCTTGGTCGTGACCTGCTCTACAAAGTATGGAGGACATTAAAATGCATGAGAGTGGGAATGCCAATGTGCAAGACCAACCTACTGAATTGGTGCCTCCTTGCACCAGAAGCATATTATCCTGTGTGGGTATGGCGCTGTCCAGGATGATATTCACCTGCTGATTTGCCCCCAGCTCAATCATTCATTCAAAGTGGAAGACATCTCGAGCAATGACACGTTCATCTCAGCTAATAAATTTTTTGGAAATTTTCAGTTGGCCAGATGAAGTAAGTAAGTAAATCACTTGATTTGCAGGAGTCCCTAATCAGTTGTTCATTAGAACTCTTCCTGATAGCAAACAGCATTGTTGTAACAGTTCAATAAAGATGGATGATAAAAAATAGATACATTTCAATAACAAAAAAGAAAATTACTATGCCTACCGGACTCTTGCAGAGATTTCCTTTCTTTGGACCTTTGTTGGAAGAAGTTAACACTCGAGCTCCCGTTTTATGATACTCCACCAACACAGAACTGTAAAACAACATTAAATTTTAGTCAAGAGCTTACATTCAGTTCTATTAGCATGTCCCAGAGGAGAAGTATGGAACTGTGTTCATAATTAATTATGATTTTAAAAATGAATGTATTAAAAAAAAAAAATTAATACCTGGATCCTGTGCTCGTTGCATGTCCACTTTTAACCAATAGTGCATTAAGACATATATCAATAGTGGACTGTGACTCGTATAACGTCACACGGCAGTGTGTCTTCAACACTTCATCCACAAACAACATGAGTAACTTCTTGGTCGCAATCTTCAAGAAATACATTTTGGCTTCTAGTGACCACACACTCCCACTGATTGGAATCACATCAGTCATTGAGCAGTGAATAGCCTGAAAGAGAAATTATTCATTATTGTATCATTATTGCCTTTTTTATATATATATAAACTTTATTGCGCACAAGTTGTGCATTATTAGGATACATTAATCAATACAGAGGTCTATGATTGATTTTGCACGTTTTACACGACAGTACGTGATATTGGTCACAATGTTTACCACAGAGTTCACATATGCACATCGAGTCCGGGTCGTGGTATGTCTTCGACCTACAGATTTTATGATGGTAGCCATGGACTGCCATGGAATTTACAAAATGTCTCAGCTCCTGGTTTGTTCCGGTCCATGCTCTGTTCATCATGGCCTCTGAAGAGTAGAACTCTTGCCATATCTCGTTTTTCTTCTCCCTCTCCAACCGCAGTTTCTTCCAGTTGTCTGTACAGGGCAGATTGATTTTCCATCTCAGGTCCTCTATTGGAAATGTTTCTCTCGCGAGTTCGTACGCTAGTCTTGACTCGGTGTACTTTGAAATCCCGAGGGCTGCTTTCAAGAATCTGGCTTTCACTTTTTCCATTCGTATTAGGTCCTTATAGCTTAACTTTTCCCATGTTATCTCTATTCCGTATGTTAGAATAGGAACAATTTTGGCTTCAAAGAGGGCTATAGCTGTATCCGGGGAAAGTTTGCTTAATGACATGATGTCGTAGATGGCTTTGGTTGCGGCAGCTGCTTGTTGTGTTGTGTGAATTCTGAATGAGTGTGCTGTTGTCTGGACCGTTAAGCCCAGATATTTGAAGCTGTTCATAGTTTGTAAAGGTTCACGTTTGAGGTAAATTTTGTCCCTTGCAGATAGGCGTCCTCCTTTCCTGAAGACCATGTGTACTGTCTTTTCTGCATTTATTTGCAGTCCGTTGTATTCAGCCCATGTTCCTAGAGCATTTATTCCTTTCTGGAGTTCGTTAGTTTCGTGAGAACCCATCACCATGTCGTCTGCGTATATACATTGCCTTTTTTACCACATACTTATTTGGCAAGCTCTCTACTAAACCAACATCCTTATATACTAAATACAGCAATAACACACAAATATTTATATATGCATAAAATTATCTACTCTATATACTTGAAAGTTTTGCCTAATAGATTTTATCTCTGATTAAATATACAAAAGTAGATTCAATTTAATGTTTCTCCATCTGTCTGTTACATCACAGGAAGACGGCTTAAAAGAATTTATAATACCAATATAGTTGGTCTGTTATTCGACATTATAAATTCTCCAGCTAACTCATTCCTGGTTGCCAGCGTTTCGCCCCAGTGTGCTAAGTTGGGCTCATCAGCTGGTAAATAGCACACCTACCAAGAGGCATGACTAGTGCATACCGTGGAGGCCACTGCATAGGCTACTTGGAGCAACTGGCAGTGCCAATGCACTATGAGAGACTTTGTCTCATTTCCAAAAATTGATGCCTGGAACTAAAAAAAACATTAACTGAAAATTCCTAAGTATAAAAACTCACCGAAAAATTGAGTTTCATTTACCTCAGAACCTCGTTGTAAACCACGTTTGTGAGATTGCCTATTAGAGCTAACATGACCAGGCTACTGCCAGAGCTAACTCTGAAACATGCGACATAGAACTATATATGTGAGAAACCGTCCTCTCTCAAGTAAAAAAGCAAAAACGTGTTCCTTAATTTTTAAAGAAGATTCCAAATACATATTTCTACTTCTGAAACATATGCAGTTTTTGAGATATAAGTATCCCCATAAAAATAATTAAACCCTTTATCAGGCCTCCCGCCTCAACCCCCACCCTTCCCCCGTCCCAGTGGATTTCTCTAAAACAAAAAAATACGTGATTATTTTTAATGGAGATTCAAAATACCAATTTTTACATATGTATCATCTTCAGTTTTGAGATATAAGTATCCTCATAAGAAGAATTAAACTCCTCTTTCACTTCTTCCCCTCCCTCCCATCAAGTGGCTTTTCCGAAAACGAAACATTCCTTTATACACTGACTGACAGAGCAAATGCAACACCAAGAAGGAGTGGTTCGAAAGGGATGAAAGTTGGGGAAAAAACAGAGACGGCACGGACGAATAATTGATGTTTATTTCAAACCGATATGCAGGTTACACAATGCGCATGGCATCGACTCAGTAGGATGTAGGACCACCGCGAGCGGCGATGCACGCAGAAACACGTCGAGGTACAGAGTCAATAAGAGTGCGGATGGTGTCCTGAGGGATGGTTCTCCATTCTCTGTCAACCATTTGCCACAGTTGGTCGTCCGTACGAGGCTGGGGCAGAGTTTGCAAACGGCGTCCAATGAGATCCCACACGTGTTCGATTGGTGAGAGATCCGGAGAGTACGCTGGCCACAGAAGCATCTGTACACCTCGTAGAGCCTGTTGGGAGATGCGAGCAGTGTGTGGGCGGGCATTATCCTGCTGAAACAGAGCATTGGGCAGCCCCTGAAGGTACGGGAGTGCCACCGGCCCCAGCACATGCTGCACGTAGCGGTGGGCATTTAACGTGCCTTGAATACGCACTAGAGGTGACGTGGAATCATACGCAATAGCGCCCCAAACCACGATGCCGCATTGTCTAGCGGTAGGGCGCTCCACAGTTACTGCCGGATTTGACCTCTCTCCACGCCGACGCCACACTCGTCTGCGGTGACTATCACTGACAGAACAGAAGCGTGACTCATCGGAGAACACGACGTTCCGCCATTCCCTCATCCAAGTCGCTCTAGCCCGGCACCATGCCAGGCGTGCAGGTCTATGCTGTGGAGTCAATGGTAGTCTTCTGAGCGGACGCCGGGAGTGCAGGCCTCCTTCAACCAATCGACGGGAAATTGTTCTGGTCGATATTGGAACAGCCAGGGTGTCTTGCACATGCTGAAGAATGGCGGTTGACGTGGCGTGCGGGGCTGCCACCGCTTGGCGGCGGATGCGCCGATCCTCACGTGCTGACGTCACTCGGGCTGCGCCTGGACACCTCGCACGTGCCACATGTCCCTGCGCCAACCATCTTCGCCACAGGCGCTGCACCGTGGACACATCCCTATGGGTATCGGCTGCGATTTGACGAAGCGACCAACCTGCCCTTCTCAGCCCGATCACCATACCCCTCGTAAAGTCGTCTGTCTGCTGGAAATGCCCCCGTTGACGGCGGCCTGGCATTCTTAGCTATACACGTGCCCTGTGGCACACGACAACACGTTCTACAATGACTGTCGGCTGAGAAATCAAGGTACGAAGTGGGCCATTCGCCAACGCCATGTCCCATTTATCGTTCGCTACGTGCGCAGCACAGCGGCGCATTTCACATCATGAGCATACCTCAGTGACGTCAGTCTATCCTGCAATTGGCATAAAGTTCTGACCACTCCTTCTTGGTGTTGCATTTGCTCTGTCAGTCAGTGTATTTATTTGAGATTCCAAATACATGCTTTCACGTTTGTAACAGGTTAAGGTTTTGAGAAATACTGTAGATATATGCAATTTAAAAATTCACACCATTTTCAAATCTTTTAACCCCCGTAAGTGGTTTTTCCAGAAAAGTTGGTTTCTTTTTAAAGGAGATTCCAAATACCAATTTTCATGTCTGTAACTCGTTCAGCTTTTGACATAAATGTATCCTCATAAAAAGGATTCAACCCCCTTTTCAATTATTTTTACCCCTGCAAGTAGTTTTTCATAAAATAAAAAACTACATGGTTCTTTATTTCTAAAAAAGACACCAAAATACCAAATTTACGTCTTTAAACTGTTAAATTTTGGAGATATAGACATACTCATTTTAAACATTTACCCCAGCCCCCTTTGTTTTTTCACCCCCTTAGCGATGGAATATCAAAACGTCCATTCTTAGTGATCATATACACTGTAATATAAATGTATCCCCAAAATATGTCCAGTAGTTTTGGCTCGGCGATGATGAATCAGTCAGTCAGTCAGTCAGTCAGTCAGTCAGTCAGTCAGTCAGTCAGTCAGTCAGTCAGTCAGTCAGTCAGGATATGTTATTTTATATACAACCCTATATTATTTGCATTTCTTGTACGGGACGCAAAATTGTCACATTTTAAAACCTGAATCATATTTCTATTTTACCTCAAATTCCTCAAATTCTTAAGAAAAGAGGATTGTGATTTTGTCTTTATTAACTTGCTTTAAGCTTCTGATGAGAGAGATTTGTCACGTAATAATAATAATAGTAATAATAATAATAATAATAATAATAATAATAATAACAACACATGGTTATGACTTTGTAAGGCGAGATATCATGATTATCATGCTTAGTCATCCCAGGGCAGATTTTGGCATGCCTGCATGTTTTATTTGTTTCACAATATAATATGCCCAAAAGAAAGGCCATTCATACCATTTAAAATCGAATGGCTAAGTTTTATAATGCATATAGATGCGTATATATGGGAGATGTGCACATTCTTCACATATGTGCATTCATCATTTCATATTCATTTCCTCTTGTCCAGCTCCTGCCAGGTCGGGATATTGATGGCACTTCTCCATTATTGCCTTTCTTTTCACCACTGCTCTTCAGTTACTGTATTCCAGTCCAGTCTTATTTTTCTTACACTGATCTTGACAGAGTCCATCCATCTTGCTCCGGGCCTCGCTCTTGCCCTCTTTCCTTCTATCTTAGCCTGCAACACTTGTTTTGGTATCCTTCCCTCCTCCATCCTCATAACTTGTCCAAACCATCTCAATTTATTCTCCATCCTATCACTCAGTTTTTCTACCCTTATCCCTTTTCTGACCTCAACCTTTCTTACTCGCCCTCTCTCCTTGTCTTACTTACCATATCCTCAAGAACTTCATGTAACTGGCTTGAAATTTACTCTCAATTCTTGCTGTCAAAGTAAAGTCTCTGATGCATATGTTAATATAGGGGAGTACTGTATTTCATAGCATAATCGTTGCACTTTTTATACCAAAAACTTCCGAAAAAATTCTAGGGTGCGACCATTATGCAAAGAATTTATCATACCAATATTTCTATCACAAAAAAAAAAAAAATAACTAAATTGTATCTGATAAAAGTGTAAGGTGCACATAATATTTGTGTACCTACATCAAAATAATTAAAATAGTCCAAATCAAATAAATAAATAAATAAATAAATAAATAAATAAATAAATAAATAAATAAATAAATAAATAAATAAATAAATAAATAAATAAATAAATAAATAATACCGGTATACGCATGACGCATAACAAGAGTTTGGTTCCAGTGTATAGGACTCTCACCAGAATTACATGATTCGAGAAATGGAAAAATGTCCAAAGAAAAGCAGCACGATTTGTAGTTTGACAACGTTGTTGTAGACAATGTACAATTTATTCACTAGTGATACCGTGAGTTCTCACTTGAAATATGTAAGGCTGTAAGTTATCGCTCATCGGCAACGTCACTGGGAAATACCGGCACCGCACACAATTGTCTACAAGTACGGCTTATATATATATTGTGCCCGTTGCATTTCGTAAACATTTACAAAATGGCGCCGAAGGAAGGTATGGCCCACTCAACTTAAAAGAATACACAATGAAGACGTGATATCGTGGTATAACAGAAGGCCGTGTATAACTGGGAACGGATGTATACCGAAGGCAGTGCAGAACAGCAAAAAGGTAAAGTAGATTGTTTTAGAGAAAAAAATAGAACAGAAGAGATTGTTAAAAAAATACTTGAAAAACTGAATTGGCAAGGTCAAGATGTGAATTGCGAACGTGCTACGTATAGGACGGAATTCTACGAGATTTCAGCGAAATTCTTGAAGAAAGACTATATTCATTAAGAAAAGGGGATAATCAATCCAAAAATATACTGTGAATAGCCAAAATATTACAGATAAGCGAGCTCGGATTAAATACGCTTATTGGAACCCGAAGAGCAAGTCCAACATTATCGCAGGGAAGAATTATACGAACTGCACAAGAAAGATGAGAACTGAAAGAAGGTTATTTTATTGGCGCGGAGGCTAAGAGGAAAATAGTTCTGAAGATTAAGCTAATTCTGAAGATTTTTTCCCCGAAAAAGATAAAATATACGCAATTTTAAAGAGTTAGCAATATATATCGCAGAAGAAGGATAAGAAGAGTAACTTAAGAAAAAATATTATTCTAATATGAATTTTATAACAACCATGTTCTCCTCGGGGAATCTTTGACTTTTTAGGCAGCCTCACGAAAAAGATGATGAACTGCTAGACGTTTAAGATGGACCGACCTGGAGAGAGGTATCATTCAGCCAGATGACCAGCCCGTGACGAGAGAGGTATTATCCAGCCAGATGGCCAGCCCATGACGAGAGATGGTTATTGCCTACCAAGACCAGTTATGAACGGGAGAAGGAGTCCTGTTCAACCCTAGATCCAGACCGCAAAGCTAACCATGTGACGGTCAAAGAGGAACAACTGACATTGGAGTAACGAGAAACGAGCTAAGTCTTTACAATTAGCATCATAATTCTTAAATTATATGATTAGCTGGCATATGCTTTGGAGTTGAATAGATGTTTGAAACCATGATATTTAAGTGTGCAAGTGATAATATGCAGTGAAGTGTGAGATATTTAAGATATTAATGCT
Source organism: Anabrus simplex (assembly GCF_040414725.1). NCBI lineage: Eukaryota > Metazoa > Arthropoda > Insecta > Orthoptera > Tettigoniidae > Anabrus > Anabrus simplex. Next base: position 1,519,435,570 of record NC_090265.1, on the reverse strand, counting down.
ATATTAAGGCAGTGTAGAACTATATATATGTCTCGCGAACGCATTACCGTGTCTGGGCAAATAGATCAGTGAAGTAGTCGTGAATACGATTTGAAAAGACTTGACATAACAGCTGATCACTAAGAACTAACATATGTTGTAGGATATCGATAAATCTTGCATAGAATGTATTCATGGATTACATCATACATGGACCGCGCGTCAAAAGTGAATGATTGTAATTATGTACTCCTTATAGAGCGATATTGTAGTAATAGCAACTTATATGAGGTTATGCATCGTAATTTTTTTGAGAAGAGTAAAGTATGGGAATCACATAGTGGCATATTTATCAAAGCAATATGTTAGTAATTGTGACGTTTGTGTTGAAGGTTATGTTAAATAAGAGGAAATATTGAATAGTTGTGATGATAGTAATGGATCGTCAGACGATGAAATAGGAAGGTATATCAAGTGATATGAAGAATTATATTATGATTTATGGTAAATGCAAGGTATATATGTTGAAGGAAGTTAAATGTCAAATGTGGAAGACATGAATCTAATGAAACGATGCAAATAAATAAGAGGAAGTACACCGCGGGAGTAACCAGAATTAAGGTATGGAAATTGAATATTGATATTTAATTGAGATGTAGATGGTGATGTAGTGTCAAGATAGCTGTTATGTAGGAAGTATATGAATTCCGTGACACATTCTCAAATCGTATAAATGCCAGATATAAGACATAGTATACATATGCGGTAGTGTAATCGCAAAGCATTATATTGAAATGTTCATCTTCACACTGCATAAACGAATTAAATAGCTTGCACAGTAGGATTATGAATAGTATACGACGGATTTAAGCATATCGAGCCATACATACATAAATTAAGAATTATGTGGATAGAATAGGAAGATTATTTATTTTTAAACAATGTATAGTTGAATATGAATTTTATGAAAAGTTAATATACAGGAAGATGATACATTAAGAGCCGGATTTAGCAGGCATTAGGGATGTTAAGCCTTAGCACGTGAATCGTTACCGATTTAAATCCGAGAATGAACCCGAATTAATTGAGTTCAGATTTTTGTTTGTTTTTAATGGTAATATAATTATGAGAAGAATCTTTGAAATGTTATTACAATATAATAATTGCAATTGGATAACGCATTTCAGTGATACATAGGATGTCCCAAGGATATTTATGGACAGTAACGCTGATATTTTTTATTTCATTTCAGAAACAATTCGAATAAGTTGATGTTAATTTTTTTTAATAAGCCAGCACTGACTGACTTACAATTCTTGAAATATTTTATTCTATATAGTGATAAATGTAGCCCGTTAAAAAGTTTATTTCTCATTTCTTAGGGCGATTCTCTAATTAAATAAAATGTGGATTATTATTTTTATATAATTTGTGAGTGTTAATTTTTAGTGTTAATTTTTTATCTAGTTTGTAAGATGAGACATTAATTAATTGTAAAAACGTGAATGCATTTATTGGTGATGTCATAACTTTAGCATTGGGACTAGGCAAATACTACTGCGTTCTTTTGGGTGAACTTTTCTCTTCATGAATTCACGTAAAGCGGAACCAAATGAAATTTTTTTAGATTTTTCACCTGGAATGAAATACCCTGGGATTACTTTGAGCTGTCAGGAGTTATTTGCAATCCGTTGTGACGGATGGGTGCAATATATATAGATATGTGTGTGTGTATGTGTAATCCATCAATACGGACATAAATAATGAAACAAGTACGACTTGCAAAGCCTTCCAACTACGAGTACACTGGTATCAGAATGCACAGGCAAACAGTGACAAAATGAGTCATTGAGAATCTAATTGACGCAAAAAAATATTTATTTGTTCTTGTCACTGGTAACATCTCCCGTGGAAGTATCAACTGATCTGGAATGTACAGATGCATGTGTGTTTGAGAGTGACGCGATTACTGTACTGTAGGTATATGTGTGTGTGAGAATTTTAGTTTTATTTTGTTTTTTGGCATGTTTGTAGACTTTTTTGTTTTCTAATACAATAATACTAAAGAGTTACTGGCAGTAATTTACATAGCAACACAGTAACATGAAAAGCATTTATTTGTAATAATGGATAATTACAGAAACTATTCTGTGGTCTTCCAGCTAACCTCTTCGCTGAACAGTACAGAAACAGAGCTGAGGGAAGAAAATTGTCGATGAGTGAAAAGGTGGTGTGTAACTGGTGGAAATTAAAGGACAAGCTAAAGAACACAAATTTTTCTATAAGTGTGTTTGTCAGCTGGAGTGTCAGCTTCAATCCTGATGTCATGTGATCACAACTGATCAACATGGCGGGATCTGGGTCCTTTGAAGTAGTCTGTGCACTGTCGATGGCAATGAATTCAGTGAAAGTTGTACCAACATCCCGCAAACATGACTGTGTTGCTAAACTCCCCATATGCTACACACGTATTTAAATTGTGCTTTCATATGCAATTTACGTTGCAGTTCCGTTTACATTTGAGTGGCTTGAGGAACAAAATTCGAACATTTGCCGATTAGATTCACAATTAGGTATTTATTTTCCACCTAGTCAATACAATGATTGCTTAATGCAATTTAATGGTTAAAAGTGGTACATGTTTCGTATATTATCAACATCTTCAGCCACATAACACTGTTTAGATGAAAAATATTTAAATTGACAAAGTAATGCTTTAGAGGAAGTGTCCTTAAAATTAACATAAGATTGACAACATTAAAATAAACAAATAACTCAAGAGAAAATATATAAATTATTTCTACAATTGAAAGCAGTCATCAAGGAAACACTTGTACAATATTATATTCCATAGAGAATATGTCCTAATGAATATTCTTTTCTTAATAATTCATAAAAAAAAGGTCAATTCATAAATTAATAATCATACAATTTATAAGTAATTGTCGAAATGAAGAAATCCAGCTATCACAGTGTGGGTCTTATAATTAATGCAGATGAAAATATAACTAATTCCTAGTTGTCAATTCTTATTAAGCCTGCTTTCCTTTGGAACAGTAACTCCTGCAGGCTTAATAAGAATTGACAACTAGGAATTAGTTATATTTTCATCTGCATTAATAATAAGAGCCACACTGCGATATCTGGATTTCTTCATTTCGACAATTACTTATAAACTGTATAATTTTTAATTTATGAATTGACCTTTTTTCATGAATTATTAAAAAAAGAATATTCATTAGGACATATTCTCTATGGAATATTGTACAAGTGTTTCCTTGACGACTGCTTTCAATTGTAGAAATAATTTATATATTTTCTCTTGAGTTATTTGTTTATTTTAATGTTGTCAATCTTATGTTAATTTTAAGGACACTTCCTCTAAAGCATTACTTTGTCAATTTATTATTTATTTATTTTTAATTTTTTTTTTTTGCTAGGGGCTTTACGTCGCACCGACACAGATAGGTCTTATGACAATTTATATATTTTTCAACGAAACAGTGTTATGAGGCTGAAGATGTTGATAATATATGAAACATGTACCACTTTTAACCATTAAATTGCATTAAGCAATCACTGTATCGACTACGTGGAAAATAAATAAATACTTAATTGTAAATCTACTGAAGTGCGATACGGACCATGAAGCTGATTTTATGTAATTTGCCGATTATGCGATGAAATTTTAAAATCCGAATTATGTATTGAAAATACAGGATGTGAAGATTATGCGGTGGCACTTTTATGAGGTGAATAGTACATCTTGTACGTTATCACTTTACAATTCAAATAAACTTCTCTGTTCCATACCAGATTCGTTACATCCTGGTAAAATGTATTTTCCGTTTGTACCCTTCTGCTGATCTCCTTATCCAACCTAGCATCTTGCATTATTTCACTTCTTAAATATTTGATGCAATCAACAACCTCAAGATTTTGACCCCTGATACTAACGATTCCTTTTCCTTCTCTTTCTCCTCTTGTCATCACCACTGTTTTGCTCTTCTCCACACTGATTTTCATACCATATTTCACAATATTGTCATTTGAAGCCTCTATAGTTGGCTATGCACTTCTTTATTGTAGACTCCCCAGGTGACTATGTTATCTATAAACAAGAATATTTTCATATCCCCTCCAAATCTTGCCTTTCTTTCCTTTAGAATTCCATCCATAAACATTACAAATATAAGTGGAGACAATACACTTCCCTGTCTTAATCCAGTTTGATTTCTAAACCAATCTGTTCTGTCCAATGGAGTCTGGACACAAATGAAACCATTCTTATACATTACTTTCACTAGTTCCCTTGATTGTCTTCCACATACTTTTCTTTCCAATGTTTCCCAAATATTTTCTCTATTAACATCACTGTATGCCTTCTATAGATCAACGAATACCATCACCAGATATTTTCCATATTCCTACTGTTTCATCATCAGCAATCTCATGGTAAATGTAGGGTCTACTGTTGACCTGCTCTGTTCATACTGCCCTTCTAAATTTCTTTACACCCCTCCTCCTCTCATCCTCTGTTCTATTATTCTCTCCAATATTTTGGCTACGTGTGACAACAGTGTAATTCCTCAATAAGTATCACATACCTTCCTGTCACCTTTCTTATAATTACAACTTTACACCAATCATCAAGTACTTGCTTCTTCCTCCTATGGTGTATGCATATATATCACGTATTTGGAGTATGTATAGACTTGAAAATTATCTAAAAGTCGTTCAAGGCCCGATGGTATTGTACACGATTCATAAGAAGCTGGTTTCTTACTAGTTGTACCGTTGACGAGCGCTCGGCGGTGATTATCAGACTGAGTATTCCACCTGAACTGCGTTCTCCTGCCATATGTGAGAGCTCTGTGAAGTACAGAGTCGCACGGAGAATTATCGATCGAGTACGACAATATATGTGTGGTTGTTTTTGTTTTCTAGTTGTTTGAGATCAGCGAAGGTAAACTCTTGGAACCTGGTCGCAGATACTTGGTTTTTAAAAGAAACTCAATCAATAAGGAGAAAAGACGGGCGAGATGAGGCTGATTTTTGACCCCGGTTAAGTTTGTGGCCAACCGGTCACAAATTCTGGTTGGATTTGTGGTTTGTTTAACATCTTATATTTACTTCAGAGAAATTTTAATTACCCTACATGATGAAATCTGCATGAATACCCTTTCCTACTGAGGTATCTCCAGAATGCTCAAGATATTTTGTTTGGACTGAATAAGTTAAAAGATTCGAATTGCGAGTATGTTTTAAACTATGGTTATCAAGAGGAATTTCATTGATCACGCGGTAGCCCTTAATCTGGCATTAATAAGATGTCATTTTTCTTAAAATCAGGACTCAGATTTCTTATGTACATTGTAAATTTTCATTTCAAAACCTTTCTTGTAACACCAAGTTAAGCGTTATTTGGTAGATCACAGATGAAAATCGGTAAGTTGGAGTTGATTGGTCGATGTCTGTCTAATAAAAATTTGGAAGCCATCTTTTAATCGTGACACGTGACCCGTTTCTATCGGAACTGTGGTAAACAAACATGTATTCCTTGTGTTGACAAAAACAGCTGATGGCTGCAGATTGTACCTTTGATCCGGTATGACGACTCATATTGTACTCCAATTTACTAACCCTTAAATTGAAATATGTCTTCCTTTCCCCATGGTTTAATTTCTTCTTCTTTCTTCGTTTCGGCCTGCTGTGGACCATGTTATTTCAACCGTATGCATCCTTGAGCTTTAATTCTTCCCCAGTACTCGCGCATTCTCGTTCTGTGAGCCTCCTTTCTTTCATCAGTCCACTTGTTGTCTGTTTTCAACTTTGGCCTTTCTTGGAACCTCTTGTATCCCTGGAGCTTTTTCTGGAGAGGAGCACGTTTCTGGATGTCTTCGAGTGTGATTCCTATTTCTTGAAGGTCTTTTTCAACTTCGATAAACCAGGGTCCCTTGGTTTTCTTGTTAAGAAAGTAGGAAAAGATCCTATTGGTCTGTCTCTGTGTGCTCATGCGTGCTATATGGCCATAAAAATTCATCCTTTTCCGAATCGTGTCCGTTATGCTCCACATATGCTGGTACAGATCGCTGTTGTGTCGTCTCCTGTACTCACCATTTTCTTTGATTGGTCCAAGAAACTTTCTCAGGATTTTTCTTTCTTTAGCTTCTAGCTTCTCCATCAGACCTTTTCTGTTCATTGCAAGGCATTCTGCTGCGTACAGTGCTTCCGGGCGTACAACCGAACAATAATGCCTAAGCTTGGCGTTGATGGACACTAATCTTTTGTTGTAGACATTCCTAGTCAGCTGTTATGCCACCTCCATCTTGTTGATTTTGCACATGATTGCTTCTTTCTCAGAGTTGTTAGGTACTATCCACTCGCGTAAGTACTTAAACTTTTCCACCTGCTTGATTTTTCCCTGTTCCACAATGAGCTCTCTGGGAGCTGGCTTGATGTTGGTTATAAACTCTGTTTTTTGGAAAGAGATTTGGAGGCCAGCTTTTGCTGCTTGGATTCTCAGTTGGTTAATTTGTTTTTCAGCAGTATCTAGGGAATCAGAAAAGATCGCTAGATCATCTGCAAAAGCTAGGCAGTCTATGATAAGATCATCTTTCTTACATCCTATTCTAAGGCCATTCTCAACCTCTTCCTTGCACATCTTGCGCCATTCCCGAATGGTTTTCTCCAGAACGCAGTTGAAGAGAAGCGGTGATATTCCATCCCCTTGCCTAACGCCAGTCTTGATTTCGAAGACGTTTGAAATTTCTCCCATGAATTTCACCCTGGACGTAGTGCTGGTTAAGGTCTGTTGAATGATAGCTCTCGTTTTGTTGTCTAAGCCCATTTCCTTCAGAATGCGGAGGAGTGTGTGTCGATCTATGGAGTCGTAGGCTTTTTGGAAGTCAACAAAAGTAACTACAAAATTCTTATTCCTGGACTCTAGGTACGACAGGACAGACTTAAGGTTCATGATCTGCTCTGCACAAGATCATCCTTTTCTAAAGCCTCCTTGGTATTCACCCAACTGTGAATCAAGTTGCTCTTCTGCCCGAGTTTGAAGGGCTTTGGAGAGAATTTTGTATGTTACTGAGAGAAGGGAGATGCCGCGATAGTTGTTTACATCTGTTTTGTCACCTTTCTTATGTAGGGGATGAATCAGGGCTGCTGACCAATAATTTGGGATCTTCTCTGTTTCCCAGATCTCGCGAATGATCTCAGTTTATCGATCGCCTTTTCACCTGCAGACTTCCAGAGTTCAGCAATTATCGCATCTTCTCCAGGTGCTTTGTTGTTCTTTAATGATGTAATTATCTGTTTGATTTCCTCTTTTGTGGGGGGAGAAGAGTCTGGGTTGGGATGTCTGGATTCTTCAAAGGTGAATTCTGATTCTGGTTCTTTGCAGTTAAGAAGAGATTCAAAATATTTAGCCAAGATTTGGCAGTTATCCTTGTCGTTGTAGGCAACTTTTCCATTGTGATCTCGGAAATGTAGACTTGGTGGGGTGTACTTGGTGAGGTTGCGTTTGAAGGTTCTATAGAAATCCCTAGTATTATTCTTATTGAAGTCCTGCTCGATCTGTGTCAGTTGGTTTTTGTCAAATGCGCACTTTACTTGGCGGATCACTTTCGCTGCATGTTTCCTAGCCTCCAGGAAGTCTTCATATCTTTCTGGATTCTTCAGGGAATTCCATCTTTGCCAAGTGATTTGTCTTTGTGTTATGGCTTCATCACATTCTTGAGTCCACCACGGATGCTTCTTTGGTTTTTTTAGCAATACTGTCTCCTCGGCCGTTTCAACAATGGCATTTTTCAGTTGTTCCCAATATTCTGTATCCAAAGACTGAAGTTTCTCAATGAATTCTTCACTGGTTTTCAGCTTTTCTGTATCAAATTTGCTAGTTTTCTTTATCTTAACTCTTTTGGTGTTTCTTGGATGAAGCTTAATTTTGATTTTGGATAGATAGTGGTCTGAGTCAAGGTTAGCACTTCTCAGGACTTTAACATTTTGGATCTCTTGTGTTGCTTTTCGTGCAATGGCAACATGATCTATTTGAAATTCTCCCAAGTGAGGATTTGGTGATATCCATGTCTTTTGTTTTCTCGGTAGATGTTTGAAGGCTGTTGACTTAAGAACAAGATTGAATGCCTTACAAAGCTCTATAAGCCTTTCCCCATTTCGGTTGGTTCGTCTGTGGGCTGGATAGTTTCCAACGATCTTTTGGAATTTCCTTTCTTTGCCAATCTGGGCATTGAAGTCTCCAAGCAAAATGATTGTGTGTTTATCAGGAATTTTTGATATAACATCTTCCAGGTCCTCCCAGAATTTGTCTGTTCCTTCTGGGTCTTTCTTGTTTGCCTGGTTGATTGGCGCATGTACGTTCACAAGCATGTGTACATTGTTCATAATCCGAAAGCTGAGCATCGAGACCCTGCTGTTAGGAGAGCTGAAATCAGTGACTGAATCAATAATTTTCCTGATGACAAATCCTGTGCGAAGGTGTGGAACAGTTTTCATCACACGTTTGCCAGTTTTCCCTTTGAAGATTCTATAACCTTGTGATTCACACGCATGTTCATCAGCAAACCTTGACTCTTGAATTGCTGTAATTAGGATTTCATGATGGGAGAGGACATCTGTAAGATGTTTGAGTTTACCAACTTTCAAGAGGGAGTTGGCATTGAAGGTAGCAAAAAAATTTCGGTGTTTGTGGCTGATTTTGTTCCTAGGAGTCTCCGATACCTCCTTGCATGTAGGTGCAGGCACCCCACAATCCGAAGGCCTGCATGCGTCACTCAAGGCGACGGTGGATTGTTTACCACCTGGGGTACAATTTCCTGTTGAATTTTCCTCCATGCTTTGCAGTTGAAAACTTGTAGTTTGGGGTTGGTGTAGTTTTACATCGACCAAGTTACTTCCAAGGTTGTAAGTCTTGGAGAGAGCCTGGTGTTCGACTCGGGATGGCATTTCCTCCATACCTTATGCTTCGGTTTAATTTATTGATGATTTTTTTCTATTTCGCCTAAAACTTGATAACATGAATTTACCCTTCGGTTATTTCACTGAATTCATACTAGAAGTGTCGAGAAACAAGTCTCAACTTACTGTTATTTAATTCACTGCTACTCAACTAATTTAACTGATTGATAATTTTGGTTTTCAAGGATTGTGATCCGAAGGATTATTTCTTATATTTTCAAGGGTCGACCCAAGTTATATTATCTTTTCTTTTAGTGTGATGATCATTTTCTTCATTTCCTTTAATCATCGTATTGTAAGTCCGAATGTTATTACTGTTCTTTGAGAATTGAAATCCTGATTCATTAAAGTTAGTTTAAATTTTTAATCTGTCTTTTCCTTTATAGTCGGTACATTCTCTTGTTTTGATTCACATAGCCTCTAGCACCGAGTATTTGTTTTTTCACGCTTCTTAGGACGTAGTAGTAAGTAACTCATTTCCGTAGTTTGCTTGAAAGGTCCAGTGTTGTCCAACTGCTACCGATTGGGAAGGTTTTAGAGACACCAAGGTAGAGTTGGCTCTTATAATGTAGTGTTGTTACACTCCATATATATCTTACCAGCCTGTATAAGCAATATAGACCAATAGGTCCTGCTGTTTTTATCATTTCCTCACATTTCACCCATCCCTGCTGTTTTCCTGTTTTCGTTTGTTTGACAGCCATTTTCACCTCTACCATTGCAATATCACTCTCTTTCCGGATCATCCTCATTTACCACTACATTTTCTTCTCTATCATTTCTCACATTCAGGAGTTTATCAAAATGGTCTTTTCACCTATTCTTTATCTCCTCTGAGTCTGTTATTACGTTTCCACTTTCTTCCTTCACCAATTTTGTGCAGATCTTTCTTTTCTTTTTCCTTTTTAATCAATCCATACACTATCCAGGCATCCTATATTTTACTGGACAACCCTATATTTAAGGAAAATGTCCCACATTGTTTGTATTCCTTTCACAGGATGCAAAATGTTCCATTAACTTACGATTGAATAAAATTTCTATTTTACCTCAAATTCTATAAGAGAGCATGCAACAGTGCATATATGAGTGCATATATTGCTGCTTTGTAGTGCATAGATTCATGCATATTTTGCCATTTTCAGTGCATATGAATAGTCATCATGATTAGTGTACATATGTGCATATAAATGCATAATTGCGGTTTTTATCATCACCATCATCATCATCATCATTATTAATAATAATATTTTGTAAAAAAAATCACCGTGTAATATTAATATTCAAATCAGTACAACGTAAATGTATGTAAAAATTCAGTTCGCAGCCGGAAGCCTTAAGACTGTCTACAGTACTAACAAGAGCTTGACAATGTGTAATTTTTTTTTTGATGGCATTTTGTTATCTGATTCAGGTGTTGGAACCATAGAAAAATAATGTTTTATAAGACCTGAAGTAGGATAGAGAAGAGATCCTTCCTCGATACTTGGCAGGGACCAACCTACCCGCCCCAAAAAGTATTCTTATTTATATACAGGAATTAAAACAGGAAAAGCCTGAAACTAAATAATGCCACGTCTCCTTTGTCCCTATGGCCTTGTCACTAGCAGGCCCTAACCAGTCCACACTAACTGCCTTGTCCAGACCAATATTTTGTAGTTAACCTATACGGTACCGTTCACATTTAATGTTATTCAATATGTGTGAATAATTAAAATATGTCTGCGTGCATATGAAAAGGGACCACATGTCATGTATTGAGATAAAGGTACTGTCGTGTTCCATAATATGTAACTAATACCATGTAATTGAAGTGAATGACTTCGAAAGAAATTAAGGCCTTAAATTAGCATGTAATGTTACAACATAAGATTTCATAACTTTTCAGTAGAGCTGTTTAAAAATTTGGTTACTTTGTGACACAAACAACTTGTAAACTATTTGGAACTTACGCTGGCATTTACATTTTCATTCTCACCGGTATTGACAGATTTTTTTTAACGATTCCCAGCAGATACTATTTACAGTCAAATTTTTTCGTGGAGATCTATCGATGCTAAGTCTCCGAAGTTTTATGACTTGCCGAAGGTCCCTGACGACAATTAATTGCAACACTACTGCACTTTACAAAAACTATCACATACCTTAATGATCGTTAATCACAGCCAGCATAAGAAAGGAATATCAGTTATTCATGCTGAAGCCTGTGTTTTGGGCGTAGTATATGCCCTTTCACCACCTAGTGCCAATGTCCTGCCTTGCCACAGTAGCTGCAGGTGGGTCAAGACCTCTTCTTTAGGGAGAATTTTCTCGGAGTTGGTGGTTTTCTCTTCTGAGCCTTACTTGTTTGTTTAGGCCTTACACTTTTTGAAGAAGATGATGATGGTGTAATTATTGGCAGAGGAGGAGAAACAGAAGCTGGCTCCATAAGATTTTCACTTGTTGGCGGGGGAAAGATGTTACAGCAGGACATATATTGTATCTTTCTTATCTTCTGATACAAAGGGTCTAATTTTTTCATGGAGATTTTTATCGATGATAATTTCTTGAGGGTTGGTGACTTGTGGAAGGTCACTGAAGTCAGGCAGCGGATTTTCTGGAAGTATGGTGTAGGGTACTTCGTCAGAAACTATGGATCTCTTCGTCAGCACTACACCAGGGTGCTCTTTCATATACACGAAGTGATGTATCCAGGTTATTTGTGCAATTTTCTTCATTCCAGCACAGTTGTATTGCCAGTCATACGTAGGAATTGTTACATTTCTGGCTTCTGTGCCAACAGCGAAGGGAATAATAGAGCTAGAAACCTGACAACTTGCACAGGCGACATTAATTACATCTTCAATAACTTCACTTTAACTTTTCTGGAATGCTCTCTTGAAACAACCAAAATACAAATCAGGTTGAAATTTCGTGAGCCCCCCTGACAAAAATGAAATTTTTCAACTGCGTTCTTTCATGTCATAACTCTCCACATGAGATATTTCATTAAGATGTTTTTATTTTGCCCAACACAGTTATCAGCATGGAATTCTAAATGCTCCGCACCTACTGAAAAGTTTTCCAAGAATACATGAGATAAGACAGTATTTACTCCTTTACCCCCAATACAAGCTTCTGGAATAATGTACAAAAATTTGTTAAGTGGTTCACAAGCTACACCAAGGAGACCCGCTTTGTAATGTATAAGAAAGAAAATGGGTCCAACTTGTTGCGGATCGTATTGTAAGTGCACCTGTTGGGCAAAATCAAAACTATAATGCACTGTGCCTTTGTATGTGTTACAGCTATGTGGCCCAGGAGACAATGGAGTTACCAGTTGTCTAATCCCTTGTCTACAATAATTGTCTATGGTGTTTTTATAAGCAGTCCACTCTGCTTGGACGTGATTAAGATGTAAGCCTGCTCCGTCAGATTTCTTTTTTCCTCCTCATCCATACTTGACAGTTTCCCAATTACAGTTTGATTGCTTCTACAAGTTATACAGATATCAAACTTGGGGTTCTGAACTACTATGTTATTGCAAAATGTATGCCAGTTGGGATACCAGGACGAGAGTGATACAGGAATTCTCTCTAATGATTTACAACTGTCAGAGTATAATGTATGAACGTACTCCTTAGACATGCTGGTTGGGAGAAGCACAAGATCACTTCTTTGTTTTCTAGGAATCCGGCCTGGTATGACAAGTGCACTTTGTTCGATGAAATTATTCATAAAGTCAAATGCATGCTTACGATCATCAAAAGAAATAGATTTTACCTGAGAAGTCTTTAATATGTTTCGATGAATTTTTAGGCTGCAACCCTTCTTTCTTGGATTGTTCCTTTAATTTTTTTATTCTCTTAGAGCCACAAGCGAATACAAATTGAAATAATGACTGACACACCTCCTGCCCTCTGAAGTGATAAATTGTGTCAGTAATTTTGTAAGCAGCTCGACTTGTTCTGGGTGATTTCCGACAAAAGAGTAGCATTACAAAAATGTTGCAAAGTTTGGGCTGGGAAGACGAGAGAAAGGAGATGAGCTGCTCGACTAAGGGGTATATTGCAAGTGATAAATATCATTATGGATCCGTATTGAAGATACTATATGTAGGATGCTAATTAGTTTATAATATCATATATTCAATACATTAAAATTTTAAACAAGTAGGAATTTATCTTTATTTCCATGAGACATGTTTCACCTTTCATTGAAGGCATCATCAGTCACAGTACTACCTCAACGCATAAATCAGGTACCTGATTTGTAATTAAATTGTAATTACTAAGAAATAATATTGACATATTACAGTAGGGATAGTCAATGAGAAAAACAATGTTCAGTGATAATATGGATACCAACATATCCGCCGTTAGCTGTAATTACCAGATGTGAAGGATAACAGCGTTAAAATGTTAGGGTGTATCTTACAAAGGTTAACTTAACATATTTACATGGGGGCAGTCTAAGGGAAAAATAAGTGACTGGCACCAATAGGTAAGACCACAGGGTATTTAACAGTGTCCAGCAGCAGTGGTCCGTATGAAATATTGACGTTACACTATCAGAAATGTAAGGAAAATGTTACTAAAATTTCAATGAGAAAAACAATGTTCATTAATATGGAGTTAAAAAGGATTATATTAACATATTTACATGGGGGCAGTCTAAGGTAAAAGATACAAGTAGTGCCGAATACTAATAGTACTAATAGTATTGAATAGGTGGACCCTTCCTACCCTTTGATAGTTCTAAAGAGATCTCATACACTTCCAGTTAATACTATTTTATATCATCACAGAGTCACACTTAAGAAATAATAAAATGAAAGCAATGTAGTTGTACTAGACACAGCGTGTAATTTGTGGCAAAGCGTAGTTTAACACTGTAATATTCACAGCAGAAATGGACCCTTATTTAAAATTTATGGGTAAATGAACTAATCTCCTCAGAAGGATGTACTATTATATACTTACAAGTCGAGAAGATAATAGCCTCTCCAATATTGGAGTACTGTCAGTATTTGGGAGTGTAGTATTGAAATTTTCAAATTAATAGGCAACATTCTGACCATGAGGGCATTTCATGGTATAACAGCATTGATGTTGGCAGAAGTAACTGTAAGTCTTGGTTAGATACAGATCTTACACGCTGACACAAGGGTAATCAAAAGGTAAAGGACTGCAGCAATGGGCCTCGTGCTCCACAATCCCAACCTTACTGTGGCAGATAATCTAAAATTCTTAGAAGAAGAGTGTATAGAAAGGCAAGACAGACTGGAATACCAAGATTCAACTCACCTGAGGAGCAATACGCAGGAACCTGTCTTTTAGCTTTCGTAACGATGTCCAGCTCAAAATTTCACTGTTACCATAGTCCACGTAGAATACTTCGACGTTCTTCTGGCCAGGCAATCCCATTACTTTGGCACGGTACCACTTTTTATCTAGAGAATATTGAGCAGCACATGGCATTCCTGTTAAAAGAAATTAATTTTAATAACTAGAGAAGTAGTACTAAACCAGGAAACATATATGACAGATTACAATGTAGGCTACGCAGCCTCAACGCAAGGAAAAGAGGGCAGAAGGCGAAGGCAGCAAGTTCTGTGCTAGCGAGAGGGCAGTGAGACATGGTTGTTTATTAGAGTGTGGCAGCAGCAGACTTGTGTAACTAGAGAGTGCAGTTTCTGCTCGTGTATAATAATATGAAAGAATGTGGTGGACTTTAAAATATATTCACTATATTCAGTTTTCCTATTTCTCCCTAATGTTGGCCCTTAATGTTATGAACAAAATATAGATAAATATAGGGCTACAGAACATTTTTATATGTACATGGGGCTTGCCCCTTTTCTCTAGACCTATCCTATTTCTGTTCACAATTGTGGTAAATAAATTACATTAATACTAGCTAGTAGAATTGTAAGAATATGAGTTCAATAATTATGAAGTTGAATAAGATGTAATGAGGTTAATAATGAAAATATTTTTTAAAATACAAATTAATGAAAATGTTTTAAATATAACTGATATAATAGCAGTTATAAAATAATTAATTTGCCCATGTAGGGGGTCTTCCTCCATAACCTGCTGCAAACCCAGACCTCACCCAGCTAGATCTGATCGATGCATCTCTTCCTTGGCTGACCTCTTGAACTTTATGCCTTCGAGTTCCTTCTCAAACCACACTCT
This sequence comes from Anabrus simplex, assembly GCF_040414725.1. Taxonomy (NCBI): domain Eukaryota; kingdom Metazoa; phylum Arthropoda; class Insecta; order Orthoptera; family Tettigoniidae; genus Anabrus; species Anabrus simplex. Next base: position 1,519,420,430 of record NC_090265.1, on the reverse strand, counting down.
CTGTAGGTCCATTCTTTAGAGATGACCAAACCATTTCAGCCTGGCTTCAATGCTGATCTCTCTAGCGGGTTGTTTCACTTTGACAAGCTGGAGTACCTCATCAATTCTTATTTTGTCCCTCCTTGTTTTCTGAATCATCATTTTTAAGAACTTAACTTCTACTGCCTATAGATTCCTGGTATTTTTGTTGATTTCGATTAAGGTTTCTAGACTATGTGGTAACTGGTATAAAGAGGCTTCTGTAATGATCTTGATCTTAATGGAACTTGCTATTCCCAAAAAAGTTTTCTCACAAAATGATAAAACTGTGCTCCATTCTGTACTCTACTAATGATTTCTGAAGATAATTTGCTATATGCTGCTACTACACTGCAGAACTGATGTACTTGTTCCAAGTTTGATCCATCTACAATGATGTTCTGTCGACTAACAGCCAACACTACCATTTTGGACATTTGGACATTTTTATCTTGAGACTAAATTGCTTTAACATAACATTCCAGTCATTCAGCTTTTGTTGTACTTCAGCCTCATTATCACCGCATATCACATCATTTGCAAAAAGACCCTTAAACTCAAGAGTTGTTAAGTCTCACAACTCTTTTCATTATTTCATCCATTACAGTGATGAATGAAAGTGGCGATAGTGGCCCCCTTGTTGCATACCCTGCGTAGTCTCAAACCACTTGGAACACCCATCGCCTGTTTGGTTAGAACATAACTCTGGCAATGTTCGTACGGCATTCTGACTTTATTAATTAACCCTTAGCACTCACACGGCGGGCCATGCCAGACAACGAGAATATCCCGCATAGATCCTATGTCGGGCCATGCCCTATATAACTCGTTTGTCGGGTCACGCGTGCATAAATTACAAGTACAGTAAGCTACTGCCATCCTTCAACAATATGAAGCCATATATAGCTATAATCTCTTTGAAATCAGGCTTTGTACACATTCTTTGAAGACTATGCGAGTTTGTTATCAGAGGTTGCTTAGCAACATGGCGTCGTTCGAGCAGCATGAGAAAGAAATAGTCAGACTTTTAGGTGAAAGTGACGATTTCAGCGATAGTGAGAGTGATTTTCAATTAAGTGGTGAGGAAGATATTGCGGAACGAGATTGTGTTGGTGAGTTGTGATGAAAATATCGATAATGAGAAAATTATGCTGAATGACAGTGCTGGTACCTCTACTGATGGCTGTAGGAAATAACATGACAATGACTTGGACTTCAAAAGCCCATTCACAGGTACGTAGGTTTATAAACCACCGCAAGGTTGAGTGAACTTGACTTTCTCCAATTATTCATGACTGACGAGTTATTGTCGGAAATTGTGCGCGTGATTAACCGGTATGCTAATGTAACCATGCAAAAAGGTTATGCCCCTCAGACGTGAGTCCATTAGGAGGTCGTTTATAGATGCTATTACTCCTCCTGAATTCAAGGCATTTTTAGGAGTATTTCTAAATAGGCAATGAACAGTAAGCCTGAATTACGACGTGAGACTGTGTTTTTCAGCAGTACTTGTACAAAAGCCTGGATTACATCCCAGTGAGTGTTTTGGGAAGTTCCACACAATGCACTATTACAGACAAAAGGCGACTGAGATAATTTCAGGTTTGAAACTGCTGAACATTACACCTGAATACTGCGTTGTACTTGTATTATATTTATTTTGTGTTTTCTTTAGTTGATTTTTACAAATATGCTGTCATATGTTTGTGCTGTCTCTTATCCCTCTGCAAGTAGATACTTGAATGGAGCTGGAGAGACAGAAGTGTTCAGAAAAAGAGGAGGGCTAAGGGTTAAAGCACATAGCATAGACCTATTCTCATGGCATTCCCAGATATTTTGTCTCTGTACACTGTTGTAAACCTTCTTAATATCCAGGAAAATGAGGACTACATATTTTTGTTTTTCCCAGTGCTTCTCCATGATTACAGAAAATATTAGATCTGTCATTGCCCTATTCCTTCTAAAATCATACTGCTCTTCTTCAAGCTGTGGTTAAATGAAGATTCTTTATCTCTGTTCTATGATTCATTCCATTATTTTGAGTCCATGAGACAGAAGAGTGATTGCTCCTGTAGTTGCTGGATTTTTATCCATTAACCTTCTTAAATACAGGAATGATTGATTTTACTGGCCCCCAATATACTGCACGTTCATTTCAAAACTTCCGAACTTTAATAAATTTAATGGTTTTTATTTTGGTTGATTGGTTCTTCCTTTTTTGCTTTATGTCGCACCGACACAGATAAGTCTAATGGTGATGGTGGGATAGGAAAGACCTAGGAGTTGGAAGGAAGCAGCCGTGGCCTTAATTAAGGTACAGCCCCAGCATTTGCCTGGTGTGAAAATGGGAAACCACGGAAAACCATTTTCAGGGCTGCCGACAGTCGGGTTCGAACCTACTATCTCCCGAATACTGGACACTGGCCGCACTTAAGCGACTGCAGCTATCGAGCTCGGTGTACTCCAGATTTCCCTGTCATATCTCATCTCAGCAACACTTTCCAATATCATTTCATTTCATCTGTCATTCATTAATCATTTCCCCCCAGGAGTGTGACAGGCTTCAGCAGCTGGCACATTTCCTATTGTCGTGATGGCACCGATGCCGGGAATCGAACCAAGGTATATTAAGTCCCATAGCATATATTAAGTTAAGGAGATTAGAATTGAACTAGTGGATCCCCAGTACAGGAGACCACTAGGAATGTACACTGACTGACAGAGCAAATGCAACACCAAGAAGGAGTGGTCAGAACTTTATGCCAATTGCAGGGTAGACTGACGTCACTGAGGTATGCTCATGATGTGAAATGCGCCGTTGTGCTGCGCACGTAGCGAACGATAAATGGGACACGGCTTTGGCGAATGGCCCACTTCGTACCGTGATTTCTCAGCCGACAGTCATTGTAGAACGTGTTGTCGTGTGCCACAGGGCACGTGTATAGCTAAGAATGCCAGGCCGCCGTCAACGGAGGCATTTCCAGCAGACAGACGACTTTACGAGGGGTATGGTGATCGGGCTGAGAAGGGCAGGTTGGTCGCTTCGTCAAATCGCAGCCGATACCCATAGGGATGTGTCCACGGTGCAGTGCCTGTGGCGAAGATGGTTGGCGCAGGGAAATGTGGCACGTGCGAGGGGTCCAGGCGCAGCCCGAGTGACGTCAGCACGCGAGGATCGGCGCATCCGCCGCCAAGCGGTGGCAGCCCCGCACGCCACGTCAACCGCCATTCTTCAGCATGTGCTGTTCCAATATCGACCAGAACAATTTCCCGTCGATTGGTTGAAGGAGGCCTGCACTCCCGGCGTCCGCTCAGAAGACTACCACCGACTCCACAGCATAGACGTGCACGCCTGGCATGGTGCCGGGCTAGAGCGACTTGGATGAGGGAATGGCGGAACGTCGTGTTCTCCGATGAGTCACGCTTCTGTTCTGTCAGTGATAGTCACCGCAGGCGAGTGTGGCGTCGGCGTGGAGAGAGGTCAAATCCGGCAGTAACTGTGGAGCGCCCTACCGCTAGACAACGCGGCATCATGATTTGGGGCGCTATTGCGTATGATTCCACGTCACCTCTAGTGCGTATTCAAGGCACGTTAAATGCCCACCGCTACGTGCAGCATGTGCTGCGGCCGGTGGCACTCCCGTACCTTCAGGGGCTGCCCAATGCTCTGTTTCAGCAGGATAATGCCCGCCCACACACTGCTCGCATCTCCCAACAGGCTCTACGAGGTGTACAGATGCTTCCGTGGCCAGCGTACTCTCCGGATCTCTCGCCAATCGAACACGTATGGGATCTCATTGGACGCCGTTTGCAAACTCTGCCCCAGCCTCGTACGGACGACCAACTGTGGCAAATGGTTGACAGAGAATGGAGAACCATCCCTCAGGACACCATCCGCACTCTTATTGCCTCTGTACCTCGACGTGTTTCTGCGTGCATCGCCGCTCGCGGTGGTCCTACATCCTACTGAGTCGATGCCGTGCGCATTGTGTAACCTGCACATTGGTTTGAAATAAACATCAATTATTCGTCCGTGCCGTCTCTGTTTTTTTCCCCAACTTTCATCCCTTTCGAACCACTCCTCCTTGGTGTTGCATTTGCTCTGTCAGTCAGTGTATAAACGAAAGGATAAAAGAGTTTTCTTACAAGGAGAATTATGGTAATTAATTGTGTAAAATGTGCTACTTTATATTTGAAACATTTAGAATTGGATATGTGAAATTACTTGTTCTTCAAGTCCTGCTACGGAAGGCTTATGAGTAACTTGTTATTGAGTTGTAATCTTATCTATGTAAACTGACCAAGGGTTGAGTAAATGAACAGTGGCTAGCTACAAGCACAAATCCAGCATTCAGAATAATTAGCATAGGGAGAGACAAGGAAAGAATACATGACTCATGGAAAGATGGAGCCTCGGAAAATCTCCACTTCATGGCAAAACATTCCACTCAGTGAGAGATATGAGTTAGGCTGAGTGAGACAGAGAATAAGTGGTTCTGAGACTGACCACTATAGCACCACCTACTGGAGAGGGATCCCAGTTGGGGGTAGACTAGTACTAGGGTGGGAGTTCCCCCTCTCACTAGTTAGCAAGGGCCAGACCAGGATATGTATGCAAGCTGCAGAGGCTTAAGGGATATCATTCGTCTTGGGGAGAAGAACGTTCTACGTAGGTCAAGGAAGTCGGTAATAAGACTGGAGGTGCTGACATTCAGAATGAGAGAGAGGAGTAGGACATAGCCGCGTTAGAAGTGATATTGGAAAGACTTAGTCTCTCAGACAGTAGTGGGAGATGCAGACTTAGGCTTAGAGACAAGCTAGAGGGCAACTCTCAGGTTTTCAACATAAACTCTACCCAGGTTGGAAGTCAGTATTCTAAAAGCTTCCGGAGAAGCTTCCGGAGCAGGCAAATCAATGAAATATGCTGTAAATAGACATTGTAAATATGAACGGTAGTTGGGAAGTCAGAGTTGAAGGCAAATATATATCATATTAAATGGGACTCAGTACTTCATTTAATGGTTCAGGGCACCCAACCCACAGAATCTCCAAGCTGCTCGGGAGAACAAATTGTCCAGAACATCTCGGGAGAAGGTGAGTCACGACACTATCCTCACTGCTAGATGGGGGCTTCGTTCAATTCCTGACCAGGTCGAATGACTGGAAACAGGCTGTGGATTTTCAGTACTGGTAAATTTTGTGCACTCCTTACTCAAAGTGATGGTGCAGAATTTGGTAAGCAACCCTAGGCCGACTGCGTGAAAAATTTGGAAACTGGAAAGATGCTGATAAGTGATTTTCAAAACAAAAAGCATCTATACCACAAACAAAGTCTGGAGATATCCAGCACTTAACAGACATTTTATGTGGGAAGAAGTCTCTGTACGTTCCACTAGATACTGCAGCTGCAGAAAATAAACTACAGAAAAGATAGGATATTGTACTGATAATTGAAACTACTGTATGTCATTTTACGGTAAATAGTATCTCACACCTAGAGGCCAAAAGGATCAGATGTTGATTGAGAACCCAAAAATGATGGATATTTGAGGGCAATTATTTGCTTTCAAAGTAAGCGATATTTGGAATTTAAAAATTATGTTGTCATATAAAGCTGGAAAAGCAGGAAACGGGGTGAATGATACAAGAGGGACACCTCTCAGAAAATCCTTTGTCCAGCTGGACCACCTGGCAGAAACTTTTAATCAAAGGCAACTAAGGTGGAGAAGGTGAATTTCAGAACCACATATGTGATGGAAGAGGCAGCCCAGCGCTCAGAATTAGTGTAATATAAGGCATCTGAACAATGTATGGGGCAGATGTCAAGTGTTTGATCCTCGAGGGCTGCTCGGACATATCCCTGAGTTACGACCTCTAGGAAGCAATAGTGACTGGCAGGACACTACGTAGAAGATGGATCAATAGTTGAAACCGTGCTACCCAACACTTGCTACATTCAGATGTACGCGGAATGACTAATTTGTTTGCATCTTGCGGCCTCCTCGCTGTGGACATATGTGCTCGAGCGTCAACAATGCTGCCAACCTGTTTAGTTGGGAACCTAGATTAGTGAGAAAACCATTGGACAGTGACCAAACGAAGGGGGACTGGGGGGCGTAAGGGCCCCCCAGGTTAAGGCTGCGAAGTGGCTTTTAGGTCTCTAGCATTCTGTACGGTGATAAGAACTTATTCTATTTAGCCTAAGGCGGCAGGCGAATCCCTAATTAAGAGCTCCTTTCCCCTAGGTGCATGGGTGCATGGAATTCCCGAAGACTGCCGCAGCCCTTTATCCGCAACTACATTAAGTTTCATAAAAGTTATTGCTGTTGTGTATTTCAACTTGTTTCCTTTACATGGTGTTTTTATTTGTACTTTTATTCAACCAGGATTGGTGACGCAATCTAATTATCAACGTTGGCAGCAATGACGTCACATTCTTTCCTCTTATGTATGTCTTAATAACAGGACCAGTTTCAACTCTTCACAAGTCTTCCTCAGCTGACATATACATACACATTAGAATACATGTTTTAATAGTTTCACCTTGCCAATAAACATTTCATATTTGACTGACATTAGGTAATATGTTTCAGAGTGAATAATTCTGTTTTTTATGTCTAAGTTTAGAAAACAATAATATATTAAAAAGATACCTCTTTCTGAACACATTAAAAGGATCACAACACATGATGAAATTTGCTATGTACATCTGACCTTGAATATATCATTAACGTTCAAGTTTTACCAGTAAAACAAGTTCCTAGGATGACTGTCCTATTGCGTTATTTTTAGTCGTAAGGTCTAAAAAATGTGCTTAAATGTAGCTGCGTATACTCTTATAATATACTTTATGTTAGGCTTATACCTTGTCAAATTGAGTAATATGAATCTGAACTTGAATTGATGATGATGATGCTTGTTGTTTAAAGGGGCCTAACATCGAAGGTCATCGGCCCCTAGAACTTGAATTTACGTTGACAAAGTGATATGTATGCGTTTATAATAACAGTAAGCCAGCTAATTAAAACCTGTGTTGAATGACCTCTTCAATTGTATACTGTGTAAAATACATTACATGCAACATAAGACAATAGTACACTTCAATACGCAAATGTTAAACAAAGAATATAAGACATTCATTCAAGTTTTTGTGGAGTTCATATGAAGTACTGTTTTCGTTACGCGTACATGCCGAGTTCAAATGGGGCACTTTTTGGTCACTATATGATAATTGCTTAAAGTCCAACCACTATATAGCTTATATTTTGTTCTAGTTAAATGTACAGATTTGAAGATGAATGTGCTGCTGAAGTTTGAAACCGTTAATACAGGAACACTAGCGTGTGAAAGCTGTTGTTGTAGGTGGCTCTTTTCCGGTCTATGACACTTGCTAACTCTCTGTAAAAAGTAAATAAATAAATTAGAAGTGTCTTGGGATGTTAAAGGGTCGAACTTGTGTGTGTATATAAAAGTTACTTACTGTTGTTGGGTGATTGGGAAGTGTGTAGCTTGGCTACTTGGCGTGTACTATAGCGTGAACTTCTGGTATTAGTGTCTGTTGTCGTGAGGGGAAAGGAGGAGTGGGCGAGAGGAGTTGCTACACGCGTAGGGGTGGAGTTAGGCATGTCCTTCACCTGGCTGTGGGTTGCACATGGCGCTGTTTATTGACTGTTCTAAGATAATAGTTTTTTACAAAAGGGATCATTTTGTTAAATAAAATATTGGTTTTTTAGGTTATTTCGTTAATGTTATAATTAGGGTTGGCATATTGATCTACTGTTATGTATAGTTCTTCAGTAATATTGAGTAAGGGGTCCCTTGGGGTTTGTACTTAATATTTTCATATCATTATCTATATTAGTAAAATTATTTAATTACTTTCGGAATAATAAATCAAAAAAACAGTTGGTTTAAAGAAGTCCAAAGTGATTTGGTGGAGTTGAATATTACCATGCAAACCATAGAAAACAGAGGCAAGAAAAGTATTTTGAAGAATAAATGCATCAGGCTTGCTCTGACCACTGTACAGAGGAAACAATATGTTATAACGGATGCGGAGAGGGCAGCCAGGTCAACCAGACTCAAGACTTTTTGGGAGAAGAAAAGGAAGACAAATTTGTTGTAGTCTGATTTAAGTGCTCCAATGTGGAGGTAAACTCTGTAAATAATAATAAATAATTAGTAAAATTATGTTTGTACTCGACCATGTGTTGTCCTATCACCGAAAAATTATTATGCTTTATAGCAATGACGTGTTCATTGTATCTGATAGTAAAGTTTCTACCAGTACGTCCTATGTAACTTGTTAAGCAGTTATTACAGCTGATTTGGTAAACTCCAGAATGAAGGTACTTGTTTTTGCTAATAGTTTTTGTATTATGTATGATGATATTACTATTATGTGTACTCCTGTAGGCTATTTCAAGATTGTTTTTTGAAAATGTTGGTTAATGAGTATATGTGCGTATTATTAAATGTAAAGGTGCGTAGTCTTTCTTAGGTTTGTCTATTTTTAATAGTTTAGTTTTGGGTTGTGATTTGAACTTATGAATGATTGAATTGACTACATCTTTCTTGTATCCATTTTTTCTTGGTATTTCTTTGATCAGATGTATCTCTTCTTTAAAATCCGTTTTTGAAAGTGGTATGTTAAAGGCTCTATAAACCATGCAGTAATACGCTGCTTTTTTATGGGAGTTGGGGTGAATGGAATCTGTTCCTATTGTATTTATTGTATGGGTGGGCTTGCGATAAATTTTGAAGGTCAAATGATTATCATGTCTAGTAATAGATCAAGATAGTTCGGTTTGCAGTTGTTTTCTGATTCTTTTGTAAATTGTATATGTAGGTCTATGGTATTTATTCTGTCTAACAAAATGTTGTCGTTAGTCTATTATCGATGATGGCAAAAACGTCATCAACAAATCTGCACCAAAAGAATATTCCGTCTATTGTACTAATTGAGTTGTATATGAGGTAGTCTATATATATTTCAGCAATTATACCGGAGGTGGGGGATCCCATTGGTAAGCCTAGCTGTTGATAAATTGTGACATGGAACCTGAAAAAGTTGTTATTGACAGCGAATTCTAATAGTATTATGAACTCCTCGATTTCTAAATTACTTAGTTTACTGTGAGTTTTGAGATTGCATAAGATTATATCTATAGTTTTTTTAGTGGGAATATTTGGGTACATATTGGTTATGTCGTATGGCGTTAAGGAATGGTATTGTTCTAACTGTAGCTCCTTAGTTTTGTTGCAGAAATCTACTGAATTACGTATAGTTTTATTGGCTTGAAATAAGTAATGTTTTTTGAGAAATTTTAGGATAAATTGCTATAACGTATATGTAGGACTCTCTCTGTAATTTACCATGGGTCTCATGGGTATGTTGTCCTTATGTATTTTTGGAAGAGCTTTTTGCATTCGGTAGTTGGGGGTTCATTACTATAAGATTTGATGCTTCCGTTTCTGTAAGCAAAAGGTGTGTGTTTTTTAGTAAGGTCTTGAGATTTCTTTGTATCGTATTTGTAGGACCCTTACGTATGATCCGGAAGGTGTCATTTTTGAAGACTTTTGTTTTTTTAATGTATTCATTTTGGTCAATGATTACTGTAGTGTTGCCTTTATCTGCTTTAGTTACGACCAGATTGTTCTGTTTTATCTTATTTAGTCTGTTTATGTGTGTTATATTCATCTTGTTGCTGTGTGAACTATTTTCTTGTACTTAGTTAATATACTGCGGTAGTTTTTTTTGCGATGTCGTGTTTTACTTCATCTCGTAGGTCATATGGAATTTTCTGTATTGCAAGTTCAGTTTCCGCGATGGTAGTTGTGATATTTTGTAAAATTGAGGTATTGCCCCAATTATGTTTCGGATGCTTACTCAATATTTCAATTTCTGTTTCATCGAACACTGTGTTCGTGAGATTTTTAACAGATGGATGGAAATTATGTTCAATGTCAGATTTAGGTTGGGATGAAGTGATCTTATTTGTACTGGGAATCATGGGTTCCGTTCTTTGTGTCTGTTTTAAAAAATCTAATTTTTTACTAAGGTTGTTTTATTTTTTATAGCTAAGTTCTCTATTTTATTGGTGATACGTTGAAAGTAGATTTCTGCAACAAAACTAAGGAGCTACAGTTAGAACAATACCATTCCTTAACGTCATACGACATAACCAATAAGTACCCAAATATCCCCACTAAAAAAACTATAGATATAATCTTATCCAATCTCAAAACTCACAGTAAACTAAGTAATTTAGAAATCGAGGAGTTCATAATACTATTAGAATTCGCTGTCAATAACAACTTTTTCAGGTTCCATGTCACAATTTATCAACAGCTAGGCTTACCAATGGGATCCCCCGCCTCCGGTATAATTGCTGAAATATATATAGACAACCTCATATACAACTCAATTAGTACAATAGACGGAATATTCTTTTGGTGCAGATTTGTTGATGACGTTTTTGCCATCATCGATAATAGATTAACTAATGACAACATTTTGTTAGACAGAATAAATACCATAGACCCACATATACAATTTACAAAAGAATCAGAAAACAACTGCAAACCGAACTATCTTGATCTGATTATTACTAGATGTGATAATCATTTGACCTTCAAAATTTATCGCAATAAAATACAATAGGAACAGATTCCATTCACCCCAACTCCCATAAAAAAGCAGCGTATTACTGCATGGTTTATAGAGCCTTTAACATACCACTTTCAAAAACTGATTTTAGAGAAAAAATGGATACAAGAAAGATGTAGTCAATTCAATCATTCACAAGTTCAAATCACGACCCAAAACTAAACTGTCAAAGATAGACAAACCTAAGAAAGACTACGCACCTTTACATTTAATAATACGCACATATACTCATTAACCAACATTTTCAAAAAACAATCTTGAAATAGCCTACAGGACTACACATAATAGTAATATCATCATACATAAAACAAAAACTATTAGCAAAAACAACAAATACCTTCATTCTGGAGTTTACCGAATCAGCTGTAATAACTGCTTAACAAGTTACATAGGACGTACTGGTGGAAACTTTACTATCAGATACAATGAACACATCATTGCTATAAAGCATAATCATTTTTCGGTGATAGGACAACACATGGTCGAGTACAAACATAATTTAAAGTTAAAAACTTCATGATTGTTCCGTATTGAATAGAGAAATAAGAAGATGTACAATATTATAGGGAAGGGTCCACCTTTCAATACTCCGTAGTAAGTTGAACTAAAAAGTAGTTACAACCTGTTTATTGGGACCGGTTTCAACACATTTCAAGTGTCATCATCAGCCAATTAGCGAAGATCTTAAAACAACTAATATATTGAACACAGGCAAAAAATTAACATTGTATCATATCGTAGCAATTCAGTTAATGTTCAAAACACAAACAATCACAGTCAAGAGAGTTTTGAACATTAACTGAATTGCTACGATATGATACAATGTTAATTTTTTGCCTGTGTTCAATATATTAGTTGTTTTAAGATCTTCGCTAATTGCCTGATGATGACACTTGAAATGTGTTGAAACCGGTCCCAATAAACAGGTTGTAACTACTTTTTTGTTCAACTTACTACGGAGTATTGAAAGGTGGACCCTTCCCTATAATATTGTACTTCTTACAAACATAATTTTACTAATATAGATAATGATATGAAAATATTAAGTACAAACCCCAAGGGACCCTTACTCAATATTACTGAAGAACTATACATAACAATAGATCAATATGCCAACCTTAATCATAACATTAACGAAATGACCGAAAAAACCAATATTTTATTTAACAAAATTATCCCTTTTGTAAAAAACTATCTTAGAACAGTCAGTAAACAATGCCACGCGCAACTCACAGCGCAGGTGAAGGACACGCCTAACTCCACCCCTACGCGTGTAGCAACTCCTCTCGCCCACTCCTCCTTTCCCCTCACGACAACAGACACTAATACCAGAAGTTCGCGCTATAGTACACGCCAAGTAGCCAAGCTACACACTTCCCAATCACCCAACAACAGTAAGTAACTTTTATATACACACACAAGTTCGACCCTTTAACATCCCAAGACACTTCTAATTTATTTATTTACTTTTTACAGAGAGTTAGCAAGTGTCATAGACCGGAAAAGAGCCACCTACAACAACAGCTTTCACACGCTAGTGTTCCTGTATTAACGGTTTCAAACTTCAGCAGCACATTCATCTTCAAATCTGTACATTTAACTAGAACAAAATATAAGCTATATAGTGGTTGGACTTTAAGCAATTATCATATAGTGACCAAAAAGTGCCCCATTTGAACTTGACACGTACGCGTAACGAAAACAGTACTTCATATGAACTCCACAAAGCTACATTTAAGCACATTTTTTAGACCTTACGACTAAAAATAACGCAATAGGACAAAGTCATCCCAGGAACTTGTTTTACTGGTAAAACTTGAACGTTAATTATATATTCAAGGTCAGATGTACATAGCAAATTTTATCATGTGTTGTGATCCTTTTAATGTGTTTAGAAAGAGGTATCTTTTTAATATATTAGTGGTTTTCTAAACTTAGACATAAAAAACAGAATTATTCACTCTGAAACATATTACCTAATGTTAGTCAAATATGAAAGTTTATTGGCAAGGTGAAACTATTAAAACATGTATTCTAATGTGTATGTATATGACAGCTGAGGACGACTTGTAAAGAGCCGAAACTGGTCCTATTATTAAGAAAATTTTAATAAAATTGGTATCGATCAGGTGGATCTCTTTCTTTCTATGACATATTATAGATATCAATACGGAACTTTATGAAATTAATTAATTAATCAAGACATTCTTTCCACGTTGGCCAAAAGGAATCCAAGTACCTACTGCTGCTCTTTATTAGGTTGTAATAGTAAATGTACTTCTGGGGGTGGGATGGTCAGCTCCTAGACATCGCAGTGAAAACATCTCTACTCTAAAAGAAATTCCAGTAAGATTTGCATAATTTCCACTTCCTTATAATATTACAAACTTTGGATTGCATGGTGTCAACGTATGCCAAAGATGGTGATGGATGAACTGCATATTTTAAGCTTCAGTTACCAATAGGGGTTACGGCCTTTCCATTACTTGAAAATCAGCTGTAAAAATGAATAACCATTAATACGGACCAATGGTTGTGGCATCATACACAAGCATTAACCCAGCTCAAGGGAGATACGGTCATGTTCCCTATCCTTCATTTGAGTAATTCTTGTCTCGCGCATCCACGTTGCGGGGGTGGGTATCCTCCACATCAGTACGCCGGTGTAAAGGAGAGCAAAGTTCAGGCAGGGACCCAGTCTCACGGGGTATAATGTTATAACGTGGAACCCATACCCAGAATTACGGGTGAAGACCTTAACAGCATCTTAGGCAGAGAAGACCTTTGGAATGGCAAAAGTGGTGGATGAGGAAACCCATCCTCTCTGGGGAAAATTAGGAGAGGAAACCACTGCCTTGTGGAGAAGAGGGATCTTCAAAGGCTAAGCGAGTAAACCCCGAAAGAAAACCTCAGATTCGTTTGGCTTGGCAGGTCAGCAGATGAGTAAATTTGTACTTGCTTTCAACTACAATGCAAGCCTCACATGGAAGTTTAAAAATGGAAATGGAATTGACAAGTCTCTGACTACAGTATGATGGTAATCCTGATGTTTGTGCAAGTGTTAGATCAGAGAACAAAACCTGATTTGGATATATAAATATTTTAACAATGACTGGGAAGGAAAATGAATTGATCTAATGGAGAGACGAAAACTCAACATCCTGGAATTAAATGAAGTAAAATGGAAAAGGAAAGGAATGAAGAAACTAAGAAAGGGGTACACTTTGTACTGGATGGGTAACAGTAAAGAGAAAAGAAATGGAGTGGGATTTATAGTGAATCAGAATGTCGAACCAATGAAGTTGAGTATGTAAAGGAAAGAATTATAATAACGCACATACATGTAAACAAGGAACTATTGAAGATAATACAGGTGTATGCTCCACAGACAGGATGTAGCCTGGAAGAAAAAGAAGAGTTCCTCAATGAACTGGAAACACATATTGTTGGAGATGGGATCATGATAATGGGAGATCTGAATGCTCATGTGGGAACTGATAGACTGGGATACGAGAATGTTCTGGGCCCACATGGGTATGGCGATAGAAATGAAGATGGGGAGAAACTGTTGGACTTTTTAAAAATCAGAAATAACCTGATAATAAAGAACACATGGTTTATGAAGAGGAATAGATATAAAGCCGATATAGTTAGGATGGAGAGTATGCAACACTCACTGATTTTATAAAAACAGACCGAGAATGATGGAAGATACGTCATGAATACGAAGATAATCCCAAGGGAAAGTATGGAAGATGATCATAATTTATTGATTGTGGAATTAAAACAAGTAAAATTCCCTAAAATTGTATTGAAGAAGAAACCAAAGATCAGGATTTGGGAACTGGAGGAGGAGGATGGCATTCCAAGATTGTATAAAAAGGAAGTTGCCTAACATGGAAATACGAAGTGGAGACGAAGAGTGGGACAATTCAAGACAGACATTTGTGGGAGCAGCAATTGTATGTGGGAAAACAAAAGCAAAGGTTAAGGGAAAGGAAACACGGTGGTGGACAGACAAAATAAAAACAGATATAAAAGAAAGGAACAAGCTGAAGAAAGAAATGGATAAGGAAAAGCAAAAAACATATAACAGGAATGGGAATAAGATAGAAAAGTTACATGTGGAATACAAAAGATTGAAACTACAAGTAAAGAGGAGTATCAAGGAAGAAAAGGAGAAATGTTGGGGATAGTTTACCAACAAAACTGAGCAAGATATTCGAGGAAATCAGAAACTATTATACAGAGTAATAAAATCAAAAAGAATAAATCAAGAAATAACCAAGGCATGAGAGAGGGAAGGTGGATCCATAGTACATGACGAAAAAGGTCTTCAGAAGGTGATGGCAAAGTATTTTGAAAAATGTTATAATAAGGATGACTGTGCAGAGGAAGAAGGAGATAAGAAAATGGAAAAAAATAGATGGAGAAAAAGAAGAGAACCCGATAACATGGTTAGAACATGAAAGGGCAGTAAAAGCAATGACCAAAGGTAAAGCAAGTGGGAAAAGACGAATTCAATGCTGATATGATTAAGGCAGCAGGAAGCATTGGACTACAGTAGCTATACAGAACCCTCAATGCGATATGGAAGGATGAAAGGATACCTGAAGATTGGCAACAAGGAAGAAATGTACCACTGTTCAAAAAAGGAAATTGGAAGGAATGTGAAAATTTTAGAGGTATACCTCTATTATCACATGGGTAAAAAAAAATGACAAAAGACAAAAGACTGAGGGATATAATAGAAACACAGTCAGAGGAAGAACAATATGGCTTTAGACCAAATAGATCAACAATAGACTCGATATTTACAGTGTGAACGATAATGGAAAAACATCTGGAAAGGAACAAGGAAATCATATTCGTATTTTTGGATTTGGAAAAAGCTTATGTTACAGTTAAGAGAAAACTGAAAAGGAATGTACCAAAATCATTAATTAACAACATAAAAATGTTGTATCATGAGAGTAAAAGCAGTGTACAAGTGGGTAGTGGTGACTGAAACATTTTATACAAAAAAAGGTCTCAAGTAAGGAAGTGCACAGTCGCCATTCTTGTTTAATATATTGATGGGTGAAACCATAAAACACGTAAAACAGAGTATCAGTAGTGATGAACTGAATGCTTTGGTATTTGTAGATCATGTGGTGATTTGGGGAAAGGGAGAAAAGGAAGTAAAAAGGAGACTGGACAATTGGAATGAAAATCTGAAGGAGTTTGGAATAGTAATTAGTAAAATGAGAACTGTAGTCACGCACTGTGGAAAAGAGAAAAAGAGAAGCCAAATGAACATAGATGGAGAACAGTTAGAGAATGTACAACAGTTTACATATCTGGGTAGCATTATTAATGGAAGTAATGAAATCAATCCTTAGTCTGTTGTTAAGTAAAGGTACAACATTTTATCATCAAGTCGGAGAGCTGTTATGTGATGACAAAGTACCCAAGAGAACGAAATTAACATTATATAAACAGTATTTCATACCAACTGTAACACACAGACTAGAAACGCTGGTAACTAATAAGCGACAAGATAGTAAGATCCAAGCAGTAAAAATGCAATTTTTAAGAACATTGGTTAAAAAGACAAGAAGGGATAGAATTCAAAATATTAAAATCAGAGAAGAGCTAAATATAGAATCATTAGTACAGAAAGCAAGACTGAGATGGTTCGGACATGTAAAAAGAATGGGAAAGGAACGGGTAGCAAGAAGGGAATTGGAAAGAGAAGTTAAAGGAAAGAGACCAGCTGGAAGACCAAGAGAAAGTGGATGGGTAAGATTTGGAAGGACATTAGGGAAGCTGGATTGGATGTGGCGGGAAGTAATGGAACAAGAAAAGTGGAAGGACAGAACAGAGTTGAGGAGCCTTGTTAACCACACCTGGGCGACTGGAGTGGGACATTGATGATGATGATGATCATCATCATGATGATGGACCATAACCACACATTTTTGTCTGATGGTTACCAGTATTTTATAGTTGTAAGGTGTGGTTAAACACTGTGTTAACAAAATTTAAAATGCAAAAAAAATGTGAATTTTGACTCAAAACCATAATTTTGCGAATATATGTGATTTGTAGTTAATTCATAATAAACGCACTATTTTGTTTGGGGGAAAAATCTTTTTGTTTGGTGTAAAATGAATTAATAATCTATTCATACAACGATCATAAGACTTGTTTTTATCGACTATAGAGAAAAGTGAGAGTTGTGTGCCCCACCCCCTCCATAACCCTGTTTCACCGAATATTATTTTATCGATTATTAGTGAAAAATGAGATTGGCATGAGACAAGACGTAAGATGTGTGTTTCCTTTTCGCATCATTCATGATTGAACTTCATTAGATGAAGTTAAATCAATATTAATTATTGAGGTTATGGGCACACATCTACTGTATACTGTAAATGCCTACAAGACTCAGCAATATTCGAATGGATTTTTTTAATATATTTTTTTAAATTTTTTTTTTGCTAGGGTCTTTACGTCACACCGACACAGATAGGTCTTATGGCGACGATGGGATGGGAAAGGCCTAGGAGTTGGAAGGAAGCAGCCGTGGCCTTAATTAAGGTACAGCCCCAGCATTTGCCTGGTGTGAAGATGGGAAACCACGGAAAACCATCTTCAGGGCTGCCGATGGTGGGATTCGAACCTACTATCTCCCGGATGCAAGCTCACAGCCGCGCGCCTCTACGCGCACGGCCAACTCGCCTGGTGGAATGGATTACATGCCACAGCAGATTCAGTTTGATATGAAGGGTATCAACAACTGTTGCATTAAGTACCCAAAGGATCTGACAGACTGGGAAGTGAATAGATCTAATTCACATCTGGCCTTTGTCAAGGATCATGCAGATGAGATTGTTGAACTACTGAACTTAAGGGATCTTTGTATCGAACCTCTCATTTGCTGTACTCCAAACTTCATGACCATAAATTTTTCTGCAACCGAGAGGGGAATTATCCTTCAGCAACTAACAATGCCTCGGTTGAGCTTACTCCTTTAGAGCAACTGCATACAAAGACATTTTTGTCAAAGTGGCTCATTCATCAAAGAGCAAGCTAGAGTGAAAATCCCTATAATATCTTACATCGATCACACTTTCTCAAGCTAGGTATCCTAAGAATGTCATCTTCAATAAATGGAAAAAAGATCAGTTTGAGAAAATTGTTTGGTGCATCAATTCTTTCAAAAATGAAAATCTAGTCTGGTTACAGTTCCCTCAGAGATGCAATTTAAATTCAAATAAAGGAAGGTGGGAAACGTGAAATGCCTACATTAACTGGGGTGTAATCACAAGTTCTACGCATTTGCTAAATTTTGTTTTGCTTTATTGTGGACCCCAACAAGGCTGTACCAAAGATTATTTTTTGGGCGGGGTTAGGAATTTTTCAAGAAAACACATACTACAATAACTGCATAGTATTTAACCTAGTGCAAGACATATGATGATAGTTCGTGGTAATCTGATAATATACCTACCATAAATAAATTATGGTGATGCTGGTTTAAAGGGGCCTAACATCAACATCATCGGCCCATAATGGTATTAAATGAGATGAAATGGAATGACAAATTAAAGGTCCAAAACATGCGGACGAAGAATGAATGGATGGATCTGAATTTAAAACACTCAGTGGATCCGACCTGCAATGTCTTGTATTCACAGAAACTGACGAGAAACAATAGAATTGCTGACCAAGGGACTGCATCTATAGCATAATACGGAATCAATGATGCTTTTAGTCAAAAGGGGTCCAAAATCCAGGTCATCGGCCCCTCATAATGGTACTTATCGCTAGGAAAGTAGAACCATGGTATTAGTCACGTTGTGGTACTAATCAAAAGTAGCGTAGATTCGCGGCATTCCACACAGTATGGTACTACTCACAGGTAAAGAAATTCACATGTGGAATACAGACCTATGGTGTTTCGCACATTGTGGCGCCATTTACAGGTAACGCAAACCTATGGTGTTCATCACATACGTGTACTAACCACAGGGACCCCTACTATCCCATGGTGTTCCTCAGACAGTGGGTACTATTCATAGGCAAGCCAGAACTATGGTGTCTCTCACCTATGGTGTCACTCCTAAAGTGGTACTAATCACAGGTACTGTACAAGCCGGCAACACACTCTGCTGCTACTAGTCACAAACCTATTTGGTACCTAACATAGTGGTACTATGCGCAAGTAAAAGCGACCCATGGTGTTCCCTCATGTGGTGGTACTAATCGTAAGTAGTTTCATGGTTCTAATACAATCACCCCCTTGGTCGCCCCTTTTAGTTGCCTCTTACGACAGAGAGGGGATACCATGGGTGTATTCTTCGACTGCGTCCCCCACCCACAGGGGGTGGGTGTGTGGTCCGCGAGAGGTATTTTATTTCCCTCAAGTCTGCCACAAAGCCGGTTAGGACCCACCTATCCGCCACCTGGGACGTGCCACGTGGGAGTATCACAACTCCCCTGCTACGCCAGCAAACAAGGTTGAACATCTTATAGCTAGCTACATACTTTTAAGTAAATCATGGGACGATTGGAGTAATATAGTGGATCATTGCTTCAGTAGTCCGGCTCCATGGCTAAATGGTTAGCGTGCTGGCCTTTGGTCACAGGGGTCCCGGGTTAGATTCCCGGCAGGGTCAGGAATTTTAACCATCATTGGTTAATTTCTGTGGCACAGGGGCTGGGTGTATATATCGTCTTCATCATCATTTCATCCTCATCACAACACGCAGGTTGCCTACGGCCGTCAAATCAAAAGACCTGCACCTGGCGAGCCAAACATGTCCTCGGACTCTCCCGGCACTAAAAGCCATACGCCATTTCATTTTTCATTGCTTCTGTATAAGAGAATATGAATGGGTTAATGTTGTTTAATGTCTTCAAGAAGGAGATTTCCCTAATACCAACTAGCACATGCGAGATCTTACAATTCTATTTAAATCATTTAAAGGCTATAAATGACATATTTGACTTTGTGACTGTCTTATTTTAAATAGGAATATGAATTCAGGACTTGTCTTTCGAATGATAGAAAAATAGTAAGTTATTATAAGTAAATATCTGCTAAACTAAACAAGAAAACTTGTCAAGTTTACAATGCTAACGATAAAAATAAATTTCATGATACAATTCAGAAATGAAGATATCAAGCATAATTGTTATTGAACTGTGATATGAATATGTAGGACTATTTCAGGTAGCAATGGATGTTAAATGTAAAGAATACTATCTGATAGCAACTTAATTCTCCCATGAGGAGATTGCATTTTCTGGTAATTTCATTTCAGCAAAGTGGTAAATAAAATAAAGCCTAGCCTATCTCAATGATGATAAAGAGAGGTAACAGAGGTAAATGTGGCCATATATCAGATGAGTTTAACACATCAGCTATATAAATCAATTTTGGCTTTTAATAAAGTAATTTAATTTTTCTCTTCCAATATGCTTATATTTTATTTTAATAAATAGTAGTAGTTAAAAATTCCTCGGTCTTATATATGGATTTCTATTGTTTTGCTATTTGCTTTACGTCGCACCGACACAGATATGTCTTATGGCGATGATGGGATAGGAAAAGCCTAGGAATGGGAAGGAAGAGGCAGAGGCCTTAATTAAGGTACAACCCCAGCATTTGCCTGGTGTGAAAATGGAAAACCATCTTCGGGGCTGCCGACAGTGGGGTTCGAACCCACTATCTCCCGATTACTGGATACTGGCCGCACTTAAGCGACTGCAGCTATCGAGCTCGGTTATAGATTTCTTCAGTAGCATAAGGAATATTAGAGTTAAGACAAGGAGTTTTCAAGCAATTGTGTCGACCCATTGATGCGCTGGATGGAGACGTCCGTCAAGTAGACTGAAATTTAGGTAACATCAGTCCGGCTCCATGGCTAAATGGTTAGCGTGCTGGCCTTTGGCCACAGGGGTCCCGGGTTCGATTCCCGGCAGGGTCGGGAATTTTAACCATGATTGGTTAATTCCGCCGGCCCGGGGGCTGGGTGTATATGTCGTCTTCATCATTTCATTGTCATCACGATGCGCAGGTTGCATACGGGAGTCAAATGAAAAGACCTGCATCTGGCGAGCCGAAGTTGTCCTTGGACGCTCCCGGCGCTAAAAGCCATACGCCATTTCATTTCATTTAGGTAACATCAGACTTGACACATCAACTTTTCTTTGATCCCACGTAAAATAACTTACATAATCAAGCACCTTAAAAAGCTGGCTGGGATTCCTTTTATGTACACCAACCTGGATGCAGGAACGGCGTAATATATAAATAAATATCAAAACAAACACCCATGAACTGTATTGCATATTATCAACTACTCTACCATAGTCTACTTACCAACTCAATTTATTGGTTAGTGGACTTTCTAAAGATTGCATGAAGATTTGGCAGATGTTCGAGATTGTAAATTCACTATTCACTATAAAACTATCTGATTTTACAATCAAATCATCAGAGAAATGAATATGACAAATTCTGTTATTATGCAATAACTTAGTATCCTTCTGTGGAATCGCTCTGATACATTTTTGAAATTGATTTCTATCCTTTGGTGGTGAAAAATTTGCACTTAGGCACAAATTACTCATATTTTGCATATTTATGGTTGCATACATGTTTGTATATCACATATAGATCCATGGATATCTACATCTACATATCAGTAAACTATATTAACTCATCGTGGACCGTGGACGGCGTAAGACGTTTAAGCTTGCTCTTAAGCTGCGAGCCGTGGACGGCGTAAGACGTTTAATGTTCCGCGCGAAGCAATGCTGTTTATATTCGTCATCTATGCATTCTTACACCTTAGTCAGCATTACTGGTTGTAGCAGGAAGTTGGTTGACCTTTTTGAGATAACTGTCTCATTGAGTGCTCATGTTTATCTTAGCTGTTTTAGCGGGAATATCTCAGCACTTCCTCGCGCGTCAAGACGGTACTTGAGATTCCAGTGCAGTGCGTGTCGTTCTTACCGAGTGTAGTATAATGTCTTATAAAACGGAAGAATAATTATTAGATATTGTTTACAATGATTATTCTGGTGATGAACTTATTCCTGAAATAGACTCAGATAGTGAGAATGACGATGAAATTCCGACAGGCCTATAGAGAAAAGTGAAGTGCCTGATACATATCATCCTAGTTATTGTCCACCCGTTCCACTATTTACAGAGAATTCAGGTAAAACTTTCAAACAGAAAATAAGCAGGATATTTTGAGTTACGTAAGTATTTTCGTGAATGACGAATTTTATCAGTATGTGTGTGAGCAGACCAATCTATACGCGAGTCAAGTCCGGTGCCCCAGCCTTTCACAAAGAATTCGAGCATGCAATCGTGGAAACCGATTAGTCCAAAATCTTGATATAAAAACGTACTGGACTGAGGACCATGTTTTTCATACTCCGATATTTTCTAAGACAATGTTCCGAATACGCTTCCTTCGTATTCTTTCATTTCTTCACTTCGGTGACAGTAATCATTATGCTGAAAATACAGATAGGCTGCATAAAATTGGACGTATTTTGAAACCTGTGATACCAGATTCACACCCTAAATATTTACTAGAGATAAGCACAAAGTATAATTTTTCTAACATTTTATTTTAGGAGTAATTGTAAACTGTATTACGTGATACACGTTAAGAGGGCCGGGCATGAAAATGGCTGGTCCAGGCATTCAAGTGTCCCGCTCAGGAGCAGGTTCTGAACGTGTTAAAATTTCTGTGCAGAAAAAAATAACAATTCAATGAAGAAACGGTTAAGTGAAATCAGTGTAGGTATGCAACAAAAATGAGACAGAAAAGGGAAGCGCACATATATAGTTAGTTAAGGATGAAAGACTACTAAAAGTTCAATTTGGAGAACCATATGAACAATGACAAAGAAACTCACCAACATTTGGGGTATATATCATGCCTCGTTGTCCAGCAACCGTGTATGTTTGATTCATATCTTCCATGACAGATGTCAAGTACTGAGCATGTGACCCAAGCTGGAAGAGAACACCCTCAGTTTTTTTTAAAAGGAAGTTAACAAATCAACAGGTAAAAATAAATACACTGAACACAGAGGAATACAACTAGGCAACCCATCAACCAAGAACAAGATTATAATTGTAATTGCACTTTTATTTAAGGAAACACACTCTAAAAACATTTTCTGCAAATATTTAACTCTTCTGTTTACTGATGAGATATCCTTAACTTACACCCTAAATCCTTGAGAAACAGTTTCAATAATTTCAATTTAAGAGCACGAATAAGAGCTGAATACATTCAAGTACAAAATACTTAAGTATCAGTGGCAGCTTGCGCAAGAAATCAGGTGTGACCAGTACCTTATTTTAAATTGCACTATATTTTAAATAACCAATTTAAGATGTAAAAAGCAAGCAAACAAATACACAGGTGGTGGTAGTGATGATGATGGCGACGACGACGCAATTGCCCACTCTGGAGTAGGCTTATCCAACTGTTTTATTTCCACTTTCTTCCCTCAAGAGTTCTGCCAGAAAAAGGTCTCTTTAAGAGGCTTTGAAATGTGTTCATCATGTTGTTACAACCACAACATAACACAAGTTAAAATTCACACATACAGCTCATACCTTTCACCTAACAACTCAATCTCTAACTGAAAAACTATGACCATCTTGGCTCTTACAGAGACAAACTGCAGTTATGACACCAGTTTGACCATGCATGTGTAGAAGTATTTTCTCCATATGGCTTCTGCTGGCCTGCATCATTTCAGCTCTCAGATGGCATGCATAAGTTCCAGGAGTTCAATCTCAAGATGAGCGGACTCAAAACAGTAGTGATGGCAATTAAAAGAGAGGGACAACCAGCAAACATCATCCTAGGAAAACATCCACTAGAAAGTGTGGAAAGCTTTACATACCTCAGCAATGTAATATCTCGAGATACACTAGTCACAAAGGAGGTGGCAAATAGAGTGCAGAAAAGCTCTCACTTATATCAGCAAGTACGAACACTCCTCTCGGATATCAAAACTGGTGA
Source organism: Anabrus simplex (assembly GCF_040414725.1). Taxonomy (NCBI): domain Eukaryota; kingdom Metazoa; phylum Arthropoda; class Insecta; order Orthoptera; family Tettigoniidae; genus Anabrus; species Anabrus simplex. Next base: position 1,519,396,691 of record NC_090265.1, on the reverse strand, counting down.
TGTTCAAGTAGTACTTCATACCAATCTTAACCTATGGTACTGAAACCTGCACCCTCACTAAGAAAGACTCATGAAAGTTGCAGGCATCCGAGATGAAGTTCTTTAGGTCCACAATTCAAAAAACCAAACTGGACAAGTTGAGGAATGATGTCATTAGGAAGGAAGCTGGGATTGTTACACGATTGTTAGACAGGATCAGCATGTCCAGACTGAGGTGGTTTGGGCACGTAATGAAGATGGAGCCAACAAGGACAGCGTATGTTAACTTGGAGCGACATGTGGCAGGGAAACGGATGGTGGGAATCTGGAACTGTTAAATGATGATGATGATGATGATGATGATGATGATATGCAGTTATGTATAGTTGTTGCTAGGCAAAGTCTTGTAAGCATTTGTTTTTTCAGCCGAAGAGTGGAAAGCGATTTAATTTAAGTCTAAGGAATACAGTGTAGGACGTAATTTCAACAATTCAGAACGGATATTTAAATCCTAAAAATATATTAGAATCATTAAAAAAGAATAAAACCAAATAAAAAATATTTTTAAAAAAAAGGAAATTTTAAAGAATTATACAATGTGAGGCTCAACTCGAACAGCTTGCAGTGGCGATAGATAAATGTATGGGAGACAATAAATAGAGAAAAGGGTGGGGAATATAAAGCGCTTATTAGAGAGTGGGAGGAAAAGGAAGGGGGGGGGGGGGGGGGGGAGAGAGAAATATCTAAGGAGGATCATGGGTACATTGTGGAAGGGGCAAGTAGCATGAGAAGGTATTGTGTAAATTGTGAAAGAGTGATCGCTTACTTGCTAACTTGAGATTACTTAAAATGGAGATGAGAAAATCAAAAAGGGCGTTAGGCTTCTCAGAAATATCATTCAGGTTAAGGTTTGGATTGAAAAACTGGTCAAGGTGGATATAACAGACTTCGGTGATGTCTAGGAGAGGGCCTTTATTTAGAATGCTGAAAATTTCAATATCCTGGTCTATTGTAGTGAAAATATGTTTTGTGTCATGTGTATGTTGCCCCACTGCCGAAAATCTGTTGTATTTTATTGCATTAATGTGTTCTAAGTATCTAATTTGAAGTTCATGTCCGATGTTCATTCAAGATGCACGAGAAGAACCGATCATAGAAACAAGCTTCGGATTAGAACCTTAAACTTATGACTAACTATGCAACAAAATCACGGATTTAATGAACCGCAGACATATTCACATCCTAGGGCTAAGTGAAACCAAATGGAAAAGTTGCAAAACAAGAATGTTAGAGGATGGATATAAATTATACTGGAGTGGTAATCCTGCAGTGGCAAGGAATGGAGTAGGTTTTATACTCCATAAAGACATTGATAATGTAACAGACATCTCATTCATCAATGAGAGATTAATCGAAGCTAAAATATGCCTAAATGGAGAAATCCAAACTGTGGTCCAAGTTTATGCTCCCCAGGAGGGTTGTAGTGACGACCAAAAAGCAAGCTTCCTACAAAAACTACAGAGACCCTGTTTCTTCTTAATTTCGAATCACCCAACTTTGGGGTACGTCACATCAACCACTTCTTAGATGCTTGTGCTCTTTTCTTCTCCCAACAGTTCTTCATTCTAAGTGATCTCTTCCTCCTTTCTTCCTCTGATATATGAATCGGTTTTCTGGTGTTATTCTTAACTTTGAACCTCTTAGTTTTGTCTTTGGTCACGGTTTTGGCTGTACCATTCTTTAACATGAGTTTGGTAATCTTAAGATCTCTCAGATCCTTTCCAACTTCCTTAAACCAATTGGGTTTAGCCTTTGTTTTGTAAAAGAAGTCTAAGGTCTGTTTAGTTAATCTGTCAGGATTCATTCAGAATGTGTGTCCATAGAAATCAATCCGCCTTTTCCTCATGGTATCCGCGAGTCCTTCCGACTTTACGAAGAGGGATTTGTTTCTATAAAAAGAACTTGTCTGTTATTTTGGAATTTGGGACCCATGATCTTCCTCAATATTTTCCTCTCCATGATTTTCAATTTCTTCATTTGCCCTTTCCTCCCCAAGACTAGTGTCTCAGCTGCATAGAGTGCTTCCGCCTTAATTACCGTGTTATAATGCCTTATTTTGGTGTTCCCAGAGAGGGCTTTCTTATTGTATGTGTTTTTGGTTTTCTGGAAAGCTAGTTCCATTTTGTTCCTTCTCGCTTCCATTGCTTTCCCTTCAAGGTTGTTCCATTCAATCCATTCCCCTAGGTACTTGAAACTCATCACCACCTCTAATTTTTGAGCTCCTACTTTAAATCTCTTAGGAGTCACGTATATTTGTCATGATCTTCGTCTTTTCGAAAGAAATCTTAAGTCCTATCTTCCCCGCCTGCTCTTGTAATTCGGCAATATTTTCTCTTGCTTCCTCCCACGTTTCTGTAAGCAGCGCCAAGTAGACAGCAAATGCCAAACACTTAATCGTGATTCCTTTGTTTTTTGTTCCAAGTTTTATTTCTCCTCTCGTTCCTGCATTCCCTGTTTATTATACAAGGGAAATAAGAAAATTAAAAAGAAAATGTAGAATAGTAAACAGAAAAATCAAAGAGGGTAGGCAGAGTAGAGAAACTAGAAAACAGCTCATGAAGGAACTGAATAGAATGAAACAGGGAGCAAAAGAGAATTATATGAATGGCATACTTCAAGAGGCTAATGACCACAAAGGGAAATGGAAAAAGGTGTATTTATATATTAGGAATCAAAAATGAAAAGGAATCCAAATTCCCACAATGGTGGGAGAAGAGGGTGAACACTATTTAACAGATACTGAGAAAGCAAATCTATTTAGTAGGGAATTCAGAGATCCAGTAGGTTGTAGAAATCCAACTGCTTCAGCAAGGAAAAGCAGCAGGAAGTGATCAAATTACTGGGGAGCTATTAAAGAAAATGGGGTGCTACATAGTGCCTTATTTAAAAGTTCTCTTTGAAGATGTCATAAATAACAGTGTAATACCAAAGGAACACAAGGAATCTATAATAATACCAATTTATAAAGGAAAGGGTGATTAGGGGAAACCTGAGAACTACAGACCAATCAGCCAGACCAGTGCAGTTTGTAAAATACTGGAGAGCTTAATAGCAAAGTACATCAGAGGAACATGGAATATTATTAAAGAAATTGGAGGGAATACGACTGGACGTAAGGATTATACGTTGGATAGGAACATTTCTAAATTCAAGGGTTCGGAAAGTGAAAGTAGGAAATAATGTATCACAGGAAGAAAAAGTTTGGAAGGGAATTGCACAGGGTAGTATAATCAGTCCATTATTTTTCCTTAATATACCGGTATGCAAATGATTTAGGGAACAATATAACATGAAAAATGAGATTGTACGCAGATGACATAATTGTTTATAGGGAAATACACTGACTTAGCAAATGCCATGGGATAGTCACCTAATAGCGTGTGGGGCCTCCTCTGGCCCTGCAAACAGCAGTGAGACGCCGTGGAAGTGAGTCGACAAGTCCCTGATAGTCCTATGAACGTTTGTAGAGCAGCCGCCAATGCCGGTCTGTTCGTGGGAGAAGGATCCATGGCAGGGAGCCTGCGTTCCAAAACATCCCAGATATGCTCGATAGGGTTCATATCGGGGCTCCTGGGTGGCCATGGCAGTCGTTGGACCTCTGCTGCATGTTCCTGGAACCATTCCCGGGCAACGTGGGAGTGATGTGGTGGCGCGTTATCATCTTGAAACACCACAGAACCGTCTGGGCGCTGGAAGGCCAAAAATGGGTGGAGATGGTCTCCCAGCAGCTCAACATACCGTGTACCATTCAAAGTCTCTTCCAGAACAACTAGGGGGCCCATTCCATACCAGGAAAATGCACCCCAAACCATAACAGACACACCAGTGCCCTGGACCACACCATCGAGGCAGGCGGGATCCATCGCTTCATGTGGTCTGCGCCACACACGGTGCCTCCCATCGGTATGGTGCAGTTGAAATGGTGATTCATCCGACCATATCGCGTTATGCCATTGTTCCTGTGTCAATCCCTGGTGACTAGCGACAAACGCGCGTCGTCGTGCCCGATGACGTTGGGTTAACAGTGGCACCCGTGTGCGGCGTCGGCTCCCATACCCCATACAACCCATGTTCCTACGGATTGTCCACTGGGAGACGTGTCTAGCATGGCCTGTGTTGAATTGAGCCGTGATTTGTTGCACGGTTGCCCATCCGTCACTATTGACAATCCGTCTCAGACGTCACAGGTCACGGTCATCAAGGGTGGCTGGACGGCCGGTCGTGCATCTGTTTTGGACGGTGACACCCGCATTCAACATTCACGATACACCCTGGACACAGTTGATCGTGTGAAGCCGAATTCCCGCACCACTTCCGAAATCGCACTTCCCATCCGTAGGGCACCGACCACCATACCCCGTTCGAACAGTGTCAGCTTACAGCGACGTTCCATGTTACACCTGTCAAATGCACAGCCACTGCTCACAAGGTCTCCTATACAACTGCCGCTGGCAAAGGGGGCGTGTGGTGCGCAGACAACACACCTGCGCATCAGTGCTCCGCTATCCCACGACATTTGTCCAGTCAGTGTAAATAACATTGAGGATAGCTCAGAATTTCAAAGGGACCTTGAGAGTATCCAACAATGGTTTGAAGAAAATAATATGAAGGTTAATGGAAGCAAATCAACTGTTACAACATTTACAAACAGGAGCTTTAAAACTGAATTTTGTATACTTTGGATGAGGTAGTTACCCCGAAAGATGGCAAGTGCAAATACTTAGGCGTGAGATTTGAAAGTAATTTGCACTGGAAGGGTCATGTTGATGACTTTGTTGGGAAAGCATACAGATCATTTTATGTCATGATGAGGCTACTTAAAGGATGCAACAAAGAATTAAAAGAGAAAAGTTACTTAAGTATGGTTCGCCCATTATTGGAATATGAAGACAGTGTTTGGGATCCTCACAAAGAATACCTAATGAAAGAAATAGATAGTGTGCAGAGGAAAGCAGCAAGATTTGTAACAGGGGATTTCAGGAGAAAAAGTAGTGTATCACAAATGTTAGAGGAACTTGGGTGGGAAACTGCAAGTAAGAGAAGGGAGAAAACTAGACTTACAGGATTATATAGAGCCTATACAGGAGAGGAAGAAGAAGAAGCATGGGGAGAAATCCATGAGAGGCTTCAGTTGGAAAATAATTATATCAGCAGAACTGACCACAAATATAAAATTAGAAGGAATTTTAGCAGAAGCGATTGGGGTAAATTTTCATTCATTGGGAAGGGCGTAAAGGAGTTGAACAGTTTACCAGGGGTAGTGTTTGATCCTTTTCCAAAATCTGTACATATATTCAAGATGAGAATAAAGAGCAACAGAGAAAATAATGTCAGAGGGCATTCGACCAGTGCAGGTTATTGTAAATAAAAAAATGTGTCTGAATAAATGAATTCAATCCCCTGGTCTATGGAGATTGGAGAGCCGAAGTAGGGAACTGCCTGTAAGGGTGAAGTACAGTGGGGACTACGAGGGCCCTGGGACCGCTACGATAGCTGAGAAAGCCCTTCAGGAACTCAGAAAAGCGGTGGTAAAAGGGGCTCTGGTTAAGACGCAGCAGGTCGTTATGCTACTTAGGTTCCAAATTAACAAGGAACTTTACGGTGCATACCTGAAGCGAACAAGATGGAAGTTTGTTGCTCCCCGAGTCAACGACGTGTGTGGACATTATCTAAGTGATTTGTGATAAGTAGTACTTTGTTGTTGACGTCTTTGTTGGTTTTGTTACAGGAATTACGAAAGTGCCACAGGAATTTCGGATACATTACGGACTCTAAAACCTCAACAGAGAGAAATTTGAACACAGTACAGTAATGTCTTTGTCTAGAATACTCTGTGAAACTAGTTTGTATCACTTCTTAGGTGTGTCTAACATGTAACACGTAAACAGCATTTTTAAAAAGACAATCCAGTCCGTACCAGAATTACAGTATTTCTTTGAAGATGTAACATTAAAAAATCTGTAATTTACTTGATCAATAAATCTATTTTTTTTTAAAAATGGGTACAAAATAAATAAATAAATAAATAAATAAATAAATAAATAAATAAATAAATAAATAAATAAATAAGTAAGTAAGTAAGTAAGTAAATAAGTAAATAAGTAAATAAGTAAATAAATAAATAAATAAATAAATAAATAAATATTAATTCCACATACTGTATATGAGTTGACTATGTAAGTACAGGAGATATTATAATTTTGTAAACAATATACAGTAGAAGTCCGATATAACGAGTACGGCATATAACGAGAACTACGTTATAGCAACGACTTTTTTCTGTCCCTTCAAAATTCCTATATTAAACTGTGTATCGTCCTTCGGTTACAGCAAGAACCCTATCACTGGCGCATCCGTTATTACGAGCGATTAAGCGCGCGCGATTTTTTCCGTTACCGATATTTATGCACCCCAGCGATGACATTGCATACGATCGATTACCTTCGGCATCGTTTCCTCGCTATGTGCACTAGCGATTTCTCTCGTCAACATTTGAAGGCGATGTCGGAGTCGATTAGTAATATCCGTCGGCTGTTCCGTAAAGAAAATTCGAAATGAAAGAGAACATATTTTCGTAATAAATGCGTAAATAACGTGTCCGATAACGGTTGTTAACTCGTTAAAAATTAAGGCTGGCTAAACGACCGCTTAATTTTGAGGCTAATAACTGCAATTAAGTTATAAGGGGATACACCTCGGGATATGGCAGAGTGCTTAATTGATTTCAGAGGTTAGTTTGTATTTTGTCGCGTCTGGTTAAATTATGGAAAGGCTATTATGAAAATTTATAGCGAGAAAGGTATAATTTCTCTACCGGCGCTTGAAGTGTTTTCATCATACGTATAGTACGGTTAAATTAGGATACGTGACGCTGTTTGAATAAGTAAACTGAAACGTTTGCAACAAAATGAGATCGATCATCTTCGGTACGGTATAGTTTTCTCACTTTGTGCATTTGCGAGCTCTCTCGTTGGCAGTCAAAGGCGATGTTGGAGTTGATTAGTAAAATACATCGACTGCTGTTCTCTAAAGAAAATTCGAAATGAAAAGAGTATAACATGTTTTCGTAATAAATGTGTAAATAACGTGGCCGATAGCAGTTGTTAACTCGTAAAAATAAAGACTGAATAAACGATATCTTAATTTTAGTGTTATATACGTAAATTATGTAAGAATGTCATACACCTCAAGATATGACAGAGTACATCACTGATTTCAGAGGATATTTCAAATCTTCTCGCGTCTAGTTACGTCTATTTACATGTAAATTTTTCGCGAGGAGGTTATTTCTCTACATGCGTTTCAAATATGTTTTCATGATAGGCTACATATACGGTAAGGTTAGGTGACGCTGTTTGAAGAAGAACCTTAGGTGTTTTCCACAGAAATCTCTGGAGTGATAGCCGTATTTCTCCGAATCCAAGACTTTTTTTTCTCAGAATCTCATGCGAAAACTCAAGGGTTGTTGCATTCGCGGCCTAACAGTAAGTTAATGGATACCACTGGCAACTACCGCGGTAACCACGCTGCTTCTTTTCACACGCACACAGAACTCATTGACAATAAACGACCACCTCTTTACTACACATCGCTACCGGTTCTACAGTGTACAGTGCCTGTGTATTTCTAAAATCTGCAAAATGGCATCAAAACATGCGACCCTTCGAATTCTTAGAAAAGCCATGGCTACTCGGTGGCAGAGTCATAACGCGTCTATTGCACTTGACGCTTAGTAGAATTAAGGTTTATAGACAGCAGGAATATTTTCGTGATGGATTGTCGTATTGTAAAGATACGTGGAAAAGGTATTGCCGGCAAATTTTAACGGGTTCTATCGATATTATGATGCCAATTCTAAGTTAATGTTTATTAAACACTCGGAAATGTAGAATAATTGTGCAGCCGCAAGAAAAACACGGCATAGGCCTAACTAAAGTCAATATTTGGCGTTAGCGTGAAGACAAAGAGCTAAAAAATGCGTAATGTACAAAAAATGCATTCAGTGGTCTGCAACAAGGACGCTTTAAAGAAGTCGATGATGAAATTGTGAGGTATGTGCACGAAACACGCAAGAGCGGTTGGCCATACCGTGGCGCAATAAACTCGTTCGTTGACTTTCAACTTTCGCGATTAGGCCTATACATCGCTAGCCGTTGGATTTGGCCGCACCCGACAAGCAAGACGTGCGTGTAGCGGTAGCCGGTTATATCTGACGCTGCGTAAAAGTAACAGTTTTAAAGACAGCAAGAATAATTTCCTGATGGATCGTTGTATTGTAGAGACGCATGGAATAGGTATTGCCGGAAAATTTTCAATGAGTTCTCTTCGGTACTATGATGCCAATGTTAAGTTAATGGTCCTTAAACCCGCCGAAATAAAGAATAATTGTGCAGCCGCAAAAAAAAAAAAAAAAAAAATGAAATACGACTTGACAAAAGTCAATGTTCAGCGTCTAAAAATAGTCTAAAAATGCGTAGGCCTGTATGATTTTACAAACTTCTTATTGAGCCTGGTTTACATTTTTTGAAGGAAAAAGTGGGGTTCATCTTGGATTCGGAGAAATACGGAACTATGTTTTTCTCAGAATGAAATTACACATACACTCTCACGTAGTATCAGATTGCGAAAAATAACAAACAAGTAAGCCGTAGTGTGGATATCATCTGCGGAAACGCAAGTTTTGAACAAACTGATTGCCGTTTCATACAGATTTTAAAATGCATGAAGGGTTTTCCGACTTTTATACAAACATCGGATATAACAACAATCCGTTATAGCGAGTAAACTTTCGCTGTTATGAATTCTCGCTATAACGGACTTCTACTGTATATTTATCAAGGATGAGCTGTGTGTTTAATAGAAAAAATTGTTAGTGTAAATTGAATGATAATGTATTCTAGGAAAATGTCTTCTTCTCTTGTTAATTTAAAATTTAGTGCTTGACAATAATGTATTTTATTGTAACATTTGCTACCGAGGTAGACACCTCATTTGCAAATAAAGTGATTTTGATTTGAAGAGAATTGTACGGGAAGAAAAGTTGGGAAGAATTTACAACTAAACTGGAAGAAGACACTAAAGGGAATATGAAAATTATATATGGAATAGTAAAAAGTAAAAGATCAGATGAAGAAGCGATTACAGATCTGGAGACGGCAGATGGTAATATAGTTCGAAATATGAAAGATATTGGGGATACAATGGGACAGTATTTTGACAAGCTCCTAAATGGCCCTAAGGAGATCTCTGTTGAGGATGTAGGACAGAAAACAATAGAGGAAGATATCCCAATTACATGGACAGAAGTAGAGCAAGCTCTCCATAAGATGAGAAGTGGTAAGTCAGCAGGAGCTGATGAAGTTACAGCTGACATGATTAAACCTGCTGGAACACCAGGAATATACAGGCTGTATAGAGTTCTCCGAACAGTTTGGAAGGATAATGAAATACCCGAAGATTGGACAAAACGGATGATAGTTCCCATCTTTAAGAAAGGGAGTAGAACGAAAAGTGAAAATTACACAGGCATTACCCTCCTATCACATGGCCTTAAACTTATGGAGATCATTGAAGCCAGAGTAAGATATATACTAGAGCCAGAGGTGCCAACCTTTGAAGGGGGCTATCAGTAATCCCATTTTTTAACTCACGCACCCCCCCCCACTCACTGCCCATTGTAAACGTTTACAAGTCAAATCCAAAGCATCTGGTTTGTCCTTTTCTACAGCAATCTATTCTAAAGTATATCATATTACACAATAAAATTTGCTCATTACCTGTTAGTTCTGCAATAAAAAATTCTTTGTAGCTTGTTTCGCAACCAGCAGCTGCTTTTCAGTGTTGGTTTTCTTGAATCATACTTCCCCCTGAGATGACATGTTCGTCTTCAGAACCATAAGTGATTCAGGTGTGGATGTACTTAATGTAGGCTTAAATTCTATCTAATTTTTCCTAACAACACTGAAAACTCTTTCTGTGGGAGAGTTACTATGAGGTAGACTTAGTACTGCAAATACAACATTACTGAAGGCTTTGTACTTCATTTGTCCACTTTGATTTTTAAGCTCTACAATGTTACCCCAATTCACATCAATGTTAGGTCCACGTACAATATATTCCAGGTAAGTATCACACTGGTAAACTGCAAATTCCTCTTCAAGTTTGTCATGTTCACTTTCTTTGACCAAAGTTGGGAAACTTCGAACAAAGTATTCAAGAGATGAATAGGAAACCTTCATTCCGAGAGAGATGTCAACAACTTCAGCATGAAGAAGAAATTCATCATCAAGGGGAAATTTCCTGATAATGTAACAGCAAGCTGTCATATAAAACTCTCTTACAGAATTATAAAACATCTCTTCATCACAGTCATTATCTTTCAAGTATGTCCTAGCTTTTGCTCCAATTACCAAGTCCTCATTGGCTTTCTAGTATTTCCTCCTCTTGAATTCAACACTCGAAAGGGAGGTAGATTCTGACTGAATAGAACATGGCTGAACAAATCTGACCAATAGGTCAGTTAAAAGACCAGTAAGTTTTCTCCTAAGAAGATGTATGGCTAGAGCATCTTGTTGCAGAAATATATTCACTGAGTTAAAAACAGAAGTGTACTCTGAAGAAAGTAGCAAAACAGTTTTGTGTGTGGGCCTTGTATGAAAGATTTCACAGTTTCAAACTGCTTGGTGGTCTCATTTTTATGGTGGGTCTCACTACAAAACATGAGTGTCAAAGCTTCCCACTGCTCAAGAACTCTCATCAATAGACTGAAGACCTGAGAGCCAACGGGTACTAACATATTTCAAAATTTTGTGACCCTCTGTGCCACGAACAGCCTGATAAACTTTCAAAGTGTTTTGCCTTTTAGAACTCTTATCAAGATAGTAACATAACTGAACCTAAAAGTTCTCTACACTGACTGGCAATTGGGCTGCTGCTTTTTGTGCACAGATGTGTATGAGATGACATGAACAACCTGGGACATAAATAGAAGAATGCCTGTCCTTCACAAATTTGGCAACACCTTTATTTGCCCCTATCACTGTGCATGCACTGTCAGAATAAAAAGAAATGCAATTTTCCCATGGAATGGCTAAAGAAGACAATTCACTAATAATAACAGAGAAAATTCCCTTGCCTGTATTGTCAGTACTCTCTAACAATGACAATAGAAAAGTTGATATTTAGCCTCTCTGAGCACTAAAGAAAGAGACAACTGTAGGATAAAGTTTTAACTGCATTTGAATCCATGCTACTATCAGTAGCCAAAGAAAAAGGCGTTATTTTCAAAAGTTCACTTATTTCCTTTTTTTTTCTGCCTCAGATGCCGTGTATTGAACTAAAGCAGAGGTTTTAGTTCTTGCACAACCACATTTCTGAGATATCTTAGTGAACATTGATCTAAACAAATTTCCAGTGTGATCTGAAACTGATAACGGAATATTATGCTCCAAAAGAAATGATGTGAACAGCAACTCGGCATTTGTCACCGCAGTTTCATTACCTTTTATGAAGAACGATTAAACAGACTGGTTACGTAATTTAATTCACTGTATGTGTGATGTTTCCTGGATTCTGTGTCGTCTGCAATCATCATGTCCACCGTGAGCCACAAAGAAATCATACGAACACACACTGCAGAACACGTGGTTTTCACTAACATGAGAAGCAAGTAGGCATTGCCATTCCTTTGTGTAACCGTCTCGAAATTTCCGTAACACTGCTGTCTTCTTAGAAGAAGATGCAATATGACAATTGCTCCGCTTCATTTTACAAAACCAATCACTTCTTTTCGAATCAATGACTAGAATAATTAGAACTGAAATGCGTTAAATATACCACTCGTTCTACACACACAACAGACAGAGAGCCAAATGCGTGCACTGGAGAACTGCAGCAGAGCAAGGAGTAGCGAGTAGAAAGGAGTAGAGCCTACCTCATGGCCGACTTGATGCGTCATTCTAGCTGAGAGAGCGGCGTATATCTATGTAGCTGGCCGTGATTTTACAACCCTCGCGGGAAACAAGAGGAAATGACGACCAAATAACTGCCAAATATGTTTAGTTGCGAACTTACAAACATTGAAATGAGGAGGGTTGACCAGTAATGCTCTAAGGGATTGAACCTTTTTTTTTTACTTCTTTCCTTTTTTTTCGTACAAATTAATTTTTATCGTGACAATGTTGCTTTTCCGTAATAATTTCCCCTTTGACTGTAATGCCGTAATCACGAAGTGAAATCCGTTATCATTACAGACAATCCGTAATAGTTGGCACCTCTGCTAGAGCCTTAGAACAGGAACAACATGGCTTTAGTGCTGGAAGAAGCACAACAGATCTGATATTTGCTTTAAGGATGTTGGCAAAGAAACACTGGGAAAGAGGAAAAGACCTAATTATTGTGTTTATGGACCTTGAAAAGGTGTATGATAATGTTCCTACATCAACTATTTGGAAAAGTCTTAGAAAACTTGGTGTACCAGAGTACCTTATCAGGAAGATCCAGATGCTATATATTAATTGTAAAAGCTTTGTCAGTACTGCAGATGGTCACTCTGAATGTCTCAATACAACCAAAGGAGTACAACAGGGAAGTGCCTTAACACCATCTTTATTCATAGCAGTTATGGATACCATTTTAAAGGAAATAAAAGGAAAAGGTAATAAAGATCTTCTGGTGTTTGCACACAATGTGGCAATATGGGATGAAACAGGGAAGAGAGTACAAAATAATCTGAATGCATGGTGTAAGAAGTTTGATGAATATGGAATGAAATTGAACCCACCAAAAACATTAGCAATTAAAATCAGCAGACATGATACAGAATGCAACATAAAGTACAGGACCACCAAGTTGAAGTAGTACACCAAATGAGATATTTAGGAAGTGTAATGGCTAGTAATAATAGAGCTGAGATAGAAATAACAAACAGAGTAACTAAAGGCTCTAACATGTACAGTATCGTTACATACCTACTACGGGACGAGAAGGTCCCACAAACCACAAAAATGATCTTGTACGAATCATATCTCATTCCCATCCTTGCATATTCTCTGGAAACCTGCACACTAACATCAAAGGATTGTAGTAGGATTCAAGCCTGTGAAATGAAATTTCTTACAACTGCCTCCAAAAGACACAACTTGATCATGTGAAAAATTATGAGATCTGATCTAACCTAGGACAAAATGAATCTATGAAGGAAAGACTTAGGTCATCTAGACTTAAATGGTTTGGGCATGTTAAAAGAATGAATAGCACAAGGTTATTTGGAAAAGAGAATAACAGGTAGAAGACCAGCTGAAAGACCAAGAAGAAGATGGATGGACTAACTGAGGGAAGACGTGGGGAGAAGAGGATGGAATTGGGAATCTGTCATGGACAACAAAATCATTTTGAATAGGCAGCTTTAGGAAGACGCTCGTTTTCCAATACCCTACCCAGCTCGCTGGAAGCGAAAACTGATGATGATGATGATGATGAGTAAAAAGTAAACATAATGTAATTCCTAAATGGAAAGATGAAAAATTATCAAAGGCTATGAGTCTGTAATAGTGAATATTGTGGAACTGAATACTCTAGATCACAAAACTTATTGCTATAGTTCCATACCTTTTTCATATTTTTCATACTATTCACTAGAAGGAGCTTACCTTCTGCACATAAAAGCTAGCTGGAGTGTCAATGTGGCTTACAACTACTTCATACACCAATCCTTTCTTTATGGTTTCAGGTCCAAGGTACTGCTTATTAAGAGGAGTGCTCTGCAACTGTAGAGAGAAAAACTTGATGTCAAACACATTGTTAAAAACAAGTGAAATCAAACATTCAGTTCCCCATATAACAAACTTGCTCATCTATATCAACTTCTATCTGTTTCAAAATGAATATAGTAGTATGGGTGCTGGTAGTGTCAACTGCCCCTTTAAGGGACCAAACAATGTGATTACCAGCTCCTAATAAAAAAAAACCCACCAAAAGTGAAGGAAGAAAAGTAAATCAAAGATGAGCCATATGAGTTAAGAAGAATATTACAATCTGCACATTAATTTGTGCCAGGCTAAATAGCTCAGGCAGCTGAGTGCTGGCTTTCTGACCCCAATTCAGCATATTCGATCTTGGCTCTGTCCGGTGGTATTTGGAGGCGCTGAAATACAGAGCCTCATGCAGGTAGATTTACCGGTATGTGTATATATAAATGCTTACAATATAGTGATTATTTTAATCCACCTATTCAATACAAATTGGTTTTGTGTTGCTAGTTCATAATACAACACAAATTTACACGGACAGGTTTCGCTTTATTTACAAGCATCTTCAGCCTACATAATTGTCTCAAGGTTAAGACCTGTCATAATTGGATTGTTTTTACTTATTTTCTGCTTGAGTATAAATCCATGTTTAGTAATAAAATGTAAAAAACATAGGAATTGGGTACACATTAAAAGTATGACAATATGAATTACAATGTTGAAATGAAGTAACCCTTAATATTTAAATACATTGACGTCCAAAACATAGCAAGTACAATTTAGAAATTTGGTTAAAATTGTTTTCACAATTACAATGTTGAATTGGAGTAACCCTTAACTCTAAAATACATTGACGTCCAAAACATAGTAACTACAATTTAAAAATTTGGCTAAAATTGTTTTCACAATGCTGTGGTTGACTGAATCTACTGTAATTTGGCTTTAAATTTGAGTCATAAATATAAACTGAAGGTTAAAATATAGGAGCCATTTTTTCTAAGATCCACTGATTTCTGGAACACAGTAACTTCCGATATTGAGAATTTGATTAATAATTGTGATCTCCAATGCAATTGTTGTAGGCTGAAGATGCTTGTAAATAAAGTGAAACATGTCCCTGTAAATTTGTGTTGTAGTATTATGAACTAGCAACACAAAACCAATTTGTATTGAATAGGTGGATTAAAATAATCACTATATTGTAAGCATTTATAGCAAATTTCAATACGGGTCTAATCATGAGATTAGTTACATGTAATGTGTACATACATATTTTTTAAAATTTTTTTTACAAGTTGCTTTATGTTGCACTGACACAGATAGGTCTTAAAGCAATGATGGGAGCGGAAAAGGCTAGGAGTGGAAAGGAAGCAGCCGTGGCCTTACGGTACAGCCCCAGCATTTGCCTGGTGTGAAAATGGAAAACCACACCATGGAAAACCATCTTCAGGGCTTCTGACAGTGGGATTCGAACCCACTATCTCCCGAATACTGGATGCTGGCCGCACTTGAGCAACTGCAGCTATCAAGCTCGGTGTAAGGATTTTTGGGAACTGAAATTCTAGCCCCACGACATCCCCAAAAAACCATACAACTAGCTAGTGGAAAGTAAAACCAGAATTAATATCCATCGATATAATTTCCTCCTATCAAGCTCCAGCCAGGTTGGGATATTTATACAGTACGTCTCCACTCTACTCTCCCCTTCCACCATCTTAGTCTATTCTTAATTCAGTCATTCTACTACAATTTCCTTCAGACATCTCCATTCCCACTCTGTTTCTCTGTTTCATCCTAGATTCCTACTCTTTATACTGGTCTTTATGAAGTCTATCCATCTGGCTAAGGGGGTTTCTTGCGCTCTCTTTTTCTAAAACATAGCCTTGATTGTCTATTTAAGTATTCCACCTCAATTCTTTAGATGTCTAAACCATCTTCTCAATTTTGTCTTTCCTTGTCTTTCCCATCACACTTCATAGAATTTCATTTCACTGGCTCAAATTTACTCTTCTCCTTTCTTGTCACTGCCCAAGTCTCTGCTGTATATGTCAACGTAAGTGTATAGTAAAAATAGTACATCACTTCCTTACATTTCCTTGGTACTTCCTCCACCAAGCGAGCTGGCCGTGCGGTTAATGGTGCACAGCTGTGAGCTTGTATTTGCGATGTAGTGGGTTTGAACTCCAGTGTCAGCAGCCCTGAAGATGGTTTTCCATTTTCTATTTTCACACCAGGCACTGGGATGGATAGATAGATAGATAAATAGATAGATAGATAGATAGACAGATAAATAAATAAATAAATAAATAAATAAATAAATAAATAAATAAATAAATAAATAAATAAATAAATAGGAACCTTCTCCCTCCAGACTAGGGAATTTCACATAGGATTTCACTATTTTCTAATTCAGATTGTCCAGCTGTTCTTGTACTTCCTTAGTGACTGTTTCCCACACAAAAATATCCTCAACAAATAGCTTTACTTTCAACTCACTTTCATCAAATGCTTCCTTTGACTCCTTCACAATCCCATCCATATTCATTGTAAATAATAGCAGTGACAACATGCTTCCCTGTCTTGGTCCAGTAACATTCCTAAACTTCAGCCCTTCACCGAGCTCGATAGCTGCAGTCACTTAAGTGCAGCCAGTCTCCAGTATTCGGGAGATAGTAGGTTCGAAACCTACTATCGGCAGCCCTGAAAATGGTTTTCCGTGGTTTCCCATTTTCACACCAGGCAAATGCTGGGGCTGTACCTTAATTAAGGCCACGGCCGCTTCCTTCCCCTAGCCCTTCCTTGTCCCATTGTCGCCATAAGACCTATCTGTGTCGGTGCAACGTAAAGCAACTAGCAAAAAAAAACTTCAGCCCTTCCAACTTTGGTCTAGACTCCGCTAAAATACTGCCATATATTGCACGTAGAATTCCCATCATTTGTTTGCGAACTCCCTTTCTTACCATACCGTTTCCCTGAATGCAACTTTGGTCTACTATTTCATATTCCATCCGGTCCCGTGGCGTATTGGCGTAAGGTCCAAGGATTCAGGGTTTGTTGGTGATTTCAACCTTCACTGGTTGATTCTTCTGGTTCAGAGGCAGAGTTTTATACCATCTTTAACAAATTCCACCTTGTGGCAAAAGAAACTGGAAAAATCCCAGGCCCCATTTCTTTCTGGCATGGAGAAATGTTTGCTTAATGGAAACAACTAATTTATTCAGGAATGACAGACATTCTTTCACCACAGTCCACAACACCAACTACATTGACCTTATGTGCTCAGCATTGAATGCGAAGAGTCATCTCACAAGACGAGTGACAACCCAGCAAACATGAGGACATTTATTTGACTGAGTCAGATACTAAGGCCACAACCTGGTCAGAGTTCACTTTTGTGTCACGCAGTGCCTCTGTAACAAGTCTCCAACTGCCTCCAACAAGTGACTGCTGCCACATGCTAGTCCTGTGATGTGGAAGGCTCCACTGTAGACATCAGAACAACAAAAACTGCCCTGCCCATCTTGTCAATTGTTTCATCACACTTCACAGCAACTTGTTCTGTACAGCTATAACAACCTCTTCCTTCCTTGATTGCCATGAGAGGCAAATATTTCCTACAAAGAACGTTATATTTCCTGGAACGTCTCCACCACGTACATACCTGCCAACTTTTGAAAAGGGCTATCAGTAAAACTCACACGTGACAAAAAATCTAATGATGTTCGACGTAAGTCACCCTGGCTAGACGAAAATAATAATACTTCTGGGCTACAAAATACGATAATTCCTGCTTTAAACAGGCTACTTCAATGAAATCATATCTACTTACATCATAAGCCAATGATTTGTAGATGAACATAACAATCAAGAATAAAACCAGGTTAAACGGCAGCAGGCGTGTTGAATATAGGTTTGGAGCATACATAGCAGGACTTCCTTGATAAATTAAACAGATATGTGGCAACTGAAAAAGGCTTTACACAATTTGTTTAATGTAACACAGGCAAGAAATAATATAACACACACAGCAAATTACATGCTAGTTGACTTTGAAGTCATAGTTGTGGCCTTTTTAGCTTCAGCAAGGAAAAGCAGCAGGGAGTGATCAAATTACTGGGGAGGTATTAAAGACAATGGGGTGGTACATAGTGCCTTATTTAAAATTTCTCTTTGACTATGTCATAAATAATAGTGTAATACCAAAGGAATGGAAGGAATCTATAATAATACCAATTTATAAAGGAAAGGGTGATAAAAGGAAACCAGAGAACTACAGACCAATCAGCCTGACCAGTATAGTTTGTAAAATTCTGGAGAGTTTAATATCGAAGTACATCAGAGGGATATGTGATGATAAAAATTGGTTCATGAGGAGCCAGTATGGATTTAGAAAGAAATTTTCTTGTGAGGCACAACTGGTGGGATTTCAGCAGGACATATCAGATCAGTTGGATTCAGGAGGTCAGTTAGATTGCATAGCCATAGATCTTTCCAAAGCCTTTGATAGAGTGGAACATGGAATATTATTAAAGAAATTGGAGGGAATAGGATTGGACGTAAGGGTTACACGTTGGATAAAAGCATTTCTAAATTCAAGGGTTCAGAAAGTCAAAGTAGGAAATAATGTATCTCAGGAAGAGAAAGTTTGGAAGGGAATTGCACAGGGTAGTATAATCGGTCCGTTACTTTTCTTAATATACGCAAATGATTTAGGGAACAATATAACATCAAAAATAAGATTGTATGCAGATGACATAATTGTTTATAGAGAAATAAACAACATTGAGGATTGTTCAGAATTACAAAGGGACCTTGAAAGTATCCAACAATGGGTTGAAGAAAATAATATGAAGGTTAATGGAGGCAAATCAACTGTTACAACTTTTACAAACAGGAGCTTTAAAACTGAATTTGAATATACTTTGGATGAGGTAGTTATCCCAAAAGATGGCAAGTGCAAATACTTAGGTGTGAGATTTGAAAGTAATTTGCACTGGAAGGGTCATATTGATGACATTGTTGGGAAAGCATACAGATCGTTACATGTCATAATGAGGCTACTTAAAGGATGCAACAAAGAATTAAAAGAAAAAAGTTACTTGAGTATGGTTCGTCCATTATTGGAATATGCAAACAGTGTTTGGGATCCTCACCAAGAATACCTAATAAAAGAAATAGATAGTGTGCAGAGGAAAGCAGCAAGATTTGTAACAGGGGATTTCAGGAGAAAGAGTAGTGTATCAGAAATGTTAAAGGAACTTGGGTGGGAAACTTTAAGTAAGAGAAGGGAGAAAACTAGACTTACAGGATTATATAGAGCCTATACAGGAGAAGAAGCATGGGGAGATATCCGTGAGAGGCTTCAGTTGGAAAATAATTATATCGGCAGGACTGACCACAAATATAAAATTAGAAGGAATTTTAGCAGAAGCGATTGGGGTAAATTTTCATTCATTGGGAAGGGTGTGAAGGAGTGGAACAGTTTACCAGGGGTAGTGTTTGATCCTTTTCCAAAATCTGTACAGATATTCAAGAAGAGAATAAACAGCAACAGAGAAAATAAATGAAATGTTAGAGGGCATTCGACCAGTGCAGGTTATTGTATATAAAAAAATGTGTGTGAATAAATTAATTCCATCCCCTGGTCTAAGGAGTTTGGACAGCCAAAGTAGGGGACTGCCTGTAGGGGTGAAGTACAGTGGGGACTTCGAGGGCCCTGGGACCGCTACGGTAGCTGTGAAGGCCCTTCAGGAACTCTGAAAAGTGGTGGCAAAAGGGGCTCTGGTTAAGACGCAGCAGGTCGTTATGCTACTTAGGATCCAGAACGGGTAAAAAAAAAGAAAAAAGTAAATAAATAAATGCAATGTAAATATTAATGCTATACCAGTTGTATAGTATCATTTGAAGTAATTCCACATACTGTATATCAGTTGACTATATTTGTAAGTAGGACAGGATATATTATAAGTAGAATTTTGTAAACAATATAAATTTATTAAGGATGAGCTGTGTGTTTAATAGAAAACATTGTTAGCGTAAATTGTATAATATTGTATTATAGGAAAAATTTTCTTCTCTTGTTAATTTAATATTTAGTGCTTGACAATAATGTATTTTAGTGTACCATTTGCCACCGAGGTAGACACCTCATTTGCAAATAAAGAGATTTTGATTTGATTTGATTTGATTTGAAGTCTTGAGAAAATATTTTCTCATAACAGGGACCAAAACTCCTGATCTTCAAAGTAGAAATAGACTCCAGAGATTCATTGGACACGGGTGATCTAAACAATTTTTCCTCGCAAGGCTGAAAACATGTTCACATTCTGCATTGCTATGGGGTATGGTGAGAATAGAGAGCATTACTCTAGAAATTCTGTTGTACTTAAGAAGTCAATCGGCTCCACAAATTCATGATATTTGTGCCCAACTGGAATCACTTGCAGCATCTTGATTTGCAGCCGAATTGCCATCTACCTGAAGAGCTGTGAACTGCCTCTGAAGCTCATTCACCACCTCACCTGTAGTTTCTCTTCCTTGCATAACATGATAGGAAACTTTTCCATGAAAAAACAAACAGAAGAAAGCTGTGCATCTTCAATTTTGTCAAACCTAGGAATTTGAGCATGCTTTAACACATCATCCTTGAGTGGAAACTTATTGATGATGTAGTCACAGGCAGCACAAAAGTAATTTCTTACTGATGAAAAGAAAGGGAATTTTATAATTATGATGCTTGTTGTTTAAAGGGGCCTAATACGTAGGTCATCAGCCCGGAATGGTACAAAATGAGACAAAATGTAATAACAATTTTAAAATCCAAAATCATCCACTGACCTTAATTCAAAACGTGATGATGAAGAATGAATAGATAAATAAGAATTTCAAACAGTTAGTGGATCTGACCCACATTGCCCCACCTTCCCAGAAACTATCTTGAATCAATAATTGTATTGGCCAAGGGACTGCTTCCAAAGCACAATCCAGAATCGATTATGCTGCTTGTCTAAAGGGGGCTGAAATCCAGGTCAATGGCCCCTTATAAGGGTACTTATGGCTGGTAAAATAGAACCATGGTATTTCTCATCAAAAGTAGCATAGACTCACGGTGTTCCACACATTATGGTACTACTCACAAGTAATGTACGTCGCACAAGTAACGCAGACCTATGGTGTTCCTCACATAATACGAGGATTGGGGCAAAATTCATGCCAACTATTTTTTTTCTTGTAGATATGTGAACAGATCACAAACGTATATGTGCCGTGTGGAAGTTCTGAAGGTATAGTGTGTATGCAGAACAACAGATGGCTATGTGATAGCTGGTAGTAGCACAGAGGGCTGTGAAATCTGTCAGTTGGTGAGTGTCATGCGAGATGGTCGTAACCGGTGTTAAGCAGCACGCTTACATCAAAATAGCCCTTCTCTGAGGGAAAAATGCAATGGAATGTCACAGTGACTTAGCGGAAGCCCTTGGGAATAATGCCCTACCATACCGTACAGTAGCACGGTGGGTAGGGAAGTTTCAGCAAGGACGTGTGTCAACCAGTGATGAGTAATGTTCGAGACGACCTGTCAGTGTGCGGACCAACGTGGCACATGCCATCATCAAGTAGCTCCTGGAAGAAGACAGACAATGGATGCTACTGGAGTTAGAAAGGGCAAGTGACATCGAGAAACACACCGTCCACAGGATATTGCGTAATGAGCTGCAACTGCGCAAAATCGCATCGCGGTGGGAACCACATGCACCGATGGAAGTTCAAAGGCGGGTGCGCTATGCATTATGCTCCGACCACCTTGCACGCTGGCAACAGGGCGGCGATCAATTCTTGTCACGAATGATCGTCATCGATGAATTTTGGGCCATGGCATACGAACCAGAACTGAAACATCAGTTCGCGGAGTAGCGACATGCTGGATCACCAAGGAGGCAGAAAGTCCGTCAGAACCCTTCCCCAGTCAAAATGATGGTGATAGTCGCGTATGACGTCAGGGGTGTCATTGTTTGCCACTTTGTTCCACATGGCAGAACAGTGATCGCACAGTACTACAGGGACTTCCTGGTGCGACAGGTACGATGTGGCGTTCAGGAGAAACATCCGGATCTTGTGGACAGTGCAATAATCCTGCACGACAATGCAAAACCACATAAAGCAGAGTGTGTAGGGCAGCTACTGCGACATTGGGGATGGGAAAAATTGAAGCACCCACTGTACTCTCCCTACATTTCGCCCTGTGACTTTGATCTCATTCGAAAAATTAAGGAACCTCTATGTGGTAGGCGGTTTGCAACACGAGAGGACATTGGTAATGCTGTGCGCCAACAGGTGACCTGATTCACACATGGTGCGGCAAATGCTGAGGCAGATGGTATTCAGCGTCTCCCATATCGTTGGCAGCATGTGGTGTCAGTAGCAGGGGACTAATTTGAGGGTCTTTAGGCCCAGGTTTGTCATGTCAACTTGACGTGTACTGTGTTCCCATTCTTTTGCACCGGGAAGGCCACATTGCCCTGTATACTACCATAATGAATTAGTGTGTTACGATATTTCAGTGCTATTTATTGTCCACACATGTAGTTAACACCTTGTCCTTTCGTCTGTATATGTCAAATTTTCCAACCAAACTGGTATCTTCAAGAAAAAAATAGTTTCCATGACTTTTGCCCCAACCCTCGTAGCGCCGCTCATAGGCAACACAAACCCATGGTGTTCCTCACCTAGGTGTACTAATCACGGGCGCCCGTATTCCTGTGGTGTTCTTCATATAGTGGGTACTAATGATAGGCAATGCAGACCCACGATGCCGCTCATATTGTGCTACTAACCACAGGCAATGCCCAGACCCATGGCGTTTCTCACATAATGGTACTAAACAAGGGCAACGTACGCCCGTGATGTTCCGCATTTAGTGGTACTAATTACAGGTACTGAAAACCAACAGCGAACCACTCTCTGCTGCTACTAATCACAAACTATTGAGTACCTAACATAGTGGTAATACTCGCAAGTACAGTAAAGGTGACCCATGGTGTTCCCCGAATGATGGTACTTATCAAGTATTTTCATGGTTCTGATTCAATCATCCCTTGGTCGCACCTTTTAGTCGCCTCTTAGGACAGGCAGGTGATATCGTGAGTGTAGTCTACATGTGCGTCTCCCACCCACAGGGGATGAAAAGGGATTTATCAGTATCCTGGATATCATTCACTATGTTCGAAATCTGGATGCCAATAACTAACTCACCATAACTTCTTTGATTTTGAATCAAGTTGTACTCAACTTCAAGCAATGAGGAGCTTTTAATAATTTTGGGCATAAACTTGGTGAACAACATCTTTAGCAAATCCATTAGAAGTTCTAATAAAAAGTGAACTTGTGGGGAAGAAGCCTGAAGGGCAACTCTTAATTTGTCCAATACAGGAATGGTCACATGAATGAAAATGCAAAAGATCTTGTTCAAGTTTGAAGACAGGAACATAAACAATTTTTCCTCGTGTGTTGTAGCAGAAGTCTTACTTTTTAGGATGGGTTTGTCACATTTGGAAGAATATGCTATTCTTTTAGGGGCATGTATAGTAGCAGAATCAAGAATTCCATTCTTCTGATACTCCTTGGATACTCTTTGTTCAACTCTAGGTATTCTGGTCAAGCTTGTGGAAATGTTTTGGGTACATAATATTACTTCTTCCTTGAAAGAAAGAAAGAAAGAAGAATCCAACTGGTCCAGTAGTCTATCCAAGCATCTGCCTAAAGATAACCATCTAGTACTGTACATACATCCTTCAGAATTTTCTTTGCCTCTATTTATTATTTACATATTTTACACCCACATTGGAGCATTCTTTTTCTTCTCCCAGAACTTTCTCATCCTCTCCAACCTGGAAGCCCTTTGTGTGTCTGATATATAGTATATTGTTTCCGTTCAACTGTTTTTAGTTTGAGACTTATGCTTTTGTTCTTCAAAATCCTCTTCTCTTTTCTGTCTTTGATTTGTAGCCGAGTTACACCCGATTCTTCCAAATCATCCTGAACTTCTTAGAACCAATTATTATTGATTTTATTTTTCAAAAAGTAATCAAATAGTTGTTTCAATATCCTGGTGTCTGGTAATCTTGATATGTGATAGAAAAAGGAAATTCTTCTTTTACGCATTGTAGATATTATTGATTCACATTCACGATAGACAATGTTGTTAGCCAACAATCTCCATTGTCCATCAACTTTGTGGTTTTTTATTTGTTCTAAGAATTCTTCTATCAGTTTTCTGTAATTTGTCTGTTGTAGATTTTATATTTAATTTGAATAAAGTTTCACTAGTATACGTTGCCTCTGGTTTAACTATGGAATTATAGTGTTTCAGTTTAGCGTTTATCGAAATAGTTTTTTTTATATATATAGGTTGGCCAGGTAAGTCTTCGTGCTTGTTTAAATTTAGTTGTTCTGTGTTCTATTGCTTCTTTTTCATTTGTGTTCCATGTTATTATTACCCCAAGATATTTGAATTTCTGAACCATTTTAATCTCTTTATTACTGTTCAGTTGAATAACTGGTAAATCAACATTAAAAGAAAGAGTTGGCATCATTTCTGTTTTTTCAAATGAAATTTGTAATCTTTTTTTTTTTTTTTTGCTATAATTTCTAGTTGTTCAATTTGAAATTTAGCCTCTTCTATTGTATTTGCAAGTAATGCTAAATCGTCCGCAAAAGCAAGGCAGTTGAGTTTAATCTTTGGCTCTTTATTGTGCAAGTTCCAAAACTTCTGAAGGTGTTCTTTTCTTTTGACACTCTTCTCTAAGAAATAATAATAATAATAATAATAATAATAATAATAATAATAATAATAATAATAATAATAATAATAATAATAATAATAATCGTATGGCCTCAGCTACTGCTTGCAAACATTTCGATTTGACGCCATCTGGCTGTCTGCTCGTCAATTTCGACGTTCCGGTTTACTCTGTCTGCCATCTAGCGGACCTAGAGTAAACCGGATCTCTCTTGGGCGTCTATGGCTGAGATTTAATTAATTTTGTCAGGTAAATACCAAATGTATCAGCAGAGATCTTTTACATGCCGACATCGTACGACATGGAGTGTCGAGTGGACTTTTTTCCGCCCTTCAAAAATCCGACTACCTCTGCCGGGTTTGAACCCGCTATCTTGGGATCCGGAGGCCGACACTCTACCACGGACCCAATAGGATCTCACCCGCATTTAAGTGGTAATCTTCCAGCACCTTTTTCAGCTGCTAGATTAATTAGGTGGCTAATGCATCCTATGATGGCAATACCTGGCTGAACTCCGTTCAGAACTGCTGAAACCCCATTTTTGTGTCCTATCATAACGAAGCATTGTCAGAGCAGAAAGTCACACAGTTTTCAATTGATACGTTATGAGAATTCAGCTTTGATAACATTAGATTACCTATGTTACGCCCTGTTGAGCTGGTATGGATAGTACAGGGCTCACTACTTTTTCCTGCAGAATATCATAGAATGTAACAAAAACAGGATACAACTTGGCATTTGTATTGTTGCTTCCATCCATTGCCAAAGAAAATGGTCCGTCCTGAAGGCACTTAACTTCAGATGATTCCCTTATTGCCATTTTATTTACAATTCATGTTTTCATGCGACCATAGCAACTTCTGATGTGGGAAACCATCAGAAATAAAGCACCAGTATGATCAGCCGTACTTAAGGGCACATTGTGTTTCACCAAGAAGGAAGTAAACAGACACTCAGCCCTAATTACGTCACCGCCAATGTTTCCAAACTTGGCAAAAAACTGTGTTAATTTTGTAGTTATCTTCCTTCTATTTAACATAACTTACATGTTTACTGCACTTCACTGGTTACTTAAATCCTTTCTTCCACCATGTGCAATATTAACATCACACCCACATAGTGTGCAAAAGGCAATGTCTGAGAACGAATGTCTCGATATCTACTGAAACATTGAAAGGAACCTGGATCACTGAACGTCACATAAAATTATAACAAACACTCAAGGCAGTCAAACACTTCATTAAAACATGTCAAAACACAAAACTCTTACACCATAAAATGAACACGAAGCCAACCTCATGAACAAAGAATATGCTCATATTAAAAACACACACACGTGGAACAAATGTAATTGTTCCAAGGAACACAGGAAACTACGAAGCACGAAGTTATAACACAAAAACTCAAACACTTCATTAAAATATGTCAAAACCTTAAAAGGCCAAAATATTCAAGGAACGTCAACTTCGTGAACAAAGAACAACACTCACGTGCTCAAAGAATATGGGTTAAATCACAAGAGAACGGAGCGGAATAATCATTTGGGGAGCAACCTGTCAACACGCCCAAAATTCACATGGAAGAACTGTTATTCCAGCTTTAAATTCAATTACAATGACAACACAAACATCATACGGTTAAAAGTACCAATCATATCAAAGAATGAGTTATCAACTACCGTGGACTTGCCTTCGACCCACGCAATCAATCTTTTGTCAAACTTTTGTCTGCAAAGTCGTAAAATGACACGTCCATCCGTAAAATCGTAAAATGCTGATATTTCTGTAAATTTCACAGATAAACCGTAATCATAGGCAGGTATGAACCTACAATATTCTTCTTCACCCTTTCTTTGAAAGGTGGGTGGTCTGCCTTTTCTAAGGGAATATTAGCTGATATCATATATCGATTAGAGAGAGGATATCCAGTTTGGCCCCCTAATAGTCCGAAAAATGCAACTAATTATTCTGTGCAATTAAATTATCTACCAAACACCACAGATACACGAAATAGTGAATACATCCCTTCACAGAAGAGGTTGGCGGTGGGAAGGGCCCGTAAAACAAGGGCCAAATCCACTTCCATGATCCCAAAGGTGTGAGAAAAGAGGAAGGAAAAGAAGAAGTTTGAATATTAAGGATTAATAGCTACGGCTTACAGCTTAACCCCTTAACTGGGGAATAGTTTCGTAACATCAACCAGCCAGTGGGTAATTATTCAGCGCAACACGCACTTTTTGGAATGGGTACAGTAGCGTGCGGCAGATGTAAATACAAAAAACAAAAACAAACCCCATGGCACTACAGCCCTTGAAGGGCCTTGGCCTACCAAGCGACCGCTGCTCAGCCCGAAGGCCTGCAGATTACGAGGTGTTGTGTGGTCAGCACGACGAATCCTCTCGGCCGTTATTCTTGACTTTCGAGACCGGGGCCGCTATCTCACCATCAGATAGCTCCTCAATTCTAATCACATAGGCTGAATGGACCTCGAATAAGCCCTCAGATCCAGGTAAAAATCCCTGACCTAGCCGGGAATCGAACCCGGGGCCTCCGGGTAAGAGGCAGGCATGCTACACCTACACCACAGACCGGCACAGATGTAAATACTCAACAGAAAAATATATTTTACTTGATTTATTTAAATTATGAGTGATATAGTAGAAATTCAATAGCATTATGTTATTACCGTTTTTCTAGTAAACCCGTAACTATATACCTATATACACAGTGTGTTCATACAAAAGTGAATTTAAAAAGTGTTCCTTTCATTATTATGATGACATTTTTTCAAGTTTTCAGATATGCATCAATAGGTTCTACATACTTTCTGGTTCGCAGGTCATTCAGAAATTGCGCACAGTGTGGTAAATACAGAAGCAAGGGCAAGCACAATGAGCCACGTCACATTCCTCACAATAGTAGACAGTTTCCCATCGCCTCTGGTTTGACAGGCACACAACACAACACAACGTTTTCTTGATTGATTCCTATATCCGGTCGGTGGATTCTCAGATAATTCAACGTCTTTCCTAATCAAGCCATTATCACGTCACACGGAACATATACAGACCAATTTACAAGAAGTTATCAAAACATGGACAATGGAGTTCGCAGAACAACTGTACCGTAGTAGCAACAACGACGACGACAACAACTCACAAATTTAGTTATTTTAATGTACACATACACAAATTATTTACGAAGAATTTGGCGCGGACCGTATGAGACAACACGAGACAGCTGTTGAACTGCCGCGTAAGCGCGAACTACCCGACTGGCGTGAGACTGGATAAAAATGAATAGAACATCAATAATCACATCTAATATGAATGGAATTTGTTTTAAATTATGATAGTAGATGGCAGAAGTGATTAAGAATAGTCAGACACCTACAGGAAGCTAACCCTACGTAAGAACACATTTAGAAGTACAAGAACGCTTAAAGGCGTCAAACCCAATACTCGTGCGACAGCTGTTGACGCCTTTAGGCGTCAAACCCAGTTAAGGGGTTAAGTGAGAGGTTAATGTTACGAAATCACTGCTACTTTAAAGCAACTGTATTGTGCACCACACATGCATCTTTCGAGTGAAGTTTCAACAAGGAAGTGACGGATCTCTATTGTATGATACTTGATCAGAATGCAAGAAAACAAACCCGCAATAAGATACCAATATTGCATTAATTATACACCCAATCCTATGTATCGCCCCGCCCAGTGCATAAATAGACCATCACTTTCCATCTGGCGACTACTTGAGCGGGACAAATGGCGTGCAATCTCTATTACGATATTTTGCAAACAGAGAACTGGTTACAATCCCTAACCCACTCTGCTGTCAAAGCTGGCAGGTAACAGAGCACGGTCTGTTGTTACGTTGTTACGTCACCCACAACAAAATACAAGTATTCAAAAGAAAATAAGAACTGAATGTTACTTACCTTTGATAACTGTTTAATGCACGATTATTTCTCTAGTTGCGATAAATTTGTGAGTAAACCTAAAAATTTGTATATATGTCTTTCTCCCATGATATTTAACACTTTTGAAAATTTCACGAGTTTTGAGTCGGAACATTTGAGTGTCCCTGACAAGACAACCTGGTTCAATGAGATACAAGATTTTTAGAAAACTGACCACTAACTCAATCCATCAAGATTCCATATGCCCATAAACGTGCATAGTATGGTACACCATGCTTTTAGCACCCGCTGTCTAAAGAACAACTTTAAACCTAATTAAACAACATTCGCAGTACAGTGGAACCTCAATTCTCCATTTTTCGAGGGACCATGAAAATAAAACGTACAACACGGGAAAACGGAAAATCCGAGAATGAATGAAAACCACCAACAATTTGACTAAACATCACAAAAATGAAGCACGTATAATTATAATCTTACAAAAACTCTTAAACCAAACTACAGCCCCAATGGGACTTTGCCAGACAAGTGACCGCTGCTCAGCCCGAAGGCCTGCAGATTACGAGGTGACACATGGTCATTGTGATGAATCCTCTCAGCCGATAATCCTGGCTCTCTAGATCGGGATCGCCATCTCACCATTAGATAGCTCCTCAATTAAAGGTAATCACGTAGGCTAAGTGGGCCAGGAACCAGCCCTTATATCCAGGTAAAATTGCCTGACCTGGTCAGAATCGAACGCAGGCCCTCTGAATGAGAGGCAGGCATGCTAGAACGTGAAACCGCATTAATTACCGGTACGAGAGTTCAAAATCTCAATACTTTATATTTAATTTTACAGGGGAATCTTCGTCAGTTTCCCGTGAAAACTCCTTTCAGTTCAGCAACTTTCAACTTTGATTAACCAAACTCTTCGAAAAATCTAATAACGCCAAGCCAAACGACAAACGACTGAAAGTAGTTTTTAATTCTCTCATTTAATAAAATAAAGCACATTAGATACAAAAGTGCCCAACTTGATGGCGAAATCCCTACTTTTCTTAATCTTTCATTGTAATTTGAGCTCCGGTATACTGTTCGGAGTCAGTTCCTGGAAATCTTGTACTGCGTAAATTAGGCCTGCATCGACTTTTAAAGATTATGTTGAACACGAAAACATGGTTTCGAATGTAAGTATAGATTCTCGAGAGTTCTTGAATGCATTATATTCAATTCTGCCCGTCACTAAACCAATCAAATTGGAAAGAGAAAAAAAATCATCAAAACTTCAGAAATTATGGTTATCCTGACCTTGAGGTCATCTGGAAAGTGCGCTCGCTGCACCTCAGTACAAATTGGAAATTATACAAACCATTTAAGTATAATGTGCGCAAATGAAGCGACTGCTGTATTTGGCATTTTAACACAAAACGTGAAATTCCCAGTCTTACATTAGGACCAAAACAGTAATAGGCAATCCCAAGACCTCCCATGGCTTTCTTTTTTAATGTAAGGTGCAACATCTGTTCTGGTATCGCTAACATAATCGTGTACGATAATATTAAAATACTAAATTTGTGTTAAGAATGAGCAGTTTCGATTCCTGCCTGAAAGCCCAGTTACTCTACAGTGCCCTGAGGAAAGTGCCAAAAACCTGTTCGGCAGTAAGATCGAAAAAAAAAAAAAAGTAAAAATATAAACATCTAACTGTGGACATAATGTGGACGTTTTATAAGTGCAAACATTTGATGAAAGTTGTTCCGTCTTCAAGTAGAGGCGTTGAAATGCGCCGTCTCTCCTTACAATTATTGTGGCCACTCTCTGCTTTATGATTTCCGAGATTCTCTAAATAATAACACCCGAATGCGATGCTAAGATGGTCCCTTATGCAAGTTCATCGCCAATCGATTTTCCAGTACAGTATTTGCGTAGTTATTGCAGTGACGAGGCGTTAACACCAAGATCTGTAAGTATGCCATAGACGTCCCTTCGTTAGATAAAGTTTATAAAAAAAACGATTGATGGAGGATTTAGCGTTGATGGGACTGGAATTTTCAGACGGTTGATCCAGGAAATCGTTTCTTCGGGGAACGGATAATGCAGAATTTTTACAACGTGGTTTAATTACGATGCTCGCAGGACCACACAATTTGAACGCATATTCCAGGAAAACATAGTTTCCGGAAATGTATAATCGAGGTTCCACTGTATAGCCAAATTTAATGGCCACAACAGCTCCTTTGTAGATAAAATCATTAATAAACAAACATCAACCTTCAACCAACTTAACAAAAGGAAAAACAAATTTTTTTAAATCTACCTTCATTTAGTAACAAACGAGTCTACCAAATCATGAACATATTTAGAAAGCATGGTGGCAAAAGAGCCCTCAAAACTTATAACAGAAACATATATTTTACAAAATACCAATTCTATTAATCATAGCAACAACTTCACCAAGTCAGGCGTTTATAGACTCAATTGCAATAACTGTGACGCATCTAACAGGTAGGAGCTTCCATACAAGATACTTAGAGAATGTTAATGCCCTAAAATATAACAGATTTTCAGCCATGGGACAGCACATCAGTGATACTAACCGTAAATACATTAATATTGACCAAGACATAAAAATTCTCAAAGTTATAGAAAAATTGAAAATTGTTTTATCCATCCGGAACAGTTTTTCAATCCTTACTTCAGTCTAAATGAAATTTCAAAGAAAAAAACCCATTTTATTTGACCTTTTAATTCCTATCTTTAGTAACAACATCTGGGCGACTGGAGTGGAACGATGATGATGAGTAATCATGTCTCACAAGTAAACCTCTCCTTGGATACCGATTTGCCAGAAACCGTTATATTTTCTGAAAGCTTATGTCACAAGTAGAAAAACTATGAAATCTTAGGGGCAGAGGGATAAACGTTTAAGATCTATAAGACTCAAGAACCAGTAAAGTTTTGGAAACATGACACCAAAAGTTGCTAAAATGCTCGTTTCATGTATTTATATGAACTAAAAGTATGGTAAGAAGGTGTAGATCTCAATATAAAGGAGGATACAACTCACTGAAAAGAAACAATATATGTTATGTTGAAAACGTGACTTGTTATTGACTTCAAATGAAATCTATTACGAGAGACAATCAATGTGTGATTCATCAAATAAACAGTAAAATGGGAAAAAAAGAGTTCAGAATGGGCAAATTTTACAAAAGCACACCGATTATTTTTCAATCATTACGGGAATATGTCCATCTATACACACTTTAATGATACGTTGTGGGTGATGATGTGGTGTTGCTGTCAAGTACTAACATATTGTATGTCATCATCTTACAGTGCAGATGGATCCAAAAGTCATTGTGGTTGCCTTGGTATCCCGATTTGGAACAAGCAATCGGTCTCCGAACATCCAGTAATCGGAGAAGATAAAACACATAACTACTCTACTGGAAAATGATGTGGAAATTGTGGAAGAGATCCTAAGATTAGAATTTGCTAGAGACAATGGAGAAGAATGGGATGAGGAAATGGTCTTTGGAGATGATGGTGTCGATATGGAACAGCAATGCTCGTTGCAGCAGTCGCTTCCCTCTACTTCGAATTCATCGGCATCTGAGTATGTGCCTTTGCCTTCGCCCAAAAGGCGAAAGCATGATGGTCCTACAAATATGACATAAGGAGACTGGACAGCTTATCAGCAGCACGATTTAGTGTATTGGACCACAGATCCTATGACAGGCGAACCTCAGACGTCTGTCGCATGCGTCAGTAATGAACCAGTTCAAGAAAATTAAGAACATGAAAAAATGAATACTCCGTAGATTTAAAAAAAAATATCAGGCTGTCCTGCTGAATTTCAAAGAAAAGGAAACAGGAGGAGCAATTATTCACGACCGGACGTTGCAACTGTGGCCAATGCAACTTAAGATAGAGATGGGTCCGCAAAATACAATCGAGTTTAAAGCTTCTGATTCCTGAGTATATCGCTTCAAGAAGCTGAGTAACATTGTTGACAGAACAATTACCCACTAAGTTGGCAGAAATTGGCAGGATAAGAAGGCAAACTTGTCACAGGCGAGCGATGATTTTGTTGCAAAAATTCACAATCTCATCATTACAGAAAACTTTCCACCGACACACGCCTTCAATGCTGACCAGAGTAGATTTGACAAAGAGTTACATGGCTCAGTTACCCCTTCATGCTCCGGAAGACACGTTCTTTCATGACGCGGAGAAATTTTAAATTTAAAATACTCTGTAAAATACTGGAAAAATGTAAAGGCAGTTTCGAATTAAAAGTCTAAATTTTGGAAATGGGACCGACATTGTTCTTTGAATGACGGATTATCCATATTTCGAATTAAACTAATTAAATAACTTGCAAAACCGTACCTCATGTTTCCAGGAACGAGAGCAGCTTCGAATTAGGTGAGATTTTGAATTAACCGATTTCGAATCATCGAGGTTCTACTGTACAAATCTTTTATTCATTACATAACAGACACAATCATTATCGAGACACAGGAGCACATTTGGCATCACAATAGTTTTCTGGCTCTGCAGTCCTTTTCCCTATATCAGTCCAGCGCGCCTTGTTTCAAGAACTTCATTAAATATCATTTAATAATAGCGGATACTTGGACGACGAACCTGAAATGTGGATCGTGCCAATGGATTACTGCTTCGATTCATTGACAAATGATGCGTGTGCAAAATGTAAGGCTATCACTTTCGTAAAACGTGCCCATTGTGAACTGTGTTTGTGCCCATCTCACTGTTTATTTGACGAATTGCACATTGTCTCGTGTAATAGATTTCGTTTGAAGTCAATAAAATGTCACATTTTCAACATCCCAATGTATATTGTTTCTTTTCGGTGAGTAGTTTTTTCCTTCATATTGAGATCTCCACCTTCTTATCATATTAGTTCATATAAACCCTCAGAAAATATATGGGTTTCCAGGAAATCAGTGTCAAAGAAGAGAAGGTTTACTTGTCAGAAAAAAGAATTCTTTCTTTTACAATCTCTTTAAATTCCCCTCTCAGCAGCATTCTTCCTTTCCGCATCCTGCAGCCCCACCTTAGACACCCCCTTCTCTCCTTCACCCACCCCTCCCCCTACCCAATCAACTCCTTTGTTTACATTGCCTGCGCCCTACAGCATGTCAGCGTTTTGTTCCCTATCCACTCCTCTGTTTCCTCGGTCTGCCTGCTTCCTCTAGCATGTCAGTGTTTAGTTCTACATCAGACATTACATATACTGTATATTTCACGCTAGAGGTGAGTCTCATGAATAAGTTTTTTCCTTTGTAATTTCAATTCCGTTTGTATATTCGTTCCTAATTCTGGTTATCATTTCCAGATTTACTTCATTGCCTGAGGTCCTAACTCAAAGACATCATATTACGACAAGATGATCTCGTATTTTAATCTTATAATTATTCCTGCAACATTGTCTTTATCTTATATACATATTAGTTATCATATGATCTGTTCAATTTAACGGACTGAAAGTAATCCCAAGACTTATGTAATATTATTTACTCGATATGTAGTATTAAAAGGTCAATTTATTTCTTATATGCACTGAACAGTACAGAAACAGAGCTGAGGGAAGAAAATTTTCCGTAAGTAAAGGGGTGATACGCAACTTGTGGAAATTAAAAGACAAGCAAAAAAAAAAAAAAAAAAAAACGAGAGATGCCAGAACATAGCTGAACAGATAAAAGATGCTGAGCAGGAAATCACACATAAAACCCAGTTTAGTAAGACGAAAGGAAGGAATCGAGATCAAGACCGGTTCCGAACAAATAAGGACGAAATACAGCTTCTTATGGCCATACTGTTGCCGCAGGGGATTGTACAGAAACTTAAATTAGGACATTATTTCTCACAATTGCTTGTTCACTTCACCTATTTTCTATGAGCTGATGACACAGAAGAGATTTTTTCTTGCCAGATTGAGTGGCTGGGCCGGCCTCCTGACCCCAACTTGGCACGTTTGATTCTGGCTCAGACCGGTGGTATTTGAAGGTGCTTAGATACGTTGGCCTCTTGTAAGCAGATTTACTGGCATGCAAAAGAACTCCTGCGGGTCTCAATTCTGGCACCTCAGTGTCTCCGAAAACCGTAAAAGTAGTTAGTGGGGCTTGAAGCCGATAACATCATCATCATCATTATTATTATTATTATTATTATTATTATTATTATTATTATTATTATTATTATTATTATTATTATTATTATTATTATTATTATTATCATCATCAGCTTTTCCTCCACAGCTTTATACATATCTCTCACAATGAGGTGAATAATTCACAATTTCCTCCAAAAATATACGAGATAAATCCAGTACTTGACCAATTGTTAGCAAAATTTTCGGAAGCTTATACCCGTGATGGCAAAATGTCAATTGATGAGAACCTCTTGCTGTGGAAAGGGTGGCTAGAGTGGAAAGTTTACATAACAAGAAAACGATCGCGCTTCGGTATGGGATTATATAAATTATGCAAATGCGAGACAGGTTATATAACATGACCTGCTTCCGTGTGTATCATAATGAACAGCTGTAAAAGACATAACACTGTAAATACTGTAAATATTACCTGTATTGTAGTGTAATGTGGTCCGCTTATGTCACTTAGTAATTGTAGGGAGGCTATATAAACTTGATCCCTCGAAAGTGCTAACCAACATAACAGAAAATTTCGTGAGTTATTCCATTGCACATCTTTTAAGTATATGTAAACTTTGTAAATCTACAATTTACATATACAGAAACATTTATTTCCAGGCAGAGATTGATTGTAAACTGCCTAAAATATTCAGGTGAAAGTTACTGTATAAACAAAAACCAGAGCTTTGCTGTTTGGAAGAAGCAATCTCGATATCACAGTGTGAAAGCACTTAGTACATTTTTGCACAAAGTATTGAAAAATTAAAATAATAGAATTTTTCAAGAATTAAATGGATTATATTCAAGTAAATATTTATCTTTTGGCCCTTCAATAGTTCATTTTAGTCTAAGATTGTTTTCAATCACGAAAATAAATATTTTCTTCAATCACGGAAATCGTTCCCCACCTGAGTGAGCTAGTGTGTACCGAGCTCCCCGCTTAAGGGGTTAATGCTGTTTAGAGTTAATCACACTTGTATTAAATACCAATCTTTAAACACTTTCATTGCGTTATTTGCTTTAAAAGACTAAGTATTTATGTATTTCACTGGAAAATTGCATTAATATGCAACTGCTTTTAAATTACAAATGTTCCAAGTTAAAGATAAACCTGGTGTGAAGACAAGTTCTACACACTCGCTTTCGACTGAGTTGAAGTTTAAATACATTATACCACAGTTTAAGTTACTGTCACACATTCTCGAAATAGTCCTAGTAGTTCGTGAAAACTAAGTTCGTATTTTAATTTTCGAAAAATTTGTAAGTCCAAATGTAGCACTTTGAATACAAGTCTTTTGACGACAATTACGGCAGAGTTCTTACCGGCGAACCTCACTCGTGGCGGCTATGTTCGAACCTCGGCGTACTCACCCGCGTACAACATCGTGTTGTTCCTTCAGCTGCGAGTTATGAACTGACTTTTACTTGGTGAATCCCTATCCTTTTATACCATCCCTTTCCATGCAATCACGCGCTGTAGCCGTGATCGGCGCATCATAGCAATGTTACTTCCTTGCGTGAAGCTCGTGACGTAGTTACTCTCTCTCACTCGAAAGTTCCAGCTGTGACTTTGTTTACTTCGCAGTACCTAACGCTGAAATAAATTATGTTCCAGACCGCTGGCGGTTCCTAGTACAGTATATATAGATACATATAATATAATTCAATATAATTGAATAAGTAATTGTGATCCTGTAGAATTTTTGGAACAGTTGACGTGAAAAAACAAATGTGAAGAGAAAAAAATATAGTAAAAAGCGCAATACCGGAAACAAATGAAAACATAAATGCACAGTGCACTATTATTTAAAATGAAAAAAATTCAGGTCGTGATTGAAGTAATCAAAGTCGACACAAGGCAAGAGTTAAATCTGAATGAGAAGAACTGAAATGAAGGTGACTTTTTTTTTAGAAGAAAAGATAGGATAAATTAATAGAGGAAGAGGAATAGTGGAATAAGAGAAGAATAATTGAAGTTAAAAGGTACTGAGGAAGGATAAGAGAGGGTGGGTTAGGAGGGTGGGTTATTGGAGGTAGAAAATGTGGGTGAGAACTTTGTAAGGCATGGAAAATAGAATTGGGGTTTTGAAATTTAGAATTTTTGAGAAGAAGAAATAGGAAGTCAAAAAGGATGTTGGGTTTTTCAGAAATGTCGTTTAAATTGAAATTGGGGTTGAAGTATTGGTCAAGGAGAATAAAGCAATTTTCAGTAGTGTTTAAGAGGGGGGGATTTGTTGCTGATTTTAAGTATTTTCATGTCTTTTTCAATATTGGTGAAATTATGCTGGAGTCTTGTATGTATTGTCCTATGGCAGAGAATCCGTTGTATTTAATGGCGTTGATATGTTCGGAGTGTCTGATATTAAAGTTGTGGCCAGTTTGTCCGATGTATCAGGAGCTGAAGTTGTTACATTTGAATCTGTATACTCCAGATTTAGATAAAGCATTAGATTTATTTAGTGATTTAGAGTTGTGTAAAATATCAAAATTTCTATTGTTAGTTCTAAAAGAAATTTTCATGTTGTATTTTTTAAAAACATTAGTTTATTTTATAAGCATCTTGAGTGAAAGTGAAAGTGGAAAATGCAGTTGGTTTTGTTATGTATTTAGATAACATGGTTTTAGGACGGTGTTTGAATTTGTTAATGACACGGTTAATGAAGGAGTTGTTAAAGCCATTGAATTTAGCGATGCTACGGATGGTGTTCATTTCATTATTTAAATCTTTTTTAGACATAGGGGTGCTGAAGGCACAAAAAATTAAGCTGTTATAAGTAGCGCATTTATGTGCTTGAGGGTGCGAAGAATCTTGTCGTATTGTGGTTGCTGTTTGGGTTGGTTTTCTGAATATTTTGTAACATAAAGAAGAAGGATGTCTAGTGATAGTTAACCCAATCGCATCATTTGACGACCCTAGCTCGTCATAGTTATTCGTGGCATATGAATCAAATGACGAGCTCTGCTCGCGGCGATGCACAGCTGTACATCAATCCATGTAGTTCAGTTACTAACCCACAGATGCCACTTGTAGGCATTCTGAGCTGAAGTTTACACATGTGGCTTCAGTTTTTTCCTTTTCACCAGGTTCTCACACACTTCCGGAACGAGAGATAAGATAATATTTTTTCTTATAATTTCGCTCCTGTCAGTTGCCATCATGGCGTCAAGCAGATGTGCTGGTGTTGATGAGGAAGGAATACGGAAGCTAATAGATAGTGTTTTAGAGAGTGATATTGAAGGCAGTGATGTTTGTGACGACGAAATAGACCCTGAAGTCCTTAGTTCAAAAACTAGCGATGCGTATAATAGTTCTGATGACACAGAAAGTGATGCAAATGACGACGGTGTGCCGAGTCTTTTCAAACGAGCTCGTACCTCGGCACAGACTAACTTGACTGACTGGAACTGGACAAAAAGTGACAATAAACCTGTTGTACATAAGTTTAGTGAATACAGTGGGGTTAGTGAAAACTTACTGAAAAAGTTTGAAACGCAGCCACTATCTGAACTCTCAGTTTTTGTGAATACATGAACCCTTTGTTTGACAAAATATCTGTTGAGACAAATTCATATGCAGCAAAACAGTTGAGCAATCCTGACAGAAAAAAGTTGAAAGACGATGACAAATGGTTTGAGACTACACCCGACGATATTAGGGCATATTTTGCGTTAGTTATACTAATGTCACAAGTGCGAAAATCAAGAATACAGTTATAGTGGAGTAAAAACAGGTGTATAAACACTCTTATTTTTCGTGAAACCATGAGCAGGGGAAGAATTATTATAATTTCATGATTTTTACATTTTGTTGACGATGAACAAATCGATAGTAGTGACAAACTAAGAAAGATTAGGCTTATAATATAACATTTCTGCTCCAAATTTTCAGAATTATATTTTCCTTCACAGGACCTTGCTCTAGATGAAAGTCTAATGAAATTCAGAGGCCGCCTTTCATATGTCCAGTGTAATAGGTCTAAACGTTCTAGGTTTGGAATAAAAATTTACAAAATTTGTGAATCAAGTTCTGGCTACTGTCTGTCCTTCAAAATTTATGTAGGTGATGATGTAACGGATCCAAGACTGCCAGCAAGTACAAACGTTGCGCTCAACATGTGTGAATCCTTGTTAGGCCGAGGACATACATTGTTTTTAGATAACTGGTATTCTTCCCCAGATTTATTCAAAAGGCTACACGACAAGCAGATGAATGTAATTGGAACTGTTAGACAGAACCGAAAAGACATGCCTCGCGATATCAGTACGACGAAACTAAAACGTGGAGAGTACGAGACGTGGGCTGCCAACAGTATGTTGTGTGTGAAGTGGAAAGATAACAAGGATGTTTGCTTTCTCACCACTAAACACAAATCAGCTGACATGACAGGGACAGGCAAACTCAGACGAAAGAGAGGACAAACCCTGAGGGAAGAAGTGATAAAGCCCAAGTGTGGCCTTGAATATCAGAAGGGGATGGGTGGTGTTGACCTTCAGGATCAGGTTACAGCTCTGTTCCCTGTCGTGCAGCGCACAGTAAAAGGGCATAGGAAAATATTCTTATGTGTATTTTCAATTCCTTCATTGTGTATCACAAGATCGCTGCTAACAGAAAGACGAGCTACATGGACTACCGAACTAGTATTGCACAGCAGCTACTAGAGACTGTTCATTTGCCGGAGTACTCGGTTCGAGGTCGACCTTCAGCGAGTACCACCCCAACCAGATTACAAGCTAAATCATGGGCCCACTTTCCCATGCGTATTCGCCCTACAGAGAAGAAATCAAAAGTCACAAGGAGGTGTGTTGTGTACTACAGCCGGGGTAAAAGAAGCGAAAGTTGCTGGCAGTGCAAAAAATGTAGCGTTGCTATTCACTTAGAAGAATGTTTTGAGGTGTACCACACCCAGCAGACGTACTAAAATAGCGGCATTGGTAAGTTTATTACTTTGTTATCATGCATGAAAATTTTCAGAAAGGAATATTTACTGGTTGGTTTTGTATGATTTTCTAAATAATAGTGTGATGACGACGGCCGTAGAGCGATATTTAAATGTGATTTCTTAGTGAACTCCTATGGTATTTAAATGTGAGGCGAATGGGTTAAGTCTAGAAAATTAAGAGTTTGGTTGTGTTCTGATTCGAGGGTGAATTTAATGTTAGAGTCTATGTTGTTGAGATGAAGAAGTGTAGAGGCTGCGTTGGTTGATTCTTCATTTAAAATTACTAATGTGTCATTGACAAATCTGGCCCAAAAGAGGATGTTAGAGAAATTATTATTATTATTATTATTATTATTATTATTATTACTATTATTATTATTAATTTCTGTGTTTTCTAAGAAGTCAAGGTAAATTTCAGCAAGAATGCCTGAAGCTGGTGAGCCCATAGCCAAGCCATCTTGTTGATAAATGGTGTTATCAAAGGTAAAAGAATTACAATTTTAGAATCGACATGAAGTCTTGAATTTCAAGTTTACTCAGGTTACTGAATTTGTTTAGGTTGTTGTTTATTATGGGGAATAATTTGGAAATAGGAATACTAGGGTACATGTTTACAATTTCAAAAGAATGGAGAGAAAAATTTGGATGTATATCATAGTTCTTTAATTTGTTGATTAGTTCAGAAATGTTTTGATAGATTTGTTGGATACAAATCGATAGTTTTTTAGTAAAAACGTTTGGATGAATTTGGAAGTATTGTATAGGGGACTGGGTCTGTAACTGATTATTGGACGGATGGGAATGTTAGTTTTGTGAATTTTTGGAAGGGCTTTGGCAGTGGGTAGGCCTGGGTTCATGTTTATTAATTAAGTTTTTCTTGATCTGTGAGGAGAAAGGAAGTGTTTTTTAAAGTTTGTTTGGGTAGGCATTGGACTTTCGTGGTTGGGTCTTTTTTTTTACTATAGAAAAAGAAGAGTCACTGAAAAAAAATTAGTTTTATCTAAGTAGTCAGTTTTTTCCATTATGACAGTAGTGTTGCCTTTATCAGATATGGTGATGATGAGATTGTCATTGATTTTCTTTTTAATGAGTTTATTATCAGTAATTAAATTATTAATATTATTGGTATTATTTTTATTATAATTATTAAGAGAAGTGTTGGTGTTATTGTTAATGAAGATTTTATCGAATTTTCATTTTACTTCATATTTGATTTCATCTTGTTCATCGGTTGGCATTTTTATATTGCCTCTTCTGCTGATCTGGAGTGAACTTGATCTTTTATTTTATTTTTCCTATGCATTGTTTTTCATGTTTTAATCGGCTGATGATGACCTGGACTAGGGTCGAAACCAGTACCACTTTTACTTATTATTAAATAAGAATGTAATCACTGCATTTCTTATTCTTATGTATTGAACAAGATGAACCTCTTTATTTATTATTTCAATTTTAAATGCGATGATTAGGCGATGAAATTTTAAAAATTTCTGTACTCAAAATAAAGGATGCAAGATAGGAAAACTTAAAGGGCCCACCTTTTCAATACAAAAAATGTTATAGTTTATTTATAACATGTATTTGCACTTGGAAGTAGTTTCGATGCTGTTTGGCGTCATCATCAGCCAAAATGTGGGAAATAGGCCAGCATGTAGGCATTTATATTACACAAGGCGTTACATTAAACAATACACATCTTACAAGGAGATAAAAACAGGGACGAATATAGAAACAAATGAATCGTTGAGAAAGCAAAAGTTATACATATTAAAAATAACCTTAACCACACATCTTGCAGTGCGAAAGTAATCT
Organism: Anabrus simplex; assembly: GCF_040414725.1. Taxonomy (NCBI): domain Eukaryota; kingdom Metazoa; phylum Arthropoda; class Insecta; order Orthoptera; family Tettigoniidae; genus Anabrus; species Anabrus simplex. The sequence goes on along the minus strand of NC_090265.1, from coordinate 1,519,355,272 downwards.
TCTTGAATGATTCCTGAATATAAAACACACACGCACACATTTCTGAAGAGCCAGCAGGCAGGACAAAGTAAAGTGAAACCTTAAAGCTATAAAGACCAACGGTAAATTTCATTTTAAATATTGTGCAGAGACGTGAAAGCATGAACTTGAACATGATATAACTTCTTCATTTAACCCAATTTTTTACACAAGGTGTTACATTAAATAATACACATCTTACGAGGAGATAAAAACAGGGACGAATGTAGAAACACATGCATCATTGAGAAAGCAAAAGTTATACATATTAAAAATAAGCTTAACCACACAACTTGCAGTGCGAAAATATTTGCCTTGAATGATTCCTGAATACAAAACGCACGCGCACACACTTCTAAAGAGCCAGCAGGCAGGAAAAAGTAAGGTGAAACCTTAAGAGTTCTTCTGAGAAGAGTTCATCATTCTTTCTATGTTCCGACTAACTAATGAAGTCTCCCTTGAGTTCCTGATAAACATACACAACAGGAAATTAAACAATACACATCTTACAAGGAGATAAAAACAGGGAAAGTTATACATATTAAAATAACCTTAACCACACATCTTGTAGTGCGAAAATATTCGTCTTGAATGATTCCTGAATACAAAACACACGCGCACACATTTCTGAAGAGCCAGCAGGCAGGAAAAAGTAAAGTGAAACCTTAAGAGTTCTTCTGAGAAGAGTTCATCATTTTTTCTATGTTCCGACTAACTAATGAAGTCTCCCTTGAGTTCCTGATAAACATACTCAACAGGAAATTCTCCTTCACTCTCAACAATAGCTATAAAGACCAACGGTAAATTTCATTTTAAATATTGTGCAGAGACGTGAAAGCATGATCTTGAACATAATATAACTTCTTCATTTAACCACCTTTGAAAGTCTCTCTCTATATTACATAGCTTCATTAACACACCATTCTGTAGAAGCACAAAATAATCTTGTAATCTTCACAGGTCCGGTATTCAGCTCGACAAGAATATAAAATTGGTATTAAGGAATACGTTTTTGAGAGTTTGGAGGTTGACTGTGCCAGTATTTGTGGTGTATTGTTGCAGCGTTACGTGTAGGGTGGGGGCAGGTTTCTATGATGTTTATTGCGGGACATGAGGCGGTAAAGCTATGGCGCGAGATGAAGAGGAACCGAGCATTCAAAATTCCGATGTCAAGAAAAAACTTACATAAAGAATTGAACAGCATTCGCTCTATAGCAAAATTCAATGGATATAATGAATCCTTTATTGAAAGAATAATCAATAAATTCAGACACCGCCCAAAAACCACCCTAATAAAAGAAAATACCAGCACTGCCACGTTTTCCACATTTACCTTCCATAAAGAAATTTACAACGTCACTAACGTTCTTAAAAAACACAACGTTAAAATAGCCTTTCGTACTAACAATAGAAGCACAGAGATCCTACACAACTCATCATCAATAAATAAAAGTAGTCCTTTTTCTAAATCAGGTGTATATAGGTTTTCTTGCCAAGACTGCAAAAGTTCTTACCTAGGGCAAACAGGACGCAGCTTTAAAATCAGATATGCAGAACATGTCAATGCCATAAAACACAACCGTTTTTCCGCGGTCGGCCTACATATAAAAGAATTTAAGCACAACTTTACTGAAATAAATCAAGATCTTGAGGTATTAGATATTCTAAACAAAGGTTCTTTCCTAGACGTCACTGAAAACCTCTATATTCATTTAGACCAATATTTCAATCCCAACCTAAACTTAAATGATATCTCAGAGAAACCTAAGATCCTATTCGACTTTCTCATTGAATTTTTCAAAAACATGAATATCCCGAAAAACAGATCTGTCTTTCAGATTATGCATAATACTTTGTCACGCCACACACTTTCACCACATCACCCTCCATACCTCCCCTCCTTCCACTCCTCCTCCCCTACCGCTCCTCCCCTCTCCCCTCCTAATCCAACAATGGCCGCTCCCCAGACCTAAACTATCCAACACGCTCTGTTCCTCTTCATCTCGCGCCATAGCTTTACCGCCTCAAGTCCCGCAATAAACATCATAGAAACCTGCCCCCACCCTACACGTAACGCTGCAACAATACACCACAAATACTGGCACAGTCAACCTCCAAACTCTCAAAAACGTATTCCTTAATACCAATTTTATATTCTTGTCGAGCTGAATACCGGACCTGTGAAGATTACAAGATTATTTCGTGCTTCTACAGAATGGTGTGTTAATGAAGCTATGTAATATAGAGAAAGACTTTCAAAGGTGGTTAAATGAAGAAGTTATATTATGTTCAAGATCATGCTTTCACATCTCTGCACAGTATTTAAAATACAATTTACCGTTGGTCTTTTATAGCTATTGTTGAGAGTGAAGGAGAATTTCCTGTTGTGTATGTTTATCAGGAACTCAAGGGAGACTTCATTAGTTAGTCGGAACATAGAAAAAATGATGAACTCTTCTCAGAAGAACTCTTAAGGTTTCACCTTACTTTTTCCTGCCTGCTGGCTCTTTAGAAGTGTGTGCGCGTGCGTTTTGTATTCAGGAATCATTCAAGGCAAATATTTTCGCACTGCAAGTTGTGTGGTTAAGCTTATTTTTAATATGTATAACTTTTGCTTTCTCAACGATGCATGTGTTTCTACATTCGTCCCTGTTTTTATCTCCTCGTAAGATGTGTATTATTTAATGTAACACCTTGTGTAAAAAATTGGGTTAAATGAAGAAGTTATATCATGTACAAGATCATGCTTTCACGTCTCTGCACAATATTTAAAATGAAATTTACCGTTGGTCTTTATAGCTATTGTTGAGAGTGAAGGAGAATTTCCTGTTGTGTATGTTTATCAGGAACTCAAGGGAGACTTCATTAGTTAGTCGGAACATAGAAAGAATGATGAACTCTTCTCAGAAGAACTCTTAAGGTTTCACTTTACTTTTTCCTGCCTGCTGGCTCTTCAGAAATGTGTGCGCATGTGTTTTATATTCAGGAATCATTCAAGAAGATTACTTTCGAACTGCAAGATGTGTGGTTAAGGTTATTTTTAATATGTATAACTTTTGCTTTCTCAACGATTCATTTGTTTCTATATTCATCCCTGTTTTTATCTCCTTGTAAGATGTGTATTGTTTAATGTAACGCCTTGTGTAATATAAATGCCTACATGCTGGCCTATTTCCCACATTTTGGCTAATGATGACGCCAAACAGCGTCGAAACTAGTTCCAAGTGCAAATACATGTTATAAATAAACTATAACATTTTTTGCATTGAAAAGGTGGACCCTTTAAGTTTTCCTATCTTCCATTCTCAGTACAATACGGACAAAAATGAAATTCTTAGGTTTAAATAAAGGATGCGACGATTACACGGTGACAAACGGTATTCTGCTGCAGCCAGTCGAATAAAGTGTGTATGAAGACTCTTGTCATAGTGCAATGCAGCAATGCACAAACGTCAAGTTTTTTACAAATTGGGAAAAGCAGTTACGACTGGTTCAAGCGCTTTTGGGATAGACAAAAAAAGCTTTATTATATGCCATGTCCATTCTGCTTAAGACTTCTGGTCCATATACTTGCACCAACATTGCACGAGTCTTCCATGCCATTTTTCCCAATTTGTAACAAAACATGTTGCTCCATTGCACCATGACACAAGTCTTCAAAGCACTAGATTCAACTAGCCGCAGGAGACTAACCTGCTTCAACTTCATGTTTTCAACACTAGAGGGCGCTTCTCACCATGTGCGTCTATTCACATGCACATGCCGTGTTACCACAGCTGCCACTGTAATATTGGTCTATTCACTGTACCATTTCGACACACCTTGTAGTAATTTTCTAATGAAGAGATATGAAAAATTACATGACAAATAAATTGATCTCTAAATTAGTAGAACACTGACAATACATACCAATGGCACAGCAGAATCCATGAAGCAACCTAGCTCCAAGAATATCATAGCATCTCTAACAGACATTGGTACATCACTGTCTTCTTCTCCAGGGAGACGGGACAAATCAACAAGGTACACTCCACCACTGTGGCCCATTACAGTCATTATTACTCGCCAACTAAAACACAGTTAAAAGAAACTGTCAGTATTATTGCACTTCCAAAGAAAGTATTTACAAAAATCATAAATAATATTATTTGTTAACATGAAGGCAGGAAGGTTTTGTCCTGAATCACAAGTTGTTCTCAATTTACTTCTTAAAACTGATACACAGCACAAAACATAAACCAATATTATTTACAGAGAATATTAATGTTGCCTTAACAGTAATTAAAGTCTAGAACTTTCTACCTTTCAATGCATAAAGCTCTCGACTTTAATTAGTGTCCAAGCGGATACCTAATAATAAAGTTTATCACGTTCTCTTAACCCTCCGTTGGTCGCAGGGTGAGCGTGGCGCTCACTTTCCTTTTTAAAGTTGAGCCGTGCGAAACTAAGTAGCACTATACTTCTTAATCACCGAGTAGCTGACTTTTGGAATGTTCTGAGCAAGTCCAACAATGTTGCAGGGTGCGGCGCGACTTTCATTACCAGCCAGGCAATTGTTAATGACCACAGTGCACTATAAGTGAGCGAGTCGCTCGTCCGCGTCCATTGGCGTTACATTCTTTCCAACTTCCACATTATTCCTATCATATTAGCCTACAAGTCACGAATCAAGATTTCATGATTTGTAATTGGTTATTAGAGGAGTCGGACGATGAAGCAGTTCTCTTAGCTGAATGCAATAATGAAGATTCTGAGTACTCAGATACAGAGCAACCCGCCAACAGCGATCATAACAGCGCATCTGATGTTTCTGTGGACGAAGCCGTTCCTGGTCAGCCACTCGAGCCTGATCCTCAATACGTTGGTCGTAACAACATTACTCTGTGAAATATTCATAGCCCTAGCCCCAACAAACGTAGGAAGGAAAGAAACATCGTGATTCATCTACCAGGTGTCACACGTGTTACACAGAATGCAAAGACAGTGTGGGCGACGGATGGGACAGCTACAGAAATATTTCGCCTAGTGATGTCATACCGGAGATTTTACTTACTTTTGAGATGTCTCCGATTTGATGATGCTCAAACGAGAAATGTGAGGAAATCCATCGATAAATTGGCAGCTATACGAGAAATATTTGAGGGCTTTGTACAGCGCTGTAAAGTTTGCTATTCCGTAGGAGAGTAAGTCACCATGGTATTTGCATAATTATGTGTATTCTGTTTCAATGAATATTGTACTCAACCTGTCAACAAAAAAGTAATTAAAGAATAAACAAGTATAATAATAATAATAAAGGCCTCAAAAATCAATTACATTAATGGTGAGTGCTCCGCTCACCCGCGACCAGCGGCGTTAAGAAATGAGGCGCGACCAACGGAGGGTTAACGTGGCAACTGTGAAACCTGCTGGTGGATCATGGCAACTCTTTACTTCTGGATGGTGAGCCTGCTGACGGGTCTCATGACATTGTACAAGGGTTCGTTTTTTAAATTTTTGAAACTATTTTATTTATTGATACATAGTTCCATAGGCTTTCGATATAGTCACCAGCGTTGCATACAATGTGTCACCAGCGTTGTGTACAACACGTTCCAAGCTAGGCGAAAACCATTTGATCCCGTTGGCACTGCTCAGTCTGTTGATGGTGCAAAGAGAGCGGTCGGTGGCCTTCAATACTCCTTCAATTCTACAGAAGCGCTTCCTGTGTAGTGGCTCCCTCTTATTAGGGTTGTCACAGGGACTTCAATCCGGTAAATATATGGAGTGATAGAGCACCCCTAGCGACTGAACCATTCAAGACAACTCCTGCTGTGTGTGCCGTAACAGTGTCAAGCAGAACGACGGGTGGGTTATCCATGAAGTATTGTCGTTTTCTTCTCAGAGCTGCTCACAGATTATTTTGCAAAAAATTAACATTAGTACACCGCATTAATGGTCTGCCGTGGAGGAGCGGCATGTGTTATGATCACATCCGATTCATCTCCACTAATACAGACACGGTCTGTAAAATCTTAATGATTGTTCCGTGTTGATTAGAGAAATATACAATATTAAATAGAAGGAAGGATCCACCTTTCAATACTCTGATGTTAAGTTGAACCAAATAGAAGTTACAACCTGTTCATTTGGGACCAGTTTCAACACATTTGAAGTGTCATCAGCCAGTTAGCAAAGCAGTGCAAAAATTAAGTTATAAAGATCTAAAAACAACTAACATAATGATCACAGACAAACAATTAAGACTATTTCATGCCTGATAAATGCTCATTATTCCCCACCCTTTTCTCTATTTATCATCTCCCATTCATTTATCAGTCACCACGGCAAGCTGTTTTGAGCTGAGCCTCACATTGTAATTTCTCTTAAAATTTTCTTCATATTTTTATATATATATTTATCAGGTTTTATTCTTTTTTTGTTATTTAAAAAAATATATATCTTCGAATTGTCGAAATTAAGTCCTACACTGTTTTCCTAAGACTTCAATTACATCACCTTTTACTCTTCGGCCGGAGAACCAAATGCCTACAAGACCTGCCTACCAACAACTATACATAACTGCATATCACAAGTTCAATTTCATAACGAGTTATACTTCAAGTTTTCATATTAGAACAAGTCCTTTAACTCATTATCGATCTCAAATACATCATCTTCATACGTCTTTATATGAGAATGCGGCATAACAGGATTGTACTAGACCTGCTTATGAACTTCAACTGGATTTGTTTCGGCACGAAACAGTGATGTTTCTTTTAAATGTGATCATTGTGTTGTGAACATCAAGTGGAATAGCTTCGGAATGAAATAGCGTTAATTTAGCGAATATTTGGTCAAAAGATTAGGAGTGCAGCTGATATGCGATGGCGACCGATACGCAAGTACATATGGCATATGTATAAAATTCCCCCATCTCCACACTACATAAGTTTTGAACAATATTTCACACATTTTGTAACAGCGCTTAATGAATCCCACAGGAGGCTACTCTGAGGCTCAAAGTCTGGAATCTGGGTTAGGATATTCTTATATGTACTATATTTTCTGAATTTGGGCAGCACTTTTGCCACTCAAGATGTTTTAGCAGATTATTTTCGGGAGATAGTTGGTTCGAACCCCACTGTCGGCAGCCCTGAAAATGGTTTTCCGTGGTTTCCAATTTTCACACCAGGCAAATGCTGGGGCTGTACCTTAATTAAGGCCATGGCCGCTTCCTTCCCACTCCTAGCCCTTTCCCGTCCCATCGTCGCCATAAGACCTATCTGTGTCAGTGCGACATAAAGCAACTAGCAAAAGCAGATTATTATTTATCACTAAAAATAATGTCATACAAGATACAACTTAATTCCACACTTTTATTTTATCAAAATTATTATCATACAATTACTCAATTCACAAAAAGGCATTGTAATATGGCCAAGCAACATTCTTCTCCCCTTTCCAATGAACAGAGTTATTGCCTACAGCATTACCCTAACCTGCCTACATAGCACCCATGACCACTAAGGAACTGATTTCAGTCCAAATACAGTGGCTGGATATAATGGACAATTATCAGCTTAGGTTAAGTATAGGAAACTTTCTCAAAGTTACTAAGATAACAGTGGAGGACTACTACAATCAATTTATCCTACTTGTTTAAACATCACCAATTCACCATCACTGACAAGTTTATACAACAAACAATATTGGAAATATATACACCTTATTTATAGTAATTTGATAGAATCTGAGGATGTTCTTGAAGAATATAACATGTCATTCTTTGTAACGAAAGTAGGTTTTTGTGGTTCATTGTATTAACATAAAGAAATAAATGTGTATCTGGATTAAAGCCACCAATGAAGCCAAGCTTTCAGCCAAATTGAATAGGCCTTCATCAGGGCAGAACTTCACATGTCATTCTCTGTTTATTAGTGTGTGGTTTCCTTTTCCCAGTGACTTTAATTAAAGTACAGCCCCAGCATATGCCTGGTGTGAACACAGGGAAAACACGGAAATCCGTTTTCAGGGCTGCCGGCAGTGGGGTTCAAACCCAGTATCACCTGAATACAAGCTGACAGCTGTGTGACCAAAACTAAGCAGTCACTCGCTTGATATGTGTATTTTATAATTATCATTTTCGACAGACTGAAAAACTTTGAAGTTACATAAACTGAGTCAACACTGAAAAATGGTTTCCTTCTTAAACTATAAGCTTGGGAAAGGTAGACTAAAGAAATGTTACCATGATAATGTTCTGTACACTAAAATTCAATTAACCAGAAGAAGAAAGTACATAATCTATATACTAAAATCGCTAAATCACAGAACCAAGGTGAGGCTGAGAAAACACGAAGAGCAAGGTTGTGTCAAACATCTAAAATTGCCATGAAAAAGAAAGACATCCCAGAAGTCTAGATGTAGACAAGGTGTGAATACTCTCTCGGGATTAGATTAGTGATGGGACATTCGATTCATTTTACTGAATCGATTCATTTGATTCCATTCACGTTACTGAATCGATACAGTGATCCGATTCACGGCACATTAGTCACCGCTCCCTGCATCTGTGTAGTATGTACTGGTAAGACAGAAGCAACAGCATTCAGTGCTCGCAGCTGCCATCTGGTCTTCATACTATGAACTCCTTTCTTAGAAAAAATGCTAGTCACTAATACATTGAAGGTTTCCGGCGACGCAGGGTGGGAAAGGTTAGGATTAGGAAGGTAGCAGCCATGGCCTGAATTAAGGTACAGTCCCAGCATTTCCTGGTGTGAAAATGGGGAAACTATGGAAAACCCATCTTAACGGCTGCCGACGGTGGGATTCGAACCCACCATCCCCCGAATGCAAGCGCATAACTACACGATACTAACCGCACTACAACTCGCTCAGTCATTTTTGAAAATATGTATTTTTCTATCAGCTGAGGATGTTTTTTAAATCGTCATAATTTGTATAGGCTACGCAAGTTGTGCAGTAGCCCGCTGGTTTTCTGATTCAACATACTGTTCGTTAAGTTATTGCATCTATCCACATATGATTGAAGTCTTGTGCAACGATGTGACATATGAATTGAGAGAATACTGAGCCGTTCTTCCCAATATAAAACAGGTACTTTTGAGTGGTCATGAACATGACCCATAGTCATAGGGCAGGCTAGAGTCGAGTTTAATTGTCAAATATCAACTAAGTTATAATACTAAGATTCATTAAACTAATAAATAGTATAACCTAATAGCCTACCTACTTACTAGCTACTTCAGAATTATGTTTTGACTACGTTTTTAACACTGCAAATAAATCCATCTATTTTTTAAACCTCCCTGTAAGAAGAGGACAGTGAATGCAAATGAGCATTATTTTCAAATGAGCCGAACTCGAGAGTCCATTATAGCATACGATTCTTTCAGTGAACCATGGCTCGCTGTACGTCTCGCTGCAGCGGAAGTTCGGCTCTCCGCGTGTCCAGTGAGCCGAAGAGGAGCCGTGTGTATCTTGCATCTCACCGAGCCGCGCTCGTTCACGATTCTTTCGATGTGCCATGATTCACTGTATGTCTCGCTGCAGCGGAAGCTCGGCTCTCCGTTTGTCCAGCGAACCGAAGAGGAGCCGTGTGTATCTTGCATCTCACCGAGCCGCGCTCGTTCACGATTCTTTCGATGTGCCATGATTCACTGTCTCGCTGCAGCGGAAGCTCGGCTCCCCGTCAACGTCCAGTGAGTGCGCCACTCAGCACTGTCCGCTGGGAGTAAGCTGAATCGTGTGCCGTGAGCTCGCCGTTCCTGTGAATCGATTCACTCGGACACTTGAATGAATCGATACACTGCTTCGAATCATGCATTCAGTAGCCAACACTAGATTAAATGAGCTGACCCTAAGTGATGAATGCAAGTGCCCATAATGTGGGAAAATATATTACCACTGCCATGTAAAACAGGAAGAAATAAACAAACATCGAATAGCATTATTGTACTGAGGAAAATCTTTAAAATGCAGGATATATACAGCACTATAACACTTAACCCCTCTGAGCGGGAACATTTTAAGACCTGGCCTTCACTGGATATGGGAGGAGCTTTCACTGGGCATTTAAATGCTAGCATACCTAAGCACCAATTTCTTTCATAATGCCATATCTCTGTTGATTTACAATCAATTTAGATCATATTTACACAAATTAATTAAAATGATGTACAATTTAAAAATTCCATAATTACTCACCTGATCATATATCCATGTAAGGTAGAGTATCTACAGTTCCCTTATACACTTATCACATATCTACACCAGTCACACTGTACAAACACTAATGGAAAGCATTCTGAAGAAATATTTACACATGAGGTTTACAACTATAGCATTTTTGCAACATTTAAACATGCGAAGTACAGCTTCACAGACATCCTTCTTCAGTAGCACAGTATACACTATTTACACTGCACATGTTTAGAAAAAATACAGCACATGTGGAATTCTTGAAAGTTACGTTCCTGTGGTTATGATTTCACATTACACTGTAGGTCTCAATGCTATAACCCTGCAGTTTACAGCGACGTCAAACAGTAAGTTCAAAGACTTTGAGAAATGTAGCCTACATGCATGGAATACACAAAAACTGGCTTTTTGTGTGGTAGACTTTGAAACATTCACCTATACAAAGTGCAGCTGCACAGTCCGGGTACCAATATACTGTTTCTTTCATCCTCTTCTTTTTTTTTTTTTTTTTTGTGCCAACTATACACCACATTTTGGCTTACTCTCCTTCCCTGTGGAAGGGATTCTTTCTATGAATTGTTTCCCTGTCAACCACGGCACCATATTGTATGTGGAATGACTCTCTGGAACCTTTCTTTCAACTCCAGTCCCACGGTCAGCAGTACCTCCACCAATTCAACTCTGAAACTGAGCGAGTCTATTTTTTTTTGGACAGTTTTTCCTGCATATTATTAAGCATTTAATACGCACACACTTAGCAATCTTCTAAATAGTTTCAGGTTTGATTTATTAATTTTATTTCTTTCAATAACTTTTAAGAAGCTGGTCTTTCAGGTCGACACCACCCATGCATTTATTATAGTCCAATACAAAAATAGGTTTGACTTTTTCTTTATTCTTCTTCATGCTGACCAATTTGGATTCATCACTGTGGAATGTTGTTCCATTTCATAACAGTAACAGGTCCTGAATGTCAGGAAATAATCTCTCCAGGTTTTAGGTTTTTGTCTTTGACTTTCTTTGGCACCTCCTTCCTGTTAAGCCTGGGGGTTCCTGCACATTCTGTTTTCAGGTTTTTTAACATTTGTGCCAAGATGAGAGAGTTGTAAAAATTGTCCATCCGCAAGGTATGTCCTCTTCTAAGAAGGGGTTCAATGAGGGTCAAGACTATGGCCATGGTTTTAGTTGTATCACTGGTTACAAAAGAAGATTCTAGTATAGTGTCCTTTCCTGTATATGCTATGAAAGACCAGAGATATCCAATGCTATACTCACATAGTTTGAATGTTTCAATGCCAAATTTGGAAGATCTGAGTGGCAGGTACTGCTGAAATGAGTCGTCCCTTCCACAAAGTTACGGTTCATCAATTGAAATATCCAGAGCAGGTAAATAAAGAGGCTGAAATCTGTTATTGAGATATGTGATAAATGGATATATTGGAAATTGTTTTTTAGCCTCCCATACAAAGTGTGTTTAGCCTCATTGTCGTTGAAGTGCAGAAATTTAGATATGGATTCAAAACTGTCTATAGGGGGGCTGCCACAAGGTTGCATTTGACAGTTGTAAGTTATGTTAGCACCACTACAAAAATGAAATGAAGAACTTGACTCGTCAATCAGAATCACCAATCTACTACTTTTTATGTCAGATACAGTTACGCACTTTATTCATGTTAATTCATATATAATTCTGTATAAAACTTATGTTTTATTTGCTTACACAAACATGAGCATTTAAAAGAAATATTATAAGGTTTAAGCGAGCCACAAAATAAATACGAACTATTTTCCGTTGATTGTTGTTGGCAATGTGTATGGTATAGTAGTGCTATCTATAACTAGCTTGACTACCGTAATGGAGTGTTGCCATATTGTGTGTCGCTGCTAGCACGCGGTCAGGTGTGATACGCGCGTTTATGAAAGTTTTGTTTTCATTGTGAGATAATTGTGATTTGATTTTTTTTTTTTTTGCTTTACGTCGCACCGACACAGACAGGTGTTATGGCGACGATGGGACAGGAAAGGGCTAGGAGTGGGAAGGAAGCGGCCGTGGCCTTAATTAAGGTACAGTCCCAGCATTTGCCTGGTGTGAAAATGGGAAACCATGGAAAACCATTTTCAGGGCTGCCAACAGTGGGGTTCGAACCTACTATCTCCCGAATACTGGATACTGGTGATGTCTCGGAAACGACAACATAGTCATGAAGTGCGAAGTGATAATTCCTTGCGCCGCGGAGTGTTCCTTAATAGTCATGCATTAGAATTAGTGCGAAGAACTCGTGAGTTTTACGAAAGGGAGAAGAAATTCGTACGCTTGTATAGCCGTCTCTCTGTTCCTGAAGATCATGTTGTGGAACGTATATATCAAACAAGCGTACTGTTATTCAGAATGGTGTTCGCCTCCAAGAACAGAAGTGAAAAGGGACTGTAGTACATAGCAGTAGCGGAAACGGGGCTGATAGTAGGGACTTATTTCACAGCACTCCGGTAAAGAAACGAATTAAGCTATATCCTGTAACAGGAATTAATTATTTCCAGGCTGATGTAATACAAAGACAAGAGTACAATTATTACAGCTCAAAGTCCCTTCTGTCATTGTTATGAACAATGCACCTTACTACTCCGTAATGATGGACAAGACACCTACTTCGAGTGCCCGTAAAGAACTGTTAGTGGAATGACTGCAATAAAGAAAATCCCAGCGCATATGTGTATGACTAAATTAGTTGAAGAGGTAGCGAAGGAACAAGGGCTAAGGTTATTAGGTTGCTGCCGTACCACTGTCACTTCAAGTTCACTGAGTTGGTACGGTATGGGATGAAGTTATTAGTGCGTACGTAATGTTTTACATGTCCTTCACAATTACTGAAGTGGATGGACTGTTCTGGGAGAGTATTGCTCGAATACATGCGGCTTTGTGGATGAAGAAATTTAGTCATGTCGCAACATTCATTAACTCGGCAATGGCAATACATGGCATCATCAGTGACTGTCAGGAGTTGATGATCTGCCTAGACGACGATGACAATGACAACAAAGGCGACGGTAGTGATGGCAGTGATCTGGAGGGTATCGAGCCTCTACCTTTGTGAATCAGGTATGAAAATAAGGTTTCTGAATTTTCGTAAATTTTATAGATTTTACTTGAAACCTTGTGTGTTAGCACCGGTGTATATTATTCTAACCCTTGGTGTATGTAAAGCGAGATTCTTATCGGCCGATTTCTTCCATATTTTCTAACATTGCGATAATAAGAACTTCTTAGTATATCTCGTATCATTTTGTGTGATAAATAATCAGCGAGTTGAAAGTTCGATTTCTGTAGGCGAATTTCATTTGTATTGTGTATCATTGCGATGACATTAAAAACATTTCTCCCTTGATTTTAAAAACTCACGTGTCATGCAATCAGCTGTTGTTGCGGCGGCAACATCGCTTCATGAGCCATTGCAGTGTGACCAACATTGTGCGCAGCTGTCATGTGCAACCTTACGCCGGCCCACCTATAACAATATGACAGATCCAAAAAGGGGCATGGCAATGGTACAATTTTGAGGACTATGACCAAAAAGTTTATTTTTGTACAATTCCCATCAGCATGATGAGGGCTAAGATAACATACATCTCATTTTCAGTTAGTGGAATCCATTCCTTTACCCTACATCGAAACAGAAATAATATTCCTCAGGACTTCACATATTGCTCAGTATAGCAATTTGTTTCCGTCACAATCAGCTCAACGAGTTCAATAAAAAACAGTTTGAAAGCCTTTACCAGTTCAATTACCTTGGGGTCCAAACACATTTAGCAATGTTTCTTTTCTACTCACGTAATTATCCACGTCTTCCCAGTAAAAATTAAAGGCAGCACTACCACCTGCTGCACCGGCAATGACAGTCTTTTCTGAATCACTTTCACACTCGTATTGGTCTAATTCAGCAACATGAACATCACTGTCAACAGAATCTTCGCAAAAATTATAATTACTATCCTCAGAATCATAAAACACTCATTTAAAATGCCTTATATAGCATCGCGAGTTAATATATCTTTGTTTAAGAATGTCATGGCGGGAAGATTACACAAAGGAAAAGTCGATTTTTACTAATCGATAGCGAGGTGAAAAATCGTTCAAATGAATTAATAGATGTATGAAACGAAAGACTGTAGCTCCATCTGGATGGCTGTGAAGATATTTCGGATGTAGTTTTAAGGAAACTACCGACAGGGAACGACAATGCTGATGCGGCAGAATGCGTGTCAGACACATCACTCCACAGCAGTAGACGGCTACCGCATGAGGTGTTCTACACGTCACTCCATGCTGTTGGATTAACCTAGGATTTGGTTTACTCTACCTTCTAGTAGGCCTGGAGTAAAACAGAATGACGAAATTGATGAGCCAACAGCAAGATGGCATCAAATTAAAATCTATGCACACAGTAGGTGAGGCCATACGATTATTAACACTTAACCTGAACATGACACACAATACTTAAAGATAAAAGATGTCAAAAAGTCCATCTATATTATTTTGCAATAAACTTACCCATCAAGCATTTGAGCCATGGTTTTTATAGACTCATGGGTCCACTTCCCACCTTTAGGAGTAATACCAAACAGACCACAGTGCTGTGCAAAAGGTGGAATGACAGTGTGCTTTGGATTGATGCAGCGCAATCTAGGAAAGAGTTTAAAAAAAAAAGGTATTTCATTATTTACCCAAACCAGAAAAAATCCCATAATTCATATAGCATTTATTTGATTTTTTACTTACTTCTTATGAATATATTCAATGAATTTTAGAAGCCATGTTTTGACCTTTAACTTATACATCAAATTCACAAAAGGTGCAATTTACTTTTCAAAAATGAAGAATATATACACACGCTATCAAAACATTAAAAATATCCTTGAAGGCACAAAAACTAATTAATTGTATTTAGCATTACTTTTAACAGACAACATAACATACCTGGAAATAGGAACTATTTCTGTATTCCCATAGTCTATGTACAAAACTTCAATTTTCTCTTCCTCTAATTCTGACACATTTGGGAACACCTTCTTTACACGAGCACGGTACCAGTTTTTATCAGCATCAAACTGCACTATATAGAGGCCATCTAAAAATTAAAAAGAAGACACAGAGAACTATTTACTTTATTTATCATAAAGCAAGTGAATAACAGTAATACATACACTATCATCAAAAAGTTTTAACTCATCTCTGAAAGACCCTATATTTTCTTGAAACTGATACTTAAAGATGTATTGGATTTCTCACTTTACAATTTGATATTTAATGATTATTTAGGTATTATGTAGGTACCTGGAGAGTAATACTTGTAATATGAAGGTCATTTTTTAGGAAAGAACCATTTTCAAATATGGCCACTACAGCACTCCTGCTAGAGCATGCATGCTCAGTATGTACATCTGTAGGCTAGCCACGAACACCATGTCAGTATTTATGTTTGTACCTATTGTAAATGCCTCAGACAACTAATGGTCCTGGCGAGTGTGAAGTACGGTACACGCTATGATTAGTTATTTAAATACAAAAGACGTAAAAGTTGTTGAAATTAATGGGCTGAGTATTGAAGTGTATGAAGAACACCCTATGATAGAAAAGGAATGGTAAGAAAATGAGTTAGAGCCTTAAAAGAAGGCTGTACTAAGGTCTATGACGAGAAGCGTAATGGGAGAATGTCTGTCATTACTGAAGTCATGGTGCAGAAAGTTCATGTGAAGGTTCGAGAAGACAGACGCTTTACAACACTTATATTATCGGAAGTTGTCCTTGCATTGGGTACCGAAAATGCTGATTGAGATGCACAAAACAAAGTGCATAGGCAGTGCGTTGACTTTCCTCGAGCAGTACAGCAATGCAGGTGATGCGTTCCTAAGCTGAAAAATCACCGGCGACAAAACATGCCAGAATCAAAACGGCATTCCACTGAATGGAGACACTCAACATTACCCAAGAAAAAGAGGTGCAAGTAAAAAATTTCAGCTTGGAAACAATGTGCAATGTGTTTTGGAATAGGCAGGGTGCGTTGCTTGTGGATTTTTTTACACCGGGTTGACGCAATAAATGCAGAGACTTATTGTAATAATGATGTCATTGTTTTTACGTCCCAATAATTATTTTTTTTTAACGCTTTTTGGAAAAGCTGAAGTGCCAGAATTTTATCTCGCAGAAGTTCTTTTATGTGCCAGTAAATCTACCGACATGAGGCTGATGTATTTGAACACCTTCAAATATCACCGGACTGAGCCAGGATTGAACCTGCAAAGTTAGGTGCAGAAGGCCAGCGCCTGAACCGTCTGAGCCACTCAGCCTGGCAAGACTTATTGCGAAACCTTACAAAAACTCAATCATGCAATCCAAAACAAACAGCATGGCATGCTCACAAGGAGTTTTCTTTTGCTTCATGACTATGCACGACTTCACGTGGCTAATTGAACCCGAGATCTCATAGCTTCAATTGGTTGGGAACAATATGATCATCCTCCATATATATCCGTGACATAGCATCTAGTAACTAACACTTGTTCCTGCGCTTGAAAAGCATTTAGGAAGTCAGCGCCACAGCAATGACCTTAAAAAAAAAGTGCGGCAATGGCTGGCACATCAGGTGACAGATTTCTACGAGGATGGAATTCAGAAGCTGACTTCATGATGTCTTAATATTGTGACATTTCTCTCATATGGGTTTGGAATAAACAATCTTTGATTCATGGAGAACATAATTCATAGCAATAATATCTTTGGAATGAGATGCAATGACAACCTGTCAATATGACAATTTTCTTTAAATGAAATATGTGATAACAGAATTTACAAGTGTGGAATAACACATTATAATTCACACCATAATTTAATATTATATTGCTATATTTATATTTAAGAAGCTACACATGGAAACTCAGAATTCTAGATCTGACATGACCAGAGTTGTATAAAAGCGGCAAAATTGTACCTCCAGTAGTTGTCAATGCCCAATCTTGATTTGAATGTGAGTGAGGCCAGTTGAAAACGCCGAGTATTGACATACAGTATCTGCACTCATAACCGCCGTGTTTTACGTACACGTATCGCCGCCGTGAAGACGACAGAATGGGTCGCGAACTGTCATACAACAATAATTCTAATATCGGAGAGAGAACCATCAACTGTGATGCTCTGTTAATACTGCATTTGACAATGTTTCTTTACCGTTTATTGTGTGTTTATAACTGATATTTAATTGATTTGTGCTTGGCCTATGCACAACAATGAGTGATGTTATTTTTCAGTGCACGATGGAAGTGAAAGTGTTCTTAATTTGTGAGTGTGTCATCAAGAAGGAATAAATATGCGAGGCGTAAGAACATCACCCATGATGGATTACAACACAACACCAGACCCCGGTGGTGGCCGGTTCATTGAAAGCTAAGTCCTTGCTTAATTCTTTAATAATCAATTATTTTCTTTCAGGATGTTGAATTTTTGTACATAGCTCTTAGGGCCTGTACTACGACTGTCAGGTAAACAGCCACATACATAGGCTGCAGTTTTGCAAACTAGAAGTTAAATATTTTCTTGCGTACTACCAACGGTATTGTAATGTGAAAGATGTAGTAACATTTTTATAGGGTTGGTAACAAGGTTACTGTAAATATAGAGAAATTTAGCGCGATGGTATACATGTTCCCTGGTGTTTTTGTTTGTTTAGCTCTATTCCTTTTGAAATTTTATTACTAGGATCCAATAGACTCTTATTAAGCTATACTGTGAAAGTTCAGGTCAAAAGCAGAATTAGGACAGAAATATACACATACGAAGAAATGTAAAAATTAATTAACTGTACAATGAAACTGAAACTGTTATAGAAAATAAAGACTGAAAATTTAACCTGAACGCAAATGTTAAGATTCAGATTATGTATCTTTCTTTGTCTAGTACTATTTACGAGGATGTGCATTACGGCGAACGTAAAGTTTATATTCGTGATTAATGCCACTGATCCAGTGTAGAATCATTAATTTTATTATTAGTTCAATTTATTGTTTGCTCATTGAATAAGTAGTTAGTTACTTCCTTTTCAATACAATGTGAGAATACCAACTGGCAAGCATTTATCTCACTTTAGCGTAAATACTTTTGTAGCAAGTTGTTATGAAGTAAAAGAGATATAACCTCCTTAACATCCTCATTCGACGGACGAAGAGCCATTAACAACGTCGTATACCTTTAATCCATATGTGCGTCGTGGATAGATTTGGAATAGAACCCACGCTTTTGACACGCATGTTAATGATTAGGAAATGTGTACTATCACCTCTAGTACCCTGCAGACTATCATTTAGAAGGTAAAAAAAAATGTTAGTCTATTGGGTCTCGAACCCACAAAAAGCTGCATAGCAGCAAACGATGTTGCTCTAACGACCACGGCTACCCATGAAGATTCCTGTGGACTGCTTGTGTGCTACTCATATAGTCAGTAGCAACAACTTGCTAGCTTGGGAAATCTTTAAGAATTCAGTGATACCTGGACAGGAAGCATGACATACTTTAAAAATATATACATAGATTACATTGTAACAACTTAATTTCGCACAGCATCATGCAGATGTAGATTCACCTTGATGTGTAGCCATCTTGATTCTTTACAGTAGCATCCCCGATAAGAGCGTTAACAGCCTCTCCAACTTCGGCATAGCTATACTCGAGAATATTTTTCCCAGATTGCACATAAACGAAAGTCGTAGTACGCGTTTTCAACCGAACTTCCAGATAAATGTCCAAACTGCCAAATAAATTTATACTGCACTTTTATCTGGCTGTCGTAGCACAGGCCCTTAGTGTAGTAAATGAGCAGAACATTTAGAATATTTAGAAATATGAAACTGATATCGTGTCATTGAGTGAAATCAAATTATTTAGGGATGTTACTCTTCATTCAATAACCAAATGCTACGCAAGATTTTGAATAATTTAACTGTACCTCATTTCATATAATTTAATCTCTGGAAGTCATTCAGTCAATATATTTAATTTCAATGATGTTCCATTGGTCAGAGTAAGTTAGGATCTTCAAGGTGATAATTATACATCGTTAGAATTACTTGATTTTGTACCTGGATTGCAGTGTAGAGCAGGAATTTTCTTGCAGCATAGTAGAGCAGAATTATTGCAAAGTACCAGAGGAATTTTATTACTGGAGGAGCGAAGACTGCGATATCTAGGCGATTATTCATTCATTCATTTATTTATTTATTTATTTATTTATTTATTTTGAATCTATGTGTTTATTGTGAATCTACATTTTGTAGAGATAGAGAGGAATTATGTTGAGTATAGAATCTTCACATATGAAAATGAGTAGAATATTTAGAGTAATGAATAAATATATGAAGGCAACAGAATATAGTGATCTTTAATATGAACCAGAATAGATATTAGGAGCTGTGTGTCAAGTTCTGCTCTCGATACATTTCTTTCAGGTACATTCTACGGAAACCTGCCCAGATCCTGTGACTAGCGTCATGATTGTATTATTGTGCATATGCATGATTTATTACAGGTATTTGTGACTGAGGGATCCAGAACCGTAGATACTCAGTGGCTATGCAACTGAAGTGTATTTTGGAAATGTATTTTATCCACTCTAGGGAACGAGCCTATGCCATTTTGTTATTTCTGCTAGCATGTTTGTGTATAATTCATTTATTACCTTGAGATGATGTCATATTTGCAAGTCATATATTCAAAATGAGTCATTTCAATTTCACTATGTCCACATTTACATTGAACTACGTGATTTGGTAGAGGGAAAATCTTTTTCATATTTTAATGAATATCTGGATGTTACTGCCATTGATGTAATATTAATTTGTATTTTTTGCTTAACTGGCAACAACCTGGAAGCGAATGCTGATAGTGATGCCAGGATTTTACTTTAGAACCGCAGGCAAGGGAAGTCATAAGTCACCAAGTCATATTTTTAAGTCATATACTTCAGTCATTACCACACCCAGGAAACTGGAGATGGTTTAGGATGATGATGAATTGTCAATGTTTCAAGTATGTATTTGTTAGAGATCAGTATACTGCCATTATCACAAACCTCCCTCTTATTGCATTAACAATGTAATGTTGCACCTCGACAACAATGCCAAGAAAGTATGTCAATAAACAAGCCATGCCGTACTTAATCTTATTATTTGTAGATATAGTGAATCCTTCCATATCCCTTCATTTATATTAAATTACTGCCATTGCACGAGGCGCCAGTCTGTCTCAGATATTATTATTATTATTATTATTATTATTATTATTATTATTATTATTATTATTATTAAGGGGTGATTATCTGCCGTGAGAACATACCCTTACGAGATCAGAACCTTATGTTCAGCTGGAGTTATTATGCTGTATTTACATGGTCATGAGCAAAACTTACATGTATGATTAGAGTTTCATTTTGGTGATGTCATATATATATATATACAATAATTCAGATTCAATTATATTTAATATGTATACATATTTATTATGATAGTAACCCGGTTTGCTAGGATGCTGCCATATGATTGATATTGGTTGCGCATGATAAATATTAGTGTGACATTTGAGGCATTCACCACCCTCATTCATTGGTATCCATTGCTTGGGATACCTTGCGCTTCACGTACCCATTCGACACCCACGATGTCACAATATGCTTGGGCCTTATGTTGAGAAGTAGTTGAAGGTACAGGCTTACATGAAAAAACTTAACTTAAAAAATAGCATTACATTTTTTCCTATCACATAAAAACTGTACTTATTTAAAAAACATGCCTCGTATTATCTTCAGCCACAAAACGTCAGCCTGGATTCTGTTATAATGCCCCACCAAAGCATTTCCTAACCTTAGAAGACATATACTTCTTGTTGAAATCATAAATTGTTAGCTATAATAAAAACTACTTTCCCTCCATTTTGAATGTTTCTGTTGATTTAGACGCTTTCCACACCGACTTCTATTCAGTTCTGCTCCAATTTTTGCAGGATAGTCTCTCACTGCAAAAATTGGGAGAAAGCTAGGAAATCTGTACCAACAAACCAATTGGTCAAATCAGTGGATATCCTCGAGTATTAGGGATTCCTGAATTTGGTCTTCACTCAGCTTTGAAGTGAAGAAAAGAGAAAGGCAAGTTGCAGACATATGCATTGAAGTCAAAAGAATTAGAGAACAACCAGTGTCTGTGTCGACTGTGAAATATTGTTTACGTGATGTTGGGTTGTGTGGACGTGTATCTATGAAAAAGCCTCTTAACACACTGACATAAATCTTGAAGGCTTAGGTGGGCCAGACAACACAAGGATTGGACCACTGACCAGTGAAAACTTTTTCTATGGACTAATGAATCAAAATTTGAGAAGATTTTTCAGTCAGCATATTTGCAGTGATCCAGGAAAACGAATGCTAGGAGGCTACCCAATAGCAACTATAAAGGATTGGGGTGGTAACATTATGGTTTGGGGTTGTTTGGGTAACAGTAAGGTGGGAGATTTTGTGAGAATGGAAGGAGGAGGAAGAAGCAGTACCATTGCATTCTATCGAGCAATGCAGTACTCTTGAACTTAACTTACTGAAAGAAGTTTGCTCTGCAGCAGAATGACTGCCCGAAAACACATATCAAAGTTGAGCAAGAAGTATGTAAGAAACTGAATTCTACAAGAAATAACCTGGCAGGTTCAGTTACCCTATTTATCACCCATTCAGTTGATGTGGGAAGAACCCGACAGTAAGGCCAAATAATATTCTGTCGACAGCTGTGAAGATCTCTGCCAATCAGCAATGCCTTTTGTAACACGGGAAACTATAACCACAGAAATGTTGGAAAAACTGACGAGAAGAATACCACTTTTTGTTAATCAGTAAACACAGCAAAAAAGGGGGACTCTCAACTGAACACAAAGTTTGAACAGCTCTAAAGGATACTGCTTTCCATTATCTAAAGCATAAATTGCTTTATATACTGTGTCCATGTACACTAGATGTTGATGTATTTTGATTTAAAATACATGTCTTTGAAACCTCAGTAATCTGCCATGGCCTTAATTAAGATACAGCCCCAAGATTCGCTTTGTGGAAAAATGGGAAAAGACGGAAAACCATTTTCAGGGCTGCTGACAGTGGGGTTTGAACCTATCTCCCGGATGCAGGTTCACAGCTGCGTGTCCCCAACCTCACGGCCAATTCCCCCAGTGCCTAAGAAATAACAAAAACTGGAGTTTTCTTAAGGTGAGTTTAAATTCTTTGCAACTAATGTAAGTAGGGAATAAAAACTATAGCAGTTTACTGAAGTGAAAGAAAAAGAAAAGCAACAGGAGGCCCAATACTGTGGAATATCCATGTACACATTGTTGAGGAATGTGAAAATAGGTTGTACCTTTAAAGGTGGTAAGGAATGATAAAGATCCACTATATTATAACAGAGAAGTAAAGGGACTAAGAAGGAGGTGCAGGTTGGAAAGAAAGAGAGTTAGAAATGGCTGTGGAAATAAGGAGGAATTGAAGGAACTTACCAGGAAGTTGAATCTAGCAAAGAAGTCAGCTATGGATAACACGATGGCAAGAGTAATTGGCGGCCATACAAATTTTAGTGAAAAATGGAAGAGTATGTATAGGTCTGTGTCTGGCCAGGTTACCCTGCTACAGTAATGGAGTAGACCGTATGGCCACGACTCAACGCTGAGTATTGGGCGGCGATAAATAACCCTACTCCCTAAGGGTGTCAACGGCTTTTGGCTGATGAGCTCCTTTAGGTGGGGTGGTGGTCCACTCAGTGGAGGAAATGTCACTGGAATCCATACCCGATAGAGGGCAGCAGCACCTATCAGTACCAGGATGAGGCGTAAAAAGAATGACTTTGGATCGGCTCCTCACTAGATTATTATGGGCGTCGCTGAATCAGCATCAATGGCCACGATACTGCAGTGTGGAAAACAAGACAAAACTACAACACTACCTTCCCAAGAGAATCTCTGATGGATATGGCTAATTTGGAAATGAATTCATCACGCGATCCGGTTGACACCCGGCGCCATCTCGGGTCCAGTCTGAATGGTGTGAAATTGGTGACTGGGCAAATGAAGGTAGACTCCCAGGCCTTGTGTGGAAAATCTGCGACTGGGAAGAGTAACATCTTAAAGAGAACATCTCTTCGATGCCAAAATAAAGTAGCAACTTGGAATGTAAGGGGACTCTTGCAACCTGAGAAGCTTAAGATCATTGAGAAGGAAATGGAAAATCACAATCTAGACTTATTAGGTCTACCTGAAATACTGGAAAGGTAATGGCTTCTTCTGCACCACAAGGGTAATACGGTGTACTTTTCTCTACCAGATAATGAAAGCGCCAATGGGGTTCCGGTAATTATCCCTCCGCATTTGGCAAATCTAGTGGATGGATGTTGAAGTGTTAACGACAGAATAATCCACTTAACACTTAAGGCAGCACCATGTGAACTCCATATCATTCAAGTGCATGAGCCTACATCTGTTTCAAGCAAAGAAGAAATCAAGAAATTCTATGGAGAATTAGATAATGTAATGAAGAATATCCCAAGTAAGGAAATATCAGTGGTTCTTGGAGACTTTAATGCAAAGATTGGAGAAACAACCACTGACAGTAAGTTTAGACACATTGTGGCCCATTATGGCATTGGAAAGCAAAATGATAAGAGGAGAGAGGCTACTACAGTTTTGTAAGGAACGTGAATTATGTGTAACCAACACATTCTTTCAACATCATATTCATTGACTGTATACATGGTGCTCCCCTGATGGTCTTCACAGAAATCAGATTGATTTTATATTGGTTAACAATCGCTGGAAATCCTCTGCCATCAGTGCAAAAACATACCCTGGTGCAGATTGTGGCTCAGATCACCAACTACTGTTTATGGTGTACAGGTTGAAACTCAGAGGTATGCACCGTGTACATTGTAAAATGCAAAAGGCAGAAGGTAAAAACTTAAGGAGTTTTGGTGTGGAAATCAAAAATGTTCTTTTGAACACTTTTTTTTTCTTTTTTTTTTTTTACTACTGGCTTTACTGATGGTTATGAATTTCATGTTTTTGGTCCGTATTGAACAATATATAAGTAATAATAATAATAACTTAAATGTTTCCACCTTTTCAATACAATATATTCACAAGATTACAAAATTATACGGTACTAGTTTCGACCCATCTAGGGGTCATCATCAGCCGTGTTGGAGCAAAGATAATTTGTGGCGAAATCCTAAGACATATTATAATATTGTGAACGTCTACAATATCGAAAAGACATAACATTGATCAACAATAACATTATATTGACCATTGTTTGTTGTGATGGTCTTTGTCTCTTATGATGCTGCTGGTACGTAACACACTTATTCATCATAATATTCCAGCTATTCCATCCCTACTCTGACGCGCTCTTTTGAATGAGCAGTGTGCACACTTAAGATAGAGGCGTAGTAGTAGTAGTAGTAGTAGTAGTAGTAGTAGTAGTAGTAGTAGTATGACCTGGTCTAAAATTACAAGATAGGCCTATTCCAAATTATAGCACCACAATTCACTAAACAACTGAAAATTCAACACTGAAAAGAGCCCTTTCTTAAGAAGAGCTTCTTCCTCTTCATTTTCATTAAATTCTACATTCATTTGATTGCAAATTAGCAGTGAAGAGGGTTTTTCCTCCATCTTGGAGGAAAAATTACTTCGAAGTCAGATAGATTTTCCCGCCGTCAGTGTAGTGAATTGAGATTTTCTGAATCATCAGGTACTCTTAGGAAATATTAGTAAAAGGGCACAGCTTTTGCCCTGGTACTCTCCCTTATTCGACCCCCCCTCCCAAAAAGAGACGAAGAGTGTTCACAGATCACGGCTGTCTGCGGCCTGGTCATTTCAGCTCTAGAACTTCGGCAGCAAAGTACTGTTAGTTAAAAGTGACTAAATGTAAAATTTTTAATTTGATCAAATATTTCATATGAAAGTAATGCTTTTACTCGCGCCATTCCTACTGACGTCATTGTAATGACATATGTTCATTGCAGTTGGGAAAACCACTAAGACAGTCTTTCTGAGGATGTAAACAGGCAGGTGGAGAGCGAGTGTCTGGCATTATAATGAAATTCTCCAACCTGATTGTGACTGATGGTAGGCAAGCGGGTCTACCATTACAATGAAAATTCCATAACCCAGTCTTCATATGACAAAAGACGTTTGGTGATTTTCCCGTCGCATCAAGATGGCGGGCAATAAGCAACTAGCTGTGTGTGGTTCGTGCATAAAATCAATTACTGCCGAGGACGACTACATCATCTGTGACGGTAAGTGTGATAGAAAACATCACAGAGCGTGTGTTAAATTAAATAAACGGGAATTCAAGACACTAATTGAGGACAAATCAAAGAAGTGGTACTGCGGCAAGTGTGATAGTGTGAATGGTGATCTGGCTGTAGGGCCGAGTGACCATAAGCTTGGGGATATGGAATCTGTAGTTAGGGACATCCACAAAAGGTTGTGTAAACTAGAAGGAATCGAAGCTGAACAAGCGGAAATTAGAAAGTCGGTGTCCTTCTGTGCTGAGAGTTTTGACGATATTAAGCGTCAGCTGCACAAAATAACTGATGACTTTAAAAACGCTATGGCAGAAGTAGCGGCATTGAAGTCTAAGGTTGCTGTCCTCGAAAGGGAAAAGACAATAGCAGACGAAGAAGTCTCTAAGCTTAGAGAGGAAAATCAAGACCTCCAACAGTACGTCCGGAGGAACAACGTAGAAATTCATGGACTGCCTCAGCTTGGTGACGAGAATCCAGTCGCAGTTGTGAAAGCACTTGGCAATGCGCTCGGTGTCGAAGTGACCGACAGTGATATTGATGCGTGTCATCGTCTACCCCAAAAGAAGCAGGAGCTCCCTCCTCCTCTCCTTGTAAAATTTTGCAGCCGGTTAAAAAAGGATCAGCTGCTCGCAGCAAGGAAGAATAAATCAACACTAAGCTCAAAAGATTTAGGTATCCAAGCAGCTAACCGAGCTGTATACATCAACGAACATCTGACATCGGGGAATAAATATCTCCACAAGATGGCCAGGGATCTACGGCAACATGGATATAAATATATTTGGACAAGGGACTGCAAAATCTACGTAAGAAGGACTGAAAACCATCGATCAGTGCGAATTAGGAGCATTGATGATATTAAAAAGTTGCAGAGCGAAGACACAAGTGTAACGGCACAGCCAAGATATCATACCAACACTCGTTAATGGCAGTACCTAAGTGTTACAACAAATATTCCATTTTTCCATTAGGCTGTTATGAAATACAATACGATTCCATAAATAATTTTGTTTTACAGAACATCAGTTCATATACAGTTGCTTCTCACCTGGACGGAAACAGTTCTACTGGCCCGTCAAAATCTTACAGTGCGGTTAGGTGCTTGTACCTAAACAGCAGGAGTATCCGAAACAAACTTGAGGAAATAGAAATTCTGTTGCACATTTTAGGCCAGGTAGATATATTGGTTGTGACAGAAACTTGGGTAAAAAGTGAGGAGGCGAAATACTATAATATACCAAATTATAGAAGCATCTTTTCACACAGAGACGGCAAAGCTGGAGGTGGCTTAGGTATTTACATTTCGCACTGTTGGAAAGCAAATGTGAAAATGAATTGTGAACTTGATCATAGCTTGATATGGGTTGAAATTTATAGGGATAAATTTAGTAGTAGTAAATATAAAAGTATTGATTTAATTGCAGGATATAACCCAAATAGGAATAATGCCATACCATTTCTAGCATCCCTCGAAAATTTTCTAAGTAAAACAACTAACAATTTATGCCTATTTTTGGGTGACACGAATATTGATATCTTAACTAGTGACCAACTAAAAAGAAAATACATGAACCTGCTTTCTTGCTATGATTTCAAGCAATGCAATAATGTATATCCAACACGAATATGTGATACCACAAGCACTTTAATAGATCATGTGTCTATAAATAATTCTGGAATATATTATTATTTATCAAATGTTGGTAGCTATATAAGTGACCATAATATATTAATATTTGATATTCGTTTGCCAAATTCTAAATCTCCATCACAATCGCTTGAACTGAAAAGGCTGAAAGCAACTAATGTAGACCAAAATAATGATAGACCTGAAAGTAGTCATATCACTGAACATAACACAAAAGTCATAAACAACACTACTAGTAGAATTGACATAATGTATAATTCCTTTATTGACCAGCTACCGCTTGGTACACAAAAACAGAAAGCACAAAGTCATCAAACACAAAGAACTGGTAGCTTGCCATGGATATCTTCTGAACTTCTCAGCCTTATTAAGCGACGTGACATTTTACATGCAAAACTTAAAAATCCCACCCTAAAGAATAACATCAATCTCAATCAGGAATATCGCAGGTGTAGAAATAATGTGACAAATCTAAAAAGGAGCTTAAAAAACAAATATTACTCTGAAAAATTTAGAATTCATAACAAGAACCCAAAGGAAACGTGGAAAATAATCAATGAAATCATACATAACAGCAAAACAACAAAAGGCGATAATTGTACATCTCTAGAAATAGATAACAAGATAATTACAGACAGTCAGGAAATATGTGAATCATTAAATTTATATTTTACAAATATTGCTAAAACCCTGGCTACAGCAATCCCTCCCCAGAGCACTGAAACACTTGCAGTTCCTAGTTACTTGAACTCATTTTACCTATATCCAACTGATGAAACAGAAGTAAGATCTATAATATCAAATCTAAAAAGCAAGAGTAGCTGTGGGCAGGATGGTATAACTGCCAACTTTCTAAAAGAATTCCAGGATTCTTTAAGTGGGATGCTAACAGATATCATTAACGAATCCTTGGCATCTGGTACACTACCTAGTGAGCTAAAAGTAGCTAAAGTAGTTCCTGTCTTCAAGGGTGGGGACGGGAGGAATCCTAGTAACTACAGGCCTATCTGTATTCTTTCCATAATCTCCAAAATATTAGAAACTATTGTTAAAAAGAGACTTCTCACTTTTTTAAACAAAAATAATTTCTTTTACAATGCACAATATGGCTTTCGTGAGAACTCTAACACTGAAATAGCAACCGTAGATCTCATAAATATGCTGCAAGAGTCAATAGATTTTAATAGTTTTGCTGGTGGGTTATTTATAGATCTAAAGAAGGCCTTTGATACAGTAGACCATGAAAGACTGTTAGCTAAATTAGAGAGAGCAGGAGTTCGTGGTGTTGCATTGAAGTGGTTTGATAATTATCTGTCCGATAGAAAACAGTATGTAGTGCTGAATAACTGTAGGAGCTCAGCAATTAGGGTAACCCATGGCGTTCCACAGGGGTCAGTATTAGGGCCGATTCTCTTCCTAGTCTACATCAATGATATTGCAACTTGCCGCTTGAAAGGACGTATCACACTGTATGCCGACGACACAAACTTGTTCTATACTGGTAGTAATATAGACTCCATTGTTAAGGATATGCAGGAAGACCTCAATACTCTGTGCTTTTGGTTTCAAGCAAATAAATTAACTATTAATGTGCAAAAGACTAATTATATGATAATGACAAAACAAGGTCAGAATGAAATCCCACACAGTAAAATATATATGCAGAATACTGAAATAAAACTAGTTAGAACTGTCAAATATCTTGGGTTGGTGATTGATAGGAACTTGAACTGGACAGACCATGTTGAATACATTACTAAAAAGATCACACCTGTTGCAGGAATTTTAAAGAAACTTAGTTATCTTGTCCCACAACATCTTCTAAAACACATCTACTACTCTTTAATTCATAGTCACCTACAATATTTGAATGTAATCTGGATGCGCTGTAAGAAGTCCGACTTGAACGAGCTAATGGTAGTACAAAATAGAGCTGTTAGAAATATACTTAATCTTCCCTACTTAACACCAATAAAATATCTATACCTAAGTGCTAAAATACCACCCCTAAGCATGAGTGCAGAATTCAATACAGCTGTACTCATGTATAAAATAAAACATAAATTTATACAACACAACACTACATATACTCTGAATTCTGACAACCATCCATATAGTACTAGGCATGCAAATGACTTTGCCTTATACAATGTTTGCTCTTATAAATATGGTATAAACAGCTTGAAGTTCTCTGCGATCCAGTTATTTAATAACATCCCTGTGGAGATAAAAACAGCACCAACTTTGGCAAAATTCAAACAAAGAGTCAAGCATTATTTTTGGGAAAGGTACAGTGCTGTTTAAATCAAAATATCAGATGTCATTTAAGGCATTCTCCCAAACAATCTTGCAAACTGTCCGGAACTATTCTTGTACCTCTACAACTTTTATGTTATGTAAATGTAAATACTCTGTAATCGGTTCTTGTACCTCTGCAACTCTGTGTTATGTATATATACTATAAATACTCTGTAATCAATTCCTGTACGTCTGCAACTTTTGTGTTATGTAATTGTAAATAATCTGAAATCTATTCTTGTACTTCAGCAACTCTTATGTAAATGAAAATATTCCATAATCCATTCTTGTACTTTTGCAACTTTCATGTTACGTAAATGTAAATACAGTCAGAAATAATTCTCTGTAATCCTCATATTGATGATGTACATATTTTATATATTGTATGTGTTTATATGTTCAACCATTTACTAATTATCTTATATACACAAACTATATTTTGATGTGTAAGTGCCCGCCAGTATGTAATGTCCTGTACAATTCCTATGTATGAGCCTGCAGGCTCGTTGGAATTAATTGAAATAAATGAATGAATGAATGAATGAATATGTGGGGTAACATTAAGAGCTATGCAATTTAATACAGTCTTGCTCACAATGTGTACACTACCTAACCTAGAATTCTGTATACAATGTAGAATTCCGTAGTGAAGCACGGGTACATCAGCTAGTTCTTTTATAAATCCAAGTTCTTTCTTTGAGTTACCTGGTGATAAAGGTATCATAAAAGCTCTGTATACTAAGCTGAAAAAAAAAAAAAGCTTGTTTGTGTGATTTTGGATGAAGGGAATCATTTCTTATTGTAATTGGGGTGTGTATATCTGAAACTCAAATCAAAATCTGTATGTGTTACATTTATATCCAGGAAATTTAATGAACCATTGTTTTCATCCTCTTTGGTAAATTTTATGCAACTATCTACCTTGTTTAAAAATTCTAGAATTTTTGTACTATTAATTTTTGGTGGTCTATTATCACGAACGCGCCATCCACATACCTCGACCAAACGCACAGCCTCTATATTCGGTTTAGTTTTAAATTCTTCCAAGTTATCTGTATAGATCTCAGCTAATAAACCTGAGCTGAAGTCCCCCATAGCCAAGCTTAATTGGTGATGGATCTTGTTATTGAAGGAGAAAGAGTTATTGTTCATACAAATTTAAGTAGTTCAATAAATATGACTATTTCTAATTTACTTAAGATTGCTATGTTTGGATAAATTGGACTCAATTATTTTGAATGTTTCGTTAGTAGGTATGTTAGAGTACATGTTAGTGATACCAAAGGAAATAATTTTATGATGGGGTTGCAGGTTGAACTACTTTAATTTTTCAGAGAACTCTATCGAGTTCTTGACTGAGGAAGTATTACTGAATTTGTATTTAAGCAACTGGTATATAAATTTTGATTGATGTGTTACATGTGGGGCTATTCATGCTATTTATGATTGGTCGAATAGGTATATTATTCTTGTGTATTTTAGGTAGAGCAATTGCCTTTGGTATTTTCGGGTTCAAGTTTATCAGTTTCTGTTGTTCTTGTTCTTTGAATAAAAAGTCAGAAATTTTAAGGATAGATTTTTTAATTTCTTTGAATTTGGGGGATTGGATCTTTGTTTACAATGGTATAAAAGTTGTCCGAGAAAAATTCTACGGTTTTCTTTATATGGTCACTTATTTACAAGAACTATTGTTTTGCTTTTATCTGCCTTAGTGACAATTACATTATTAACTTTTATTTTGGTTTTTAAATCCTTTATTTGCTTTGATAGGATCTGATTTGAATCTGTTTTCATTTCTTTTATTAAATTTGGGAGTTTCTTTTTTATTTCAAATTTAACGTTCTGTATTTCTATTGGTAGTTTCCCAATATTAAATTCTGTTTCTGCTATTTGTATTTCTTAGGTCTTCTATTCTGTATGGGTTGGACCAATTAAACTTCGCTCCTTTGTTCAATATATTCATTTCTTGATCAGAAAATTTAGTGCTTGATAAATTAATTGTGTTGAGATTGTTGAATATTGGTGAAATTAGTTCTTTTTCTTTTTTGATTAAAGGTTTATTTGACCTATTATTTGTTTCTTTTAGTTGTTCTAGCCTGTTTACTAGCATATTTTTCTATTTTTTCTAAGAAGTTGACAAATTTCTCGATAGTGTGTTGTTGGATGGAATTCCATTCTAATGGGGTTGTTAAGTGAGCGACATTTAAGTGTACCTTATACAGATGCAAGTTTAATAAAGATTTTTCCTATATAATGCTTTCATTTCATTTTTAGCCATATCTTATTGATTTTGTTTTGGATGTCATACGATCTTGAACTTGATAAGTTACTTAGGTATTAGTATTTCTGACATTCTTTTAGAAACCATAGATCTTAACTGCAAAATTGAACTGTTTTAGTGTTATTATCAAGAACAAGACAAAAGATTCTTTTGAACATTTCGAATGTAATCGTGTGACACTGCAGCTTACCACTCACTTTTGTGGAGAGTAGTGGTGGTGATTGTTTTACGAGGAAATACAACTGGGCAACCATCCTCTTGGAATCACAGTGAAGATATGGAAGGGGTCCGACACTAAGAAAAATGAAGGTATCGACCAAAGAAAGACTAGGGCCACCACACAGGGCGTGAAAATGAAAGACTCCATAGGCCTTATGACAAAATACCGTCGGGGCCTGGAACGAACAAGAGTTGACCAAGGCAGGTCGGGCGAAATAGGTGAAAGTGAGGAGCCTGGCACAAGTACGTGGAAGCTATACCAGGACTTAGCTAAGGGCCCCAGGGCCCCTTTTCGTAACCTCTTACGACAGGCAGGGGATACTCTGGGTATTATTCTACCCCCCCCCCCCCCCCCCACACACACACACACACACACACACACACACACACACAGGGAAAATGCTAACGAGTCTGTGAGGTCATACAGAATTGTGTGCTTGCAGGTGATTCTGCGCTAATCCAAACCCAAATGATAGTCAAGCTATAACTTTTAAACTCCGATGTAATTCATGCAATTATGCTGGCAATAATGAAGTTTTATCATCTAAACAGTTTTGAAGTATTTATGTTTTGAATTGAAGCACCCAATGACTCAAATATGTATTAACTTTATGTAACTTGCACATATCTGGGTGCCGGGCTGAGTGGCTCAGACGGTTGAGGCGCTGACCCCAACTTGGCAAGTTCGATCCTGGTTCAGTCCGGTGGTACTTGAAGGTGCTCAAATACGTCAGCCTCGTGTCGGTAGATTTACTGGCACATAAAACAACTCCTGGGGGACTAAATTCCAGCACCTCTGCGCCTCCAGAAACCGTAAAAGTAGTTAGTGGGACGTAAAGCAAATAACATTACATATCTAGGTTATGTTACCTAGGCGGTCTAAAAACTGCAGGGTGGTGCGCCAATTTAAAAAATCCTAGGGAGAACACTGCTGCCTTCTTCTTCTTTTTCTTTTTTTTCTTCTTCTTCTTCTTTTATGACCACATAGGATCACTTTAGTCAGTCCGTCGTTCAGGTCTCTTTGAAGGGATTGTTCGGGTTTTGCGGTCCTCCCAGTACTTCTTCAGACGCTCCGATCTTCGTGCCCTTTCCTCAATTGAAAATGTGCATGTTGTTGGTTTGTTTTGTGTAAGGGTAAAGCGGAGGTTTGTATTCTTGAGTTTTGTATTCAATTTTATCTTATTTTTGGTGTCTTCTGTTGTAAGGCCTATTTCCTTCAGATCCTCTCTTACTTCTCTGACCCATTTACATCCTGTTGTGGTATTTTTTGAGACGAGATTGTGTTGTACTAGTTGTTTCAGAAGTCTCGAGTCCTGCATCCTCATGATATGTCCAAAGAATCCCAGTCTCCTCTTACGCATAGTATCTGTAATGGGTTCTAGCTCTTTGTACACGACTTTGTTAGGTATTAACCGCCGGTGTCCATCTTTCTGATATTTTTTGTTGATACAGGTTCTGTCTATTCTAAAAACAACCATTTAACCCTCGTAAAAAAACAAAATAGGTATCATCATAGGAAACTTTAAATTATTAAATTAGATAAGCAATAACAATCCCCCTCCAATCATCAATGACATTGCTGTACCATACCTTATAAATGTAACTAATCTTGGAATCTCTATCAATGAGAATCTGACCTGGAATGAACATGCTGCTAGAGTTCGGCAACTCCAACCGAGACCCTGCAAGGAATGCAAACTTAGAATAACTCCCTCCTCCCCCTTCTGTCCCTAGTCATGCACAACCAATAGTGTACAAGGGCGTGTCTCCTCACGAGCCAATAGAAATGAACATCGCCCAATGTTGCCGATTAACGACTGCAATTCAGTGCTCGCCAAGCTCTCAAGGGAGACGTTTCCGTTAAGTCAGCATTGAAGTGCTCAAGCTCCATGCTTTGTCTATCACTGCACAAGGCTTGGCAACACCGAGCGTGAACCAGGCCTAAACAGGCAGAGCTGCCGGGTTTCGTATGCTGAGTGTTGCAATGTACTCAGCGAGAGATTTTCCCTGACGTCTTTTTTGGAATGTGATATTTGTCTTATCGAAAGTATAAATAAGTTATTACATCCGTGTGTTAAATTATGGCAAGTACTAAGAAGAAAGTTGTTCATAGCAAATGAAGGGAGACAGTACACAACGTAATTGCTTTCTGTGATTTAGAAAAGTCTACACAATGCTTCAGTTTGCCTTTATGTCAAGCAACCAAACGAGCTTCAGCGGCAACAGGAAAATCCGAGACATTTATTAAGAAAATCAAAGGGAGGTGATAGCGGCAGAGCGTACATGTTAGTGACAGTGAAAGTGGCAATGACAGTGATACCAATTCCAACCCTGAAAGTGATAGTTCAGTTCACAGTGGAATATCAAGAATAGAGGAATTAACTTAAGAATATAAACCTACGTGGTACTCTGCAGGCACCTCAACACTAAACTGGATATTCCTTAATTAATTATTATGGTAAGTTAAAGTAACTGTTTTTATATCCTTTTCTTTTATTTTCTTATAAGCGTATTCGTACAGTAATTTATTCTCGCCGTGTTAAACAGCTGACTATGGCTGTTGTGCTTCGCTACGGCAAAAGCGCATCTACACTCTTCTCTCTCATACCCACCATCCTCCCTCTGTCACTCCTACTGACGAAACTAACGCTAGCGTCGCTCACATTCCAGGGTCTTACTTCAACTTGTTGTGCTATAATGTATGTACATGTATGTATGTTCATGCAGCTCTATATCCCCTGAAACATCATAAGAATGCTTTTCCTCAAAACCTTAGATTAAAATTCCCAATTTTACAATACTGTGAAAAGATACTAATCAATCTAAATGCTCAACAAACTCTGCACCTTCAACGAGCAAAACTCAACCATACGATATGCCTTCCAACTACGACACAACATGTTACACCATATTTCGAAACACTGGGATGGCTACACATAAATGAACAAAGGAATGTTGTAGCTAATGACACACTCAAGGAACACTTCTACTTACCCACCTTCTACTTTATTTTTCCCCCCCATTCTTCATTCCATGAATTTAGTACTCGTTCTGGTTCCCTACTTGAAATTCCACTAAACGAATTTCATTCTATTTTAAGTTACTGTATCAAGACTCTGGAATACACTCCCAATGGACATTCGGCATGTTACTTTCTATCGGAAATTCAAATCTGCCAGCCGAAAGATTTTCCTGGGAACATATAACTGAGATGTTTGAGCCATCGTGTGGTTGCTGTGTGAATGGGTCTTGCTTTATCAATTATGTACTTCAGTAATTATTATAATAATAATTATTATTATTATTACTACTTACACTACTACTACTACCACCACCACCACCACCACCACCACCACTACATTTCCTCTTCATCGTCCTATTATTGCTGTAGTATTATCACAAATTGCCCTACTGATTTGTAACCTAGTCTTAGCGTAACTGCCTGTAGTATTTTTTTTTTTAATTACTGGATATTATTTTTATGTTTACATGGTTCATGGTGTGGGTTACTGTAGTCACATCCTAGTTCGTGAACCATGGGCAATGGCTGAGTGGCCTAGTAAGTGGTCCTGAGAGTCGGGATACCAGTTGCTATGAAATGGGAGTGGGCATCTCTGACAAATTCTGAGTCATGGCCGTCCTTGCGCTCAGGCGGCTAGGACTATACAATCCACCGGTGGTCCATAACCCGTTAGAGGAGAGATCCTCACTTGCACTATGTTTAAGTAGGGTAGCATGCTGCTTCATGAATTTACCGAGCTCAGAACATTTTAAGCAAGCCTCGGACCTATGGAAGTAACAGAGTCTCACTCCCATTTGACAGGCGACGGACTCCTTGGAAACAACTTGGCGAACGAAATGGAATTCGATGGGGAGCTATCAATATTAATGGGGCTTATGGAAGAAAGTAAAACTGGCTGAGTCAGCTAAGAGGATGCATCTGGATGGGCTAGGAGTAAGTGATATTCAGATAAGGGGAGATAACGGGGAAGAGATAGGAGATTACTAAGTATACTTGACGGGTGTTAGAAAGGGAAGGGCAGAGCATGGGGTAGGGCTGTTTATCAGGATTACCATTGCACGCAAGATAGTTTCTGTTAGGCACATAAATGAGCAAATGATGTGGTTAGATTTGTCAGTTGGAGGAATTAGAACGAGAATTGTCCCCGTGTTTTCACCATGTGAGGGTGTAGAGGAGGATGAAGTTGACAAGTTTTATGAAGCATTGAGTGATATCGTGGCCAGGGTAAACAGCAAGGATAGAATAGTGATAATGGGCGATTTCGATGTGAGAGTTGCGAAATAGAACTAAAGGATACGAAAGGGTGATTGGTAAATGTGGGAAAGATATGGAAGCTAATAGGAATGGGAAGTGTTTGCTGGACTTCTGTGCTAGTATGGGTTTAGCGGTTACCAATACATTCTTTAAGCCTAAGGCTATTCACCACTATATATGGGAGGCTAGGGGTACCAGATCCATAATAAACTATATTTTAACAGACTTCAAATTCAGAAAATCTGTTAGGAATGTATGAGTTTTCTGGGGATTTTTCGATAATACAGATCACTATCTGATCTGCACTGAACTAAGTATCCCTAGGCGTAGGGTAGAGAAAGTGAAATCTCTCTGCAAACGAAAAAAGAGTAGAAAATATCCAGGACGAGGAAATTAGAAGTACATGGATATGATTAGTGAGAAGTTTCGAACAGTAAACAGTAAGCAGGTTCAGGATATAGAAAGAGAATGGGTGGCATACAGGGATGCTGTAGAAGAAACAGCAAGGGAATGTCGAGGAACAACGGTGTGTAAAGAGGGGAAAAGGCGAACATCTTGGTGGAATGATGAAGTGAAAGTAGCTTTCGAATGTAAAAAGAAGGCTTATTAGAAATGGCTTCAAACAACGGCCGAGGCAGACAGGGATTTGTACGTAGATGAAACAGAGCGAAATAAATAGTTGTTGAATCCAAAAAGAAGTCGTGGGAAGATTTTGGTAATAACCTGGAAAGGCTAGGTCAAGCAGCAAGGAAACCTTTCTAAGCAGTAATAAAGAATCTTAGGAAGAGAGGGCAAAACGAAATGAACAGTGTTTTGAGTAATTCAGGTGAACTCATAATAGATCCCAGGGAATCACTGGAGAGGTGGAAGGAATATTTCGAACATCATCTCAACGTAAAAGGAAATCTTCCTGGTGGTGTTGTGAACAGCCAAGTTCATGGGGAGGAGGAAAATGATGTTGGTGGAATTACGCTTGAGGAAGTAGAAAGGATGGTAAATGAACTCCATTGTCATAAAGCAGCAGGGATAGATGAAATTAGACCTGAAATGGTGAAGTACAGTGGGAAGGCAGGAATGAAAATGGCTTCATAGTGTAGTAAGATTAGTATGGAGTGTTGGTAAGGTACCTTCAGATTGGACAAAAGCAGTAATTGCACCTATCTATAAGCAAGGGAACAGGAAGGATTGCAACAACTATCGAGGTATCTCATTGATTACTATACCAGGCAAAGTATTCACTGGCATCTTGGAAGGGAGAGTGCGATTAGTGGTTGAGAGGAAATTGGATGAAAACCAGTGTGATTTCAGACCACAGAAAGGTTGTCAGGATCACATTTTCAGTATGTGCCAGGTAACTGAAAAAGTTGCGAGAGGAATAGGAAGTTGTGTTTATGTTTCGTAGATCTAGAGAAAGCATATGACAGGGTACCGAGGGAAAAGATGTTCGCCATACTAGAGGACTATGGAATTAAAGGTAGATCATTAAAATCAGTCAAAGGCATTTATGTTGACAATTAGGTTTCAGTAAGAATTGATGGTAGAATTAGTTCTTGGTTCAGGGTACTTATAGGAGTTAGACAAGGCTGTAATCTTTCACCTTTGCTGTTCGTAGTTTACATGGATCATCTGCTGAAAGGTATAAAATTGCAGGGAGGGAGTCAGATAAGTGGAAATGTAGTAAGCAGTCTGGCCTATGCTGATGACTTGGTCTTAATGGCAGATAGTGCCGAAAGCCTACAGCACACAGGGGTAAAACACTGGCAACCAGGAATGAGTTAGCTGGAAAATTTATAATGTCCAATAACGGACCATTTATTTTGGGACTAAACTGATGTCAGTTGAAAATATCTACTTCTGGAGAGTTTTCAGTCAAAGATTGATCCTGGATTCCAGTTAGATCAGGCTTATAGCCGAAATCAGTTGGTAAAAGTTTATTATTACCTGTTTCTTTTTCCCAGATCTGGTGATCAGTTGATACATTTCGTTTCTGCCACTTCGTAGTAGCTGGTTGTAATTCTTCATCACTGTCACTTATGCCTTCATTGTCAACAGTTGAAACTTCGGGTATACTTCATCACTGTCGCTCAAGCATTCATAGTCGATAGTTGAAACTTCGGGTATAATACCCTCAACACTTTCTAAATCACTTTCACACAAATCTGAACCCTCACTTTCATCATTCATTAATATTTCAAACAATTTTTCATCACCTTTCAAAACTTCCGTATGCCTGCGAGCAGCCATGTTTATCAGACCGCATTGACTCCCAAGTGTGTTAGACATTCACATGAAAAATTAAAGTTAACACTGCTCCCAAACAGAATACAAATTAGCGCAAGCTTCCGTAATGTAGCTGATAGATGGCAGATACAACATATTTTTCAGTCATTGCTGAAAGTCAATTCGCCTACAGGCATCAAATCAAAAGACCTGTATCCGGCGAGCCGAACTTCTCCTCTGACACTCCAGGCACTAAAAGCTACACGACATTTTATTTTGTACCCCAGGCAGCTGTACAACACAGAAACACTATTCATAAACTGGATGAGGGGCTTAGATGTCACACTGAAAAGTGAGGAATTAGCGCTTTTACTTGTGTATTTAGACCCCTTTCACCCCACTTTCACAGCCAAAAAAAGTAAAGGGGGGTCCAATATGCGATAACCTAAAATTTTGTGCAGTGAACACGACTTCTAGGCTATAAAGAGCTATAAATTGTACGTGTAAACATTCTATACTATTCTTTAACAAACTTATAAATGTATTTGTGTTATACTGGCTATTTTCATTGGAAGGCAATATTTCTAAATGTAAAAAAAACCAGTAAATGGTGAACACAACTTTTATCCCTACATATGAAGTAAACATAGTCAGTTTTGGGTACTCATGTTATTCATTTCATCTCCTTAATTCCTCTGATGAGGGGATGTCAGGAAGGGCATACGGTCATAAGAACTACTATGAAGATTAGTCTCGCTTCATACTCGACCCTGTAGAGAAAAGGGATAAGGGTATCTTATTACCATATCATGTAATATAAAATAACTTAATGGCCAGTAATTTGTCTCTGTCAGTTGAGCAGTAAGCCTACCACACAGTAAACCTGACCACTGCTATTCAAAGATATGAACTTACTGATGTTTCCGTATTGAACTGTGAAAATGCAGGAGTGTATAAAGCAATTCTGCAGTTCCCTCATTTAAATGACAACTACTACCAACCTCAAGGTGACAAACTATACAAAATCCAGCCTATTATTGAGCACCTGAAACAAACTTTCCCTGCCATTTTTCAGCCTTTTAGAGATTTATGCTTCGACAAAAGTCTTTTTTTTTTTTTTTTTGCACCGACACAGATAGGTCTTATGGCGACGACGGGATGGGAAATGCCTAGGAAGTGGAAGGATGCGGCCGTGGCCTTAATTAAGGTACAGCCCCGGCATTTGCCTGGTGTGAAAATGGGAAACCATGGAAAACCATCTTCAGGGCTGCCGACAGTGGGGCTCGAACCCACGATCTCCCGATTACTGGATACTGGCCGCACTTAAGCGACTGCAGCTATCGAGCTCGGTCGACAATAGTCTAGTTCTGTTCAAAGGACGCTTAGCGTTCAAGCAATACATTCCGTCAAAAAGAAGTAGATTTGGTGTGAAGTTATTTGTACTTTGTGACTGAGACTGGATACATTTTCAATATTATTGTATATATTGGAGCCACAATAGAACTTGAAGATTCACAGATAGGGTTTTCTGCTTCTGTTGTCCTCACTCTCATGAAACCATCTCTCAATCGGGGACATACACTTTATATTGACAATTTTTACACCAGTCCAGAACTTCTAGAAGATCTGCATGCACAGCGTACTCATGCCTGTGGAACAGTGAGGAAAAACAGAAGGGGAATGTCAGGGTCCACTACCAAACTAAGAAGAGGTGAGGTAGAAGAGAGGCATACCTCAAATAACCTTGCTGTCAAATGGATGGATAGAAGGGAAGTAAACATGCTCACAACTGCTCATACTAGTGGAATTGTTGATACAGGCAAGACTGAAAGAGCCAAAGGACAACGGAGAATTATCCCAGTGTCTGTTCAGGACTACAACCAGAAAATGGGACCAGTTGATAAATCCGACCAGATGATTACGGGTGTGCAGCCATCACAAAAATCCAAAAAATTGTATAAAAAACTATTCTTCCACCTGTTGGAGATTGTAATTCTGAACAGCTTCATTTTGGAAAGGGTTTTGAAAGGACTAAAGAGACCTCATAAGGTGTTCAGAATGGAAGTCATCCGATCACTAGCAGAGAATGCTCCTCCAAGAGCCACACGACCTACTGGAGGCCGACCTTCAAAAGGTGATACACCTGCAAGGTTAAACCAGCGTGTGTGCACACACTGCAAGAAGAGAGAAGAAGACCACGAGGACAATTTACCAATTCAAGGACTGCAACAAAACTCTGTGCCCAGCACCATGCTTTGAGGAATATCATACCAAAAAAAAAAATTTTAAGCAGGTAAATTGTGTGATATGGTTGTTTTCAATTTTATTCATCTGTATTTTATCCATTTTTGTGAATATAGTGTCCCATGAGCGTGTTTTGCTATTTAGAGAGAGGTTTATTAATGTGCCTGTAAAAACCTAAATTGTGGGGTATGACATTGAAAAGGTTAAGGTCCCGTCTTTGTGAACGTTTTAAAAATACTTTTGTTCCCGACTACAGAGTCCAAACAGTGTGAATCTATTCCCCAACTGTTTCTTGAGATGGTCTCTGATATTCCCAGTTGGTGTATGTGTAGCAGAAGCCACTCCTTTCGAATAAAGCCGTGCTGTAGAATGTGTGCCAAACCACCAGCTGATAACCAGCGTATGTTACGAGTTGTACTTCTGAATGTAATACTAGTGAATGGAAGCATTATTTTCATAACTGCGACTGTTAAAAGCCAAACCCTTATTTTTAAGTATATTTCGTGCTTGCCCTCTGCATTTATCACCTCAGGAATTATCTAAACAGCTGTAAATGAGAAGAGATTGCATTATTTAGGTTTAGGTATACCATCAGCCAGAGTGCCAAAAGTTCCACGATGGAAAGAATAAAAATCAATAGCAGGAAAGTTTGCCGCATTTGTGGACATCTACAGGTGTGGTGGTAATTCGTTTTATTATCACAATGTTTAATTTTGTACATTCGTTGTCTCCATTTTTTTTTTATTAATGTATACCCTAGTATGTCTTGTTTGCCATCACCAAAAATCATTAAAAGTAAATTAGGACATAAAATTATTATTATTATTATTATTATTATTACTAGGTACGTTAGCGAGTAAAGCAATTGTAACTGGATAGTTTTTGTCATGTTTTAAACTTAATTCTCTCCAAAAAAAATACCCACAGTATACTGGCCTGAGTTATGAGATATTAAACAATCACCTTGTTAATGATCTCGCCTGCTATATTGATAGCAACAACTGCAAGACTAATTACTGGATGTTTGAAGCCAACAAACTGTATTGTATGGCAGAAATTTCTCCTCCTGATACGCACCGGGAAGTAGCCGCAAATGCCAAAAGGAAAAAAATTGAAGAAAATGAGCGACATCCTACACAGACACACTCCATCAAAGCCTATATTGAAATGTAGGAGGAGCTTCCTACAGTTAACATCTCTACTAAATACATTTCTGAAGAAAGACAGAGAAAAAATTGTGGGCATTCAGAACAAGTCATCTTCAAACATGGACAAAACCAGCTGAATGCTTACCAACCGGACACAACTTGGACTGGATCACATAGAGATCACTGAACAGGTTAAGAACAGGTGTTGGAAAGTCTAAAGACAACTTAGTGAAATAGGGATACTTGGATGTGTCACCACTATGTGAATGCGGAGAGGTGCAGACTACCAAGCATCTGTGTCAGTGCTTGTGTTGGCCCGATTCTTGCAGTGGAAGGACTTGCTCATGGCACAAGGATATGCAGTCGCAGTTGATCGCTTCTGGGCAAAGACTGTTTAATACCATTTTAGCATATACAGTATATGTAAAAATTCCTTCTGTTTTATTGTTACTAAATTGTAATGTAAAAACCAAAACATAAAAGTCCTAATCTATGCTTCTGACTCGAGTAAATAAAAATAAAGCAACCAGGAATATTTTTCAACTAAAGTAAACTCATTTCTCATCCAGCTCTTTTAGACAGGCCACCAATAGAGGCAAGTTACACATACCATTTTTACCGCATACCAACCTTTCTGCCATTCATAAATCTCTGGCAGTACGGTACCAGGCATCAAACTCAATACTGCCGAGAACAGCAGCTAATTGTGCTAACCACTACGCTGGCGGAAATTCTTAACTACAAAACACAGACATGTAGCACGACTGATGCATGCTTGCAATGCGTGGGTCGGACACTAAACTATTCACCTATTTGTGCGACGCCAGAGGTGCAGTAGGCCCACGCTAAGGAGACGGACATCTCTTAACTACGAAACACAGATGTACCACATGACTCTGATGCGTGTTTTCATTGCGTGGGTCATACGAACGGAACTATTCACAATTTTGGGCAATATCAGAGCTGCAATAAGACTTTTACCCCCATCGAAGCAGAATAATTGTTCCTCTCACGAATTACGTTTGGGGGTCTTGTATGCAAGATTAATTTTTTTCATTTTCTTCTTCTCAAAATGCCAGGGGGCATAATACACGAGTAAATATGATATTAGTTCTCCTTATAAACCATTATTCTGAAGGAACTATTAGAAATTTACCTGTTTACCTTTAATATAACAGCAAAAATGAAGTAAATATTTTAATATTGAAATATTCTTAAAATGGGAAACATATTTGTTATAAAGAAAGCAACCATCAAGACTACAATTATGGTATATGCAGCTGGTTAATTTTTTTAAAAGGCTATCTTATATAACACAGCAGCCATGGCCTTACCTTGAAGAACAACAGCTGGAGGTCTAGCTCCTCTTGAAACATACTGATGCAACTGTTTGCTTAACATGTCAAGCCTTTTCTTATCGCTTTCTCTGATGACATAGAAGCTTGAGGGATCCTTGATGTGAGAGACTGTCACAATTTCAGTACAACCTGAAATACAATCATCCATCCATAAGAAAATACAAGATCCATTCAGAGATATGTATCTTAAATAAAATCACCTTTCTTTCTTTATTCGTGTCAGAAGTATCAACTTTACTTATAGATATTTAACAAAAAGCAACAAGATATCTACATTCCAACTATACAAATACAGTGAAACCTCGATACTCTGTTTTTTGAGGGACCATGAAAATAAAACGTACAACACGGGAAAACGGAAAATCCGGGAATGAATGAAAACCATCAACAATTTGGCTAAACATCACAAAAATTGAATATGTATAATTATAATCTTACAAAAACTCCTAAACCAAACCAAACTACAGCCCCAGTGGGACTTTGCCCGCCAAGCGACAGCTGCTCAGCCCGAAGGCCTGCAGATTACGAGGTGCGCATGGTCAGTGCGACGAATCCTCTCGGCAAATATTCCTGGCTCTGTAGATCGGGGTCGCCATCTCACCATTAGATAGCTCCACAATTAAAGGTATTCACGTAGGCTGAGTGGACCTGGAACCAGACTTATATCCAGGTAAAATTGCCTGACCTGGTCGCAATCGAACCCGGGCCCTCTGGATGAGAGGCGGGCATGTTAGACCGCGAAACCGCATTAATTACCGGTACGCAAGTTCAAAATCTCAGTACTTTATATTTAATTTTACAGGGGAATCTTCGTTAGTTTCCCGTGAAAACTTCTTTCAGTTCAGCAACTTTGATTAGGCTAGCCAAACTTCGAAAAATCTAATAACGCCAAGCCAAACGACAATCGACCGTAAGTAGTTTTTAATCAGTGGCGGCTCGTTTGGGAGGCGCTAAGGCGCGCGCCCCCCACGGGTTCCATTAAATTAGGGAATTTTAATCTTAAATGTTAACAAGTGAAATATTTTACTATTATTATCAAGGGCGCGAGTTGTACTGTTATTGTCAAGGGCGCGAGTTGTACTGTACTGCGGCCCGATGCGCTGCTGGCCCGGCGCAGGAGGGCGCTCTCTCATAGCGGACCAAATACTCCGAGTCTCGCACGACTGGCCTTGAGGGAGCCAATCAGAGGCACAGTAGAGATGTGCTGTTCTAAGGGAGATTCCGGCGCGTTTCTGCCGCGGCCCATGGTTGCAGCCAACCTACCTGAAACATTGCTGAT
Organism: Anabrus simplex; assembly: GCF_040414725.1. Classification (NCBI taxonomy): domain Eukaryota; kingdom Metazoa; phylum Arthropoda; class Insecta; order Orthoptera; family Tettigoniidae; genus Anabrus; species Anabrus simplex. The sequence continues at coordinate 1,519,310,708 of NC_090265.1, read as the reverse complement.
TTGATTTCTATTTAACAGGGGTCAGTTTGTGCCATTTCTCTCCTAAAACTAGGAACTATTTTACTGTGGCACTTACCCGAGTTAAATATGCCGGTATATATTTAAAATAGTCTTGTAGTTTTCAGGATTATTAACTAACGAAACGCGTAACGACTGTAACTACTGTCTCCTCGCACTTGACTCATGTTGGCCATACTCACTGGAGAACGCGATGTTTAGCTGTGTGTTGATGAATGATCTCGTGAGGTGACTGTGACGAGGTGAAATTAGGAGAAAGTTTGTGATTTATATGTAGGCGTAGTGTTATGTTTGCACTTCGTACAGTATGATTACCATCGAACATATTAAAGAACTAACGTTTTCTTCTCTTTCTATCGAACTGATGGTTCCAGTGTATGGGACCCTCACCAGGATTACCTGATTCAAGAACTGGAAAAAATCCAAAGAAAAGCAGCTCGATTTGTTCTGGGTGATTTCCGACAAAAGAGTAGCGTTACAAAAATGTTGCAATGTTTGGGTTGGGAAGAATTGAGAGAAAGAAGAAGAGCTGCTCGACTAAGTTGTATGTTCCGAGCTGTCAGCGGAGAGATGGCGTGGAATGACATTAGTAGACGAATAAGTTTGAATGGCGTCTATAAAAGTAGGAAAGATCACAATATGAAGATAAAGTTGGAATTCAAGAGGACAAACTGGAGCAAATATTCATTTATAGGAAGGGGAGTTAGGGATTGGAATAACCTACCAAGGGAGATGTTCAATAAATTTCCAATTTCTTTGAAATCATTTCGGAAAAGGCTAGGAAAGCAACAGATAGGGAATCTGCCACCTGGGCGACTGCCCTAAATGCAGATCAGTATTGATTGATTGAGTGTGGTAGGCCGACACCAGACTTCTCGTTGAAAAGTCCGGAGACCAAGGAAAATGAAAATAGGGCTTTCCAAAGACAAATTAATTCTCCTGACGTATATAACAAGAACGCGCGGATATGTGGAAGTGATGTCTCAGAAACCTTTTACTGCATTCCTTGCCCGCTATTCTCCCGTTCTAGGAAAGGAGATAAATTGATCACCACAGGGGTGATATCAATAGTACCATGGACTTTGAAATGCTTGGTAAAGTCAATGTCATGTCTTGTTTGAGTGATCACTACAACGAAACTATTCGTAAACATAATTCGATCATGGACAAGAACAGGCAAATGTTAATAATAATAATAATAATGATAATAATAATAATAATAATAATAATAATACAAACAAAAGCGGACATGAAGAACGCACAAATTCAACCCGAAGACATTTTGAATCGAAACATATATAGAAAGAAAATTGACACGTGGGAAGTTACTCCAGAGGATGAAGTACCAAAAAGAGCGGGTACCAAGTGGACGTAAGAAAGGAAGAGGATCTTTAGTCAACAGATGAAAGCATATCATAAATAAAGCTTCGTGTGTTCCAAAAGGGACCATTCACGCATAATAATAATAATAATAATAATAATAATAATAATAATAATAATAATAATAATAATAATAATTGCATATGCATTGCACCGTAGGCCTATAGTTTTCGAAGTGTGTATCTTGATGACATGGTTTGAAGAACTTGAGATATATTATGGAATTATGAAACTAAGGCACGCCCCCCACTGCTCATATCCACGAGCCGCCACTGTTTTTAATTCTCTCATCTAATAAAATAAAGCACATTAGATACAAAAGCACCCAAAATGATGGCGAAATCCGTTCATTTCTTAATCTTTCATTGTAATTTGGTCTCCGGTATACTGTTCGTAGTCAGTTTCCGGAAATCTCGTACCGCGCAAATTAGGCCTACATCGACTTTTAAAGGTTATGTTGAACTCGAAAACATGGTTTCAAATGTAAGTATCGATTCTTAAAAGTTCTCGAATGCATTATATTCAATTCTGCGCGTCACAAATCCAATCAAATTGGAAAGATAAAAGAAATGTAAAAACTTCAGAAATTACGGTTATTCGTGACCTTGAGGTCATCTGGAAAGCGCGCTCGCTGCACATGTCAGTACGAGTTTGAAATGATACCAACCATTTAAAATGTAACGTGCGCAAATAAAACGACTGCAGTTTTTGGTATTTTAACACGAAAACGTAACTTCCCAGTCTTACATCAGGACCTAAACAGTAATAGGCAATCCCAAGACCTCCCATTGCTTTTTTCTTTTTAATGTGGCGTGCAACATCTGTTTTGGTCTCGCTAACATATCATGTACGATAATATCAAAAGGTACTGAATTTGTGTTAAGAAGGAGCAGTTTTGATTCGTGCCTGAAAGCCCAGTTACTCTGCAGTGCCCTGATCAAAGTGCCGAAAACCTCTTCGGCAGTATGATCGAAAAAAATGTAAAAATATAAACATCTAACCCTGGACATAATATGGACGTTTTATAAGTGTGAACATATGACGAAACTCGTTCCGTCTTCAAGCAGAGCTGTCGAAATGCACCGTGTCTCCTTGCAATTGTTGTGGGCACCCTCTGCTTTATGATTTTCCGAGATTCTCTAAACAATACCACCCGAATGCGATGCTAAGATGGTCTCTTATGCAAGTTCACCGCCGATCGCTTTTCTAGTACCGGTACAGTACTTGCTTTAATTATCGCAGTGACGGGGCGTTAACGCCAAGATCCATAAATATGCCATAGCCGTCCTTTCGTGAGATACAGTTTATTAAAAAACGATTGATCGAGGATTTAGCATTAATGGGACTGGAATTTCTGGACGGTTGATCCGGGAAAGCGTTTCTTCGAGGAACGGATAATGCGGGACTTTTACAACGTGATTTAATTACGATGCTCGCGGGACCACGTAATTTGAACGCATATTCCGGGAAAACGTATTTTCGGGGAACGGATAATCGAGGTTCCACTGTATATAAGTCTATTATACAATCACAGATAGAGCAACAATATTCGAGAGCTAGATGATGCTTGCCCAGTATTGGGCGACGTCAATAGCGTTGGGGGAGGCTGCAATCAAGTCTTTCATAGTACACATTGAAAGACATAAAACACACTGACATAGATGTTGGATCGTCTGCTGCTCGCCGCAATCACAAAGTGATGAATCACTTGAGAAGCCCCACTTCCGCAAGTTTACTTTGGTTCTGCCGACTTCTGTACGGAGTCTGTTAAGGGCTTTCCATACTGTCCACTTCTTCTGGTGTCCACATGGAAGACTTTCCCTTGGCTCTATCCAGTTGGAAAGGTGGTGGATTCTTTCTTTCCACATTGTGACTCTAGCATTCTCTGCTTTCCCCTCAAGGTTAACTGATGTGCGGAGAAAACTTTTCCTAGATTTTAGCCTCTGTGTGGCTGGTTGGTATCCATAGAGAGGATGTGCTTCTGAAGAAGATGCCTGGAGCCGTTCTTTGTTAGCTGCTACCTCCCTACGAATCTCACCGGGAGCAATACCAGGTAAAAGTTGGACTTTCTCAATGGGTGTAGGTTTCAAACATCCAGTGATGATCCTGCAGCTTTCGTTTAAAGCGATGTCGACCTGCTTCGTATGAGCTGACCTGTACCAAACCGGGGAGGCATATTCTCCTGCAGAATAGCATGGAGCTAGAGCTGATGTTCTAATTGTTTGTGTTTGTGTTCCCCAACTTGTTCCTGATAACTTTCGTAGAATGTTGTTTCTGGCAGCTATCTTTTGTTTCAGGTTTTGGCAATGTTTCTTATATGTTAATGTGCGACCCAGCATAACTCCCAGATACTTTGGTGTAAAGCAGTGTTCCAGTAAGTTCCCCTTCCATAGTACTTTGAGTTTCTGAAAGGCCTGCGCATGCCGCAGATGGAACGCACAGATTTGAGTCTTAGCTGGATTTGGTTTGAGTTGGTTTTTCTCATAATAGGTACCTAGCTCTTCTAAAGCAGCAGTTAAAGAGATCTCTGCTTCATCAAAGGTATCAGTTTGAGTAGTAAGTGCAAGGTCATCGGCATATATAAAGCTTTTAGTATTTTCTGGTAATGGCTGGTCATTAGTGTAGATGTTGAAAAGAATAGGAGCCAGTACACTGCCTTGAGGTAGTCCCTTCCTTTGATTCCTCCATCTGCTTCGGCGCCCTTGGAATTTGACAAAAAAGCGACGATTTTCCAGGAGAGTAGCTATCATCTTGGTTACCTTGATGTCTGTAATCATTCTACAAAGTTTGTGTAATAATATCCTGTGATTTACTGTATCGTAGGCAGCTGAGAGGTCCACAAAAGCCACACCAGTAATCTTCTTCATTTCAAACCCATCCTCGATATGCTGGGTTAGATGTAAAACCTGTGCTATGCAACTCTTTCCTGGGCAGAAGCCACATTGCTGAGGGATTAGGACTTGGTCTACTACTCCCATTAAGCGATTGAGCAACATTCTTTCCATTATTTTGTATAGGTGGCAGAGTAAGGAGATTGGTCTGAAATTTTTAGGGTTCGAAGGTTCCTTTCCAGGTTTCAGAAATGCCATCACCTTGGATTTTCTCCATATTTTCGGAATTTTTAGGGAAGTAAAGCAGTTGTTGAAGAATTTTAAAAGCCATGCCTGTGTGGTTGAACTGAAGTGTTTTATTTGTTCTATTGTGATATCATCTAATCCTGCCGCTTTTCCATTTTTGGCGCATTGAATCGCTTTCTGTAATTCCGTTATTTCAAATGGCCGGGATAGGTTACTGGACTTCATTACCTCGCTTTTTAGGATATTATGTTCCATCTTCCTTATTGGGTGATTTGTTTTCCCATTGATGGCAAGCTGATTTGCGATTTAGTTTGCTGTAACATTTGCATGGACTGGTCCCTTGGCTGGATCGTTGCTAAGTCGTTTGAGAAGCTTCCAAGCCTTTCGGCTATCCCTTGACATGTCAGTTTCCTCCATAAGTTTGATCCAAGCATCTTTCTTTGCCTCTGCAATTGAGGAAAGCAGTTTCCCTCCAGCTGAGATAGTGTCTTCACTTAGTGGATCTTCCTGAAACAGTGAAATCATTTGGGCAGCTGTGTCTGAAGTTAGACCTTGTATATAGTTAACTCTGCATCCTCGTGGTATGGAAGCGCGGGAAGCTTTCTTCACAGCTTCAACAAACTGATCATAAAACTCTGGTGTTGGGTGGATATCTGATATTATTTTATCAAGGGTTGAGCTGAACTACTCCCAGTATGAAAAGTTTAATAGTCATTTTACTGACAGAGGGCTTTTTTTTTTTTTTTTTCTCTCTCCCAACCAAAGACCCTAATAAGACAAGAAGAAGTAATCAAATATTATCGAGTTAATGGTTCCCATAGCCACTACACTAAAAATCATTATCACAATATCCTGTTATTTTACTACTCTTCATAACGTCTACCCTGAATTAGATCGGGGAAATTTGGTTCTGATTACAAGGGCAAGTCAATAAGTACCTGCAATCAATTTTTATAATTTATTACAAAAGAGTATACATTTTTTTTTGATATCATTTTTCAATATATTCACCCTGCTTCTCCATGCATATGGTCCACCATTTCACACGCTTTCTGATACCCTCTGCAAAGAAGGTTTTTGGCTGTCCAGCAAGCTACATATGCACCGCTTCCTTCACCTGTTGATTGGAGCTGAATCGATGGCCTCTTAGAGCATTTTTAAGTGGACCAAACAGATTGTAATCTGACTGGGCGAGATCTGGACTGTATGCAGGGTGCTCCAACACGTCAAAACACAGTATCTGAAGAGTTTCAGCGCTGTGGGCAGCAGTATGTGGACGCGCATTGTCATGCAACAAACGAAGTCCTTCTGACAATCAACCTCTGCGTTTGTTGCGAATTGCAGGTTTCGACTTGTTTACCAGCATATCATTGTAACGTTCAGCGTTTACTGTTTCACCCTTTTCTTGGTAATGGTGCAGGATTGGCCCTTGAGAGTTCCAAAACGGTGTGAGCATCACTTTTCCTGCAGAAGGTTGACTCTTTAATTTCTTTTTGAATGGGGATCTGGGATGCTTCCATTCCATGCTTTCACATTTGCTCTCTGGTTCGAAGTGGTGAACCCACGTTTCATTTCCAGTGATCCGTTTCAGACACTTTTCACCTTCGTTAGCATGACGGTCCAGTAGGTGCCGACAGATTCTCACATGATTGAGTTTCTGCTCTTCACCGAGTTGTTTTGGAACCCATCTCCAAGAGATTTTGTGAAAGTTAAGCCTGGTTATGCATTATTTCATATGCAGAACCATGGATAATGTGCATATGGTTTGCCACGTCATCAATAGTCACTCGCCTGTTATTCTGCATCATATTACACACTTATTCAAAATTGACATCACTTACGGCTGCAGATGGATGCCCGGAATTTTCCTCATCCTTCACGCTCGTGCGACACCTCTTGAACTGTTCAATCCACTAATATATACTTTGCTGTGGCAAAACACTGTCCCCGTATTGTGCTGAAAGTCTTCTATGAATTTCCATTCCTGGTACACCCTCAGCCCACAAAAAAAAACTGATTATGGAATGCTGTTCTTCCTTGGTGCAAAGAGAGTGGCACAGCCATTTTTATGTTGCAAGCACAAGCTGTACTGACTGACAACACTGAAACCTACCATAGACGTAGGCAACGGTGCCATCTAGCGGCTGGTGAGCATACGCCGTAGAGCCAACCTAAAGACAACTAGAGCAAAATTGCAGATACTTATTGACTTGCCTACGTATATTGTCAAGATTTATCTATGGGAATATTATTACAACCTCACAAAAAAAAAAAAAAAAAAAAAAAAAAAACATACATCATCATTATAGACTGTTATGCCTTTCAGCGTTCAGTCAAAAAAAAAAAAAAAAAAAAAAAAAATTTAAAAAAATAATACAAACTCCTACTCTCTCTGAATGAGAATAGGTGGTTTGAAAAATATATTGCACCATCCTGAGGGGGTTTCTTTCTTGCACCATATTGGGCAACCATTTTTAATATGTGCGCCAGATTGGGCGACCTAACAATTGCTCCGGCTATTTTCCCCTCAATCATCCATCACTCCTACAGATCATTAAATGGATGAATGCATATAATAAAATTGATGCTAAGTGTCGGTAGCTATGTTAGCTTTAAATACTCATCATATAAACAGTTATCGCATCATAGAATTTTAGCGATGTCGTAACCTTCATTTTTCCTATCACAATATTTGATGTGGTAATCCTTAAATTGCCACGCGACACCTCTCAGGGATAATTAAATTGCATCTGCGAACCATACTGTTTTTACGTGAGATCAAGTGAGACACCACATTTCCTTTTCAATAAATTACTATCGATACCATTCATCATCCAGAATCAATATCAAGTTTTCCAAGTCCATTTATTCGAAGAAAAGAAAAGAAAAGAAAATAAATAAAATATTTTTTTAAAAAGAATTAATCCAAAATTATTTATATCATAATGATATTAGCCTATCTCCTAAAATAATAACATCTAAATTGGATAATCTATAATTTATTTCATGATTCCAGAATCATAAAAGAAAATCTGATAATATTTATCAACATCAATTATCTTCCTCCTCTCTATAAAAAAAAAAAAAAAAAAAAAAAAAAAAAATTAAATTAAATTTAATCTAACTTCGATCTGATTCAACTATTCTTCTTGTATCAATTATGCGCATCACAAAAATAAAGGATAAATTCTCTTAATTATAAAAATCGAAAGTACATATTCTTTCTATTGAAAACGTAGTATAACATTTTTGGGTTAAAAATAAATCTAAGTCCCTAAGCCTAAGTAATCTCCATACTAAATATGCATAGTCTGAGTCCATCAGTTATTGTTTCTTTCCTCTTTTAAAAAAAATAAAAATGCTTATTTTCATCATTATCATATTGATATTCTGTCAAACACACGTGTTTCCTCCCATGTTATAACGTTAGCAATCGCAAGTAAGTTCCAAATATATATCAGCTCAAAATGGCTATTTCAAATATATATAGTTCATTAAATGAGAAATATTGGTCACCTTGACCATGTCATTAGGTTAAAATATTCAAATAACACCTTAAAATTAAATGTAGGTATCGTGTAAAGAATAATTATAATCGTAGTTCAAATAGAAATTATACCTAACATGTCTTACGGTTTACCAATATTCAATCAGGTATCAAGAATTCCGTAGGAATGCATTTGGTAACCTATTTTATCTAATTGTGGTAGAGATTTAAATTATGGGATTGTTCTATGAATTAAATTCATTCTCGACAACAAACTTCCAATAATATTCAGTACAACGTTGATATATATTATCTATGAAGACTACAAGTTTCCCTTCTTTTATTTCCTACTTGGATATTTCCTATGAAGACAGTTTACGGTAACCCATATACGAAATCTGCGATGTATTTCATTGTATTCGTGTACCGCTAACCCAATATATCTCGCATTACCATATTAATATTTTGCCGCATATGTGAAACATCACCATCGGCCAATAATACACTGTATTTACCGCCAAAATTATCCATAAGCATATCTATGTCTCCATTTACCAATATTAATTACCATAATATATCACCATTCATTCCCATAAACATATCTCGGCGAATAATTATTCGTAAATCCACATTAACATGCCACTCTAATCATAACTTCCCTACGTAAACATTTATCATTTCCAACATGACGGCAAATCATCTTAACATCTCATTAATGTACTGCAACGGTACTCTTTTGGGTTAGATTTCATATATAATACACATAAACACGTTAGCCTGAAAATGAAACACATATATAAATCAAACAAGTTAATATGTACTCACATGTCATCGCGTCGCATCAGCAAACAGATATTGGTTGTTCAGAAATCAACTATCTTCTTTAAAAAATTTAATTAGGGTTACGTCTCTTTATATACGATGTTTCAGTCCCATAATGGTTGAAAATCACATTCTAAATCTCTCCTTGTTCAATTATAAACATTCCTATATTATGACATTGATTGTAAACTCTGGAAGAAATACCTATTCCCATAATAATAATAATAAGTCAACAAGGACAATCTCATTGCAAAGATGGCAACGACTGAGATTTTATCACGAAGAACTACGTAAAAACAACATACCAATGTTCACTACAAATATAACTACTATATTTACTGCATATTAATTTCAAGAAAATAAAGTAACTCTTTGGAACTTATTTTGCGATCACTGACGTTAGATGACTGGCTTTGGCTTCGATGTTGTCATCTTAAGATTGCGTAGAACGACTCCATCCTCCGTTACGTCACTATCAGGTTGTAGTTTTGGGACCCGGGATAGTAGTAACAGCTGGGCGGTCTGCGTCGGACAGTCAGCTCCATCTCCGATTTAGCCTCTCATGTTGTAGCCGTCAGTCATATATGAAAGAAACATTTCCAAAACGGGAATTAATTTCACGTCCATACTCTTGGGAATGAGTATCAAGTTTGTATCTAAGATTCAGGTTATCAGGACAGTAATTCAAGGTTAATTCTTTGCGGCAGTTTAACAGGTAAAATCTATCAAGTTAGCTTTCTAAAAATTTCTTTTGTCCAGCTACTCAACCTATACTGCGTTAAATTCGGCTTGATTGCTCGTATGGCCTTTAGTCTATACTCCGACTACTGTTCGGGTATTTTCCAACTTGCTCTGATTTTCCGTCACGATATTCGTTCGAATATATATGATATCCAAATATTCCTTCACTTTGCAGGTTCTCCAGCCGGTAATAACTACAATATCTCCCTTCTTCTTTATACGAGGATTAATTTTTCTTCTCGTGGATAAATTTACATCGTTTTGCGTAACAGATTTTTTTATTGTTCAGCTACTTCTTTTTAACAATTTTAAAACCTTCTATTATTTTATCACGGCCGCATGGATCCTTTATAACTTTCCGTCTCAGTCCGTGATCTAGGCATATTTAATTCATCAAATAAACATCTTTGCCGTCACGTGCATGGCCTTCTTGATTATATACGTTTGTATAATATATACACTCCGAAATCACGGCCTATTTTACTTAATATATGCATTCTTTTCTGATGTATGGCCCAATTACGTAATCTTCGCGATCTCATTACCGTGCATGGCAAACTTATAATGTCGTATGACAACCTTTATTCCGATATCAGGACGATGAAAACAGTACAATATAAACGATGAAAGGGGTTTGATAGAGTGCCTCGTGGACACAGTGTATTTCCTCCCACACAATGGGATATGACTCCATTACCAATCTCAAGACTCCTACATCTTGAGAGGTAATGGTCAGGAAAACAAAAAAATATGTGGGCAACAGAGCCAAATATATGAACCACAAAGAAAATGATAATGCCAATTTATATGTACATATTCTTCATTACCTAAAGAATTTCAAGCTATAGAATGAATATGAATATTTTTTTATTGATAAAATGGGCTATTTATTGGAAACTAATGACAGTGGTAACAATAAAAATACATTTTTCGAACTTAACAATGAAATATAAGCCACCGAAAAGTTCCTGCATTAAAATCCTGAGTATACTTGCGATATTTTTTACGGATTCTAAAATAAATAACACAGCACTAAACAGATGGCAAGTAATACAACATGACACTCAATACTGTTCAAATGTTTGTGGCTGTGTGAAATGCCCTAAAACAAGGATCACAATGCTACATCGCTGGAAAGCCGCAAAAACAAACTGCCTGAGTCACCGACATCCACTACGGTTGAGTCAGAGACATCTGTTGGCAAAAATGGGACCCTAAAGTAATAATTTCATAAACATCTGGCGGAAATATTGAGAAACAACAAGAAACTAGTATATTCTGCCTTTTAAATTAGGTACCGACCAATAAGCGACATTCCCGAGTATATTCGGGATTTTATTTTATATGAATATATAAAACCCCGAGTATACTCGGGCTTTCATGTTAAGAGGTTAAGCGGCTGCACTGGTCACAGCTTAAAGGTGTGCACAACAGTCTAACAGGTCCGTATGAGACACATTGTAAACCTAAGAATTTCATTTTTTGTCCATGTTGAACTGAAAACGTAAGATAGGAGGTGGAGCCTTTAAGTTACCTATCTTACGTATGAGACACATGGTTCGCACTCACACTGCAGTCACTCTTCTGTACTATAATACCTCGTTGTCCACTCACAGATCTCCGTCAACTCTAGCACACTGCTCTGATCTAACATTCAGCAGTACACCACACAGCACTGTCTCACTGACTGCACTCTCCACTCATCAAAATCAACTGCTGACTGACAGTGTACACTAAACAATCCTGCACCTTGATATAAGGTGAATGACCCTTCAAGATCCATCAGGCACTAGAAGCCTGTGGAAACCTCTGGATATGGAAGGGTCTCGGTTCACGATTCTCATTGTTTCCACACTGCAATAGCAGTAAACGAGTTGGCAGCAATATCACCCCGTCCCATCTCCAACGGGTTGTCCGTAGTGGTGCGAGAACGAGGAGTACAACTCTGTGATTCGCCCCTATTTCATCCACCCAGGCTTGTTCCATTAAAAATGGCATCGCCGAGGCCTTCTAAATCATACTGCACCATCCCTAAGGCAGCTCCATGATATGGCTCCAGGCAATCCAGATGGACAACCATCAGCTTCCTCCAAGGAGGTCGCTCGATCCTGTAGACAACGCCCTTAATCGGGGTGATGGTATACGGGCCTTCCCACGACAAATGGAGCTTCGGTAATCATTTTCAATCTTCCCGTAAGGATCCATAATAAACATCATCATCATCATCATCATGAAGCACAGTGTTAGTTAGCAGAGTAAAGAACATGCCCAGAAAAGAAACCCTGTAATGTTATACACTGGCATCAGAAAGTTCAAACTTCCCTTAAGAAAACTCCAGTTCTTGTTATTCGTTAGGCAGCAAATTTTTTTTTTTTGCTAGGGGCTTTACGTCGCACCGACACAGATAGGTCTTATGGCGACGATGGGATAGGAAAGACCTAGGAGTTGGAAGGAAGCGGCCGTGGCCTTAATTAAGGTACAGCCCCAGCATTTGCCTGGTGTGAAAATGGGAAACCACGGAAAACCATCTTCAGGGCTGCCGATAGTGGGATTCGAACCTACTATCTCCCGGATGCAAGCTCACAGCCGCGCGCCTCTACGCGCACGGCCAACTCGCCCGGTAGGCAGCAAATTAGTGATATTTCAAATTACATTTATTTCTTATGAAAATACAAACATAGGCATCCATCATACACAAACTGACGAACGATAAAACAATTTATGCTTCAATCAATAGAATATAATGTATTTTAGAGCTACACTGTTAACTTTTGTGATCATCTGTATCCTCCTACCTTTGCTCTGAATATTGCTTGACAAATATATAGCAATCTTCCGGTTGGTTTTTCCAACATCTCTGTGGTTTTAGTCCACCATGCATGCAAGAGGCATTGCCAGAAATGTTCACAACTGTTGACATACTATTCGTGATGGTCATTACCTGTACAACTCTTGGCAGTTGTTCTTTGTCTCTTACATACTTCTTGCACAGCTTTGACAAGTGTTCCAGGTCATCGTCCTGCTGCAGAACAAACCCTCTTCCACTAAACTAAGTTTCAAATGGTACTGCATTGCTCGATAGAATATGCTTCCTGAAGATAGATACCTTCCACTCTCACCTTACTTTTACTTTTACTTTTACTCTTACTTTTACTGAAACCACCCCAAACGATAAAGCCATTACCCACTTGCTGTTAGGCAGCATTCTACCATTCATTCTCCTGAACGACACCATTACATACCACTAATGATTTGACAACTATTTTAGTAGATGCTTCTACTTATAAGTATTTACCAGAAGTATTTACTACAAGTATTTACTCAACTTTATGCATATGCCCCAAGGTCTCTTTCTAAGCTTACAGTGGGATCCAACACTAAAGCAATATGGTTGGTTTTTTTTGTTTGTTTTTTTTTGTATGATGACGGCTCTTCTAGTCTACCCTGTAGAAGACACGCAGTGAAACTTGGTACTTCTTTTTCTCTCAATGCTGAAGCCAGAGCTGGTCTAACCCTGTTGCAGTGCTCCCTTGGGACAGATACCAAGCACGTGTCCTAAAGTTTGTCTCGCCACAGTCAGGCTGACTGCAATGGGTTGTACTTGTGCACCTTCCAGGGAATGCTCGAACTGTTGAGATGATAGAAATTTTAAGGGAGTTTGTCCGCTACAAGGATTTTCCTCTCAAAAGTTGGCTTTGGGTAAGTAAGTGTATACTGAGACACCCCTTCCTCTCAAGGAGTGAGAAGCCCATGGATGAAAGGCCTTCTCCCTTAGGACTCTTCTTAATCACCTGCCAGTCCAGTTGTTATCAGCTTCGTTGATATTAAAAATGCCAAAGACAGATTTCCTCTCACTCTGCAAGTCTATGACAAAGTGGAGCGAGCATCACATACGCGAAACAGACTGTTACAGATAATGAAGCCTCCCATTTAGCTTTCACAAGACCCTGCAGAATTTTAGAAGTATAATTTTAGTTAGCAGTATTGATTATTAAACATTGCAAAGGCATTCAGATAATATGACCATTGGTTAATTGAGGCAGATTAACTGATGTTCTACTGAATTTTGTATGAAGAAGAAATTTTATCCTGTTATATTTGTTGTCATATATAGGACTTATTAACATAGCTCAAGAAAGTTACTTACCTTTAGCAGGTTGGCCTGCATTTAACAGCCGAGATGAACTGGTTACCGAGCTTGAATCTGAGAGAGCAATATCACTCAAAGCCGAGACTGATGAAGTACGTGATCCACTTGACAGTTCTGAAATGAAACACCAGTGTGTCATGTTTATGAAATTTTAGAACAGGCAAATTTAATCATGGGTCCCTTAGCGATACAACAATATTGCCATACATCCAAAAGTATGCATTCATCGAGAAGCAAACTGGTAATATCTATAGAACCGTACATTTAAATCAGCAAAATTTTTCTACTACAAAATATTCAACAAATCTAATGGAGTATGGATTCCTGAAATAATCTTTCTTTTGAGCTAGTTATTGTCCATGTTTCACTTCCATACAATGCCACGCTACAAACAAAAGTCTTTACAATTTCTATATCAATGTTCGATGTGGACAAATTTCTTTTCTCAAGAAAGGCCTTGCTTGTGTTAGTCTGCAATTCCTGTCCTCCTTACTTCTACCACTATTACTTATTTTACTACCCAAGTAAATATACTCATCTACTTCCTTTGACTTCACTTCCTTATCTAATATTTCCTGCATCAACCAACTTTGTTCTATGGCCCTCCACTACTATTGTTTTGTACTTATTTATTTTCATCTTTACTCCTTCCCAAAGACTGTCCATACAATTCAGCGATTTCTCCAGATCTTTTGCAGAGTCAAATAAAAAATTTTAAAAAATCATCGGCAAATTTCAGGGTTTTGATTTCCTGTCCTTCGATTGTGATTCCCTTTCCAAATTCCTCTTTGATTTCCTTTATCGCCTGTTCTATGTAAACATAGAAAAGGAGAGAGGACAAACTGAATCCTAGCCTCACTACTTTCTGGACTGCTGCTTCTTTTTCAAAGCCAGCCATTCGTATCACTGTACACCGACTTTTGTATGGGTTGTAGATAATTTTCCTTTTTCGGTATCCGATCCCATTCATCTTCAGAATATCAAATAGCTTGGTCCAATCAACACCACTGAATGCCTTCTCTAGATCTACGAATGCCATGTGTGTAGGCTTGTCTATCTTAATTCAGTTCTCTAAGATCAGACGTAAAGTCAGGATTGCTTCACGTGTTCCTACATTTCTTCTGTAGCCAAGTAGATCTTCTCCCAATTCAGTTTCAACTTATCTTTCCAGTCTTCTCTAAATAATACATGTTAAAATTATAACCTTGCCATGCTAGTTTCTCCTGAGGCAGTCAGTGATTCTGAGGGTATGTCATCAATTTCCAGTGCCTTGTTCCTAATCAGGTCTCTCAAAGTTCTGTCGAATTCTGACTCAAAACTGGATCTCCCACATAGTCACCATTAACAGCTGATTTTGTTGCAGAACCCTGCAATCTACTTCTTTAACTTAATACAACTGTTCGGTATATTTCAGCCATCTTTCCGCCCTTTCTCTTTCCCTAGAAGTGGTTTTCCATCTGATCTCTTATTATTTCATACATCTACTTTTCTTTTCTCCAAACATTTTCCTGTATGCAGCATCTACCTTTCCTAGGAACATACAACTTGCACTTCTCTTTCAGCCATTCTTCCTTAGCTGTCTGCACTTTCTATTTCATTCTTTATTCATCTGTATTCTTTATGGGCCTCCTACATTTTTGCATTCTTGCACTTCCCACATTCATCAAACAGGTCTAGTATCTCGTGGGTTATCCACTGATTCTTAGTTGATCTTTAATTTTTCCCTAACTTCAGCAGCCTTACTGATATCGTTCTTCACGACTGTCCATTCTTCCTCTACTGTGTTTCCTTCAGCCTTTTCAGTTAGTCCTTGTGCAACATGTTCCCTGAAACAATCCCTCACACTCTTTTTCTTTCAACTCACCTAGATCCCTTCTGCTTGCAGTTCTTATTTTCTTCAATTTCTTCAACTTCAGATAACATTTCATGACCAACAAGTTGTGGTCAGAGCCCATGTCTGCTCCGCAACCCAACACCAGGTTTGTGAATCTCTGCCTAATCATTATAAAGGCTATTTGATACCTTCCAGTGTCTCCAGATCTCATCCACGTATACAGCCGCCGTTTGTGGTGTTTAAATCAAGTACTAGCAAGGACTAACTTATTATTAGTGCAGAATTCAACCAGCAGGCTTCCTCTTACATTCCTTGGTGTACCACCGCATTCCAGTCTCACATCACTATTAGATTCTCATCACCTTTTACATATTGTATTAAATCTTCTATCTCTTCATATATTCTTTCAATTTCATCATCCGCTGAACTAGTAGGCACACAGACCTGCACTATTATGGTAGCCATTGGCTTGGTGTCTATCCTGACAACAATCCTTTCACTATGTAGATTGTAGTAGCTTACATGCTGCACTATTTTCTTATTCATTAATAAACCAACTCATGCAACCCCCCCCCCGTTTGATTTTGTGTTGATAATTCTGTAGTCACCTGACCAAAAATCCTGCTCTTCCTGCCAACATACTTCACTTATACCAACTACATCTAACTTTAGTCTATCCACTTCCCTTTTCAGATTCTCTAACCAACCACAATGATTCAAAGTTCTAACATTCCACGCTCTGACTCTCAGAATGTCGGTATCTATCTTCCGATTGACTGCCCCCTTTCATTCAGTCCCCACCCGGAGATCTGAAAGGGGGACTATTTTACCTGGAAGGAAGCCATCATCAATACATCATTCATACAGAGATAGCTGCATGTCCTTGGGAGTTAGTTACGGCTGTAGTTTCCCGTTGCATTCAGCATTGTAGCAGTATCAACACAGCTAAGCCATGTTAAGTATTATTACAGGACCATATCAGACCAATCATCTACACTGCTGCCCTTGCAACTTCCGAAAGGCTTCTACCCCACTTTAGATGAACCATTCGTTAGTCATCTCTCGACAGATACCTATGTGATTGCACCTATAGCTCGGCTACTTACTTCATTGGGACACGCAAACCTCCCGACCACATGGTTCACGGAGGACGACTTGAATGCTAGGTGTAGAAAGTAATGTAGTTCCATAAGAAAGAAGTTAGCATTATTATCTCAGCGGATACTGGCTCCCTGGAAAAGGCAAGTCAAATTATAAGCCCCTTGGTAATATTACTCAAAGTGAAAACAGATCTTTGATATCATTAACAGTTGTAAGTTATGGTGGGTGAACATTTTACCTGACACTCGGTATATATAAATGTTTTCTAGAACAAGCAATTAACGAAACAGAATTTCAGCACAAGAATTTTAGATTTTTAAAATTGTGAAATATCAAGCACCATAATTAATATTTTGTGATCTTGTCTGCTAGTTAAATGTCTTTTATGAACATGTATTTCTCTTATCCTCATTAAGTGATTTTTGATCGAGAATTTAACCAGGATAAAATTAAATGCATTCATACTACATAAAATAGCCTTGATTTTAAGTTTTCATCAAGAGGCTATAGCTCCAATCCGGTGGTGGTCAATGTTTATGCAGTGCTCCAGCTATACCTAACCACTGCAGCGACATTGCTTATCTTTTGCTCCTTGACACCACTGCACTCGCATCCAAGGAGCACTGTTCGGCAAGGCCTTGCCCCGAACAAATGAGCGAATTGACTTGAAGTTTATTCTGATGACATTCTCTTTCTTCCCTGTTTATCACAGACATGGAACACCATGCCACACTTTTACATATATTAGAATTCAAAACATGAAGTCACCTGATATTTTCAAAAATATGAGTTCATGTAAGTTGGAACTCCCTGTTTAAGTGCTCAGCTAACCTACTTTCCATACAAGTGCCTATACTCCGCACGGCCTAATACCAAATTGACATTTTGGCCAATTTTGGTCCTGTCTAGTGGTATGTGCTGAAACACATCGAACACCAATCCCAAAATTCCATTCATACAGGTTTATATCAGTAGAGAATGATCTCAAAAGTCTATTGTTTAGATTCACTACGTGGTTAACCTATCTCGCACAGCGTATATGGTATTCGGTACAGTTCAGGATGATCTGCATTTTTCTTCAGTAAGCCATGTTTTTCTCTCTTTATCTCTCTAGTATAGTATAGCATAGTTTAAGCATAATGTAAGTTAGTACAATACAGGTTTAATAGTTCAGTGTATAAAATAGCTATAGTTTTATTTTTCGTTTGGGCTCAGATTAAGAGTTATGTTGCAACAAAAAATAAGTGGTTCACTGGTTCCGAAGTGGAAAATCTGTTAGCCGAACCTGTGGTGAATGTCAATGCCAATAACTGGAGGAAAGTTGAGTGCAATACACAAACAGTAATATGAGAGCCGTGGGAAAATGAACGTGTAGTGGAGAACTGCACCGAAAGTTTAAGAATATCTTTGGGAGCTGGTCATACTGACAGTGATTCTTCGTTGTAGGGTTCCTGTGACTTGCAGATCAGTGGTGTTCTCTTTGTAGGATAAACCTCCTTCCTGTGACAGCCATTAGTGGTGAGTGATGTGTTATTTCCTCATTCTCTTTCATTCTTAATAATGTATTCTCTTTCTAGTGCCAGATGTTATTAGTAAGTGTACACATACAGCAGTGTTGAAGGTTTTGTGAATTTGTTTTCAATCTCGATTCATCAGATTTTCTGAGTACGGTATTACATTTTACGATGGCTATTCGCCACGGTCGTACTGCATCAGCTGTTCTCATGGCGGGTTTTCTTTTTCAAGTTGCTTTACGTCGCACCGATGCAGATAGGTCTTATGGCGATGATGGAAAAGGAAAGGGCTGGGAGTGGGAAGGAAGCGGCCGTGGCCCTATTTAAGGTACAGCCCCAGCATTTGCCTGGTGTGAAAATGGGAAACCATGGAAAACTATCTTCAGGGCTGCCGACAGTCGGGCCTGAACCCCACTATCTCCCAAATACTGGATACTGCCCGCACTTAAGCAACTGCAGCTATCGAGCTCGGTATCACGGCAGTAAAGCACTGGCAACAGAGGTAAGACGATGCTCATGTATTTTACAAACTGTCAATTTAGAATTAAAGCAGTGCGAAGTACAATCCATGAATAGTCGGTAATTATTTTGTAGTGTTTTTACATCACTGCCGCCAACAATTCTCTACTCCAACAGGCTGTATGTGAGAATGAACACTTATTATGTCCTGCCACTACTGGTCTTCCGTTATCTTCTCGCATTCCACGTTGCTTCCAGTCATCTCTTTTTTTCTTTTTCTTTTGCTTTACGTCGCTCCAACACAGATAGGTCTTATGGCGACATGTCATATTTAACCTGTTTCAATCATCTATCCGTTTGTCTGCTTCAAGGTCTTTTTCTCTTTCAAAACAGTATTGGGGTGTTTGTGTTGCTACCAACTTCAACAGGTAACTCAACCATTTCAACCTAGACTCCTCTAGGAAGTCCAGTACCCTCAAGTACACTTTGTTACAACCCTCAAATGCAAATGGGTTTACAGATGATGTCATGATATGGGGCAAGATTGAAAATGACAATGATTTAATCGATGGAAGGATTCAACAGGTTTGGATTTAAAATCAGGTAAGTAAAAGCTGTTTGCTTGGCGACGAGCTGGGAGAGCAAAGCTGTCAATCTGAAACTAAGACAGCATGACATTAAAACAGTCCAGCATTTTGTATATAACAGTAGCTTTATGTCAGCAATCGACAAATTAACCCAAGAAAACAATTGTACGGTTCAAACATCTGCAACTTCTACAGCTCTGCCTTTCAACTTCTATAGGACGAAACAACCTTCCCCCCAGGAAGCCAAATTGTCATTGTATAAGTTCTATCTGATTCCTGTTCTAACCTATGGACTGTGTATGTTACTACCTTGACAAGAAGGGACAACTGCTGGATATAAACAATGGAGATGAATTTCCTTGGGTCAATTAAAAAAAAAATAGACGGAACAGAATATAAAAGGTAATCACCTTTAGGTATATATTTTTTTATTATGATGATTGTTATCAGATTTCCCTTGATTTTATTTTCAACAAGAACTGATGATGACTCCAAGGGAGTCAAAACCGGTCTTCTTATAAATGAATATATTTTACAATGTGTTGAAAGGTGGAACATCCTTCAAACTATCTTACATAGCATGTATGGCAAGATGAGACATTGGGGTCAGTTGCAAATGTTAAGTTATAATGTGAAGTACGCAGCTAACTTTCTGGAAATGATCCAATGTTTGGAATTACAGTAAATGGAAAGTTTATGATGATGGATACACAAATGAAAGTAAAATTAAAGTATAGTGAAATGCAATAGGATTACATTTAATTATGCTAGGAAAGGAGAAGCAAAGTGACAAGGATGAAAAGAAATGGTTGAATATAAAAACAGGATTGACAAGGAAGTGGGTAAAATACTTCTGATAAATAGGAATAATACCAACAGAATTTTTCGAGTAAGGGCACACAAAGAATTCTGATGACTATGGTACATTAGAATATTTTTAAGATCAGTAATGTAGTCTTAATGTACACAAGTGAACAAGGTTGGAAAATAAGATGAAAAGAAACCAGCATGATTTCAGATTACACAGGGCACATCAAGATCAAATTAAATTAATTAAGAATGTTACAACAAGAGGAATACTCTGTTACACTAATGCTCCACAGTTATTAAAAAAACTATATGTTTAAATACAAAGAAATAAATCTTTTGACCATCTTGAACCTCTATCATACTTCAAGGACAGATAACAAGAAATCAAATGTACTTACAGTGATTATTAGACTGTAGTGAGAATACATGAAAAAGGAAATTCTTGGTTTTAAGTACTTAAAAAATGACAAAAGGCAGAAATAATTTTGTTCACTGAATACGATGACCACCGGCTGTGTGGTGTAGGGGTAGCGTCCCGCCCCTTAGCCGGAGGCCCTGGGTTTGATTCCCGGCCAGGTCAGGGATTTTTACCTGGATCTGAGGGCTGGTTCGAGGTCTACTCAGACTACGTGATTACAATTGAGGAGCTATCTGACGGTGAGATTGCGGTCCCGGTCTAGACAGCCAAGAATAACGGCCAAGAGGATGTCGTGCCGACCACACAACACCTCTTATAGGCCTTCGGGCTGAGCAGCGGTCGCTTGGTAGGACGAAGCCCTTCGGGGCTGTTGCGTCATAGGGTTTGGTTTGGAATACTATGGCCATTTAAATAAGGAAACAATATAGAAATATCATACAAAAGAACTATTTTCACACAGATAGCAAAATATGATGAACTTGTCCAAAACTTACAGTTTAATACATAGGAACTTGCATAGAAAATCAGAATTTCTAAGGGGGGGAAAAAGTAATTAAACACAACAAGTCTGAAGTGCTCATTTTGAATAGAGGTTCACCAAAAAAATTAATTCTCAGACAGAATGACAGAATCATACAGACTGAACAAAGAAATGAACAAGTCTCCAAACGAAATGTGTACTGTATAACAAACCAAATTAATTTAAATAAACTGCTGTAGTCAAAGAGGTACAACAAGCAAATATTAAAATTACACTGGTCTAAAAAAAAATGTCACAAGAACAAAAAGAATACTATTTCTGGAAGTTAATTCATCCCTCAATCCAAATCCAATTTCAGAATTTGTGCATTGGCCTCAGTTTTCATGTGACAGTTTTTGTGCATGCTTACGCCAGGCTATGTATTAATGTGTCTGGCAAAATGGCACATCCTCGCAACAAGAGTTTCAAATGTAAACTGCAAAAATATCTGTGTCAGTACACAGGAATCAAAGAAGTAAGCAACATAAGTAAAAGGAGGTGCAAAAACATACCTAAAAATATTTCTTGTCCGATTTTCTGTGATACTTTGACTCAGGAACATCTCTTAAAAGTCCAGCAGTAGTCAGACAACATTGTGGCACTCTAATTGCCTATATAATGTTATTCCATTTGAGATATATCCTGGAACAGTTAGTCGTGTTGGTCGCTGTCAAGGTTATCCAGGAAGAAGTTCAAATGATCATTCAAGAAATGTAGTTCAAGTGACACGTTACATCCCATACAGTGGTATGATCTCGGTAGTTCCGATAGCTTTCTGCCATGTGGTTGCCCTAATAGTTCTTGCAGAGACTTATGAAAGACAGCCATGCCATTTTTTCAACACTACTCAACATATCACGGAAATGTTCATCAGTCATTAACTTCCTAACTTGCAGTCCTACAAATATCCCTTCCGTTATTTTTGCTTGACTGATCCCAGGGAACTTCTCTCCCAAGTATTTGAATGCATGTGATGTTTCATCCATAGCTTTGATAAAGTTTTCGATGAGACCCAGTTTAATGTGCAGCGGAGGTAGATACGTATTCTTGGGGTCAACAAGGGGAGTGTTCGGTATATTTCACTGTCCGGGCAATTCATTCAATTCATTTCCCCACAATAGTGGTTGTGTATCCTGTCCAACTCGCATAGGAAGCAGCAGTACTTTGAATACCCTAGCTGTATGCTGAGCAGAATTGCAATTACTTTGAGATCTCTACATATGTGCCATTTGTATTTCTCATATTAGATAAGTGGGAGTAAAAGTTTAAAGTTCTCATATGATTCCTTCAGGTTAACTGCATAAGCAATCGGAACAAAAGAAATTTGTTCCCATTGAGGAGAAGTACTGCTTCGAGACTAACTTTGTCTATGGACGAGTGCTACACATTTACACTGAAATCCTGGCCTAAAATATCTGTTTATAACTGTTCGGTTTTTCAGCCTGCTGAAACTAATTTATAGCATTTATAAACTACCTGAAAAAGAAAACATATGGTAAAGAAACAGATTTAAAATAGATGATGTTTCACATAGAATCTATGCTCGAGTAGACAGAAAACAGGATTTCATTAGGATAAGTTACGGATTTCAAGTTCAGGAATATTTACACAGAAATAAATATCAAATGTTTATAATTTTCTAACTATTTTAGTGTAATATGATAGAATCTGATGTTATTCCAAGAACTAAACGTATTCTATTTTAATACAAGTATAATACTGTTACCATGGGTTTTTTTTTTTTTATTAAGGTAGAATATAAATTTATTACTCAAAATTAGTTTTGGCAGACTGAAGAACCTAACAGTTATTAATTAAAAACACAGAGCACCTTATATGTACTACTGTTCCAGAATACTTAGCATGTATAATGTACTTGTATTAATTATTACTCACCCACATCACACATAATATTTCATCTTCATTTGCAACATTTCAACCCCACTTCATATTGTAAGATTATTTTTTTCATAAGACTCTTACTGCTAGAAAACATGTTTTAGGATTTCGCATTTATATTGTGTATGTTTTAATATGGCCGATGATGACCCCGAGTAGGGTTGAAACTAGTTCCATGTAATGTAAATACTATAAATACAACTTAGTATTGATTACGTGGAAAACTCTACTGTGCACTATCTATATGCTACTAGATGGCAAACCGAGTAAACCGAAACTCTCGTTGTCTACGGCTGAGATTTTAATTAATTCATTAATTAATTTTGTCGGATAAACACCAAATGTGTCACCAGAGATTTTTAGATGCCAACATCATACAACATGGAGTGCCGAATTGATATTTTCCGCCCTTCAAAAATTCGACTACCTCTGCCAGGTTTGAACCCGCTATCTTAGAATCTGGAGGCCGACACTACCATTGATCCACAGAGGCAGCTAACAGTGAAGTAAAACGGTGTGTATAACACCAAACAACAAATATTTTAAAATATTTGCACCGGGGCCATAAAAAGTATCAGCGCATTATTGTAGATCACACTCTTTCTAAAACAAATGTCAGCTGAAGCCTTTTATTTCAGACCAGCGAGTTATTAAATATTGTGTTCTGGTCACACTCTTCGACCATGAATAATTTGGAGGTTAAATTCGGCCATGTGAGAGTTAATGACTGTCATCTTGAATGCGATCAAATACAGTATACGTAGATAATACAAGACATTTGCGGATTTAGCCTTGTTAAAATGGGAGACAATTAGCAAATGGCACTCCTAGTGGCGTGACCTGGAAATTCGTGCTAAATTCATATATGGAAATGGATAAATAAATTAAGTCTAGAAAGATATAAACTTCAAAGTTGCTAAAGCAATTCTAGATAAATGAAAGAAGAATTATTTAACAAGTTATGATTTAAAAACTGAAATTAGACATATAATCAAGATGTGAAATGCACTATTGTGAAAAGGCTTGATCTTTCATTAATGCATTATTTTTCTTGATTTAGCATTACTGCCTGGACGTTTCTGGTGAGATTTGTATATTCCCTCATTTAAAAAACATTGTATCACAACATTAAGACACTTGTCAATAAACAGATCAGCACATTCCTGTCTTTTTGTCTTTCCTCTTGGAAGGACTACCCTTTTGGCAGGGTCGGTAGCATTTGATGTTTCATTTCTTGGGAGATTCTTTGTTGGTACAGATCACGGCTTTAATCTGAGGAGAGGGATAAAATAAGGAAAAGCATGAAAATGCTATCAATAGTTATGTTTTGAGGAATATTTACGTACAATTGGAGTAAAAATTTAACACACACTTCGCTGTTTAGTCGGAGATTTGTAAAGTCGCTGACCTGAAAATGATCTGAAGAGATTGTATAATTCTTATTCAAGCGTAACTTCCTTCTTTCCTATTTACCTTATCGAAGACACTTCTCTGACATTTTAAAGCCCACAGTTCACACCTACAACACCACATCAGTACTGAAGGTTAACTGCTGCACTATACAATAAAATAAGTTTATTATATTTTAAACCAGTTAAAATATGGGTCGCGCTGGTGAGAAGTTTAGGAAGTACTATAAAAATCTTGTCACTGGAAGAATATATATATGCAAAAACAATATTTACTTACATTTTCGTGTCACGAGGGAAACGGAAGACCAACCGCGAATCCTTCTGCAGGCAACACAGCACATCTTTCCACTCATGTTGCAAGGAGATATATAAAGGAATGACACACGCTACTATTTACTTATGTTAATTTACTGCAAACGCATAAATAACACCAAACACTTCACAAACAAATACACATGCTCTTTATGACAGAATTGGTAACTACAGGTCACTCCACTAGACAGAGCTCTAATCGCTGTCCTTCGATATCTCGCAGACTGTCCTGTATTATTTCTACCACTGTATTTGATCAATTAGACATCACTTCAATTCGAATCAAAACTCGGAAGGTATGAGTTTCAACACATGCCTCACCACTTCCTGGATTTTAACTTTGTCTTTGCTAGTAGGCAATTTGGTGACTTTTTCAATATCCATAACTGAGTTGAAGTCCCTACCATGTAAGCGTATACACTAAGGATACAACGTTACTCTTTCTCCCCTGTTAATACTGAAGGTAGTAATTAATACTTGTCTAACTGTTGGGTTCTTTCAATGTCACTAATCAAACAGTACAGGAGCTGAGCCCCCAATTAAAAAAAAAATAAAGCTTTCAGTTGTATGTGTATACGTATTGTAGTTATTTTGGATTCTATGTAATGTGTGTTCATATATGACTCGACCCGTGTGTGTGTGTGTGTGTGTGCGCGCGCGCGCGCATACACAAGGGTCAAGTCATAAGTCACGGGATTCTTTTTTCTCTCGCGAACAGGAGACAACACGGAAAATCTAAGATAGGCATTTGGAAATATAGGGCATGTACTTATGCACAGTGCCTGAAGACAAATTCTCACTCCAGGAGATTCTCGTAGGAAAGTGACAGAACACACGACATTGGTAAACATTGTTTTATTATGGTATAGATAGCAAATACACAGGACTACGTACAAAGGACAGGTCTCCACTGGTTACAGACATTCGAAATAATCTACTCCGTACATCTTTGTCTATGGACACTGGACGGCCTGGGCGAGGCAAATAGGCAGTTGATACTCTACCCCATTTAAATGTCTCCACCCACCTCGCACAGTTCTATAGGCCACGGCATGCACACCTAATGCTTCCCGCAGCTCAGCATGGCATTAGCGTGCATTTCTGCCGTGAAGAACTGCTATTATAATATATGATCATTGCTCCTGCTTGCTGACTCTCGTTTTGCGACCTCTCACTCACACACTGAACTTGTGGGCATGCTCAGACCCACATTGTCATTTCCATACACCATCTAGTGTTATCATACGCAAGTACATACCGTAAGTTTCCAAATGCATATCTTAGATTTTCTGTGTTGTTTCCTGCTCACGAGAAAAAAATAGTTTAAAGTTAAAAATTTCATGATTGTTCCGTATTGAATAGAGAAATATACAATATTAAACAGAAGGAAGGATCCACCTTTCAATACTCCGTTGTTAAGCTGAACAAAATAGTACAACCTGTTCATTTGGGACCGGTTTCAACACATTTGAAGTGTCATCATCAGCCAATTAGCCTTTCAGCTAGGAAGAACCGGAGTCTTGAACCCAAGGGAGGGTAAATCAGAGCCCGTAACTGAAAAGTTCAGAAGGTTTGAATCAAGCGGGCAAACAGCATGAGGCGCATGGCTGATGTTTTTCTCTTGGTCAGCCTAGACACGCGGAAAGGCAAAGGAGTATTTTGTTTCCCACGAATTAAGAAATGATATCGGGTACACACGTGTGGGTGTAAGAATACAGGATGCTTCGTGGGAGTTTAAGTCGTATTTTATCTACAGAGGAATTGGGACGAAATTGACGGAAGAAAAGTTGCAAGAACTAGAAGTGTAATTAATTCATTACTAATGACCTCTAGTTGCTCACATTAGCGATATCCTGAAAGGACGTGCCTGAGTTTTAAAACTCTGCCAACATCGAAAACACAGTGCCTGGGTGAACTTTCAGTTTGGAAGATAAAGGTTTATAATTTAAATGCCAATCCCTGGACGTAGAGAACAAATATCAGTGTAGTTTTCAAATACCCTATGACGAGTGCCAGTTACCATTATTTAGATGTTATTTTATCAGTGTCTGGTCTATGACATCTTTACGATGCAATAAAACAGCTCCCGCCATCTTAATTTTGATCATTTTAGCTTGGTAACTGAGTAAAAAACGTCGCTTTGCATACACTAAAAATAAACACTTAAAGACTACAAGTTCGAAAACTGGACTTAGGTTTTAGCCGTGTAGGCAGCAGTGGCGCTAAGAAGCTCGAGGTCCCCTGCAATAATTGAAAATAGGCCCCTCGTTTCCTGATAAGGAAAGTTACAAGTTTATTTCGTAGTACAAAGTTGTATATTATTACAATGAACAGCAATGACAATAATAATAATAATAATAATAATAATAATAATAATAATAATAATAATAATAATAATGATACAAATTAAGTTTTTAAATTCGAAGGAATTACAGTAATACACTTATATTATACGCGTGCGCATGCGCGCACACACACGCGCGCGCACACATACACACACAAAAGAAAGGCACATTCCAGTTATAGTAACCAAAACACGCTGACCATCACAAATGATTTACTACTATTTACAACTCAACCGTCCATCGCAGGCCAACTTAGCTACACTGACTGCCGAAAGTTATAACAGACTCGAAATTTCAGTGTCCAGCTCCATGGCTAAACGGTTAACGTGCTGGCATTAAATCACAGGAGTCTCTGGTTCGATTCCCGGTAGAGACGGGACTTTTACCCATAATTGGTTAATTTTGCTGGCCTGTGTGTCGTTATCATCTCCTCATCACGATGCGCAAGTCGCCTACGGATGTCAAATCAAAAGACCTGCACCTGGCGAGCCGAACATGTCATCGGACGCTCCCAGCACTAAAAGCCATACGCCATTTCAATTTGAAACTTCAGTATTAGAGTTTAGATAAGGAGGATATCTTTATTATCGCATCTTTGCTGACTACTGAGTTCTCAGAACTGGCTAATTACTTCAGAAGCCTAGTTTATTGTTGTGAGTGGTAACCCGGGATGGTGAGTGGAAAAGGTTGGGAAACCCACATTCTTTCAGAAATAACTACTGCACACTTATTGAGGAAAGAAGCTCTGAACTACAAAGGCTTAAGTTTGAAATAACCCTATGTAATACAAATGACACTTTTGTGGGCTATAACTGTATCAATATGTAAAATCACTCTTCAGCTACTGAATTAAGAAACAGTCATGACCCCTTCCGCCCCACAGGTTGGTGGGCTTCTTATCGCCGCTACTGTGTGTAGGCTAGCCTGGGACATAGCCTCCAGCAGTAGCGGTACTTCTATAACACTAGTGAACTTTGTCTTCGATATTTGCCAGTCAGATTGCATTTGGCAGTGGTCAAAGAATTAGTAAAACACTTCGAATCGCAAATCAGATTGTCAGTCACAACGGTTAAAAGTATTGTCGGTATTCCAGAATTGGAATAGTGTTAAAATTCATAGACAATCGCACGTACGCCGGAGTTCCGAATTGAAATAAATAGAAGGTGGTGTTGAACATACAATTGAAGCGTGGGCGGGAAAACATTCGTACAAACGAGTGCGGATTTGTAAAAGCAAATTTGCGTGTGACGGTATATTTTTTGTAATTACTTAAACTTACATATAGGTTCGGAAAAATATAAAACCCATTGCATCGAAAGGGAAATCCCAAATAAGGAAATAAAATGTATAACAAATACAGGAATGCATTTATGATGGCCGGCTAAGGCACAGAGAAAGCTGGTAACATTCGTGATGGATTCCTATATTTACTTAAGGTAATGCGACTTACCCCTTACATAAAGTGTTTACTTCACAATGTCACCGTGTTCTGTAAATTTTGTGATGAATTTTGGTCAACCATTTGTTTCATATCTTGGGAAATCATTATAGGGAAACATTAGCGTGTGCGTGTCTAATTTTGTGTATTTAATGAGGGTAATATACGATATTTGTGTCGAAGGCTGGATTATTTCCGTCAAGTAAAAATTTTGTCTCTATATGTATTTCGAAGGTAAAACTGGCGAAGTGTGGTTTCAAGAAAATTTGATATCAGTAGTTTGAGATATGTTCAGTAGAAGATTTGACGTGCTTTGATACCCGTATTGTCCATTGGAAATAAAACTTAAAACATTTAAATTTTTTCTCTATTTGTAATGTATCATGAGAGTTCTGCAATCGGGTAGTAAGCAGGGCAACAGGAAATACAGCGCAAATCGCACAACATATGCACCTACCAACCTTATGTGTTCGCTCTGTATAGGAAAGAAGTGTTCCCTGCTTTGACTAGCGGCATAACCGCAAGGTAAACACAGCCAGTGCCTGCTCCCCATATTCCCTCAGTTGTGTTTGCCCTGTTATAGTGTGCAGAGAGTAGCCTCGTGGTGAACGTGACAACATAATGGCACAACGACGCTATATGAACCCCGTTTTGCAGGGTAGAATACTCTGCCGCCTGGAAGCAGGCCAGACACAGACCGAAATCGCTGTATCCTTGAATGTGCCACAAGGTGTCATTACCAGGCTTTGGAAACAATTTCAAGACACAGAAGATGTTAGTCGTAGCCCAGTACCAGGTCGACCAAGGGTAACCACCCCACACCAAGACAGATATCTGGCCTTAACCGCCCGACGAAATCAGAGTGCACCTGCAAGACAATTGTCGGCAGAGCTTGCAGCCGTTTCAGGGGTTGCTGTTGCCTGGCAAACTGTGTACCGGAGGCTCAGAACAGCAGGGCTGTTTCCCAGACGTCCAGCGGTGTGCGTTCCGCTCACTCCAGCACAAAGACGGGCCCGTTTACTGTGGAGCAGTACACATCGAAACTGGACCATGAATGAATGGAGGCATGTGCTTTTCACAGATGAATTACGCTTCAGTTTGCAGAACAATTCCCATCGCACATTAATCTGGAGAGAACCGGGTAGCAGATACAACCACAGGAACATCGTAAAACGTGACCAGTATGGTGGTAGTGGCGTCATGGTGTGGAGCGGCGTCATATTGAATGGCCGTACGGACCTCCACATCTTCATGGGTGGTCGAGGAACACTGTTAATGCTCAGAAACGCAGGGATGAGGTACTGAGACCACATGTTCGACTCTTCAGAGGTGCAGTTAGTCCAGACTTCCTATTAATGGACAATAATCCCCGACCGCACCGTGTTGCTCTGGTGGATGAATTTCTGGCTGGGAAGACAATCATCGCATGGACTGGCCGGTGAGGTCTGCGGATCTAAATCCTATAGAACCTGCCTGGGATGCATTGGGGAGGTGAATTGCATCCCGTCAGCCTCGCCCAGGGACCCTCCAAGACCTTCGGAGGAATGCGATCGACTGCCACAAGAACTCTTGGACCATCTGATTGAGAGCATGCCACGTTGCTGCGAAGCATGTGTGGCTGTTAGGGGTAATGTACACCCTATTAACAGCATATTTTGTTGTGGAAGACATTGCCAAATTTTGTTATTGTCAAAGGTGTACATTAGCTAACCGAACCTTTCTGACACGGTTCTTTTCTTTTTTTTTTTTTTGTTTTTTTTTAAAAACAAGTTGTGTGACATATGGTGTGTCATTCAGCTTCTGTTTGTTCAGCAATCCGTCTGGCATTCCTATAAGTTGCTATGACCTCGTTTAGTAATTATGCTTACCTTTTGGACACTAGTGTATATGTCATGATAGACGATGTAGATGTAGATCAGATATGCCATGTCAGTGTTGTTGAAGGGACGTTGAATTTGGCCCAAGAGGTTGAAGTCTTGTAGTTACTGAGAAGTAGATTGTCCTGAGGTATTTTCAGATTGTGTCATGCCGGCATTCTGTGTCAGAGATGTCCAAGGATTATTTGCCTATATCGTATGGCACGGGAAGTTTTCTAAACACCTTGGGTTGATGTCCACGTTAGACCATCGATCCTGTTGAATAAAATTTAGGTCTAATTTTTGTGAGACTTGTCTACTCAAACCTTCTTGCATATCGTAAAAGCATGAACATATTCGGCATGGTATTAGTTTGATGATAATTTCTGTCACGCTACTGTTGTGCAAACATGAATTTATTTCTTAAATTATGAATGCGCTTTTAAGATATCTGTTTAGAGGTTGAAGGAAATGATTTTTTTTCTACACGCTACGGAGATCCACAGGAGACAAAATTATCATTCAGTGCTAGTAGTGGGAAATGCTACTTATTAATTAGTCAAGAGAATTAATGTTAACTTGTAAAATATTAGATTAATTGTTTTTTAAACGACAGGAGTAATTCCAGGGAGATAGATTTTTTCCGTTTGAGTATTCATCTTCAGCTGAGAAGATAGACGTCGTTGGAGTGATCCACGTCAGAGGTGTCCAAAGAGAGCCGTACTTGCATTGCTGGATATTCCAAGGAGTGTCAAAAACATTGTAAATAATTTATAGAGTTATTTTAACGTGTGTTTACTATGGTATGTATGTGAATATGCATGTAAGAGGTAGGATTATATTAGGTTAAGGATTACCCAAGCTTCAGATTTGTTTAGGATGTAATGTAAATAACTTGAGTTAGGACTAGATGGTTGACATAATGCAGTAAATACATAATTCCTAGTAGTTTGTGATATATATGTTTTTATCTCCAATACAGGAATACCACACCGTGCCTGCGAAAAATATAAAGATATTCTCCGGAAATTGAAAGCGTGTGTTAGAGAAACCATTCCTTCGGTGTTATTTTATCGTTTACTTTTAACTATTTTATTACCTATAAATTATGTGTGAAGATCATTTTTGTAGATTTCGTTATTGTGACATTGACTGATTAAGAACTATTTTGTATTTTAAAGATTATTGTTGTGTGTTTAATCTCAAGTCTTATAGATTGTTTAGTTTCTCGTTAATTGAACCAATCTTGGTAAGTTTGGACATTTTCGTCATCACCACATTTTGCCATGCCTTTGCTGGCAGGACATAGTGTTTACAGTGCAATGTCTTCTGGTATAGGCTAGAGCAATTTTGTTACTTTCAATGACCTGTCTCTGTCTTATCCTTGCTTTGACAATAAGTTACTGAGGTATGAGCGATGCTAGTAATGCCATTCCTTATGCAGCCAGTCCCTGCTATGAATGGTGTGGAAATATTGCTCATAGGGTTGGCTGGTGCACGCATGTCAATGGGCTTGGCAGACTGATATGTAATAGCAACTTCTGGCTAGGTGAGGAAAGCAATGGGAAACTACATCACCACTCATTTCCCTAGTACACCTCTTCAGTAATGCCTAGGCCATCTATGATAGCTGATGGCAGAGCTGTGGAGGATCCAACCACCCTTAGGGCTGAGGAATGAACATACATACGCAGCTGAACTGGTACTTAAATGGCATCCAGAGTGCCACAATACAACTCGGCGACCGCGGAAACTATGGATCGACGCTAATATTGGTGGGTTTCGATTATTCTTGTATGTCATTCCTTCCCCTATGTTCGCTAGAAGGTGTTTTACTCCTCATGTATCTTTGAGATATTAATTCGTATTTGTACGAAGTTTGGTTGAGATCTATTCTGGAAGATGCTGTACACGTATCTACAATTTCGGTAATTTTCTCTTTCACACCTTTCACGTTTAGGATTTGTATTATCTGTTTCAAGTGGTTTTAAGTTGTCTTAATAGTGACGTTGATTGATTATCAACTCTCTTGTAAATTTGTAAATTTAGAAATATTGTTGTGTATAATTTTAGGTTTCAGCATGAGATTATTTTGTTTCGCCTCAAAGTATTTCCTTGTAGCAGCCCAGATTGTCTGGGAAGTAACTGATTATTTTAAACAAATAATAAAAATAAGTTGTAATGTATTTACGCGTTGCATTATAGATATGTTGTACACGATTCCAACTGTCACTGGGACTGTCATTAATCAGCCGAGTGACACCAAAAACTCTGTAAGCAACATTAATATCAGTAAATTTGGACATATTCTTTATCACCTCTTCTGAATCGCCATGCCAATGGGTGCTCAACTTGGACATAATCCCCAGTGTCAGCATTCATCTAAGCGACCCCGAAAACTATAGATTCGGCAATAATATTTGTCGTTTTCGATTTTTAGTATCGCCCCCTCCACCAGGGGTGCTAGGGGTGTCTTACCCCACTTACTACTTTTTAACCAGATAGTCATGTGTGCATCAATACATGCACAGTGTCACTGCATCTCAGCGACCCTGAAACCTATGTTTTCAACAGTATTTTCATTCCACCCCTTCCCGACCACAACCCTTAAGTGAGGCTCACCTCCACAGTGCTTTTTTCGAGACAGTCAAACAGTGGGTCAAATAAATATTTGCACGTCCAGCATTTTATATATAACTGCAAAGAAAAGACAATATTTATATTACAAATGATATTGGGTCATAGCTTATGACCAGCTAATGAACTATTACTTATTAGCAAGTCATAAACAACAAGCATAACGAAAAGAACACAAACATAAATTTGAATGTCAAAAAAATACAGTATATGCAGACGATCAAAACAAATAACAAAATTCCAGCTTATGAAGAAACGTATGCACATCAGAATTTTGAATGCATTCCATTTGCGCCAGTCATGGCTTGTAATCATCTTGGCATTGATACTACCAAAGTTTGTGAGCAGTTTGATGAGATCTTGTACCATTCTTCTGACAATGCCTCCAACAAGTGACGTTTACTGAAAACATGCATTTTCTTTTCACTTCCACATCCAATATCTGCCATAAATTTTCAATGGGGTTAATGTCCGGGGACTGCGGAGGTGTGTTGAGCCCTCTACCGACATTGTACAGAAGCGATCATTATCCTGTTGGAAATAAAATGTATCACTCAGGTTCATTATTGGTGCACTTAATTTTAACCGACCTCGCAACACCTCAATATACATCTTGGCAGTCATTCTTTCATCAATAAACATCATATTTCCAACTCCATTTATGTCGTGCATGCCCAAATCATGACGTTGCCACCACCATGTTTCACAGAAGCTTGGAGATTCTTTGAACAGACTTCAGTATTTGCTCTTTCCCTTTCCATCAGACCCGAAAAGTGTGATAACTTCATGGGCTTGTTTACATGAGTTCTAGCAAATTCTAAGAGCTTTTGTTAATTAACCTCACTGAAGAATGGTTTTCCCCCTTTGTGTTCCACTGTGCAATTGTGCGCTGTGCAATACATTTCTTACTGTCTGCGGATTAATACATTTACCAGATGCTGTGGCAATATGTGAAGCTAATGTTTGAGCACTTCTAAAAGGGTTCTTTGTAACTCGTCTTATAATATGCCAGCGCTCCCTATTAGTAAGTTCTCGCCGATGGCCTGAACTATTCTTATTCACTGCGTCACCAGTTTCTTCATGACGTGACGCACTGTGGAATACCTGATATTTACAGTTGTTCCTATTTCACGATAGTTTTTGCCTTACTGATGCAACCACACAATTCTATCTCGCAGAGATCTTGAAATCTCTCGTTTTGGGACACATGTTCACCATTCTAGATACGAACATCCACTGACCACTGGTGCTTCGATGTGCAGTACACTGAAGTAAAATAAATCACCTTCGTCGCAACGTTTTGCTGAATGGAAGCTGATGCAAGTGTAATAGACTAATATAACTTGGAAACAATTTTCTTTAACCCATGGGTAAATAAAACAAATATTTATTATTATTATTATTATTATTATTATTATTATTATTATTATTATTATTATTATTACTGTGAGGTATGGCTATTGAGTGTTTACATCCATTTAGTATTATTATTTACATAGTTGTGTATGAACATAATCATGATCGTATTATTTGAGAGGTTATGTCATGAAACATCTGCTGTATATATATATTTACTTATTTATTTATTAATATGAGTTTATTCAATGTAAGAACGCATAATCAATAATATATAATTTATTATTACCTATATACATGATGTATAATCTAATGTAACATTATGCAACACACTGTAATAAGTCCTGAACCATGCTATGTGCGACTAAAATTATGTAGAAAGTTCCTTACATTGTAACTAGGATACTGGAGACTCTCAAATTTACGAGAAAATCTGCTGTGTCATTCTTCTAGAAGCCTGGCCAGGCAACGTATATAAAGAGGCAGTCTTGAGGTAGAGTTGACTTGTTTTAATGAGACTTGTGTAGAACCACAATTAAATTGAAATAAGATATAATGGATCAACCTATTCGATACAAGTAGAAATAGAAATGTAATGTTACATACCTAGTTAATTAAATGCTGTACCAGTTTCGACCACTGTTCCGGATCACATAAAATATCAAAACAATGCACGGGAAAACAACGGCAAATGCAGTTCAAGAAGCACTGTAAACACTTTAGGGATTAGCACTGCATGCTGAGAAGTCACCATAATCCTGAAGCCAAGT
This sequence comes from Anabrus simplex, assembly GCF_040414725.1. NCBI lineage: Eukaryota > Metazoa > Arthropoda > Insecta > Orthoptera > Tettigoniidae > Anabrus > Anabrus simplex. The sequence continues at coordinate 1,519,275,765 of NC_090265.1, read as the reverse complement.
GTTTGAAGTATGTGAATTGGTTTTGTTTGGTTGGTAGTTGACATGCATCTGTTACAGTCTTCTTCTGATTCTTCGTAGTAGTGTTTTATGATGGCAGCTTATTAGTGTGCATTTGCAGAAGATGTAAATATAATTTGTAAATAAAATAGTGTACACAACTGACAGCATCTCATGTGCATCATTGTAGATACATCATTAGTGACCGTGGCGACTGGACTGAAGAATCAATTTTGGAATACGAGTGCAAGTGCATCAGAACAAAATGCAAGTGATACTAGAAAATATGTCTGTACAATAACTTAAAGACAAATTCGCAAAGAAATCTTCTGACGAGCGGCAAGAAGAAATTATTCAAGACGCGATTACGAGAAGATCTCATCGAAAAAGGAAAAGATCCCGAAGAGTCTTTCATTGAGGTGAACGAACATCAGGATTCGTCATCGGAAGAAGAGGTAAATATAACAAAAATGTGTTTTAACTTACTGAGCATGATTCAGGCACTCCATGACAAAATCTCAGACGTTGATTCAAGAGTTAATTCCACCTTACCAAAACAGAATGACAAACTTTAAGACAAACTTTCAGACATCAATTCCGCCCTAACAGAAAAGATTTCAGAACAAATTTCTAAAGTAAATGACAAACTTTCAGACGAAATATCTCAATCTAATTCAGTTCCAACCGGACAAATATCGCAAGTGTACATGCAGGTTTACAAAGTAGAACAGTGCCTATAATCGAAAATTTCAACCGTAAATGATAAAATTTCATCCCAAATTAGTGACGTCACCAATCAATTAACAGAGCAGATATCGGACAGCAGGTCAAAACTGGTACAGGCAACACAGAACAACTAGACCCGACGGTGATTATAAAGAGCCTTACAGAATTCCATGGGTGACTGGAGGAGAACCCCGACTAGCTTCGCCTAGGGATCGGTCAACCTATTAGGAAGGACTAATCTACCAGAGGGTCATCTTTGCTCAACTCATCACACCGCGGCTAAAAGGCCAAGCCACTACCCGGTGGAATAACTTGAAGGGCTTAAATTTAAACTGGACGAACTACAAGCAGCTGCACCCGGAAGAAGGGAGAACGAGATCTTCCCAGACATCATAGAGCTACTCCAAGATAACATTAGACCCCTAGTGAAAGTATCACAACCGAGATCCTTTGATGATCTACGTAGAATCAATGCCGAGTTGGAAGAAGAACACCAGAGCTCAGCCACAGAAGAGACTAGCTTGGTTAAGAAATGCTACCATTGTGGGAGAATAGGACACCTGAAGAACAAATGCCCCACTCTGGCGTCAGAGAGACTAGGTACGGCCCATTGTGGATTAAGGGTGGATGGGACCAAGAAAAGGAAGGTGCTTCCAGACCTGACAGACAAGCAGACCTGGAACAGCAGGAGAGGGATTGGTCAGATTGTGGGCAGAACAGACCAGTCTCGCCCAGAGATCATCTTGAGGGCAGGCAACGAGAATTTTTCAGCCATACTCGACAGCCAAGTAGGCCATTCATTTGTCAATGGGACTGTTGCCAGATTACTACCGCCTATGAAGTCTCACCATCTTGAAAGGGTAGTGACAGCAGCGGACAGGGTAACCTATTCCATCCAAGGACAGACTAACCTAACCGCTCCATGCATGGACCTGCCTATTGTAATTGACTTTACAGTGATTCAGAACCTAATACGTGACATCATATTAGGTCATGACTTTTTGGTAGAATACAAGGTGATCCTAGGCTATGCAGCTCATGAAGTCGTTTTGGGAAAAGGCAGACGACTGAGGGTCACCTGGCACAATGGAAATCTCCGGACTCCCAAGGACGCAGAATTCGACGTAGACCTGGGAGATATCCAGTCAGTTAACACATTTTCAACCAACTGAAGAAGAGGAGCTGAGACGTGCCTTAAAAGACTTTCCGGAAGACATCACCAATAAAATAGGACGGACTACCCACGGTAACTCACAACACTGAATGCAGCACTTCCTCACCCATTAAGAAAAGTCCACATCCAATCAACCTGGATAAGCGCAACTTCGTCATTCAGAAGATCCAAGAGATGAAAGGGCAAGGTCACATCAAACCCTCTACATCCTGTTGGGCTTCACCTATCGTCTACCGAAAAAGAAGAATTGAATCAACTGTGTGTGGAATTCCACAGAATGAACGAGAAGATCGTTAGCGACGCGTACCCCATGCCTGACCTGAAAGACTTGCCGAGACAAGTGGGTCTAGGATTTTCATCATGCTGAATCTCAACTCCGGATACTGGCAAGTGGAGGTCGAGGAAAGTTCCAGACCACTGACCGCCTTCATGTTACCGAGAGGATTGTACCAATTTACAGTAAAGCTTTTGGACTGAAGAATGCTCCTGCAACCTTCATGCGACTGATGGATAAGGTATTGTCAGGATACGTTGCAGATCTCTGCCAAGTGTATCTCGACCTGATCTTAATTCACAGCAAGAATTTTCAAGAACACCTTGGTACATCTGACAAAAGTGCCGGAATAACTGAAGATTCATGGACTGACTTGCCAACCGGAGAAGTGCCACTTCGCCTAGTCATGTGTAAAATATCTTGGCAATGTCCTAACATCTGAAGGCTTAGAAAGGCAACCAGAGAAGAATCGAGCTATCGAGAAGGCTGAACGCCCGCGGACCAAACGACAAGTATGTCAGTTCCTTGCCTTGTATGGATGGTATAGCAGTTTCGTGCCATACTTTGAAGAGAAGGCAATACCACTCACCGATGTACTCCATTATAACCGCCCGTTCCGATGGAGCAGCAAGGAAGAGGCAGCATTCCAAAACATTAAGGCTGCGACATGCAACGCTCCCGGTCTAGCCCATCCCGACCCTCAACGGAAGATGTGCCTGCAGATGGACGCCATCGACTGTCGCCTAGGAGCAATGCTAGTTCAGGAGAGGAGTGACTGCGAAAGGGACATCATCGAGTATGCCAGTAGAAATCTATCTCCCACCAAACAATGCGACTGCACTGCCGAGAAGGAAGCCTTAGCCGTGGTGTGTGCCATGGGGAAATTAAGAGGCTACTTGGAGGGAAGGAAGTACCAGCTCTACACCGATAATGCAGTTCTCGAATGGTTGAAATCTGTCTCTGGCTCAAAATCTAAATTGATGCGATGGGCTCTGTTAATCGCAGTATTTGACTTTGATGTGTGTGACGTCCCAGGACCGACGAACATAGGGGCAGATAGCTTATCTAGCCACCCAGTGATGGAACCTGAAGTTAAGAGCACCATTGTCAAGAGGGAATTCCCACAAAATCACCGGAGCGAACCCAATGAACCTGTCCTTATGATCATCAAGAAAGAACTTGATCTGGAAGTAATTAAGCTATGACAAAAACAAGACAAGTCCTGTAGGGCCATGACACAGCGGATCAGGAGACAGAACACCGACAGTCGACTCGTCCTGAGGGAATTTAAGATGTGCTATAAGAACTCGTTATAATGGACTTCTATTGTAATATTTAAAAAAACAGCAAAACAAAATCAGGAGCGGTTTTTCAAAACTCGATAAATGCAAAAAATTTCGGAACTGAGTTATGCATCCAATGTTATCAGTTTGACCTTGCTCACCATCCTGTGCAATCATCCTTTGCATAAGTCGATATTTGCTGTGTATAGAAGTGGTTGAAATCGCTAGGTTTTTGCAAAAGTCGATATGTGCTCTTGGAAAGTTAAAGCAAAACTCGGTAAATGCAGTTAACTATTAATCACGTAGCATTCTCATGGATAATCGGGAGTGTTATTCTGTGGAACAATGGAACGCCAGACTCCTTTATTGAAAGGATGTATTCTTGGAACTGCATGCCTCATGTTCCCGCGATTAACCCTCATTGTCGTCGAAAAAAAGAAACTCACTTCTGGAGAAGTTTTAAACAAGTTAATGTGTGAGGAACTGTTTCACTCTACAACAGTATGAATGATGAATCTGAAGATTCTGAAACTGGCGTGCCGGTTTATGAATGTGTCGGTGGAAGAAAGTCTAGATACAAGAAGAGAGTACCTGGAAAGCTGGCTAGAACTAAAAACAAACCTAATATTAAATGCATTCATGGACTCAAAGACTTGCCCATAAGTACAAAAAGTAAAAGGATAAAACGATGCAAAGCTGCTGGACTCTGCTATGAAGATATCACAGAATTCCATCATCATGTGACTTCTTTAAACGAGATTTATCAAGACAAGTTTCTATTGAAGTATATGCACATTTCCACACCTCAGTGCAGGGTAGTGAACATTGAAAGTGCTAGGAAGAAAAAAACTGTTTCTATGAAGTACAGCATCAAGAAGAAAACTAGTGAAATACTTCCTGTCTGTGGTGCAACTTTTCAAGGAATTTCTGGCATGTCAAAGAACAGATTATCTTATCTGGCTAGTAGGTTTCATCATACTGGGAAGTTACCTAAGGAAAATCGAGGTGGTGACAGATCAGGCAAGGAACACAAGGACATAATGGTTGCCATTAAAAATCACATCAAAAGGTATAAATGCAGAGAGAGCCACCATGGCAGGGGAAAGTCTAAGAGAGGATATTTACCGTCATATCTCTCAGATAGAAACAGAATCCTCAAGAGGTTGCAATCAAGTTGCTTCAGCTTTATTGGACTTTCTTTTTAACGTAGAAAAGAAACTGCACAATGATGGCCCTACCACGATACATTTATTCTCAGACTCTTGTAGCAACCAAAACAAAAACAGTGTCATCCTGGCCACACTTATTCCTCTCTTGAAAGAAACAAGTACATTATTCAATAATATTCTCCATTTCTTCCCTATTCCGGGACACAGCAACATGGCTCCAGACAGAGTGTTCAGTAGAATTGAGAAATCTTACAGAAGACAAGGAAAACATACTGTCTCCCAAACAATACTATGATATCTTAGAGAAACATGGCACCCTTAAAATTTTGAGCAGGGACTGGGAAATCAAAGATAAAGAGAGTTCACAGAAGGTACTACGAACTAGGTTGTCATTTAAAATGAATAGTCAACGTGTTATCGCGTATAATAAACATAAGAGAGTCTCCGTATCAGTACCGGATACCTACTTCGCATACCCAGTGGAAGTTGAAGTTCTGAAAATGAAATCCAGCCATGAAGCATTTAGAAATTCTCTTTTCTACCAAAGAAAACTATGGTGAGCAAAGGAAAGAAGAAGGATGTTCAAACTCTGTTGAAATTTTTTGAAATAGCGGATGATGCTGTGGATTTCTGCAGGGTTGTGTTAGACGACAAGTAACAGACTTCTGATGGCTATGTGTTTTGATGAGTTCAGTTAGACTTTATTTTGTAAGACTTAATTTTAATTTAACCTCTGTGATTTTAATGTGCTCATTCATTACAATAGGATTGATAATATAGGTTAATACCGTATTTTGTTTTTTTTACATTGCTTGATGCTAATAATATTAGTAATAACTAATAATATTGTGTAATCTTACAATACCCCAAGTAGCCTATATTATAAAATGTATGACAATGGAGCTAAAAAATCAATAAATATTCAAAAAATATTATTCACAAAGTAACAAAAAAATTTAAAAGTAAATAATACGATAAACAAAAGCATATCATTCAGTTAGAGTATTAATGTGAAGTTCCACTTTACCAGAATATTTGCATATATCAACTTTTGAAAAAACTTGAGAAAATTATCTTATAATCTTACCTCATCCACCTTAAGTTTCAACAAGTTCTATTCAGGTACTGTGCTTGTCTCTATTGGAACTAATATCGACAAAAATTTGAAATGTTTCATGCATATGCTTCTAAGTGAAAATAAAAGAACACATTTCCTGAAAAATGATGTTTGCTGCAAATGTCAAGTTTTGCCAAAAACACTCCTCAATTTGCACACCCAGCATTTTATGTGTAACTGCAAAGAAAAGACAATACTTATATTACAGCAGATTAATCATTATGCAGCGTTTTCAAATATTTCAATAGACGGAGGTTGGACCATCACATGAAAACTGAGCCTGATAGGCAAATTTAATTTTTCAAAATCGGCACCTATGACTTCAGAACACTATGTATAATATACCTATTTATAATAGTTTATTTAAATCCGCCTTGATCAATACACTCATTAAATGAAAGAAACATTATTAATTAAACCATACATGTTTCGGGAAATCTCAACCATTCCCTTCATCAGTGGTTAGATCAAAGAATAACACAATATGACACTATGAAGGGAATGGTTGAGATTTCCCGAAACATGTATGGTTTAATTAATAACGTTTCTTTCATTTAATGAGTGTATTGATCGAGGCGGATTTAAATAAACTATTATAAATAGTTATATTATACATTCAGACCAGTCAATACGGACCTAACACAATATTAACCTATCATGGTTAAGTTTATTAACATTCAGAACACTATGCATATTCTTTGTGACAAAAATGCTGTTGATCAGTGTTGTACAAATTAGATTCAGTAAAATCAAGAAATTAATGTTACATACCAGATGTTTTTGTAACAGATCCCAGTTTTGCCAGCCGTTCCCAAATTCCTTCAGCAAGAAACAAAGGTAAGCATTAAATTAAAAATTATTATTGGTGGTGGTGGTGGTGGTGGTAATGCTATGGAAGAAAGTGCGTAATACAACTTTTGATATAATCGATGAATGATTACATGAAGAAAGATGGCCCCACTTCATTTTTGATGTACCTTCAGAAAAAAAGCCTTTATGAAAATCCTCTTGATAGCATATTTTAACTCTAGGTTAGCAATTATAGAAACAAAATCAAAATTAATTCTGTATTATTAAGATCATAACCATGAAATTCGAACTCCAGATATGCGAATTTTCAGTTCAAAAATCTCTTACCTGTGATTTTAACCACAGCTATCTCGCTGAGCAGCCAGTGATTATGTTCCACAGCTATCACATATATCAAAAAGAGTGTACAAAAATTCCCAACAAGATCACTAACAATTATAAACAAACTAATATGTTTAACTACACTCTCATACACATAATGTCACTTGATGTTTTAAACATCACAGTAAACAGTAATGTACAATTCCTGAAGCTAGGCAAACATTATGTGGGATAAGACTGTTCCACTGGTAGATGTTTCAACTAAACATCCTCTGAATGAGAGGTGGTATGTGCACATTAAGTAATTCATACTCTAATTTAGATTATTCTTCAAGAGATATAACTAAAAACCATGTTTGAATTCAGATAGTGTGCAAGATGAGTATTGCGGAGCCTCCATGGCTCAGGCGGCAGCGCACCGGCCTCTCACCGCTGGATACCGTGGTTCAAATCCCGGTCACTCCATGTGGGATTTGTGCTGCACAAAGCGGAGGTGGGACAGGTTTTTCTCCGGGTACTCCGGTTTTCCCTGTCATCTTTCATTCCATCAACACTCTCCAATATCATTTCATTTCATTAGTCATTCATTAATCATTGCCCCAGAGGAGTGCGACAGGCTTCGGCAGCCGGCACATTTATTATCCTCATCGCTAGATGGGGGCTTCATTCATTCCATTCCTGACCCGGTCAAATGACTGGAAACAGGCGGTGGATTTGTATTTGTAAGATGAGTATTGGATCCTCGTGCTTTATCTCTGCAATAATGTGGATCTACATGGTGAGCAGAATAAAGGAGAATCGCTCCATCCTGTGCGCGGGAATTCCTGAGTGAGTGTGGTGGGGATGAAATACAGTGCCGGATGTACTTAAGGCCGCGCTACCGTGCCAGGTTTCAGTCTTTGTTAAACGTCTGCAAACGTGGCAAGTGTTTACTTGGTGTCATTAGTACAGTGACTGAATTCAGATGGCTCAGGTGGCTCAAGTCGGATATTGATATTCTTTTCCTGAAAGAGCATTTAAGGGTCATACTTTCGCACAGAAAGTGCTAGGGCTGTAAGGAGATAACTTCAAGAGAAGATTCCTGATATTCAAGTTCCAAGTCAGACTTCGATTCATAGAATAGTAAATAAATTACATAAGACGGGAAGTCTTCTTGATAAAGCACGTAATAAACCATGTACAGTACTCGCACAAGAAACTGTAGGCAACACTGGTAACGCCATGGATAGGTCTCGTAACAAATCACTTGGACGACTTGCTCAGGAAATGGATATTTCCTATCGTTCTGTACGAACACATGTGACTGATGACATAAGGCAAGATATGGAGAACAACTGACAATTTGAGCATTATTACACTTTAGTAAAGGTTTCGACACTGTTGACAGAGTCACACTTATATCCAAATTGAATAGTTTAAATTTCTCCGCGAGTGCACTCCAGTGAATAAGTTTCTGTCTCACTGGCCACCCGGCAGTGTGTACTTAATAACAATAATGAATATTTAAATTGGCATACGGTTGATGTAGGAATACAAGGATCTGTACTGGGCCCCTATTCTTCTTTTCATATATAAATGGAATAGCTTCCGAATTAAAACACTGAAAATACCACTTCCATGCAGATGATTTACAGATATACACACACAAACCCGAAAATCTGCACTTAGAAACACTTCAACCGAATGAAGATCTAATGGCCATAGATACATGGGCCAAAAATCACGGATTAAAATTAAACCCATCAAAATTCCAAACAATTATTGGTCACCAGTAACCCTACATTACTTTGCAAACTCAACTGAACAGCGTTACGACAGTTGTCCATAAGTGATAATGCCATACAGTATAGCCAAACCGTAAGGAATCTTAGTACAATATTTGACGAACATCTGTCCTGGTCAGCCCTAACTATATCTGTGTGTAGAAAAATATACAGAACGCTACACTGTCTCAGTAAATTCAAATCCACTTTCCCCTTCAAACTAAGGAAATTCTTGTTGAATCACTCGCATTACCTCATTTTTTCCTTGCGATATAGGTTTCAACAAGCTAGGAGTAGAATGGGGAAGGAAATTACAGTGTGCTCAGAATGCTTCTGTAACATTTATCTGTGGCCTTCATTATGCTGACGCCACACAGTCGTACACACGGCTCGAGTTACTTCACCTGCAAGAACGACGCACACTGCATACTACTTTTTCGCATAATATTCTTAAAATTTCCGAACCAGCCTATCACCGTGATCGCATCAAACTCCTCTCAGCAGACCGTAACAAAAATACTCGATCCTGCAGCACCATATATATATACCTTCTTGTACACAGAACAACAATCTACACTAAATCATTCACCGTTACCGCAGGCCGACAGTGGAATCTCTTACCAGTGGGCATCACAATCATGTCCAGAAGCTCAGCCTTTAAAAATGCCTGTGTCTAAATACTAGGTAAGAATGCATATAAATCATCAAATAATGACCTGAAAATGCCTCCTAATACCTCCTCATCATTATTCCCCCCTCTTCCTTCCATAAATCACCTTATTATTATTACTAGTCATTCCCTTCACCTCTCAACTGAAGGCGATATCTCAGTATATTGTAAAAATGTATCTATTTTCGAAACTTTCTCTTTAAGTAATATTTATAGTACTCATTCATATATTTAAATGAGCTGTACGTACGATGTGTATTATACAAATATGATATTTTATGTGTGATTTCTTTTACTACTACTACTAGCTGATGTACCTGTGCTTCACTACGGAATTCTACACTGTACACAGAATTCTAGGTTAGGTAGTGCACATGTTGTGAGCAAGATTGTATTAAATTGCATAGCTCTTAACGTTACCCTAGAAACGCGACGGGGAAGACACCAAACATCTTTTCTCACATGAAGACTGGGTTAGGGAATTTTCATTGCTATGGTAGGACCACGTGCCTAAGATCAGTCACAATCGGGTTGCAGAGTTTTCATTATAACGGCATACACTCTCCACCTGCATTTAAACATCCTCAGAAAGATGGTCATAGTGGTTTTCCCAACTGAAATAAACATCGGTTATTACAATGACGTCAGTAGGAATGGCGCGATTAAAAGCAATCCTTTCATATGAAAAACTTGATAAAATGAAAAACCACACATTTTAACTACGCTGCCAATCTAACAGTTCCAGAGCTGCAAATGACTAAGCTGCAGACAGCCATGATCCGTGAACACTGTTAAGTCTTTTTCGGTGGTGGGAGGCCGTCGAATAGTGGCAAGTCCCAGGGCAAAACCTATGCCCTTTTACTACTCTGTTTCTTAGGAGTACCCCATGAGTCAGAAAATATCAATTCACTACACTGGCGTGGAAAAATCTATCTGACTTGGAGGAATTTTTTTTCCCCAAACCAGAGGAAATGCCACTCTCTTCACTGCTAATTTGGAATAAAATGAATGTAGAATTTAATAAAAGTGAAGAGGAGGAAGCTTTTCTGAAGAAATAGCTGAATTTTGAGTTATTTAGTGAATTGCGGTGCTATAATTCGGATTAGGCCTAAATTGTAATTCTAGACCAGGTTGCACTGCTACTACTACTACCACCACCACCACCCTCTGCCTTAAATTTGCACACTGCTCATTCAAAAACAGAGTAGGGATCGAACATCTAGAATACTATGATGAACCAGTGTGTTACGTACCAACAGTATCAGAAAATTTATGAACCAGAGGAATGGCATGCTAAAGAATGAAGTTTCCTAACTCCCCAGCTATTTCCCGCCCATATTCAGTCAGGCTGCTTTACTCGGTATGTAGCAGTAATCCCATCTATAGGAGGAGAGTGGCAGCATAAGAGACAAAGAACATCATAAAACAATGGTCAATGTAATACTGTTGATCAATGATATGCGCTTTCGATATTTTAGGCCTTCACATTTAGTTTTGGTCTGACTCGGAAATACCACTCTTATCATTGTCAGTAAGGTAAAACTGAATTAAACACAAATGATCGTAAATTGTACTCTCAATAAATTTTGTTATGTAGTACTTTTTGACAGGACCAATAGAATAGGTATTTAAAAATTAAATTGTAGGCGCCTTCCCATAAACTGCAATTTCATCCAGGGTGAATAAAATTTTACAGCTTATACTATAGCTTCTTATTCCCCAACTCTATGTAACGATTACCACATTCTGTTAACCCATTTTCTCGTGGCTTGGCGCTGATATGGACTTTGTAACAAAAATACAAATTCATAAATATCTGCGTTATCATAGCCAGTACGGTAAAAAAAAAGTTTGAGACATAAATGATCGGAAATTTAATTCTATATAAATTTAGTTATGTACTGTTTATCAATGGGACTACTAATAACAAATACTTGAAAATTAAATTTTAGGCTTTCCCCTAAAATACCATTTCGTTCAGAGTGAATAACAAGATTTATAGCCTAGATTGTAGTGGATCATACTCCGACTTTACATACCGATTTTCATTCAATTCTCTTCAGCCATTTTCTCATGATGCGTGTACGATGATATTTGTTTTACGTCCCACTAACTACTTTTACGGACTTCGGAGACGCCGAGGTGCCGGAATTTAGTCCTGCAGGAGTTATTTTACGTGCTAGTAAATCTAACGACACGAGGCTGTCGTATTTGAGCACCTTCAAATACCACCGGACTGAGCCAGGATCGAACCTGCCAAGTTGGGGTTAGAAGGCCAGCACTTTAACCATCTGAGCCACTCAGCCCGGCAGATGAGTGTACATACAGACAAATTATGGATAAGTGAAAAGTTACTGTGGACATGACCGATACAGAAACACCATTCTTTTCAAATTCTGAGCAATATAGTGACAAAACTCTTTATTTGTATATACAGATTACTGTTATTATTGTTAATATTGTTTTACATATTACTGTCATCAGTAATATAAATAACACATTATTATTATTATTATTATTATTATTATTATTATTATTATTATGCAAGAAAAAATCTCTTTCAATAAATGCTAAACTTCAACATACTGTTCTGTCATTAAACCTGAAGCGACTTATGCTTGTGAAACACTATTTAAATTGAACACCAAAGCAACAACTGATACACTGCAAAAGGTTGACAGAAGGATACTCAGAACAATCATTAATAAAAAACATCAGGTGGATGGACAATGGAGATTATTGCCTAATGCAGTGGTTTTATAGGGAAAGTGAATCTATAATAGATACGATGAGAAAAAGAAGAATTGCCTTTTTCTGTCATCTTTCCAGATTAAATGAAAATAGGATAATAAAACAACTATTTAATTACTTTTGGAAAAGTAAAACAAAAAATAATTGGTTTAAAGAAGTTCGGAATGATTTACAAGAGCTGATTATTACAATGAAGCAAATTGAAAATAGAGAAGAAAAAAGGATACTCAAGAACAAACAAATAAGATTGTCATTAAAAACTGTACAACACAAACAATATGTCATATCTGATGAAGAAAGGGCAGCCAGGTCAGCCAGAATGAAGAGGTTTTGGGAAAGGAAGAAGATGATGCAAGCTAAATCTTCAGTTAATTCTTTGTTAACATTAATGTATTTGGGTTTGATTTAAGTGCTCCAATGTGGGCATAAACTATGTAAAAAATATATTATTATTATTATTATTATTATTATTATTATTATTATTATTATTATTATTATCTTTATTATAACCAGACTGAGTGTCTCAAAACGGTTGAGGCGCTGGCCTTCTGACCCCAACTTGGCATGTTCGATCCTGGCTCAGTCCGGTGGTATATGAAGGTGCTCAAGTACGTCAGCCACGAGTTGATAGATTTACTGGCACTAAAAGAATTACTGTGGGACTATCCGGCACCTCTGCGTCTCCAAAAACCGTAAAAATGGTACTTAGTGGGAAGTAAAACTAGTAACATTATTATTATAATACCAGATACAAAGTTACTGCGAGTTATCACTAACAACATACGGTCTACTCGGTTCCCCGATACAAGCCCATGCGATTTTTATCTCTGGGGGCACTGAAAGAGAAAGTGTACAAAACAAATCCACACACTTTAGATGAACTTCGAATCAAGAAATTGCTGGCATTTCTCAGAAAGAACTGCAGAGGGTAATGAACAATTTCCTAAGCAGGTGCGAGAAATGCTTGAACAACGAAGGCAGGCAGTTTCAACATTTCCTGGCGTAATATATGCGAGTACTTTTATTTTTATGTTGCTTGTTTGTTTGTTTGTTTGTTTGTTTGTTTGTTTGTTTGTTAGAAGTAGTTTACCGAGCTCAAAAGCTGCAGTTGCTCAAGTGCGGCCAGTATCCAGTATTCAGAAGATATAGAGTTCAAACCTCTTGTCTGCAGCCCTGAAGATGGTTTTCTGTTGTTTCCGATTTTCACACCAAGCAAATGCTGGGGCTGTACCTTCTTCCTTCCCATTCCTAGGCCTTTCCTGTTCCATCGTCGCCATAAGACCTGTCTGTGTCGGTGCGACGTAATGCAAAATAGCAACCAAAAAAACGTATGAATGAATACCAACGATGCTGCGTAAATTCAGCTGAATGTATGTATTCAATCTATGGCCTTAGAGCGCGCACAAAATCTTCTAAACGCTCACTGCACTGCCAGCAAACCACAGACCGAGTCAGCAAATCTGCCGTCTGACCGCGAGCACCACTGTGTATATTTCATCCCATATGATACAATAAAAACATGCGCCGACTCGGCAAAAATCGCTCCATGTGCCATCAGCCTTATACTATTGAGGAGAGGTTAGTGGCAAGCATGTGGGGCACAAATGACAACACACAGGGCAGACAATGAGACATTATGGGAGCATTCCAGGAAAGATTTAATATGGCTCCACCACGAAAAGCAACACTTATTGATTGGCACAGACGTGCTTTTGACTTGGGCAGTGTTAAAGACAGGCCGCGAAGTGGAAGGAAGAAGATACAAGAAGAAACATGTGCTGCAGTCTGAGCTTCGATTGAACAATCTCCTATGAAGTAGACACGTAAACGTGTTTCGGAACTCTGTATACTGAGGACAACAATGCAAGATTACATTTAAAAAGACCTAAAAGTCCTTAAGTTCAGACCTTTTCAACCGACGTCCGTAAAACAAGTTATCGGATAGAGACTGGAATTAGCGCGTTTTAGCATGCCGTGCTTCGTTAAATAAATTCCCAAATGCAGTGAGCCGTACCAAGCTACTTATCGCAGCTCACATGCTAGAAATGTTGTAGTGTGGGCCAAAGAGAATCCTCATTACAGAACTGAGTTGGAAAAGAATACCCTCCCTACTAACATTAGAGATTTGCGTTCTTGTAGGAGATTTAAGATGAATGGCCAAAATCACTTGCTGAATACTTCTAGCTGACTTGTACGATGAGTGAAGTGTGAATGAGTGTGTGAATGAGCACATCTTTATAAAAATTAGAAATGTAGTTGCTAGTTATAGGTTTTTACTGCATTTCCTTCTTTTATTATTACTATTGTTTTCTATAATTATGATCATGTTCATTTACATTGTCATGTTGTACAATCTATAATTATTTCTATTATTACAATCTCCATAGTACTACCATACAAATTTTCTTTAATGATATGTTGTATTTTAAAAATGAAGTTACATTTCTGTTAAACAATTTTTTTAATGTTGTTGTAAAGCATAAGGGAGGGCCTTGAGCCCTAACTGTGCCATGAATAAAGACGAATTACTCATTTCTCATCCCGGACTTGGGACTGGGCAATAGAGAAGTGAAATGGACAGCAAACAAAATAGAAGTACTAGAACAAGTTAATATATGGAATCAGGTGATAGAAGAGTTTGAAATGAGAATAAGCATTAAGAGGACAGTAGTGATGACGAGAGGTATGAAGTAAAGTGGAAAATAACAGTAAATGGAAAGCCAATAGAGGTTGCAAAAAGTTTCAAATACTTGGGGAGTGTAATCACAGAAGATGGGAAGATAAGTGAAGAGAGAGTAAAGAGTACAACAAGCAAATGGCCTTTACCCAAGTAAGACTGATATGCTGCAAAACCAGGGAGTTCAAAGGAAATGAAAAAAAGTTCTGTATTATAAAAAATAATGTTATTTTCTTTATGCCCCACTACCTACTTTTAAGGGAGACGCCAAGATGCCAGAATTTAAGTCTCGCAGGAGTTTTTACGTGCCAGTATATCTACAGGCACGAGGCTGACGTACCTGAGCACCTTCAAATACCACCGTGTGGAGCCAGGATGGAACCTGCCAAGTTGGAGTCAGAAAGCCAGCGCCTCAACCGTCCGAGCCACTCAGCCCTGCAGTTCTATATTTAACCTATTACCTAACAATATAGCCATATATAGCAGGTATATGGACAGCAAAACAAGATGAGAGAGTTCAATGGCCGAGATGAAATTCTTTAGCGGTACTGTAGCAAAGACAAGAAAAGACAGAACTAGAAATAAAGAGGCTAGAAAGTGGACTGGAGTTTCAAAAATACAGGACAGGACAGAAACATATAACCTGAAACGGTATGGACAAATTATGCGAATGGGAGAAGACCATGTCCCAAAGTAAGCATTTTCAGAGTTGCCAACAGGACAGAGACTACAAAGAAGGCCTTGAAAGAGGTGTGTGGATACAGTGGAGGAGAGTATAGAAAAGGGACAAGGAAATTTAGACAAAAATATTGGGAGCAGGAAAAGAGTTGTGGAGTGACAGGCAACATAGGAAGTCCTTGACTGAGGAGAGAACAGGAAACTGGAACCAAAGAGGAAGAAGAACTATGTTATATGCCCCTCCACCATTTTCCCACAACTTAATTAGAAATCTAACCAAAAGTAGGATCAGACCATGTCTGCCATAGGATCTGCACTGCATTATTAACAATGTTGGATTAGGTTCCACACAGACAGCTGATAAGAATAAAACAGAATTACTGGGATTGTGGGGCACTGCCATGTCTTATGGATATCTTGTTTCTGTTCTCAAGAAGCTCAGATTTAAGGATAGGCTCTTGAACAAGTGATTAAGTTTTCCTGAGATACTCTGCCCGCATTTCAAGACCAACAGAAGCCACGGGGATCTCTGAAGTAGGTGAAAAGGCATTAGGAGGAAAATCTCTATGTCAAATAGCTACTACTGTCAACAAAAGTATTATGTGTACTTGAGTCTGGAGGTGGGTTAACAAATAACCAAGAGGACTATAGAAAATCCAGTAACACCTTAATTTTCCTAGTTTCATTTCACGTCGGGTCATGTAGGTTACAAATTTTTAATTATGCATCTGCTGCTTCCTCTGTTGGAGAGACAGTGTTCTTCTTCGTAGACATTATAACCCTGTCCTCTCAAAGCATTAGCTATTATTGATCTGGCTACATTATGGAGTGAGGTGCGTAGTAATTCACCATGTGGACAGGTTCCCAGGACATGTGAAAGAGTTTCGAACTCTCTGTGGCAACGCCGATGGAGCCTGTTGCCCTGGGATCTGCCACGTACAGCACGCACAGCAGAGACATTGGCATTCATTTTTATTGCATCACGCCATTCACTGCAAGACAATTCTTTATGATCACAAATCCATACATTCGCTGTTTATATAGGACTACACCTTTGCCTGCCTTTATGCTCTTTCTTGCTCAGTTGCCGAAAGCTCTTCTTCTCAATTCGAGTCGAACTTTCTTTGTATCTACAAAACCAAGCCGTTTAACTCCAATAGATACTGTTTCTGCTACATTCCATGCAGCGAGGCTTGTGCTGATTTCTTGACGTAAGTTTCTAGTTTAGTGTAAAAATAAAACGTTATTGGAAGATTTCAAAATTTTGCATGCATTAATATGTTGCAGATATATTTCCCATGACGCACAAAATAAACCCAGACCTTTAAATTTCATTTCAGCATATATATATATATAAAATCATATCATTCGGGACATCCATGGGAAGTTGCAAATTTTCCTTTAATGCTCCCCTAACCATAATACCGGCGTCATTTATAAATTTGACTGGAATCTTTTGTGGTGGTACTGTCTGAAGATTGAAGTGTTTTTGATTACAAATTTTGGATAGGAATGCAAAAGCAGTAAAGAAATGATGAGCTCTAGGGTGGTTTTGAACTTATTTACGACCTTGATGGACTGGAAGGTAATTTCATTGGAGAAATTTACACCTAAGTGCTTAATAGATTCTCCTTTCTTCAGACATGGTATCTGTTTTTCATCTGCTGTGAATAGTTTTTTCTTCTGATAGGTGACCATGTCTGTCTGGTGCATATTCGTTTACATTTTCCAATATTGATGTTAAGTTCACTTTCTTGTACTTCATGTATGGCCTCATGAGCAAGTAATAAAGCTGACTCAGAATATTTTCCAGCAATAACTACATCATCAGCAAAACTTAATACTGTTAGAACTTCATGATCTGGGCGCAACTGAAAGCCACATTGGGTAGATATTGATGTTTCGCTAAGGTCATCCAGAATATGATTGATGGCGAGAGTAAACAGGATTGCGAAAGAGGAGAACCTTGCATAATTCCCGTGCTTCTCAAGAGAACTCTTGTTTTGCTTCCCTGCGTCTGAATTTGTGTGACATTTCCTGTTTGCAGATTCATAATTAAATTTGCAAGTTTCGATGGAATTGGTAACGACTTTAGTGTCTCATTTAATGAGCATGACATACATTGTCAGAGGCTTTCTGTATATCAAAAAAAAATATTAGATTGGCATGTTTGTTTTTGGATTCACGGAGAAGAGGGTCAGGTATCGCAGTGTTGACATGCATTCCAGAGGAGTTGGTAAATCCTTGCTGATTGGCGTTTAAGAAAACGTGTTCACAGAGATGCCTGTCAAGGATATGCTCAATTATTATTCTTCTTACCGAACAGATTGCGATAGGTCTCCAGTTCTTAATACTGAGTGTATCTCCACCTTTATGGATAAGAACAGTCCTAGCCTTTTTCAAGATAGAATGTACAACCCCAGTTTTCAACACACGTGTGGCAATGAGAGATGTTATGTAGACCGCAATACTGTCTTTGATAACTGTGATGAGGATGTGGTCTGGACCGGGTGATGTGTCCACGGCTGTATGATGAACAGCAAAGTTGATTTCATCTAGACATATACCGTTATTAAATAAAATGTCAATTTGCTCCATATCAATATCACTTGCATGAGACAGGTAATTGGATCAAATCATGTCATTAGGTTGCCAGAGAATTTCAGAGAAATGATGATTATGATGATGATGACGATGATGATGCTTGTTTAAAGGGGCCTAACATCGAGGTCATCGGTCCCTAATGGTGAAAAATGAAATGACAACAAAAAGTTCAAAAAATCCACTGACCGAAATAAAAAATGTCATGAAAAATGAATGGATGGACATGAACCCAAAAAAACAAAAACAAACAAGAAACAAACAAGAACAACAGTGGATCCGACTCAAAAAAAAGGATCATAAATAATAGTATTACTGACCAAGGGACCACTTATAAAGCACAGTCTATATCAAGGATGCTTGATGTCTAAAGGGGTCCCAGGTCCAAGGCCCCTCAGAATGGTACATGTTGCGAGTGAAGTAGAACCATGGTATTTGTCATGTTGGGGTACTAATCAAAAGTAGCGAAGACTCACCATGTTCCACACAAGATGGTACTACTCACAAGTATTTTATTTCATATAGGTAACACAAACCTATGTTCCATGTGTTCGCCGAACACTACACCTTTTCTCCCTTAATTGTTTTAATGTAAATATTTTTCAACTTTATTTTTCCTATGATTGCGTCAACTGTTTCTCCAGAGCACCACTGCCGAACTCTACTATGTTAATTTTAGGCATTGGTGCTGACTTTTCATCTATAAACCTATATGTTCAACCATCACTTTTGTACAACTATTTCCCATACTTAATTTTTGTAATTGTATTAATAATATGTATTAATTTGTACATGTCAACTACTAACCAGTTACCTGATTTTTTACCTTGAGGTGATATTTTGACTGATGATGCCCTCAATGAAGGGCGAAACATGTCTCAAGTGGAATCAATAATAAATTCCTAATTTATAAAATTTATATGTATTGAATAGGTGGAAAAAACTAACCCTTTAGCATCCTACAAAGAAAAATACACCGTAACTCAGACTTCTTCCAGGTTTTCGCTTACACAGACTGCAAAGTGTGGTCAAGTGTTGTCATGCATCAGGCTAAGGTTCTCACCGATGACAGCTGCAAAAGGCACAATGCGATCGACTAAGTCTCCTCAATGTATCCGACTGTCAGACTCCCATTCTTCACGAACACAAGCTGTGTGGCTCATCACAGGATCACCAACGAACAGTGCCATTGCAGAGAAAGTACAGGGTGACTAACATTCCCCAGGGCTTTGCCATACTGTCTCCCCCTTCCACCCAGTGGCCCCATATAGAAGCTTGAATCATCCATTAACAGCACTGAGCTCCACTACTCCACAGTCCAGTTTCAATGGGTGTTGGGCAAATTGCCAAAGACAAGAAATGGCGATATTGGTACTACGATTGTCACGATCAATTATATTTATAAATTATTACCTGGAACTTACCAAATGGACTAATAAATTTAAGATACATTGTTGTAATGTCATAACTTTTCATTTATACAACGTATGAACCTGACCAACATTAAATTCTGTCTGAAATTCTTAGCGTTCTGATTTTTTATTTACTTTTTTCTGTTTTTTTTTTTTTTTTTTACGCTGGCAAGTGTAGTTCTACTTTGACACGTGCAAAGCATTTGGAGCAACGAACATCCAGGAGCATAATTAAGAGTGTACAACAGACAAAACTTTAAGAGATAAGGGCAAAAATAATACCCCTGAATTTGATATCGGTAGTATATGTACTGCCGAAGTGAGTACAGTAGATAAAAACTGCTGATGCACTTTTGGCACACAACCTAGTGATTAGAAATGTTATACCAACACATCTCCTACCCTTCCGGCTAACATAATGACAGAGAAAATTGTTTCGACCAATGGTGTCAGGCTAAGGTGGGCCATAGTTATACAGTGAATATGAATGGTAAAACATTACATCAACCTCTTCTGTATGTGCAATCTTTGTCCCATTTTTCTAAGAGATAGGGTATGAAGCGAGATGAATCTTTGTAGAGAGTTTTTAAAACCAGAGTCCTTCCTGACATCAATCTCATCACAAGAGTTAACGATATGAAATGAATGGTGCAATGTATGACAGTAGGGAGAGGACACCCCGGTGCCGGTCTACAGCATACTCCTGTCGAGTAGCACCAAGATTTTAAAATAAAGCTTGATCTACCAATGGTGCTGATAATCCTTAATGGTTTTCCCATTAACTGACCATTTTATATCTACTTATATTCCTTATGGTGTACTTCATAAATTTCATGGCACCTACCTAAAGGAAATATTTTTCCAACCTACTGTATACAAGCATCTAAAACTTAAATATTATATTTCTAGTTATTAGACATTTTCCACCCACCAAGCAAACAAAGAAAGTATTTTTCTTTATAAAATTAGAGCTAGGGAAATGAGATTCTTACCTGGGGCACTTTCGTCTATAGTTTCTAGTTTATAATCCTCTGGTAAATCCTCAGTTGGCACAAGAATGAATTTCCTCATTGCAGGGACTTCAAGGTGGCAATGTGATTTTAACTGCTCCACAAAGCTTGCATCTACAGAAAATCTGCAAGAAAGGATTGCAACTACCAAGAGGAACTTCAATAAAATGTAAAGATGCACAATCATGCTAATAAAATGAACAATCAGTATGTCCTCAGGTAAAACAAAAAACACCTTGTTTATGTAATACTAAGGGTAAGGCCACACAGAAAGCATTCTGAAGTAGCAAGCATTAACAAGCGGTCCTGAGCAGTTGAGTGCATAGAATCAAGCCAGTGTTTGACATGGCCAGGCAGAGAGCAGAACTGGCTCTATCGCTCACACGCTTGCTGCCCAACACTGCTTCAAGTCGGATCAGTTTGTTTCTTGCTGCTCAGCAGAAAACACGTTGTCCCAAGTTTGCCATGTCTTTTGGAACAGAGGAATTGATTTCATCAGTTTTTAAAAGACTGGTACTGTGGGACGTATATCACAATTATTTTAAAGACAGGAACTTTACCTCACTGAGGTTATTATTGTCTATTGTTATGAAAATCATCATGTATTTTTTACCTTTATACGAAACTGTGCTTCTTTCAGTTAATCAATTAAATACTCTTTCACCAGGCGAGTTGGCCATGCGGTTAGGAGCATGCAGCTGTGAGCTCGCATCTGGAAGATGCGGGTTCAAACCTGGCAGAGAGAGATTTTCTCAAGGACAGAAAAATGTCCATCTAGCATTCAATGACTTATGACATAGGAATGTGAAAGATGTTTACCCGACAACATTAACTGTCAGCCACTGACTGTAATACAAATGTAGTTGGTCCAT
This sequence comes from Anabrus simplex, assembly GCF_040414725.1. Taxonomy (NCBI): domain Eukaryota; kingdom Metazoa; phylum Arthropoda; class Insecta; order Orthoptera; family Tettigoniidae; genus Anabrus; species Anabrus simplex. The sequence goes on along the minus strand of NC_090265.1, from coordinate 1,519,254,460 downwards.
TACTGGACTGCCCAATATAGATCAATTTCTCTGCCATCTGGTGAGTTAAAGACATCAAAACTGGCATACAGACAGTCTAGATGGTGTAAAATGAAAATACCTAAGATTCAGCAGCAGCAGCAGCAGCAGTAATGGTAGGACTCTTATGGTTTTAAATTATCAATAGACAACAATATTCCAACTATATCATGCTATGCAGATGACTGGAAATAGTTGGAAAAGATGTCACAGCAAACACTGCTCTAACCAGAATGGCTGTCAACTAGTCTCAACAGATTGGTCTGAATATCAAACATGAAAAATCAAATGCAGACTTAATAGTAAATGACCAGCTAAGCAATTATGATGCTGACACAGTGCATGGGAAGGTTGAATAATGAATCAACCTTTAACCAACATTAACATTCAAATGCAGTTTTTAAAAAATTAAAAAGACAACTTACATATCCTTATAACGATCCATTCACTTCAGCCGAACCAGAAATTAACAGTAACTAATCATTGATGCTTTCGCGGCCCATACTTGCAGACATGATATAGACTTTTGGGCTTATGCCGTGTCAAGAAAATAAGGTAAAATTCTTTACGTTTTGCTGAGAACTTTGCATCTTCAAAAGAAAATCTTGACTGTTCACAAGAAAGACTTCTGAAGGAATAATGCTTGAATTTAGAAGTTATAATAGAAGTGGAAGTGGTACGTTCATTTGTAACCAAATGGCTCCAAATATGAAAGTATGACATAGATACAAGACTGGAATGAAACATTTAATGACTGGCAACCACGTATTACTTAATTGACAGAAAGTGTCCCCAATGAAATGTTAGGATTTCTACGTATTTCCACAGTTTCCCACATAATCCTGGATCGGTAGTGTCTAGTGTGGGTAAGAGCTCGTACATTTTGGAACACTACATCACGACCCGATGACAGAGTGTGCTCAGTTATTGCCGATTTGTCTGGCTAATCAGCACGGTAAGAAATTGAATCTGTACTTGTTATGTGATTGATTCCTGTTTTTGAGGTTTGTGTAATTCTTATTAGATACTGCAATATCTCTAGTGTTATGTATTCTGGTAAGAGCCTCCGTGGCTCGGGCGACAGCCTCTCACTGCTCGGTTCCGTGGTTCAGATCCCTGTCACTCCATGTGAGATTTGTGCTGGACAAAGCGGAGGTGGGACAGGTTTTTCCCTGGGTATTCTGGATTTCCCCATTATCTTTCATTCCAGCAACACTCTCCAATATAATTTTATTTCATCTGTCATTCATTAATCATTGTCCCAGAGAAGTGCGACAGGCTTCAGAAGCCAGCACAATTCCTATCCTCACCGCTAGATGGAGACTTCATTTGTTCTATTCCTATAAAAATCCACGTACTTCTGCTGGGTGTACACGTGCAATCGCCAAGCAAGTTGGCTACGTCCAGTAACTCTCAACCTACGGTCTTCCAAAATAATATTTTCTATTTTATTTAAAATATATTTACAACATTGTCTCACTGCTAAACCTTTGGTATGACAAATTTTGTTACTGGATAAATGTCTTGACATAGAATAACTTTCAAGAGGTCAACTATTTTTTTGCTTAGGGCCTATAAGTATTAAGTAGCTAACTAGATATGCTTTACAAATAGAACACTTTTTTAGGACTAAAATGACAAAAAGTTCAGAAAGTCCTAATGATATTTAAAGGAAGCAGGAGAAACAGAACTAGACTGTCACAAAACAGAATTATGATTATGGCACCTGCATAAAAAATGTAGCGGTGAATCGTCCTGAATAGTTTTGTTTTTTTTTTTTAAATAGAAAGAAAATTGTCCCTTTTCTGAAGCTAAAATATAGGTTCTAACATGACACAAATTATGCAATACCAAAAAGAATAGTAACAACAAGAAATTAAACACATACTTGAGTTGAACATCATCATTAGGTTCTTCCGTTAACAGGTGACAAGGCAAATTCCCAGCAGCTTGTAATTTCTCGAGAACCTTCAGTACATCTGACTGAGGAAGGTTGGAAGGATCACAAACAGCTACAGCTTCATCCAACAGCTGCTTGACGTTTTCGATATGAAGGTCTAGCTCCTGAGCTGCAAGCTCCAGACTACGTGCTGCTCCTGAACCAACGTGTTCCAGTTGCCCTAGAATGGAGGTTTCCAACAATTGAAGAGCACCATGCAAGTCCACAAAGTGACGAGACACAGCGCGCTGTGTTTGTACCAGGACATCATTGGCCACCTTGTTGGTGGTGTCTGAACTCAAGGCTATGTTCTTCACATCCTGTAAACAAAAATATTGTATATTAAAACGAGACTGACATAATTTAACCATAGTAAATTAGTGCAAAAACTGTCCTCTACCCTGTAAATTTTGAACGAGAGAATTACTAAAGTTCTTAAAATCAACTATATATTATATTTCCAGAGGTGATAGGTGGTAAAACACATATTTAAATGGGCACCTCCATTCTTGTCCACAAAAACATCAGAGAGAAAGAGAGAGAGATGCAGTAAGTGATAAGAGTAGGGATCAAACAGAGGTACAGAGAACTAGTACAGTTAAGACACAAGTACTGAGAGCTTAGAAGAAGACGTTGATTTAATCAGGAATCTTCCGTATTGAAAGATGAAGTTAGAAGTGCCATTAAGTCAACAACCCAATTATGAGATTCAGCAACTGATGGAATCCTAGCAGAAATATGGCATGCTACAGAAGAATAACAAACGTTCGAACAGTTTTAAAGAACCAAATCTGTAAAACACCAAATAACCCACCACTGGAAACAGTCAACTAAAAACCAACATGCTTTGGCCCCATCGGTCATGCAGCGGTGGGCCACGGCCATCGCCCAGATCTTGGAGCAAGAGTTCCCCATGAAGACGATTGTATACTTGAGACAATTGGCCCTTCCGCGCCGAGCATATGACAGCAGACCTCGCTGACGAAATCCATCTCTACCTAACGGTCATCTTGGGTATCACCATCAACTCCCACAAGTCCATCCTGTTTGTAACCGGTTTCCAGTGGTTACACGATAACACAGTTAAGAAAGGGGGGAAAACAAATTACAAGGCACTTTAAAACCTTAGCACACAATAAAACACCAGATGAACTGCGCCAATACAAACAAACATCAGGTTGGGCAACGTGACGACTATAATAAAGGAACGTGGAACGGGTCTGGGAAACCTACCAGGGCCATTGGAATACGAAGGTTGCGGGTTTCCAGAAAAATCAACGGTGATCCCTTTATTCAAGATTTTATTTTTCAAAATAAACATTACAAAGAAATTCAGAACAGAATCCACCTAACCCAACAATCCAGTTACACTGTTTCCAAAATACAAATTAGATGAAGTTTGCAAAGAGCTTTGCTTTTAGGACAAAAGGTTAACCACAGATATCTTGACATATATGCAACTTCTACAATACAATTTGAGGGTAAGAGGAAACAAGGATACAAATACAATATTAAATGAAAGTTAGCATGCTTTCTAAGACATCTGAGAAATTGAGTGGTGAGTCTGGGCGAGTAGGGCAAACTCCTATGTGAAAATACACGCGAACAATAAATGTAAAATTAAGTGGAACTGAAACCAATAGTGCTTACTCCAAGGTAGCCAATCGCAGAAGCGAGGATTCGCTGACGTGCATCTGATCTCTGGACTGACGAGAGAACGAAAGACCATGAAATCTTGCCTCACTCGCTTAAAAAGGCAAGGCTGACCAATCAGAGCACAAGAGCTATCCCATCGCCACCCAGATCCACCAATCAAAACTCTTTATCAAGTCGCGATGTTTTCACAATATTCCAGAACATGGCAAAGCCTAATCGCGAACCTTCCATCTTCCAGAATTAGTAAAGACATGCTTCTAAAATTGACAGGGGCCAACACACCCTGTTCCAAATGTCCGCATCATAATATTTCCGGAACATTACCAAATATCACTGAAGAATAATAATTTACAATCTAGTAGTTACTTAGGTAGATAAAGGGAATACAAATAAAATATTCTGCAATAATATTTTACATCATAAAGTAAACATTTCTTTGAAAGAGATTCTCCACAGGTCTCACTGTTACCAGTGGAAATATTGACATAGCTAGGGGTTACAACTGATATACCCTGCCAGAAGCTATCGCTACAATATTCCACACAGCAGCGGGTATGCCAACTCATCCCCCTCATCACCGTGGCTGACAACGAGGAAAGACAACAGATTGCAGGTTACCTCAGTTGGGTGCGTTTGTGATGGGCTGGCCTAGATTTACACCTAAATACGCCCTCTCAGGTGAACCATTCTGGATTAAGCGACTCCTCACATCTCAGGTCATAGCTACACCACGACACCTGGCCACCATCGGCGTCCGAATGGATATCTACACAGACGCAACTCCTCGCTCAATTGCTGCCATCGCACCAACCACAAATCAAGGCTGCACACAGACCTATGCCACACCAGCCTCCATCAATGCTGCCAAGATGACTGCCATCATTATGGGAACCTTGTAGGCTCTGGCAGTCCTGCCACACGCCTTCACGGAACTACGAATCTTCACCGACAGCAGTGTAGCTCTCTGGACTCTCCGAACGGGCTGGACCCCCGTTTAACATGTACACTCCTATTTGTTAACATAGTATGTAAAATTAATAAAGGAAGCTCTTGAGAGAAGTGTGCTTCTCTCGTGATTACCTATCCCCTCGGCCGAAAACCCGACTGACGTCCTGTCCAGGGAAGTGCTACAAACATTGCACTAAAATTGCTATAAAGGGAGGGGGGTGAGTGCAGCACTCCCTGCGACAGGACTTCAGTCTGAATGTGAGGCCTGTGGGGATAGGTAGTTTACTTACACAAGGTTAAATTTGCTAAATCTTTCATGACCAGGCAAACTGACCAACAGTTAGTGACTAAAAGGATAAAAAAGGATTTATACCTAGGAGTCTTGTGTATCCAAGATATGTGCAGGAACACAATACAAAACTGATAATTATCAGAAAATATTTCCTAACGTGTCTCAACCACAAGAAATGCACCAGGCATCGCACCTAATCCTACAGCTAGTCATTCACCACTGTGTACCTGAAGGCCAAGAACACATGGAAATGAGAAGGGATTGGAAACAACAGTTATATAATGACACGCTTCAGTACAGGATTATCCTCCTGGGTATTTCTGTGAAAAAAAAAAAAAAAAAGCCAAAAGTGAAACCACCACAAAGAGTAATTTTAAATCAGCTAGTGAATGAATTTGGAAAAGATGCATTTACAGCAGATGGGCATGTTTAATTTTGTAAATTGTGCAGTGCTGAAGTGAGAGCAAAAAGTATGTTTGATGTACAACAGCACATTAAATGAGAAAAGGAAACCAAAAGTAATGATTTCAGTGAAGAAATGTATCACATTAAAAGGTCAAATTTCAATGTTCACCTTGTCAACAGCAATATGTAATTTATTGCAATCTCAAAACACAAACATGTTTCAAGAAGCAAAGTTGTGCTCTCCAGCAGCTTAAACTACCATTGCAAATCTTAGAACTTATTATAAAGAACATTTCCTATAGTATTGAGCATATCATGTCACAATTACCTCAATAAAAAAACAAATGAGCTTTGAAATTATGTTAGCTTAGTATTTATTATATGCTTCTTTCTTTGGAAGATATTCATATAATAATTGTATTTATGAAAGGAAGATGTTAGAAATTAAAAACAAGCTTTCCAGAAAGAATGTAAATGCATAAAAATTTCTGTTCTCATAATAATAGGAATACAATCGTGTTTTCTTTTATGTATTGCTGGTTTACCAAAGATAAGACAAGGAAATGATAACTGGAATTTTATGGTAGCTAAAGACTAGAGGGGGAGTGTTTGCTGGGTTATTCTCTCATTTCTTCCCAAAGTATCTTCTTGCTAATTTAAATAGAACACACTGCATTTAATGGTCCGTTCAAATTTAAATCATTGTTTCTTTTCTGTGCTACATAGATTGGAATCTTCAAGTTTATACGTAAATTTTTCTTTACTTGTGTGTAATATTTTGAAGTCCTTGGTGATGTCAGTCAAATTATGAATAACATCGTCTATATATTCTCCTATTGCTGAAAATCTTGTATGTTTGATCGTGTTTACATGTCCTTTAAACTTAATCTAAGAAATATATTAATAGAACAAAAAAATAACATTTTAAACAAGCCGAAGTCCACTCTGAATAGCGACCGAAAAGAGAAGAACACAGTTGTCTTCACATTCCATAATAAACATTCATTCAGTTTAAACAAAATAATTAGATAACATGGTAACGAAGTCATATATAGAACAAATAATAAAATTTTACTCAACACCCACATTATCAATAAGGAGAATAAATATAAAACTGGAATTTACTGTATATAATGTGCCAAGAATGTAATAAGCAATATATAGGACAGTTTGGAAGAAGTATGAAGATTAGGTATAAAGAACATGTAAATGACAACACAATCGAAGACAGCCCAGACCTCACGCAATGGCGAAGACATGTTTTTCTCTTCAAGTTTCTGTCAGCGCCGGCCATTGCTTGAACACCTACCATGTCACGACACTCTTTATCGGAAACACCTATCTACAACAAAATATCATGCGCAATTCCAAGACGTTACTTAGAACTAAATGAAAATGAAAACCTACAACCTGTTTTCCAGTCTTGACCGGGTCAGGGATGGAATGAATGAAGCAGATATAGGCTATTAGTACGATGGGGTCGCCACTCCCAATGTGATTTACGAATGACTGATAGATGCTATGAAATGAGAATGGAGAGTGTTGCTGGAATGAAAGATGACAGGGAAAACCGGAGTACCCGGAGAAAAACCTGTCCCGCCTCCGCTTTGTCCAGCGCAAATCTCACATGGAGCGACCGGGATTTGAACCACGGTATCCAGCGGTGAGAGGCCGACGTGCTGCCAACTTAGAACTACATATGGACCTAAAACTCCTATATTTCTAGAACAAATCTTTACCAAGAAAACCGATGCGACCTATAGTGTTCGCTATGATGAGAGTTTTCGCTCTGGCGGCTCAGACATCAAGATATAATTGTGAAGGGCGTTCATCATAAACCACCAGCACCGGGACTTCGAGCAGAAATCAGGTGTTGGATTGCAAGACTTTCCCAGGAGCAGATGCAGACTCTGGCCACAGGGTAGTTGTCATGAAATGTCATCTGAAGTTGAAGAAATTGAAGAAATTAAAGAATGCAAGAAAATGGGACCTAGATAAGTTGGAAGAAGAGAGTATGTGGGATTGTTTCAAGCAGCATGTTGCACAAGGACTAAATGAAAAGGCTGAAGGAAACACAATAGATGAAGAGTGGACAGTCGTGAAGAATGAGATCAGTAGGGCTGCTGAAGAAAAGTTAGGAAGAAAGGTAAGATTAAGTAAGAATAAGAGGATAAGTCAGAAAAAAAAATGAAATGGCGAAGATGACCATACACCCAGTCCCCGTGCCAGAGAAATTAACCGATGATGGTTAAAATTCCCGACCCTGCCAGGAATTGAACCCGGGACCCCTGCGACCAAAGGCCAGCATGCTAACCATCTGGATAACTCAGGAGATATTACATGACTGTTGAACGGCAAAAATAGAATGGGAAAAAAAAAAAATTAAGAAGGCAGAAAAGAATACAGGCAATTAAAGAATGAAGTGGATAGAAAGTGCAGGTCAGCTTGGCTGAAAGATAAGTGCAGGGATGTTTAAGGTTTTAGGAAAGGTAGATGTTGCATACAGGAAAATCAAGACCTTATGAGAGAGGAAAACTTTATGAATATTAAGAGTTCAGATGGAAGACCACTTCTAAGTAAAGAAGACAAGGCAGAAAGATGGCTGGAACATGTTCAACAATTGTATTAAGGAAAAGAAGAAGATAAGGTTCTGTAACAAGAAGAAACTGTTTATGATGATTAAATCGGAGACCCAATTTTGAAGCCAGATTTCGACAGAGCCTTGAGAGACCTAAATAGGAACAAGGCACCTGGAATTGATGACATAACCTCAGAATTACTGACCGCCCTAGGAGCAACCATTATGGGGAGATTATTCCATTTAGTGCGTAAGATTTATGATATACGGGAAGTGCCATCCGATTTTAGACAGAATGTCATTATACCTATTCCCAAGAAATCAGATGCTGACAAGTGTGAAGAACCCGCACCATTAATTTAGTAATCTCACACTTACAAAATTTTAACACGCATTATTTACAGAAGAATGAAGAAACAGGTGGAAGCTGAGCTGCAAGAAGATTAATTTGGCTGCAGAAGAAACGTAGCAACACGTGAAGCGAACCTGACTTTACGTCTGACCTTAGAGGATCAAGTTAAGAAAGGCAAGCCTATGCACATGGCATTTGTAGATCTAGAAAAGGCATTCGATAATGATTGGACCAAGCTATGTGAGATTCTGAAGGTGATCGGGATTAGATACCAAGAAAGAATAATTTTCTACTATCTGTACGAATATCAGTCTGCAGTGATAAGAATCGAAGGCTATGAAAAAGCACCAGCACTCTAGAAATGAGCCAGGCAAGGCTGCAGTTTGTCCCGTCTCCTTTTCACTGTTTACATAGAACAGGCGATAAAGAATATCAAAGAGGAATTTGGAAAAGTAATCACAATCCAAGAAGAGGAAATCAAAACTATGAGATTTGGTGATGATATTGTTATTCCATCTGCCTGCAGAAGATCTGGAGAAATTGCCAAATAGTATGGACACAGTCTTGGTGAAGCAATACCAGAAGAAATTAAATAAATCCAAAACAAACGTCACGGAGTGCAGTTAAATGAAGTCTGATGATACAGGAAATATTAGATTAGGAAATGAAGTTTTAAAGGAAATAGATGAATGTTGTGACCAGGAAAGTAGAATAATTAATTACGGCATAAGGAGACTAGCAAACTAGTACAAGTAAGAAAAGCCTTTCTTGAGGAAAGAAATTTGTTCATTTCGTACAATGATATAGGAATTAGAAAGATGTTTTTGAAAACTTTCGTCTTGAGCGTGGTATTGTATGGAAGTGAAACATGGACGATAACTAGCTCAGAAAGAAAGAGAACAGAGGCTTTTAAATGAGATGTTACGGAAGAATGCTGAAGGTGAGATTGTTAGATGGAATCACAAATGATGATGTACTGAATCGAATTGGTGAGAGGAGAACGATTTGGCAAAATTTGATCAGAAGAAGAAACATCTTTAGACACCCAGGACTTGTTCAGTTAGTTTTTGAGGGAAGTGTAGGCAGCAGGAGTAGACCAAGGTATGAATATGACAAAGATTAGCACAGAATACGGTGGCATGGAGAACAGCATCAAACCAGTTTATGGACTGATGATCCTTCGTCATGAAACTGTCAGTGTGCACTTGTTCCAAGGATATTTAATGAAGTTTTTGGCATATCATTTCAAGAGAACTCTTAATCATGCTTATTTCTGTTGTGATGGGTCTTAGACTAAGTATAAAAACAGAAAAAAAATGTGTTAACCTTTGTTTCAATACAAAGATTTCAATGTATCAGCAGAATGAAATTTCTCTGCCACTTCACACGCAAAAGACCATGCGATGGTATAGCAGGTAGGCCTACGGTCAAGAGATTTCCTCCCCATACCAGTTTGCAGTGTTCATACAACCCACAGATCATGACAACTGCACAAGAATTTGAACGGCGTTCAGGAAACATTACATTGTTCAACTTTTGTTATACCACTAACATTGAATTTGATGAAGATTACTTCCTTTATAAACGATTTGAAAATCGGTGAAGAGAATTCAATGAAAATCGGTACGTAACGTCGGAGAATAAGGTACTACAATTTAGGTCATACACATTTTATTTATTTCATCGCCATAAGACGATCTGTGTCGGTACGACGTAAAGCGAATAGCAAAAACATTTTATTCATGCTGTGTGGGAGGACGGACAAATGAAGAACGGCTATTCCAGTATAGAAGAAAATGGTAGGAAAGAGAGAGAGAAAGAGAGTGCGTGCGTGTTTTAATGAACAATAATTCAGTACGGTACTCAATCACAGTAATAATTACGTGTGGCTATTTCTAGCCGAGTGCAGCCCTTGTAAGGCAGACCCTCCGATGAAGGTGGGCGGCATCTGCCATGTGTAGGTAACTGCGTGTTATTGTGGTGGAGGATAGTGTTGTGTGTGAGTTGCAGGAATGTTGGAGACAGCACAAACACTCAGCCCCCGGGCCACTGGAATTAACCAATGAAGGTTAAAATCCCCGACCCGGCAGGGAATCGAACCCGGGACCCTCTGAACCGAAGGCCAGTACGCTGACCATTCAGCCAACGAGTCGAACTCAATCACAGTAAGTCACAAGAAATACAAGTAAAGCAGAGCGAGGAGATATAAATATGGAAAACAACTAGATTTTACCGGAAAGAATTTTGATTACTTCAAATGACAGTAGTTAACAATGCAACAGGCACAACAGTGAACCTGTAGTGGGCATCTATACGAGGAGAATTAGCTACCTCTGCTAACACTGGTTTTTTGCAAACCCCAGTTGGATATACATCCTGTAAACATGTGCTCCTCCGGAAGCAGAGTAAACACAGTAAAACTGATATCCTTGTAGCTACGGTCTGCACAAACACAGTAATCTGTTATGCCATAATATCGTTAAATAATAGAAACCATGAGTGCGCTCTTTAAATAATCTAATATATAAATTGAACGTCAGTGAAACACCAAGTGGACATCGTGACTATGTAAAACTATCACATGAAGTGTAATCTACACGGATAATACCGCGGTACAATATGGCGTAGAGGAGGTGAGCAAACCGAACGCTACGGCGCGCCAGTCTTACAAGTCCGAGTTCGGGGCAGGGATACTCTTATTTTTGTATTTATTTAGCTTTTCCAGACTCTTAAAACTGGTTCAACTAGGCCCAGAATTTAGTAGCTCTACTAGCAAGGTAAGTATTCGTATAGCTCACTGTTTCGGACAACCTTGCTAGTCACCTGTTGTGCTCTGTGAAAGCCTAGTAAGTACACAAGAAATCCATACTCACTGTACCTCTTTTCAAACTCCAAGAAATTAGACTGCACGGAAAGATCAAAGAGATTACAAAAATCTACAACAGTATCAATAATGTCCATTCCACATTGATGGAATCTAACAAGGACGGTACTACGGATTCCATACGTTAGCCGAAATGGTCTGGAGATCAGGTACCCTATGAAAATGAAAATCCACAGCCTGTTTCCAGTCATTTGAACGGGTCAGGAATGAAATGAATGAAGCCCCCATCTAGCGGCGAGGACAGGAATCGTGCCGGCTGCCGAAGCCTGTCGCACTCCTCTGGGGCAATGATTAATGAATGACTAATGAAATGAAATGATATTGGAGAGTGTTGATGGAATGAATGATGACAGGGAAAACCGGAGTACCCGGAGAAAAATCTGTCCCGCCTCCGCTTTGTCCAGCACAAATCTCACATGGAGTGACCGGGATTTGAACCACAGAACCCAGCGGTGAGAGGCCGCCGGAGTGCTGCCACCTGAGCCACAGAGGCTCAGGTGCCCTATGAGTATTAATTTATTTTATTTATTTACTAGCTGATGTACCCGTGCTTCGCTACGGGATTCTCAGAAAGACTGACTTTGTGGTTTTCTTAACCTGAAATCAACATAGGTCATTACAAAAACGTAAGTGTGAATGTAGCGTTTAAAAGCAATGCTATCATATAAAATACTCGATCAAATGGAAAGCCGCACGTTTTATCACTTTTAACGAACAGTGCTGCGGTTAGATTGCGGTGCCAATCTAATAGTCCAAAGTTCCAGAGCTGGGATGACCAGGCCGCAGATTGCCATGAACACTCATCTGCCATTATTCCGCTAAATATGCACACTGTTCATTCCAATCAGTGCCTCAGAGTAGGGATTGAATAGCCCGAATGCTATGATGATCCAGTGCGTTACGTACCAGTATTATCAGAAAATTTATAAACCAGGGGAATGTCATGCTAAAGAAGAAAGTTATCTAACTCCCCAGCTACTTCCCATCAATATTCATGCAGGCTGTTACACTCTGTATGACTGGGCGAGTTGATCGTGTGGTTAGCGGTGCGCAGCTGTGAGCTTGCATCCGAGAAATAGTGGATTCGAACCCCATTCTCGGCAGCGCTGATGATGGTATTCCGTGGTTTCCCACTTTCACACCAGTCAAATGCTGGGCCTGTACCTTAATTAAGGCCTAAGGCACTCCTAGCCCTTTCCTATCCCATAGTCGCCATAAAACCTATCTATGTCGGTGGGACGTAAATCAAATAAAAAATACTCTGTACGCAGCAGTAATCCTATCTACCGGAGATGAAGGGCAACAGATGACACAAAGCACATCACGACAAACAATGGTCAATGTAATGTTATTGTTGATTGATGTTATGAACTTTCTATATTGTAGGAATTCACATTTAGTTTTCTTTCAACTCTGTGATTTGTAAAATATTTTATACCATAAACTGTAGTTTCTTATTCTCCGACTTTACATACCGATTTTCATTAAATACTGTTTACCCATTTCTGGTTACTCGGCGCTGATATGGACTTAGTAACAAAAATCCAAAATCGTGAATATCTTTGTGATCATAGCCAGTACGGTAACAATGTATAAGACATGAATAATAGGAAATTTAATACTATGTAACCCTAGTTATGTAGCATTCATCGATTACACCTCTAACAAGAAATATTTGAGAATTACATTTTAGGTCTTCCCCTAAACTACCATTTTACTCAGCGTAAAAAAAATAATTTACAGCCTATACTATAGCGACTTATTTCCTGACTTTGCATACCGATTTTCATCAAGATAGGACTACTAATAACAACAAAATAATTGGGGATTATATTTTAGGCCTTCCCCTAAACTACCATTTCACTCAGCGTGAGTAAAATTATTTATAGCCTAAATTGTAGAGGCTCATCCTCCGACTTCACATACCGATTTTCATTAGACCACTAATAACATAAATAGTTGAGAATTCAATTATAGGCCTTCCCCTAAACTACCATTTCACTCAGCGTGAGTAAAATGATTTATAGCCTAGATTCTAGAGGCTCATCCCCTGACTTCACATACCGATTTTCATTAAATTCTCTTCAACCGTTCTCTCGTGATGCGTGTACATACATACATACATACATACAGACAGACAGTCAGACAGACATTACGGAAAAGTAAAAAAGTGCATTTTCTTGTTACTATGGACACGACCGATACAGAAATACCATTATTTTCAAATTCTGAGCAATGTACAGACAAAACTCTTATTTTATATATATAGATTACATTTATGGCCTTCCACTAAACTACAATTTCACTCAGTGCGAATAACATTATTGATAGCCTAGATTATAGTGACCTATTCCCCGACTTTGCATACCAACTTTCGTGAAGATACGACCACTAATAAAATAAATATTTGACAATTAAATTTTAGGCCTTCCCCTGAACTACCATTTTTCTCAGCGTGTATAGCCTATATTGTAGCGACTTATTTTCCATCTTTGTCTAGCGATTTTCATTAAGACACGACCACTAATAACATAAATATTTGAGAATTAAATTTCAGGCCTTCCCCTAAACTACCATTTCACTCAGCGTGATTAAAATAATTTATAGCCTAGATTGTAGCGGTTCATCACCCGACTTTACATTCCGATTTTCATAAAATTCTCTTCAGCCGTTTTCTCGTGATGCGTGTACATACATACATACATACAGACAGACAGACAGACGGACGGAAATTACGGAAAAGTAAAAAATGCATTTTCTTGTTACTGTGAACATGACCGATACAGAAATACCATTCTTTTCAAATTCTGAGCAATGTACAGACAAAACTCTTATTTTATATATATATATATATATATATATATATTCCATTTCAGGCCTTCCCCTAAACTACCATTTCACTCAGTGCGAATAACATTATTGATAGCCTGGATTATAGCGACCTATTCCCCGACTTTGCATACCAATTTTCGTGAAGATACGACCACTAATAAAATAAATATTTGACAATTAAATTTTAGGCCTTCCCCTAAACTACCATTTTTCTCAGCGTGTATAGCCTATATTGTCGCGAATTATTTCCCATATTTGTCTAGCGATTTTCATTAAGACACGACCACTGATAACAAATATTTGAGAAGTAAATTTCAGGCCTTCCCCTAAACTACCATTTCAGTCAGCGTGATTCAAATAATTCATAGCCTAGATTGTAGCGGTTCATCACCCGACTTTACATTCCAATTTTCATAAAATTCTCTTCAGCCGTTTTCTCGTGATGCGTGTACATACATACATACAGACAGACAGACAGACAGAAATTACGGAAAAGTAAAAAATGCATTTTCTTGTTACTGTGAACATGACCGATACAGAAATACCATTCTTTTCAAATTCTGAGCAATGTACAGACAAAACTCTTATTTTATATATATAGATTTATTTGCTATTGGTTTACCAAACTCACAGAAGTTGTTTGGAGACGTAAGGATGGGACAGGGCTAGGATTGAGAAGGTAGCTGTCAAGGCCAAAATTACGGTATAGTCCCGGGTTTTGCCTGATGTTAAAATATGGAAACAACGAAAAACGATCTTCAGGGCTGCTTACGGTGGGTTCGAACTCTCTATCTCCCGAATGCAAGATCACAGTTCCACGCCCCGAACCGCGCAACCAATTTTGGTACACTTGCTCGGTATGTTAAATGAAAAAACGACGACCGTCCTCAAACACGACAGAAATTCTTCCCGACAATTTAATAAACTGATCATTATGCATCGAAATGTGCAGAATGTATCCGTCTGATGACAGTAGTTAACAATGCAATGGACACAATAGCAAACCTTAGTGGGCAGCTATACAGTATAAGAAATGTAAGGGGGGAAGGGGCGGGGTTCGCCTGCGAGCTGCCTAAGGCCTGACCCCAATCCTACCAAACACTCTCACTGCTGTTAGTTGACTATGGCAGGCTAAGAAGACACAACATGGACTCCAGACACATACTCGGCCCTCTGTTGCTCCTATGCTTGCGGATGCTTTATGTATCAGGTAAGCAGTCAAATTATTTATCATTTCCTGATCTGGAAATAAAACATGAGAATATTAACAAGATGCAAGTTCAGCCGCAAGGCTCCAGCTGGACTATGACATTGTTAATACTGGGTTAACTTTACAATTTAAAGAGAGTGAGGTGGGGGGGGGGGGCACCATATCGGACTGTATGAACACTGACGTAGTTTACAGGAAATTATGTTTCGATCAGAAGAGAACACCTAACCTTCCCGTATCGTTCTTCGATACGATTTGGAAATACGAATAGCTTTTCTTCAAACAGTGTTAAAATGCCTCTTTCGCATTAGTAGAGCCTATATATATAAAATGAGAGGTTTGTCTGTGCATTGCTCAGAATAAAAAAGAATGGGATTTCTGTAACAGACGTGTCCTCAGCAACATGGAAATGCATGGTTTAATTTTCCGTCATCTCTGTAGGCCTATTTATGTACGCGCTGTTGTTTGGGTCATCAGTCCAGAGTCTGGTTGGATGCAGCTCTTGATAACACCCTATCCTGTGCTAACCTTTTTATTCATGCATATCTACTACATCCTACATCTGCTTTAATCTGCTTGTCACATTCGTACCTTGGTCTACCCCTACAGTTCCTGCCACCTGAACTTCCGTATTTTAAAAAATAAAAACAGTTGTGCAAGTCCTGGGTGTCTTAAGATGTGTCCTATTAGTCTATCTCTTCTTCTGGTCAAATTTAGCCATATCGGTCTCCTAGCACCAATTCGATTCGTATCTCTTCACTCGTGATTCTATCTATCCATCTCACCTTCAGCATTCTTCTGTAATACCACATTTCAAAAGCGTCTACTATCTTTTTGAGCTAGTTATCGTCCAAGTTTCACTTCCATACAATGCCACACTTCAGACCAAAGTTTTCGAAAACATCTTTCTAATTCCTATATCAATGTGCGAGGTGAACATTTTCTTAAGAAAGGCCTTCCTTGCTTGTGCTATTCTGCATTTTATGCCGCCTTACTTCTATTACCATTAGTTATTTTACTACGCAGCAAGTAACAATACCCATCTGCTTCCTTTAAGACAATTTCTTAATCTAATATTTACTGCATAGCCTGACTTTGTTCGACCGTACACCATTATATACCTCCACCACGACAAAATGGCATAAGAGAATTAAATGAAAATGTGTATGTAACGTCGGGGAAGAAGGCACTACCATCTAGGCTATAAGTAATTGTATTTACGCTGAGTGAAATGGTAGTTTAGGGGAAGGACTCAAATTGAATTCTCAAAAATATATTTATTAGTGGTCCTATCGATAAAACTGCATAACTAAAGTTATATAGGATTACATTTCCCATCATTTATATATTATTATCTTTTTTACAATAATTGCGTTCCGTCGTATCGACACAGATAGGTCTTACGACAATGGCATAGAAAAGGGCTAGGAGTGGGCAGGACGCGGCCGTACCCTTAAGGTACGGCCTAGTGTGAAAATTAGAAACCACGGAAAACCATCTTCGGTACTCCCAACAGTGAGGTTGGAACCCAGTATTCCCAGAATGCAAGCTCACAGCTGCGCGCCCTTAACCGCATGGCCAACTAGCTCAGTTAATTAAAGTTTTTTTAAAGTTGCATTACGTCGCACCGACACAGGCAGGTCTTACGGCGACGATGGGACAGGAAAGGTCTAGGAATGGGAAGGAAGCGGCCGTGGCCTTAATTAAGGTACAGCCCCAGCATTCGCCTGGTGTAAAAATGGGAAACCACGGAAAACCATCTTCAGGGCTGCCGACAGTGGGGTTCGACAACACTATCTCCCGGATGCGAGCTCACAGTTGCGCGCTCCTAACTGCACGGCCAACTCGTCCGGTAATTATGCATTTTTTATTTTTTTTTTTTTTGCTAGGGGCTTTACGTCGCACCGACACAGATAGGTCTTATGGCGACGATGGGATGGGAAAGGCCTAGGAGTTGGAAGGAAGCGGCCGTGGCCTTAATTAAGGTACAGCCCCAGCATTTGCCTGGTGTGAAAATGGGAAACCACGGAAAACCATTTTCAGGGCTACCGATAGTGGGATTCGAACCTACTATCTCCCGGATACAAGCTCACAGCCGCGCGCCTCTACGCGCACGGCCAACTCGCCCGGAATTATGCTTTTTTTTTTTTTTTTTTTGGTTAGGGGCTTTACGTCGCACCGACACGGATAGGTCTTATGGCGACGAATTATGCATTTTACCGGACCGTCTGTGATAAGAGAGATTGTCATGAATTTTAATTTATGTTACTAAATCCATTTCAGCACTGAGCCACGAGAAAATGGGTGAACAAAATTTAATGAAAATCGGTACCGGTATATACAGTCTGAAAATAAGGAATTACAGTCTAGGCCAGGGATGGCGAATCTTTTCCGGCTAGTGTGCCATTTTATGTCTGGTTTATTATTCTCAACTATTTACTGTGCCACTTGTTATTTTCTTTTAAGGAATGGCTCCAACCCCCCCCCCCCCTACACACACACACACACACACACACACAACTTCCTTTCTTAATTCCCAATTATGTTTCATAATATTTTATTTATTCATTTAGTGATTTATTTCTTTATTTATTTATTCAGTATATATATCTTGTAAATACATTTGATTGCATATTTCGTGGTTGTATTTTGCAAATACATTTTTAAGTACCGGTATGTAAGTTTGGAGAATACTTAACATTACCTGTAAAAATATATATAATAAGCTCTCATTGTAACACTTCGTCATTAAATACAGTATTATAAAATATAATAATTAAAAACACTAATATTGCTAATGGACTTTAAGTGAAATCTCGTTCTCACATTTAGTACCCATGTCATTTATATTAGGTTCATAACTTCTTGTCTTCATTAACACACAAGAAGCACTTAGGTCTGAACCAAGACGGCTTCTACGTTCATTGTAGAAAATAGCTATTCGAATATGATGACCCAAACAAAGTAAGTAATGCTGTAGCAAGTTTCTTCATCATCGAAAACTTTTGTGGGAGGCTGTCCCATTGTTCACGTATTAAGTTGTCTGGCTCCTGGAGAGAGTATTCACCATCAACAGCACAGTTTATTTTCACCAAGTTGTACGAATTTGTTCATCCATGTACTGCTTTCTTCACATTCAATCAACTCCACTTCTAAATGGCCAGTAAAAAAATGACCTTAATGTCACTCATTTGTGTAATACGAGGTTTTACAATAAAGTGAAATATTTTCTCCAAATCTCGAAATTGGGAAAATTTCTTGGAAATTACTTGTTTTGCATTTTTTGAGACGTCCACATACTTCTTACAAATACTTATTGTGACTTCAAAATTAATTGATTTGCAAACTTTGACATGAGTTCAAGTTGTACTTTAAGTGAAGGAAAGTACTTAAAATTCTTTGTATCAACATCCCTGACGAACACACGTTTTCTCTGGAGTGATTTTATGATCTCAAACAATCTTCTGCAGTATGTCCCTTTCCTTGTAGTTCCTGATTCATATCATTGTATACTGCTGTAAAATCACGGAGAAACATACATTCGCACGGCCAGATAGGGTCCGTGAGTTCTGGGACTTCTTCGTGCTTTTCTATCATGAAGAAGCGAATTTCGTCCAAAAGGTCGACAAGCCTCTGGAGTACTTGACCACGGCTCAGCCAGCGAACATTATTGTACATTACAAGTACGCCACAGTGAGATTCCACTTCTTATAACATTTTCAAGAACTGGCGATTATTTAGACCACGTGCAGGTATGAAGTTCACAATTATTGTAGTTACCACCGAGAGTACTCTATCAACTAACTGCATACCTTTCTTCGCACATAGGGATTCCTGGTGCAATATGCGATGGAACTGTAAAATACGATGTTTAACTCTTTCTTTAAGAAATTGCACAAACCCATTATGAATACCCACCATACTTCAGGCAATATTCTGTACGTCAAACCCCATTTTTAATACAAGTTCTTGCTTCACATCCTTCATTACATCTTTACCTATTGTCGTATTTTGTAAACTCAACAATTTAACTAACTCCTCCCTCATCACATTTCCACAAGGAAATCAGAAAAAACAGCGATCCTTTCTTGTAAGGTCACATACGTGATTTCAACAAGATATACTGAATATATCTGGGAGTTATCCGAATCAGCTTTTAATAATTGTTCCGAAACATCTTCACTCATTCTTATTATTCTACCCTTAACAGGATTTCGCCTGGCTAGCATTTCTATAATTCTGTTAATTATTTGTTGTTTGTTAGGAAAGTCTTCATATTAATGTATCGGGCGTCAATAAGAAAGTCTCTTTCAAGAACTCACCATCAGAAAAAATCAGTTCCTCATGCTCTAATATGCAGTGAGACAGATGGAAATAACCGCACTGATATTATTCCTTGGCCTGAAAGACGATACAAAACAACTAGTTTGTTTTATGTATTGTTCGATTTTCTGTGAAACGAGCTCTCTTTTTTCTTCACTTGCAAGGAACGAACATTTAAATGATTCGTCTCGAAATGGCGCTTTAGGCCTACATTGAATGTGCGGAACACGATAGTTTTCAAGCACAGACAACACATAGCTTTATTGCTTCTTTCTATGGCTCCGAATTCCGTTGTCCAGTGTTCTTAAAGAATCCGGTCACTATCTTTGTTAAGTTTCTGTTTGTATTTACGACACCGAAAACGACATTCAGAAAACAGTAACACAACGAATAATTACGCGCTACTGGCTATCACACACAAGTCAAACTTCATTCACTGACTGACTTCATATATTTATTTCTTACACGTGAAATACTATAACTATACGATCCATGAGATATGTATAGTCTGTAGCACAAGACGTATATAAAAACGTTAATATGTTCATGTGGCGTGCCACCGAAATCGTGTTAGCGTGTCACCTAGTCTAGGCTATAAATAATTGTATTCGCCCTGGATAAACTGGTAGTTTAGGGGAAGGAACCTAAAAATTTAATTTTTAAATAGCTATGTTATTGGTTCAATCGAAAAGTACTAAATAACAAAAGTTAGAGAGAATAATTTCTGATCATTTATGTCTTATTCAGCTTTACTGTACCGACTACAAGAGAATTCATTAATTTAGACTTCTTGCTTCCCCATATCAACGCCGAGCACTGCTCACATTGAAATATTGTTCAGCCGTGTTAACTGGCTAAGGTTTTCGTCATGATTGTGTTAAGGTCATGGTCATCTATCCATACCGACAAGAAAAATTGTCAAGATGATTATAAAAATAAGAAAACGTAAAGTAACGATCGCTCGAATAAGACAAGACGGAGTCACGAAAAGGACGACTCACTTCAGATGCCTTAATATCACAGAGTAGGAAGAAAAATAAATGTGAGGTCTACAATATCGAAAGCTCGTAAAATTGATCAACAATAGCATTAAAATTGACCACTGCTGTGATGTGCTTTGTCGCTTTTGCTGCCACTCATCTCCAATAGATGGGAGTAAAACAGTCTGCCTGAAAATTGACGGCAAGTAGCTGGAGAGTTAGGTAACTTTCTTCGTTAGTATGCCATTCCTCTGGTTACTGGTACGTAATACACTGGCTCATCATAGTATTCCAGCTATTCGATCCCTACTGTGAGGTTCTGATTGGAATGAGCAGTGTGTACACTTAACGGAATATGGGAGAGGAGTTGCCATTGATGCTTTCACGATCCGTACTTATAAGGTTTTTGGGCTAATGCCGTGTCTAGAAAATAAAGAGAACTGCGCTCTGCGTCGTGAGAAGAAAATCTCGACTGACAACGAGAAAGGCTAAATAATGAGCTTTGAATTTAGACGTCCAGCTCTCTGACAAAGCCATGCGTGATCGGTGAAATGCTGAGCTACATTTGGAAACACCGCCTCTTTCAGCTCTTGGGTTGTAACAATTCTTCCTGCGCTTTTCATCCCCACGTTCCCATCTTGCCCACCCTAAGTCACAGCACCATTTCGTAGTTGAAGTACATTATCGACAAACTGCTGCGCAGAGGGAACACCGTTCAGATGAACTCACCTCTTTACAAATTCTGCATGCCAAAATAAATTGAAGTGGTTTTGATCTTTGTTGTCGAATGGTAGTAAAGACTGGGGATTTCATTGGAAATCAGTCAGCCCTGCGACTTAATTCAAGAAAATATGCCTCATAACCTGCCCGAGTTCGAATTTAGACAAGTAATGGAGAAGATAAAAAGCATGTATCGCCCATGAGGAAAGCTAGCTATAGCGGGGACATTAAAATTACGCAAAAGCCATGTTTGAGGGTGGTCGATAAAAGGAATGGGATCAATAGTACGCCTCTTCCGAATTCAAAGCCAACCGTGATCAGCACATGGAGTTGCTCTCGTCGGTTTGATACTTAATTTGCCACTTCCCCAAGTTTCTTTGTTTTAAGAGACGATAGATAAATTCAGGCAAACTAAACAGCAACCATTAAAAAAAATTCAACCCACCGCAGTGATGGCGATTAGAAGGGAGGAGCGGGAGGGAGCCCCCACCCCAACTTTGTGGAGATTTTTGAAAATATAATAACCGTGTCCGAACATTTCGTACCACGGACATTCCGTACTACTTGATTTTTGAGAACATTTCGTACCTACGTCGTTAAATACCGGGGAACGATTTTTCCGTATTCTCCATATTTACGCCAGGACAATCCGTAGTACCACCTAATATCAGATGGGAATAGCAGTTCCACGTTCATTACCACATTAACGTTAGTAGTGATCACACTGCGCGGCTTTTAAAATTTGGGAATTGTAACATGGAGTTGTGTTCTAAGACCAAGGAGGTTTGTGTGTGCACTTCCGAGAGATACGCATACAGGTACAAGCGACAGGCGAAGGACGATACTGATACTTGGATTTGTGTAAAGCATCAATCGGACAAGTATGAAATGAAATGAAATGAAATGAAATGAAATGAAATGGCGTATGGCTTTTAGTGCCAGGAGTGTCCGAAGACAATTTCGGCTCGCGAGGTGCAGGTCTTTTGAATCGATTCTAGTAGGCGACCTGCATGCAGTGAAGAAGATGAAATGATGAAAGCGACACATACACCAGGCCCCCGTGCCAGCGAAATTAACCAATTATGGTGAAAATTCCCGAACCTGCCGGAAAATCGAACCCGATACCCCTGTGACCAAAGGCCAGCACGCTAACAATTTAGCCATGGGGCCGAACAGTCGGACAAGTGTTGTGGGTTTATAAAATCAAGAGGAGATTTATCCGTCCAAAGCCTGGGTAAAGAGAGATGGGAACCAGAAAACGTAATCATATTTGATGTTATATTCCTCGTGTTTATTACCAGGATTGAGAAAAATATTTGGTAAGTTCATTAAAATTCTGTAAAAAGCCGGTTTTATTCATGTTCAGCTCATCATAAGAATCTATGTTTACGTTTTTATGTTGTTTATTTTGTTTTGTTTCTTAGCGCCACGTCCTACAAAATATTAAAAAACGTAATCGACGTGAATCTTCTATACGACCAACACTATTGCCATGCAAAACTGAACGTGTCATCGGCCTGTTTCACAAGAGAATAGGTTTACACTATTGATGCCACCAAAAGATAAACACCAAAGAGTTAAGTGGTGCAGTATTTCTATTCGTCCCCGGGAACTCGGCAACGGTAAATCGGAGGCCCTAATCACACTCACTATATCCCTATGGTGAATAGAATATTTTCTCGTATAAATTACTAACTTAATACGGTATACTGTAAGTGCATACTGAAGACGTAAATACGACCGTAATGCACCCGAAATATTTCTGCTTCAGTTTTATTGTCTACCCCGTGCTATTCCCAGGCCCCCTGTACTTTTTTTTTCTATACATTTTTGTACCCTGCCCCCTCCACCATTTCTAATTCCCAACCGCCGCAACTAACCCACCGTACATATAGTCTCCGTCAGCGCACTGTTACAAATTCTGAATCGTCTGTCTTAAAATACTACGTAGTACTCCTTAAGGAAAAGGAACATTAATCGTCAATTGACCGGGCGAGTTGGCCGTGCGCGTAGAGGCGCGCGGCTGTGAGCTTGCATCCGGGAGATAGTAGGTTCAAATCCCACTATCGGCAGCCCTGAAAATGGTTTTCCGTGGTTTCCCATTTTCACACCAGGCAAATGCTGGGGCTGTACCTTAATTAAGGCCACGGCCGCTTCCTTCCAACTCCTAGGCCTTTCCTATCCTATCGTTGCCATAAGACCTATCTGTGTCGGTGCGACGTAAAGCCCATAGCAAAAAAAAATCGTCAATTGCATACTAGACGCAAACATCTCAATCAGCAACATCTAACAGGCCCTAATAAACACGAATTACCTACAGTACATAATGACAATGGCGCTTACATCCATAAATATTATAGACATGTTGGCCATACAGACGCATGCCGGAAGGTAGCGCTTTCTCCCAGCACCACGGAAGTTATGACACGAAGACCATGACGCAATACTGCATTTACATTCAACTGGCTGTAGCTCCCCACCCTCCTCGACCAAGCATACGCACACGACTGGAAGACAAAACGCCAACAGGAATACCTTACGCTAACATTTATCCACCACCCAGATTAGTTTTTTGAAAAGATTATGTATGTCACTGATGTGTAACGCGATATGATAATATTTACTGTTGATTCGTTTTCCAATAGTTACAGAATACAACACGCGAACATAAGTTTTCAGTGATACAATAGACGTCAAGGACTGATGAGATAGCAGCTGTGATATTAATTACGACACAGTCCCTGTATTTCCCAGTGTAAAAATCAGCAACCATTCACAACTCCCAACAGGGGGTCCCACAAATGGGTCTCCGTAATACGAGCTTACACTTACACTATCAATTCCGCGCAGTCAATCCTTCACTGCCTGGACATCACAATAATAAATATTAATAATAAAGTGATTTTACATTCCACTAACTACTTTTACAATTTGCTTTACGTCGCACCGACACAGGTCTTACGGTGTGACCCTAAACGCACGGCCAACTCACTCTGTTTTCTCCAGTTTTCGTAGAAGATGAGATGTAAGGATTTTGTTCCGCACTTACATGCCAGTAAATTTTCGACATGAGGCTGGTGTATTTGCATAAAGACTTACGAATCTAGAAGAGGCTGTTCACTATCCCATGCGCTCATGCCCGCATACGTAATCTGAATTGCTTCACCGTCTGCTGCAACATTAATTTATTGTGTCAGGAAATGAAAAAGGCATCTCGAGAATTGGGGACTATCTACAATGGATTCACCCAGTAAAACGTAGTTTCTGTTCCCCATCATGACGTGAATCCCATTTCCCTGATGTTCACTCTAATACTAATTCAATTCCAGGAAGATTTGCGGAGGTGGTCGAGCATAGAGCGAAGTACTCCATCCCACTTACGGCCTGCACGCTACTACGACTGGCAAAAGACGTCCAGATACGTAATTGCAGTTTTTCTAACTTGGAGACAAATCTTTACTTGCATACTACCACAGGATTTTTTGTTTCAATTTGCCTTAGATCACACTGACACAGGTAGGTACAGGAAAAGGCTAGGGCTGCGAAGAAAGTGACTGTGGCCTTAAGGTACAGCCCCAGCATTTGACCAGTGTGAAAATGGGAAACCAAGGAAAAACCATCCTCAGAGCTGCTGACAGTGGCCTTCGATCCCACTATCTCCCGAATGTAAGCTGAAAACTGTGTGACCCAAACGACGTAGCCACTTGTTCAGTACCAACGGATTTTAACTATGGCATTGTAACATTTTTATTGCATTGGCAATAGGGTTATTGAAAATGCACTGAAATTTAATAATAATAATAATAATAATAATAATAATAATAATAATAATAATAATAATAATAATAATAATAATAATAATAATAATAATGGCTTTACGTCCCACTAACTACATTCACGTATATAAAAACGAAAACACTTGAATGACTAGAGACAGGAAGTTCATATTCACAGACAAGTGCATTAGTATGTTCTGAAGAAATGATCACTACTTGAACGACGTCGGCCCTCAGGTTCAGGGTCCATATCGATATCTCGGCGCACCACCACCACCGACTGGTAAAATGTGACTGCGACGCTCGTCTCTATAAACCGAAGGTAATGGATCAGTGTGACTTGAGCAGACGTGCAGGATGCCTCGTAGGCGTAGGCGAGAACCGTACCGTCAAATGAGTGAGTTTAAAAGAGGGCGCATTATTGGCATGAGAGAACGTGATTCAGGAAACTGCCGCTCGTGTGAGACGAAGTCTGTCGGCAGTGCAACGGGTGTGTACAGAATCGCTCACAGAAGGCCATAGAACACGACGAAATGGGTCTGGTCGCACCACCCAGATCACCCCCCGAGAAGATCGACACCTCATCCTAATGGCATTGCAGGACAAATCTGCGTCGTCCTCAGCTCTGCCGCAACAGTGGAACACATAGCACACTATCAGGAGTGACAGTCCATCGCCGTATATTGCGGTCTGGGCTACCGGCGTGTCGTCCATTTCTCCGCCTACCTTTGACTAACGTGCATAAACATGCTAGACTGGAACGGAGTATGGAACGACGTCACTGGGGACAGCAATGGCAGCAGAAAAGTATTTCGGACGAATCCAGGTTCTGTTTGTTTGAAAATGACAGCCGCATTTTTGTTCGCAGCAGACAGAGGGAGAGGCATCACAATGACTGCATTCGCACAAGACATACAGCGCCAACTCACGACCTTAAGGTATGGGGTGCTATTGGGTACAACCACAAATCACAGTTGATGCATGTCCAGGGCACTATGACCAGTTTGACCTGTCTGTCTGTTAGGTCATCGGCCCAGAGGCTGGTTGGATCCTCAAATAGCACCACCAAAGGTCATGCGGTTATAAGGAAACCCCAAAAACCAATGGCAGCACCAAACTGAGGCGTACTAGGCAAGATGCGGAGTGAGGTAGTTTGCCATTGCTTTCCTCACTGGGTCAGAATGTACCATTGCAGCACGACTGACCCTATGAGCAGCCCAGTTCATAACACTCAGATGCACTAGTCGTGCTCTGAATGTCATTACTCAGCACTACCCATACCCCAGCAACTTCGGTGGAAGGTACACTTTACTCTGGCCTGTGCCAAGAGATGAATACAAAAGCAGGGGCGAAGCGTCAGGGGAGACAGGGTAGACAGTGTGTACCCTTAACATTTTGTGAACGAAATGTTGTCTAGTTAATTCAATTATTTTTTAGAACATTAATTATTTCTACATTTATGATATTTTATTCCCCGATTTAATTATTTTCGTCTCACTTTGGCAATGTCAGGGCTCGCGTCAGTTACACGAAGCACGTAGACGAAAGTAGCGCTGTCCATTCTGTGTATGATCCCTTTGATTTTCAAGGCTTTCAGATAGAGGAACACTAACGTTATCTGTAGGTTCTGACTGTGGAACTAGGACTTTCCTATAGCGAGATTTCTCCGCCCAGTAGACAGACTTACCAGCGTCTCTTCTTGCTCTCATTGGCTAGTATTTGGATCTCGGTTATAACGGTGTTCTTATTGGCTACCATGTGATTCATGGTTTTAGTGTAATTAATTTGAATTCACTTTATTATACGGCACGTCTATAAACAATATAATATTCAAATACGAAGTATAGCAAACTTACACGTAATGAATGAATGATGGCATCAAAACCCTTCAAATACGTGCATTTTCTTGCCCGCCAATATTAGTTATGGTATTATAACCCCAACAACTATTGACATACATTCTTAATAATGAACCCCAGTGTGTGAATACGGAAAACAACAAAATTGCTTAAATTGATGCTGTATATACAGTTAGCGTCAGTTGCTAGTAAAGGCGCTATGAGTGCCTTCAAACGAATTAAAACCTGTTTAAGGAATTCGATGACCAACCAGAGACTGTCTAACTTGGGAACTCTAGCTATACAGGAGCACTGCTGTGGCATCTTAGCAACATGACTGACTTCAAGACGGGATTTTGCTGAAATGAAGTACAGGCGGATTGAACTGTATGTTTAGACTTGTGCGAAAATATATTTATTTCTTATTTCTCTCATTAAATCTATGTAACAATGAAATATATCGGCATTTTTTATTCTAAAAGTATGTTGTTATTTGACAACTCCCGCTGCCTATTTAGTCTATACTTAAAAATAAAACGAGTGCACGTAGGATTGTAGGTTGTTATAGGGTTTGTCTTAGTTTCGTAATCATTAATATAATGTTGAATACAGATTATTATGCGTCGAAAATAATAATAGTTTAAATGTTAAAAAATCTGTGTCTACCCCGTTAGTTCACGCTTCGCCACTGACCGTAACAGAACTCACCTTGGTCTCCTAAATAAGACAGGCGTAACATTTCAAGAAATCACAACCCAAAGCACAATCCACAGAACAGACATCTCAACAAGCAGCTACGGTCACATTCTGTAATGGAAACGAAGAAGTCACAGCATCCGCTCAAAGATCCACAATAATAATAATAATAATAATAATAATAATAATAATAATAATAATAATAATAATAGTCGATATATTAAAAGTTTACTAAAAACTGCTTTGGCAAATCCATCCACCCGTTCTACTAGGCTGATACGCTTCATTTTTGTTTTATTCTCTCCGGAATTACCTGCCGGTGTATCGTGAGACATTGATAGGTTTCGAAGTTCAGCCAACATCGAGTATCATAAAGTCAAATCATTAAATTACGATTAATAATTGCAGGCGAAGGATTGTGATAGTACATATATCACACCCCCGAATTATATGTAGAAGTTAGAGATATTATTGTCAGTATTCGATTTGTATTATTATTATTATTATTATTATTATTATTATTATTATTATTATTTCATTTGTATATTTTGCCATTTATATTGGTAAGCTGGAAGATATCCACATATGTAGGTATGAGTAATTTGTTTTGCACCAGTGGGAAAACATTGCTGTAATAACTCTGGTAATTTGAATGAGTCATCTGGCTACCCCAGTGTCTGTTGTGATGTACTTGTGTCAGGAAATTCCATTTACTCATGTATATATCCCAGCCTGATGAGATAAGCTTGTTGTTGTACCAGGAAAGTTTGGTGATTCATGAAAACTCCCCAGAGTTTGTTATTGTCTTGGGAGGAAGAAGTAGTTCAGGGCTTGGTCTTGATTTGAGATCACTCATGATTGGCTGGCAAGCACCAATCCAGACGTCTCATCTGAAAGGAGGGGGATGTTGATGTCTATAAAGGTTGGTCATACGGCAGCAACCAAGATGATTGTATGAGAGATTGTATAAGAAACATTGTAAGGGTGATTGTGAAGGTGATTGTATAGGAACGAGAAGGAAGATAACTACAACTACAACTGACGGACTGTACTGGAAGGAAGTGGTGCTGAGACACGGTACTGGATTGACATGGCTGCAATGGACTGGACTTCAAACGTTCGTGGAGCGTAGTCGTGTTATGTTTGTGGAGAGTGCTTGCGCATTAAGTATTGCAGCACTTGTGGCGGCCTAGCATTATATGTTGGTGAAAGCTATCTCAGACTTTCCATAAATTTATATGTTGAGGATCGACAGACGTGTGTATATATCTTTACAAGTGTTAAAATATGTGAACACAGTAGTACAAGGTACAGTATCTGTGTGAAGTGATAACTGCCGATTATGAGAATCGGTAAGTCGAATTGATATAGAGACAGTGAAGGGTATTTATCTTCATACATGTACATTGTTCATCGGACTATCTGCAAATGGTAGCTTAGTTCTCACTTTCGTTTTCCCACGATTTTCATTATTATTGTTGTTGTTGTAAATATGGAGTCTTCCAGCAATATTTTATGTGTGTATTATATGTCTAATGTTGTATGTTGATGAGGTGCTCATGCACGGAATTTGTTCAGAATATAGTTAGCTATTTTAGAATCAGTGTTATTGATAAACCTAGGTGCAGTTCCTACCTAATTAGTCGTTTTCAGGAGGTTAGGTAAGGCCTGCAGCAGATGTACCAGTACGCAGCATTATGTACACGCCCTGGGATATAAAGTTTATCATGCTCTTATCTAAATTCGAGGGATCCATTCTGGTGAACTCTGGCGCCCATACTACGGACATTTCGGTTAATTATGCTTATTAATTTTATTAAGTTTTTGAGTAATTTTATTTATACATTTTTATTCATGATTTTATTTTTTATTATCATCAAAGAGTTACAAATGGCTTCCCAACGTGTGGCTGAATGATTGGTACATCTGTTAGGCTTATAAGCGTAGGTGCACTTGTCAGGTGTGGTTGGAATTCTGCAAACTATGTCAGTGAAGTGTTTTATATGTTTCATGTGTATTTTGGAGTATGAAGAAATGTTGTAGCGAGTCCAGTATTATAAAATTGAGAAGTAGAGAGGTTTTGAAAGTTGCTGGTACTAAGAATCAGGATAAGAGAAGTCAAAAGAATTCCACCACATTGAGTTTATCTAATTTAAGTGAGAGTAGCAAAATGGCTGATAGTAGGAAAGATCAATTTGCAACGATCGGTGAGGAATCCAGTAACCCGTCTCAAACTCAGAATGTAGGGGTTGTTAAGGAAACGGTTCAAGGGGAGGTTTTAACTTTTAGTATGATTAAATCACTATTTAATGAATTGTCCAGTAAGAGTGATGAATTATCCAGTAAAATGGATAGGAAGAATGAAGAGTTGAAGGTTGAACTGTCCAGTAAAATAGACAATAATAATGTTGAATTGTCCAATAAGATTGATAGTCAGAGTAAAGAGTTGAAGAGTGAATTGCGTTTTTTAAGCAATGAAATATACAGTATTAATAGTGAATTAAATTCAGTTAGTACGGAACTGTCTAGTAAGATTGAGAATCAGAGTAAGGAGTTAAATTTAGTGAGTGTTGAATTGTCTAGTAAAATTGATAGTTTAAGTAGTGCTGTGAATGGTAGAATAGATGAACTGAACCAGAAGTTTGACCATCAAAGCAGGGAAATTCAGGAAGTCAATAATAAGGTAGAAGCTCAATGCTTGGAATTGACTGAGAAAATTGAATGCCGATTTAATGTAGTTAGGAAAGAATTTGTTGAAAACAGCAAGGAATGTGATAAGAGAATAAAAATAGTGGAAGATAAAGTAGAAGAAATAGATAGAATTAAATCCAATCAGAACGTTTTAGCGAAGCGTATAGATGAGAAGAATGAGAAATTGGAGAAAGACCTTAAGTCGGTAAAAGATGACCTCAAGTCAGTAGAAGGAAATGCCAGAATGGTAGTGGAAGAAGGAATTAAATCATGTCATGTGAAATTAAGGCAGGAGATCAGTCAAATCCAATTAGGTAGCAGCATATGTAATAGGTACGTATCTTGTACGAAGGACTCTGAATTACCCAAGTTTAATGGTCGGCAGTTTAATCCGATGGAATTCTTGAAAACAGTGGAGAAACGGTTTTCCAAGAATCTTGACGATGGTTTGATTGAGTGGAGTATGGTTGATGAGATGTTGGATATTGCATTTGTTGGAGAAGCGAGATCCTGGTTTCAAGTTTATAGACAGGGTATTTCGAGTTTAGAGGAATTTAGGGAGAAATTTAGTTCTAAATTTTGGAGTGAAGCTATTCAGGGAAGGGAAAGAGATCGCGTGCTATTTGGCAAGTATAAACCTCCGGAAGGTGTATCTATGACGGAATATTTCTTGGCGCATGTTCTGATCAGCCAGAATATTGAAGGTCTAGCATCGGAGAGAGATACAGTCCGCCAGATGCTGAGGCATTTTCCTGAGAAGGTCGGATTAGCTGCATGTATGCAGAATATTGTTACGATTAAAGAATTAGAGCAGCTGTTAGAGAGGTTTGATGCTTTGGAAGGGCAGGGGAGGACTAGGCAAAGTGAAGGTAGGAATTACGGAGATAATGGGAGACAAGGTAATCAGGTAGCGGGAGATAGGAATAATCAGAATTTCAGTCATTCTAGGCAAGAGAATCAGGGTGGTAATTTCGGAAGGGGAAACAGACAGTCTAATCAGGGAGTTAATCACCAGGAATATTTTGGCAGAAGACCTAATCAAGAGGAATCAGAAAGTAGGGGGCGTACGGATCAAAGACCTCCAGAACAAGTGCCGAGACATGATAACAGTGAACAGTCCACGTCAAGTAATTTAAACCGGAATCGGACTTCTTAGTTGGGTCAGATAGGCAGTCCGATACCGAAATTCCTATTCACGCGATGAAACAGGTAAGTTACGAGGTAGACGTGAAAGAGGAATTATTGTGTGACCATGTGTTTTGTGTTCAGGGAGATTTTGAGAATAGAGGGCGTGATGAAGGTAAGAAAGCTGTGTCGGATGTCTTACTTTGTGCTAGTGGTGATGGTAATAGCGGTGCTGCGATCGATAATCTTGTAGAAGTTTCTGAAATTGAAAGTGAAGTTTTTTGTGAAGTTGATGAAGGTTGTTTAGTAAGTGAAGTGTGTTCACAGAGTATACATCATGAGGATGTTTTTGTTGATTTAAGTGTACGTGAGGAGAGTAAAGTTAGGACCATTATGTGTGAAAATGGTGACTTTGAGATTAATGAAACTTCTGATAAGAGAGTCGAAAGTAGCAGTGTTGTTGGCATGAAAGTGGTGCAAGTAGGAGCTGATATTGAAGGTGGTGAAGATGGATTAATTGTTGGGTCATTATGTAGTAATGACAGCAATTTCGAAGTGTATTATGGTAAGAATTTCAGTAATAGAGTGAGCGTAAGTGAGAATGGAAGGGTGCGTGAGATGAAAGAAAGTCTATCCAAGCGTGTGTGTAATGTTTTATTTAATTCTGAGAGATGTGTGAAAGATTTGAATGACGTGCTGAGTGATATCGATGTGGAATGTGTGAAAAAGTATGTGATCTGTTTGCTTGCATTAATTATGGTTTTGTGGAAGAGTAAACGTAGTGAGATTCCCGCGCATTTCAGAAAGAGGGATTTCCTTTTTATGAATGTTCCGAATGAAAGTTTGTATGATTCTTGTCTGACTGGATGGTATGAATGTTTGTGTGTGAGATAGAGTGGATTCTAGACGTAGTTAGTTCTTATTGCGGTACGCATTCCTCGCTTATCGATGCCAATGTTAAGTTTATGTACAGTTTTTTTCATTATATCAGGGTCCGTATTCTGTGGACAGTAGAATAGGCAAGTGTGCTTATAGGCTCCTAACCGCTGAAAAAAGGTCCTTGGGACATTTAATATCTATAGCCTTCGCAGATATAAGAGATAGGATCTGCACCTTGGATGTATATATTATCATTTATGAGTTATGTGTACAGTAGTAAGAAGGGATTGTATTCAATGGTATATGAAACAATCGGAGTTGTGTGTATATAGCCATATTATTATTATTATTATTATTGTTTGGACAAATTGTATTTCGTGTGTGCGAATACAATGCAGTAGACGCAATGTATATATCATTATTACAGTAAATTAAGAGTTCAGTTATATAATTTATGAAGTTCTGTTTTATGGTGAATCATAATATATGATATCATCGATTCACCAAGGGGGCGTTATGTGATAGTACATATATCACACCCCCGAATTATATGTAGAAGTTAGAGATATTATTGTCAGTATTCGATTTGTATTATTATTATTATTATTATTATTATTATTATTATTATTATTTCATTTGTATATTTTGCCATTTATATTGGTAAGCTGGAAGATATCCACATATGTAGGTATGAGTAATTTGTTTTGCACCAGTGGGAAAACATTGCTGTAATAACTCTGGTAATTTGAATGAGTCATCTGGCTACCCCAGTGTCTGTTGTGATGTACTTGTGTCAGGAAATTCCATTTACTCATGTATATATCCCAGCCTGATGAGATAAGCTTGTTGTTGTACCAGGAAAGTTTGGTGATTCATGAAAACTCCCCAGAGTTTGTTATTGTCTTGGGAGGAAGAAGTAGTTCAGGGCTTGGTCTTGATTTGAGATCACTCATGATTGGCTGGCAAGCACCAATCCAGACGTCTCATCTGAAAGGAGGGGGATGTTGATGTCTATAAAGGTTGGTCATACGGCAGCAACCAAGATGATTGTATGAGAGATTGTATAAGAAACATTGTAAGGGTGATTGTGAAGGTGATTGTATAGGAACGAGAAGGAAGATAACTACAACTACAACTGACGGACTGTACTGGAAGGAAGTGGTGCTGAGACACGGTACTGGATTGACATGGCTGCAATGGACTGGACTTCAAACGTTCGTGGAGCGTAGTCGTGTTATGTTTGTGGAGAGTGCTTGCGCATTAAGTATTGCAGCACTTGTGGCGGCCTAGCATTATATGTTGGTGAAAGCTATCTCAGACTTTCCATAAATTTATATGTTGAGGATCGACAGACGTGTGTATATATCTTTACAAGTGTTAAAATATGTGAACACAGTAGTACAAGGTACAGTATCTGTGTGAAGTGATAACTGCCGATTATGAGAATCGGTAAGTCGAATTGATATAGAGACAGTGAAGGGTATTTATCTTCATACATGTACATTGTTCATCGGACTATCTGCAAATGGTAGCTTAGTTCTCACTTTCGTTTTCCCACGATTTTCATTATTATTGTTGTTGTTGTAAATATGGAGTCTTCCAGCAATATTTTATGTGTGTATTATATGTCTAATGTTGTATGTTGATGAGGTGCTCATGCACGGAATTTGTTCAGAATATAGTTAGCTATTTTAGAATCAGTGTTATTGATAAACCTAGGTGCAGTTCCTACCTAATTAGTCGTTTTCAGGAGGTTAGGTAAGGCCTGCAGCAGATGTACCAGTACGCAGCATTATGTACACGCCCTGGGATATAAAGTTTATCATGCTCTTATCTAAATTCGAGGGATCCATTCTGGTGAACTCTGGCGCCCATACTACGGACATTTCGGTTAATTATGCTTATTAATTTTATTAAGTTTTTGAGTAATTTTATTTATACATTTTTATTCATGATTTTATTATGATTTATTTATCAGTAGTCATCAACTTATTACAGGATTACCCTAACCCGCAATACATTATGCGCTTAGTAGGTTGCTAAGCGACTAACACTTTCATTAAAAATCTGCCAAACTGCAGGTGATTTTCATCCTTAGTAATAGCATTGCATGCAGTCATGTTTGATTACTACCTGTCGAGCCAAAGAGAATACTACTTCCTCTGATCACGGAAAAATACTATTCACTGCGAGATACTCTTTGATTCTCGAACCTTTCCCCATCTTCCAAATATATTTAATAGAATGCAGAGCGTTCCTCATAACTTACATGCTGCTATGAGATAATTGTCTACGTACAAACAGATCCCATCATGACATACGCTTTAGACATCATCTGGGAACACCTATCAATTCTCTATGAATTTCATAGCTGAAAAATTCGGCCACCGAGACTCGGTTGGTATCCCTGAGGAGCCACTTTTTTATGTTTCTTCACTTCCTGGGATAAATGTTGAAAGGTTGTGCCACTTTCTCAATATTTTCTTCGGTGGTGTGAAGTCCTCCGCATTGGTACTGAAAACATTGGGTGTCTTAGTAGTTCTGTCTTTGAATTCACTACTGTGAACATCCCAAATTTCTGGGAAGCTCTCAATTTCTTGTATGAGTGATGTGGTGCTTGCATGAATTTAATTACGTTGGACACGATGTGTCTGTTCCGTGTGGCTGCATCCAAATTCAAGATCGCCATGTTGACCGCCAACCTTCGCGATCATCTACTTACGAACTTGCGCCTTCTACTTGCACAAAAATAGGATCGCATTCTGTCCGTGAAAGTAATATGCTGAAGCTCACGATATGTTCTTCACACTGCTAGCATGAGAGTGGCTGTAAGTCTTGTCGAAGAAATTGCTAACCGCCGCAAGTCAGCTTGCTGAGGAATTTAGACTTTCAATTGGCGCAGCAAGTTACTCCGTGCAGTAACTTGCTACTGTACACTTAGGCTAATATGGCGTAAAGCCACGCTACACAGACTGAGAAGAGAGATCTTCGTGCTAATTATCATCAGAGACGAAAGAGCAACCTACATTTTCCCCGATCTTAGAACCACCCGTAAAGACAAGTCGCGCGGCCGGATACTGGTGAACGAAGTCCTGGAAATACCTCCAATGAACAGAGGCATGCGTGTTCTCCTTGGGTCCACGGAGTAGATCAAGCCGTATATCCGGCCGCGAGACTAGTCATGGGGATACTTCGCTATGGGTTCGCTCAAAACAACCACCGATAGCCATATCTAACCCACGATACAAGCTATCAATTCAATTCGAAGCCCTACCGACCGTGTGGCATTCGGTCGGTTTTGGTACGTCAGGTGGTATCGGGTACTAAAGATTCATTTATAGCCTGGATGTAGCGGCATTTCACGAATTCTTGCAGCGTACGTGGACAGTATTTGCTGCCGTCTTATTCGTAAAAGTTGAACTCCCGATTCGGCGAGTAGGCTGGGAATGGGGCTAGTACGGAAAGCTTCAATTGCCAGCCTTACTCGACTTTGGTGAATACTTCATAAAAGTTTCAGCGTTGATCTTAATGCTGAATCATAAGTCGCACTACCACAGTCAATTTGGGGTGGAATCGCACGGATAGATTCCCCTCCCCCCCACCAAGCACCCCAAGAGGTGCCGAACGATATTTAAGCAGGCTACCTTCAAGTGACGGATGTGGGGCTGCCACGTTAATCGTTCATCAAAATTGCGACCCAGGAACCGACATGTGTAACACTGGTAGGATACTATTTCGCAAGCGGATCTCTGGTTCAGGATGCACAATGTGACGTCGACAAAAGTGTACACATGAAGTTTTCGCCGTTGGGAAACGAAAACCATGTTGTAGGGCCCATCTGTCGACTCTGTTAATAGCCTGCTGTAGCTGCCTCTCAGCAAACTCCATCCTTCCGGAACTGCCATGTAGAGCTAAATCGTCTACATACAATGATGAAATGATTGTTGGCCCAGCAGCGGCAACTATGTCATTGATGGCGATTACGAACAGCGTGTCACTCTGAGCAGATTCCTGTGGTACTCCATTTTCTTGAACGTGGGTGGGGGGAAAGCAATCCCCTTCTCGCACTCGAAAGAGTCGGAGGGACTAAGTTCTCAATAAACGTAGGTAAATTACCCCGAAATCCTCACTGGTGTAGTGTGGAGATTATCCCATACCGTCAGATAGTGTCGTAAGCCTTTTCCAGGTCAAAAAAAACACGGCGACTAGGTGTTCCTTCCGGAGAAAGGCGTCCTGAACGGCGCTCTCCAATCTAATGACTGAGATGATCGGTGGCAGACCGATGAGAGCAAAAACCATACTAGTAGTTAGGAGACCCCTCTCTTCGTCGCTTCACCATCCTTTCAAGTAGCTTGCAGAGGCCGTTTGTAAGGCATATTGTCCTGTAACTATCCAGAAGCTTCGGATCTTTACCTTGTTTGGGAATTGGAGAGTTTGGTCCACACTTGTGATGACGGAGTATATGAAGTCATGGAAGACGCATATTTTTCTCGAATCAAGAAATGGGCTTTAGCGGAGAGGCGGTGAAACGCAATGGTTGGTCATTGTAGGATTCCGTCGATTATGCTTAAGAGCAACTCAAATGGTAGATCGCTGGCCTTAGCCCAACTTGGCAGGTTCGATCCTGTCTCAGTCCGGTGGTGAAGGTGCTCAAAAACAGTTAGTGGGACGTAAAATCCAATAACATTAACATTATTAAGTGCTAATAACTTATATTTCTGAATATACTTCGAAGCTCGTGAAATAATACAGTATCCGTGATCCGCTATACAGTAAATACGAAGAAAGAGACAAAAATGTCGTGTGAGAAGAGACCTGTTACTGGATCTCTTATTTCAAAAGGGGGCCTCACACATCCCAGTCATGAGTGGTTAAAAATATAGCCCAGTTCGAAATTTCATTTGGTGTGTTTCACGGTAAGACTGTATCCAGATGCAAAAACGTGAAAACTCTTATTTCTATTATTAAGTCAAAATGTCCAGTATTCCATGACAAAATAATTTGTCTCTACGTAAGGACCAGGACATTTATTAGGATATGGCATTTTAATGCAAAGAGTAAGGAGCTAGCACTGAGAAAATATGCCAATAAGAAGGCTAAGCTTTGGGCTGGTTCATCAAGTAATTAAGTCTCCTGACACGTACGTTTTAATCATTTAATATAATTCCATAAAGATGTCGATATGATCTAAATATTTACTTCATCAGGAAATAAATTCATTATTTTGAGTTTCATGGCAATATTTTATTTCTCATCGTAATATATGTCATGTATTTGATAGTTGATGTTCTACCTGCTCAGCATGTGACGAAATTTAACACATTTTCATGTTTTTAAATCTATTGGAAGTGCCGTTACTTACCAAATCGGACTAAACCAGACTATTATTTGATGAAAGATTGAGAAGATGTTTCACATGGACGAGAACTCACAGGCTGGCTGTACTGCGACTGTGTACCTTACTTGCTATCGTTCATACCGCGTGACGTCAGAGCGCTCCAGCCAATGGAAGCTTCAACCGCCGGAGTAGGCTACCTTATATTCTAGTTACCTTGGCAAGGGTTATTGTTAGAATTCTGTTGGAAGTTGCTATTACTACAAATTAATTGCGCACCTCCTACCTACAAATAACATCCAGCCCATCCTTATCTCTTCGTACCATGACCTAATTCTCTATTTAATAAAACTTCCAGAAAGGTGTCCAACGAGCTGCCGCGCGACCTCTGATCATTTAAGGAGAACAATGATAAAAATTGAAATCTAATAGTGACAACAACAAAGAAAGACCGAAGTCCAGCCCTTCACGCCTCGCAAAGCAGCCTAATGATGAAAATACGTAATTACACACATAAATTTCTTACCAGATTTGTTCACCCTATACTGTATACTCTAAGCAGACTAATAATTGCACAGACTTGCTTAACAGCTTAGGTGCAACTCACTCCGATCACTAACTGAAGCCGTGAATTCCATAACAGCATAAATCCACTAAACAAAGTTTTGAGATAAGCACTCTTTTTATACATCTTTAAACCTATGAAAGCTATTACTTTGATTATTTTCTATGCGGAACCTGCCGCTCTCAACATAGATATTACAAGACGTACGTGTCTTGGAAAATATTACAACAAAACAATGAACGGGTTCAGAGCAAAAAATATATAAAAATGGTGTTATTGTGCTGTTGTGGAAATAATTTTAATTCTTTTTAATATTACTTAACAGTTCTTTGATTGCACTCAAATGCATTGCAAAACTTTAGTTTTGGTGAAATCATATTCAGAAAGATATCAGTAAATACATGTCCCTAACAAATGTTCAGTATGAATCCCAGGCTTCACTTTGAGGCAGCATTGTCGGTTTCCATAAAGAAGTAGACGCTCGAAGTATGGCCGATGCTGTGCGTCAATGGATAGCATATAGTTCGAAATCTCTCTTGCTTTCGCGGGTTACAAATTAATTTCACTGCTGTTAGCATTCTTTAAAGCTGCCAAATTAGAAACACGTTTTCGTTTGAACTGATATGTCTGTCACTAGTCCACTAGCAGATGTGCTAACAGTCACATCATTGTTCATATATAATAAAAGTTTGGTCTGTATATTGCTCAGAATTTAAAAGGAATGGATTTCTGTATCGGCCATGACCACAGTAATAAGGAAATGCACTTTCTAAATTTTCCATTATTTCTGTCTGTATGTACGCGCAAAACGAGAAAACGGCTGAAGAGAATTTAATGAAAATCGGGGAATAAATCGTCACCATTTAGGCCATAAATGATGTTATTCACGCAGAGAGAAATTGTAGTTTAGGAGAAGGCCTAAAAATGTAATTCTCTAATATTTATGTTATTAGTGGTCCTATCGATAAATATTACGTAACTGAAGTTATATAGTACTAGCTGATGTACCCGTGCTTCGCTACGGGATTCTCAGAAAAACTGACTTCGTCGTTTTCATAACTTAAGTCACTATAGGTAATTACAAAAACGTCAAGTAGGAACATAGCGATTAAAAGCAATGTTATCACATAAAATACTCGAGCAAGTGAAAAACTGCACATTTTCTCACATTTAACGAACATTACTACAGTGCCGAAGTAACAGTCCCAAGTTCCAGAGCTGGAATGACCAGGGCGCAGACAGCCCTGAACACTTCTCTGTCATTATTTCGTTAAATATGCACACTTCTCATTCCAATCAGGCATCAGAGTAGGGATTGAATAGCTCGAATACTATGATGAACCAGTGTGTTACATACCAGTAGTATTGGAAAATTTATTAAACAGAGAAATGGCATGCTAAAGAAGAAAGTTACCTAACTTCCTGTCAATATTCAGGCAGACTGTTACACTCGTACGACTGGGCGAGTTGGCCGTGTGGTTAAGGGCGCGCAGCTGTGAGCTTACATCCAGGAGATAGTGGATTCGAACTCCACTGTCGGCAGCCTTGAAGATGTTATTCCATGGATTCCCATTTTCACTCCAGACAAATTTTGGGGCTATACTTTAATTAAAGCCAAGGCCGCTTCCTTCACACTCATAGCCCTTTCCTATCCCATCGTCGCCATAAGACCTAACTGTGTCGATGCGACGTAAGGCAAATTTCTAAAAAAATGCTCGGTACGCAGCAGTAATCCTATCTATCGGAGATGAGTGGCAACAAAAGATAAAGCACATCACAAAAAACAATGATCAATGTAGTCTAATGTTACTGTTAATCAATTTTATGAGCTTTCTATATAGTAGGCCTTCACATTTAGTTTTGTTTCGACTCTGTGATATTAGGGCGTCTTATAAAATTAATTATAGCGTCGACTGTAGTCCCTTATTCTCCGACTTTATATACCGAATTTCATTAAATCCTGTCTACCTATTTTCTCGTGACTCGGCGCTGATAAGGACTTAATAACAAACATCCAAATTCATGAATATCTCTGATCATAGCCGGTAGGATAACAATGTATAAGACACAAATGATCGGAAATATAATACTATATAACTTTAGTTATGTAGTATTTATCGATACGACCACTAATAACAATTACTTGGGAATTAAATTGTAGGCCTATCCCTAAACTACCATTTTACTCAGCGCGAGTAAAGTTATTTATGGCCTAGATTATAGCGACTTATTCGCCGACTTTGTATACCGATTTTCATTAAGATATGACCACTAATAACAAATATTTGAGATTTAAATGTTAAGCCTTCCCCTAAACTACCATTTCAGTCAGCGTGAATAAAATTATTTATGGCCTAGATTGTAGCGGCTTATTACCCGGCTTTGTACACCGATTTTCATTAAATTCCCTTCAGCCGTTTTCTCGTGATGCGTGTACAGACAGACATCACGGAAATGTAAAAAGTGCATTTTCTTGTTACTGTGGGCACTACTGATATAGAAATACCATCCTTTTAAAATTCTGAGCAATGTACAAACAAAACTCAGGCCTATATAGACTAGCTGATGTACCCGTGCTTCGCAACGGGATTCTCAGAAAGACTGTCCTTGTGGTTTTCCTACCTGAAGTCGTCAGAAAGAATGGAGTGATTGAAAGCAATGTTATATAAAATACTCAATCAAATTAACAAACCGCACATTTTCTCACTTTTAACGAACAGTACTACGGTGCCGATCTAACGGTCCAAAGTTCCAGTGCCGCAATGACCAGACCGCAGACAGCCGTGAACACTTCTGTGCCATTATTCCGTTAAATATGCACTCTGCTCATTCCAATCCGTGCCTCAGAGTAGGAATTGAATAGCTGGAATGCTATGATGAACCAGTTTGTTACGTATCAATAGTATCAGAAATTTATCTAAGTCCCCAGCTACTTTCCGCCAATTTTCAGGCAGGCTGTTAAAATCGGTACGACCGGGTGAGTTGGCTGTGTGGTTAGTGGCACGTAACTGTGAGCTTGGATCCGGAAGGTAGTGGGTTCAAACTCCACTGTCGACAGCCCCAAATATGGTTTTCTGTGGTCTCCAATTTTCACACCAGGAAAATGCTGGGGTTGTAACGTAATTATCGTAGGGGCTGCTTCGTTCCCACTCCTAGCCCTTTCGTATCCCATGGTCACCATGAGTCCTATCTGTGTCGGCGCGACGTAGAGCAAATTTTAAAAATAACTCGGTATACAGCAGTAATCCCAACTATCGGAGATGAATGGCAACAGAGACACAAAGCAAATCACAACAGATAATGGTCAATGTAATGTTACTGTTGATCAGTGTTATGAGCTTTCTGTATTGTAGGCCTTCACATTCAGTTTTCTTTCGAATCTATAATATAAGGCCGTCTTATAAAATTAATTATAACGTAAACTGTAGTTCCTTATTCCCCGACTTTACATACAGATTTTCATTAAATTCTGTTTACCCATTTAATCGTGACGGCGCTGATATGATCTTAGCAACAAAAATACATATTCACGAATATCTCCGTTATCACAGCCGGTACAGTCAAAATGTATAAGACATAAATGATCAGAAATTTAATACTATGTAACTTTATTTATACAGTAATTGTCAATAAGACAACTAATAACACAAATATTCGAGAATTAAATTTTGGGCCTTCCCCTAAACTACCATTTCGCTCAGCGTGAATAAAGTTATTTATGACCTAGATTGTAGAGACTTATTCCCGGACTTTACATACCGATTTTCTATTTATTCTCTTCAGCCGTTTTCTCGTGTGCGTGTACATACATACAGAAATTACGGAAAATTAAAAAATGCATTTCATTGTTACAATGGACGTGACTGATACAGAAATTTCATCCTTTTCAAATTTTGATCAATGTACAGACAAAACTCTTATTTTTATATATATATATAGATTAAATTTCCGATCGTTTATATCTTATACATTTTTACCTTACCGGCTATGATAACGGAGATATTCATGAATTTGGATTTTTGTTGCGAAGTCCATATCAGCACCGAATAACGAGTAAATGGGTAAATAGAATTGAATGAAAATTTGTATGTAAAATTGGGGAATAAGGAACTACAGTCCAAGCTAAAATAATTTTATTCACCCTGGTTGAAATGGTAGTTTAGGGGAAGGTGCCTAAAATTGTATTTTTAATTGCCTATGTTATTGGTCCTACTGAATAGTACTAAATAACAAAAGTTATAGCGAATACAATTTCCGATCATTTATGTCTTATTCAGTTTTACCGTACCAACTATGGTAAGATTAGTAGTGATGATGATAATTGTTTTAAGAGGAAGTACAATTAGGCAACCATCCTCTACAGCATATAACACTAATTAGAGAGAAAATGGAAAGGGTCCGACACTTCGATGAATGAAGATATCGGCCTAAGAAAGACAAGGGCCACGAAGGTCGTAAAAATGAGACACTCCCTAGGGCTCCATACGTAACAGTGCCGGGGTCAGAAAAGGACAAGAATTGACCAAGGGAGGTCAGATAGTGCATATAGATGAAAGTGAGAAGCCTGACACAAGTAAGCGGAAGCAATGCCATGACTCCGGTAAGGGTCCCGTGTTTGCCAACCCAACCTCTCAAGTTCAGAGCCCGCGAGGCCCATTTAGTCGCCTCTTACAGCAGGCAGGCGGTACCGTGGATGCCATTTTACCACCCCTGCCCACAGGTGGACGACTATAATAAGTTAATCCATGAATTTAGATTTTTGTTGCTTAGTCCATATCAACGCCAAGCATTGCTTATATGGAAATATTGTTTAATCGTGTTAACTGGCGATGGATTCTGTCATGATTGCCTTATGGTGTGAAAACTCATGATCATCGGTCCATATCGATAAGACAAATTGCGAAGGTAATTATAAAAATGAGAAAAAATCATGAAGGAACGATCGCTTTGAATAATAAGACAAGAGGGAGTCATGAAAGAAGAGAGGACTCAATTTACTTAAGATGCCCTAATATCTCAGTCAGAAGAAAACTAAATGTGAAGGCCTACAATATAGAAAGCTCATAAAATTGATTACCAAGAACAGTATATTGAGCATTGTTTGTTGTAATGTGCTTTGAGTTGCCTGCTGCCACTCATCTCCGATAGATGGGATGATTACTGCTGCGTACCGAGTATAACGGCCTGTCTGAATATTGGCGGGAAGTAGCTGGAGAGTTAGACAACTCTCTTCTTTACCATGGTATTCCTCTGGTTCACAAATTTTCTGATACTACTGGTATGTAACACACTGGTTCATCATAGCATTCCAGATATTCGATCCCTACTCCGAGAGTCTGATTGGAATGAGCAGTGTGCACATTTAACGGAATAAAGGCAGAGGAATGTTCGCGGTTGTCTGCAGCCCGGTCATTCCAGCTCTGGAATTTTGGATTGTTAGATCGGCAGCGTTAAGTGAGAAAATGTGCGGTTTTTCATTTGATCGAGTATTTTTCATATGATTGATAACATTGCTCTTAATCGCGATATTCCTACTGACACCACTGTAATGACCTATGTTGACTTCAGTTGGGAAACCACAAAGACAGTCTTTCTGAGAATTCCGTAGCGAAGCACGGGTACATCATCTAGTACTGAATAATATTGTAAGATGAGACTTTTCATTTTCCTTCATGATTAGACAGTCGCACAAGGGTCATTTACTTAAGCAAAAAAGAAAAGAAAAAAAAGCTACCGGTATTACTTAATCATGGATTGATCAATTCGAACAACGTGTATATTCGAAACCGACTTTCAATCTATTAGGTCGTGCTACGTACATTTAGTACGTGTTGAAGAGATGTTAATTACAGAACAAAAATGGCCAACCGGACACTTGCACGCACTCTACAGTGTGATAGCAGTAGTGCCAGACATGTAGCTTCCTTTCAACAGAACAAGGATGACCTATGCCACCATAGCTCAATTGGTAGAGCAACCGACGCGAAATCGGTAGGTTGCGCGTTCGGATCCCGCTGGTGTTCGGTTGGCCATTTTTGTTCTGCATATAACAACCCTTCAACAAGTACTAAATGTACGTAGCACGACCTAATAGGTTGAAAGTCTGTTTCGATTACAATGCAGTCGTGAAAATTCAATATTCAATGTGTATATTACTTGCACTCTTCTCTATTATGTCGATCCATTGTTGAAGAGTGTACACAGTGTCCTGATTTATCTTCTTTTAATTCTATGCTAACAAAAAATCTTTGTCGCGGGGTAGATAGGAGTGGCCTTTTG
The DNA here is from genome assembly GCF_040414725.1 of Anabrus simplex. NCBI lineage: Eukaryota > Metazoa > Arthropoda > Insecta > Orthoptera > Tettigoniidae > Anabrus > Anabrus simplex. Next base: position 1,519,210,139 of record NC_090265.1, on the reverse strand, counting down.
TCGGATAAACGTGTCTTATCTATTCAAAACGTGCACATTTCACGAAGTGATGTCGATATTTGATAACAGAGTTGTTTCGGTTTTGAGCTGTACATTCATCTGTGAGAATATACAGATGTTTCACACTCGGGCCAAATCAATGTTTGATGAAATGATCCGAAAAAGAAACCGTTTCATTAGGCGTCTTTTTCAGTAAGTTCTGTGTACGGAAACATGAAAGCTTGATTGTCAGATATACGATAGAATCCTTGCGTGAATGGGAGAAATGCACCGCTGCGCTGCGCGTGGCGAACATTGTAAGTTATTGTGTGTCGCTGCGAAATCTGCTGCAGACTCACGGTGTGTGAGAATGGCCGACTAAATAACAGTGGGAATTCAGAGTGGTTTATATGATAGCTATCAGCCTAATTCATCCAATCTTGCATAAAGTAGTCATATTTACAAGTAAAAAGTTCGCAGGAAATAGTAATAGAGTAATAATTGCTAATGTGATATGAGAAACATCTGTTCACTAGCTACCCTACGATCTCGCGATAGAGGCAACGTTGTGTTTTATGTATCAGTAGTGGTGATAATGAGATTAATGTTCATGTACACATTCAACAATGCTGTCTTCAGAAAAAAATAGTTTTGACCTATTTCTAATACAATATCATGTTAGCGAAGGTAAACGCTGCTAGGGTGGCGATTAACTGTTCCTGTGAATGCTCTCCGTGAGAGAAATGTAAGCATATTTAAGTTATTCAGTTCACGCAAAACTAATCAACCCAGTGAATGTTTTGTTAAGTAGGAGCCATACTTTCCGGTGTCGACTCAGTTAAATGTAACTTGAAACCTTTTCACTCTGTCGAACATATACGTTCAATATAAATATATAACACACTATTAAACAAGGAATAAAAATACACACTATAAAACACAGAGCCGACCCCGCGGTGCAGGGGTAGCGTGCCTACGTCTTACTCGGAGGCCCCGGCTTCGATTCTTGGCCAGGTCAGAGATTTTTACCTGGACTTGAGGGCTGTTTCGAGGTCCACTCAGCCTACGTGATAAGTGAGAAGCTATATGACAAGGAGATAGCAGCCCCGGTCTATAAAGCTAGGAATAACGGCCGAGAGGATTCGTCGTGCCGACCACACAATATCTGAATCTGCAGGCCTTCGGGCTGAGCAGCGGTCGCTTGGTAGGCAATGACCCTTCGGGACTGTTGTACCATGAGGTTTTGTTTTGTTATTAAACAACGATTATATGTTTTGTTCTTGAAAGAACATCAGATTTTGACTTGATACAATCTGATTATGTTCTTAGTGTAATGGTTAGCGCTATTAGCCAATGTATTCGGGTTCCTGGATTGATTCCCGATAGTGCCAGAAATGTAAGACTGACATTAGGGCCGTTTTATGGTAAAAACGGTATACGCACCTCATATCCACTAGGGCTGTGTCTGAAAAGAGTTGCACCTCGGGACACGAATGATTACGCATTTGTAAAATAGGGTATTTCTGTGAGCTATTGGTATTGTGTAATGCAGGCCTCTTTCTGTAATTATATTTCTATGTAAGTTACTGCATTTTAAAATTAATTATGTGAGATCGTGACCGAATACTACAACATTTTACACGTTGCTCTGTATTATTATTATTATTATTATTATTATTATACCGCCTATCATTAAGGTGCGTTTTCCAAGGTGCGACTGTAGCCGCCACGGCGGCCAGAGCCGCAACGACTGGGGTCGCCATATACGTCGGCGACAGCAGCCGCAAGCGACGGGCACGTGGGGTGTTTTCTTAGACACGACTCCAGCCGCTAGTCGCGCAGTCCAGTCCGTCAGAAATGGACGAGAGCACGGGCGATTTCGTTAGTGGCAGGGATTTCCTTGACATTTTAATGGAAGAAGGAGGAGGAGGAGGAGAACTGTCAATGTGGTATATCGGCCCGAAAAGAAGGAAAGTCAACAGTATATTTGAATCGCACTATGAGGAAGGACGCTATAACAATTTAATTAACAGGCATCTGTTAAGTGTTGATACAAAGTTCAGGAAGTATTTCAGACTGAGTGTTTTGTTATATTCTCTAACTTTTAAATTTTGAAAACCCCGTGCAATCGGTACAAGAAGCCTATCGGCCCAGCTGAGAAACTGGCACTCACTCTCAGGTACGGATATTTTAATCTTATTTTAACAGTGTTTAGCTCAGCTGAATAAGTGTTTTTACAGTAAGACATAACGATCAGTAAATCTGTGGTCGTAATAGACTTCAAGATTTTTTTTTTTTTTTGCTAGTGGCTTTATGTCGCACCGACACACATAGGTCCTATGGCGACGATGGCATAGGAAAGGCCTAGGAGCTAGAAGGAAGCGGCCGTGGGTTCATTAAGGTACAGCCCCCAGCATTTGCCTGGTGTAAAAATGGAAAATCACGGAAAACCCTATTCAGGACTGCCGATAGTGGGATTCGGTCCCACTATCTCCCGGATGCAAGCTCACAGCTGCGCGCCCCTAACAGCACACTCAACTGGCCCGGTAAACTTCAAGTTTAACAAACCCGCAACTTAATTGAGTGACACAACATTAATTGCGCCAATATGTCAATTATTTGCATGCCATTCCATCGGTGTAATCTAGGGAATTAAGGAATCAATAAAAACGCATAAAAATAATGCAGTGTGGGATTTGCATTTTATTTAAAAGTACATATTACACTGTATATTCATTCCTATAAAATTCCTATAAATTATGACCCAGTAATCTTGACAAAATATTAAGACTGTTTACATCTGAGCACGGCTCGGCTTTTATCAGCCCTTGATTGACAGAGGAGAGTGCTTGCGGAGGAGGTGTTGAGCAATTGCCACTTCCGCAGCGGCCGCCAGCACTGCTCACTGCACCAGTGTGGCGGCTCAAGCCGCAATCGCAGCGAGTCACAGACCAAATTCAAACTGCGCATGCGCGGAGATGGAAGACTGCCGTCGCCGTGCGGCTACAATCGCACCTTGGAAAACGCACCTTATTAAGACTGCGGTTGTAGACTACAATAGTGCGTCTATTAGTGCGCTTTAAAAAATGATGACCTACTGCAGCTTACTTTGCAAATACAGCATTGCCATAATAATGTGTTTGTGTTTTGAACCTATTTGTATGTTCGGTCCTCAGCCCTAAGGCTGGTTGGATCCTCAACAGCTCCGCCATCAGCTGTCATAGATGGCCTAGGCATCACTGAAGAGGCGTACTAGAGAAATGAGGAATTAGGTAGTTTCCAGTTGCTTTCCTCGCCGAGCTATAACATACGTCCGCCAAGCCCACTGAAATGCATGCATCATCCGACCCTATGAGCAACATGTTCACACCATTTATAGCGGGGACTGGCTGCATAAGGAATGAATTACTAGCATTGCTCATACCTCAGTCACTTTCATATTGTCAAAGGCAAGGATAAGACAGAGATCAATGAAAGTAACAAAATTGTTCAAGCCTATACCAGAAGACAATACACTCTAGGTCCCGCTCGGCACGGCACAAAATATTTGTAAAAAAAAAAAAAGTTTCATAATGTTATTTTGTATTAATTAACATATTTGAACCGAGTTACTTCTCGCGGTTTACTGCTAAGATCCACTGCCTTTTGAAATTTCGCTAGATCGTGAAAGGAATTTCTCAATGAAGTGAACAGTAAGTACATAGTCATGCCGAAACGTTATGGTATCAAAAAAACTTGGCAACACTATAAAATGATTGAATAAATACACGTAAACATCGCACGTATTCCAGCTTCCTATGGTCAATTGTTGACGAACATGCCTCTAAGTAGTTCTCGTAGTGTAGTCACCTTGAGTTCTCGTAGAATCGGGACCTACTTTGAAGTATGTTCATCAACAATAATTGACCGCAAGGTCATCCTTCAGACTTCCAACACTTTTTTTTGTTGAGAGCAAGTCCACGAGAGTCCCGGGGCGAAAACTATGCCCCTCTACTCATCTGTTTCAGGGGAATGCCGATGAGTCGGAAAAGTCTCTGTTCTGCTACACTAGCGGGGGAAAAACAATCTGTCAGAGAGGTCATAATTACCTCCTGTCAGAGCTGAAACCCCCTCTTCGCTACGGGGAATGTAATTTAATTTGGAGGGTCGGAGAGCTATGCTTTGCGATGTTGCCTTCCTAACAAACGGGCATTTTCAGGGTTAATTTTGAAGATTTTTAGTGAGGAAAAATGTTACGAAAAAATTTGGAAAAGTCCGAAAGGGTTTTGAGCTGGGTCTAATTACGGCGGGTCATAAGTGATCCAAGGGCCGCGGTACTTGAGACGAGTACGCGGCTTCTTGGCCCTCATGACCTGCTTTAATAATAGGATGCCAGGGTCGGTTGAATTACTAGAGAGGATTCTAGTTTTGGCCATCTTAGCTATTTTATTAATCTGAGTTCTAAGAGTCGGAATACGAAGCTCAGTTCGAATCCGCTTGTTAGACCTCAGATATGGAGCCTTAGTCATCATACGAAGTGTCTTATTTTGAATAACTTGTAATTTAGAAAGTGGAGTTTTCGCAATATAGTCCCAGGCCTCGCAGCCATACAGCAGGATGGGCCTGATACATGCTAGGTAAATATTTCTCTTTATGGAGGTAGAGATATATTTATTTTCAAGCAGAGGTCTCAAGGCTGACACCCGTGCAGTGGCACGCTGACGGGCCTGTTCTATATTGTGTTTCCAGGACAAAGTACGGTCCATAATTAAACCAAGATATTTAATTTGGTTAGTCTAAGACACGAGGACGTTATTAATAGTAAGATGTTCGAAACTAGGCCGCCGTTTAGTGAAAACAATCGCCTGGGTTTTGTCGGCGTTTATTTTCACTTTGTTACGTTGGCACCACTCCCTAAAGAGATCTATCCATTGCTGTAACCGCCGAAGAGCAAAGTCATTTCTTTTCATACCAATGTAAATGGCTAAGTCATCGGCGTACTGCTGGACCTCGACACCATCTCTCATTGGTAGATCGTTTACGTATAGGCCGTAGAGAGTGGGACTCAGCACTCCACCCTGTGGGACTCCAGCTCTGAGTGCCCGAGGGGTGGATTGCTCCCCTTCACAGGAAACGTAAAATTTCCTGTTTGTCAAATATGACTGTATAATTTTGACTAAATAAGATGGAACTTTATACAGTTCCAGGAGTTTTACAATTAAATTATCGTGCCAGACAGTGTCGAAAGCTTTTTCTACATCGAAAAATACTGCTGGCACAGAATTACATCGATGTTTTATATTGCAGTACAGCAAGGAGATGGTCTGTATATATAAAAGGGACAGAGCAAATAAATGAATTGGGCCTTCTTGAGTACGTTAAGAGACCCGAAAGCAGAACTGTACAAGAAAGTAAAGAGTGTTTCTCAATAAGTTCATTACCGAGTAGAACAATAATTGCACCTTGATTGATCTTGCCTCCAGTAGATTAGTGGAATATGCTCGTCCTGCCATCTACTTTTATGTAGTGCGATATTAGTGGATTTCGTACAATATTTTATGAAACAGTATTGAAAAATGAGTGACTAGTGTGGTTAAGATGGTATACCAGTTCCGAAACGGAAATATCACCGCCAAAACTGGAAGAAAATCATTCCCTGGCCGACAAACAGGAGAGGATTGCAAGTAAAGAGCATGATTTCAGAATCACAGTAGCAAAATACGTTATAACACAGTTATTTTAATATTTGTGGTATTTGTTCCAGATGTAGAAGACAATGCACGCCAGTCCTGTCACTGACTGCAAAGGATAATCATTCAGTGGTGAAGCTATTAGTTAATGAATGGGTAGGCAGGAAATCTACCTGAAAGTTTCTTGCATTGGTATCTTCAACGACACGCGATCAGAAAACATCTTGCCTTGAAAAAATGTCGCAAAATAAACAGTGAGACGAATGTAGATGACAGAACATTCGAAGCGCTCAAAATGTAAACATGTGAATTTCTTGACACCTCAATTATGCAAATGGAAATACGGTTTGTCGATTTGGAGAACATCCAGTTTGAAAAGTTGTTGGATCCAACTCATGTCACAGTTTATATGGAGCTTCCCTACTATTAAGCTGATAGTCTTATGAACATTTACCCCCATTTTTAATAGAGAAAGATTGGAAAATGAATAGATGAACATTTGTTTCGATATAGAAAAACAACGCCCCCTCAAAAATTTGTCCATTATATTGTACTCAATAACCTCGAATCAGTGTATGTGGAAGTGTAAAAATTCGCTTAATATTAACATTTCATGTGACCACGGCTTCCTCTGAACGGAGTATGAGTACTCTGAAGAAGATAAAAACATAACTTGCGTACTACAGTGAACAATGAAACACTCACAGTTTCACAGATTGCACAGAGCTCTGCTGTGTACACACTACAGGTTTCCGGGAGAGCAAACGGAAACCTATCACTGTCGACAACGAACGCACAGCCCACCTTCGTTTCTGTCATCGAACCATCCGTGTAAACAACAGAACGAGCCTCCGATAAACCGAAGATACATCAAATAATCTGTACATGCTATTCAAGCGTATTCCAACCGGCCGCGTTGCTCGAGAATGAGCATAGTACAGCGGACGGTTTTAAATACATAAGGACAGCTTGGGTGAAGTGGCATCTGTCGCAAATTTGCAGCATAGGACAGAAGCATTTGCTGGCACCACAGGCTTAAAGGCGGCACACCAGATTCAGCGAGCAGGCTAGCAATGGGGCTTGTGCGAAAAGCTCCCGTCGTCAACCTATCCCCGCTATGGTGGATGCTGTTCAGTTTCGCAAGGACGCTTGGCCTTGCTGATCCATATGCTGCACTGCCGCAGTCTAACCTGGATAATGTGTGCCCTATAAAATCCTAAGAGCACCGTGCGGTCAGCCCCCCCTCCCCGCACCAATAAGTGCTGCTAAGAAACATCAACTTCTTGGCGCATTGCACTTTTAACTGCCGCACATGTGGTTTCCATGATAATTTGCTATCGGAGCCCAAGAAATCGGTGTCAACTACGGGAAGAGCGACATTTCCTAAATAAAGCTCAGGATGGGAGTGAAGAATGCGCTGCCGGCAAAAATGTACAACGGAGGTCTTTGCGGTTGAAAACCGAAAGCCACGTTCTAAAGTCCACTGTTCCACTCTCCTAATAGCTTGCTGTAATTGTCGTTCTGCGGCTGCCATATTATGCGAGTCATAATGCAGAGCAAAATCGTCCACATATAGCGACGGTATCACTGCTGAACCACCAGCAGCAGCAGCAGCAGCAACAGTGACAATAACGTTTATGGCAATCGCGAAGAGTGTGATGCTAAGAACCGAACGCTGTGGGACTCCATTTTTTTGAACGTGACATTGCGAATATGCCTTCCCAACTCGGACACGGAACAGACGAAGGGACAAAAAATTCGCAATATCGGCAAGTTACCTCGAAATCTCCACTAATGCAGGACTGAAAGGATACCACATTGCCATGTGGTGTCATAGGCTTTTTCTAATTCGAAGAAAACAGCCACCAAATGCTCTTTGCGGAGAAATGCATCCTGGATATAACTCTCCAGGCGTACCAGGTGGTCAGTGGTCGAGCGATCGGCTCGAAAACCACATTGGTACTCGGATAAAAGTCCTTGTTCCTCCAGACATCACACAAGTCGGCGATTTACCATCGTCTCAAATAGCTCACACAAACAGTAAGACGAATAGCTCTATAGCTTCCTCCATACTTGGGATTTGTCACGCTTGAGGACAGGAATGACTATGCCCTCTCGCCACTGAGACGGACACTCACCCTCTATCCAAATTCTGTTAAACACAAGAAAGAGATAAAGACTCTCCTCACTAAGGTCTTTTAACATCCGGCTATGGACAATGTCTGGCACAGGAGACGTGTCCCTGCACAGCGCAAAGGCGCTCCGGAGTTCCCACTCCATAAAGGGCACGTTATAGTCCTTTGAAGGTTGAGTGGCAAAACTGAGTTGACGTTCTGCCTCCCGCTTCAGAGCGAGGAAATCACGATGGTAATTTCCGGAGCCAGACACATCCGCAAAATTACTTGCAAGATGGTTAGCAACCGAGAGTGATTCAGTGACGATACTGCCTGCAATATAAATTCCCGGTAAAGATGTCGAAATACGTCAAAGTTTAGTACACACTTGAGATGGAGTATGTGACGTCATAGACGACATCTCTTTCCCACGAAGCTTTCTTACTTTGGCGAATAAGAACTCGCGCCTTGGCGCGGAGTTTTTGAAATGTTACCAAGTTTGCCACAGTAGGCTGCCTACTTTAACGTTTATGAGCGCGACGGCGTTCTTTGATAGCTGCTGCAATTTCTTCGTTCCACGAAGGAACGAGTTTTCAGAGAGGACTCTCTGAGAAGGAGGGAATGAACTCCTCAGCAGCAACAGCAGCAGCAGCAGCAGCAGCAGCAGCAGCAGCAAGGATTACTTGTGTTGTGTAAGTTATTTCGCCGCCTATCTTCCGCCTGGCCTCGTCGTTGAAGACAGCTACTAGGGATGTGTACTTTGGCCAATCAGCATGTGTAAGAATCCCTCGAGGAAGAGCCTCGACGGATTTTTTTTCAACTAAGTAAGAACAATGGAAAAATGACCACTGTCACAGAGATCATCGTGTGTATTCCACCGAAACAGCGGAACAAACGTTCGGCTGCATAGACTTAAGTCTATGCGAGAGTATGTGCCGTAACGTACACTGAAACGAGTTGGTTCACCTGGGTTCGAAATACATAAATCCAGCTCTGTTACTAATGTTTCCAACTCCCTTCCCCTGGGGCAAGGCGCTTCGGAGCCTCATATGGGGTGATTGGTGTTAAAATCGCCCAATAACAGGAAGGGAGGTGGAAGCTGATCTGTAAGATCAGTGACATCACTTATATTAAGAGGCTGGCGTGGTGGAAAATTAACGTTACACACACTGTTTCTATGACAGACAGCGGAACGCGAACTGCTACAGCCTCCAGTGAGGTTCTTAGTGGAATCTCTTCGCTGTAGGTATCAATACGGACAAAAATGCCAACGCCACCGGAAGCCCAGTCAGCATAATGTCGTTCTGTCGAGTATAGTCGAAAATTTCTCAAGAATGTATGATGATCTGGTCTGAAATTTGTTTCATGAATACAAACTATAGTCGCCGAATACTCGCCAATGAGCTGGCGCAGCTCAGCAAGATGCCTTTCATAACCATTATAATTCCATTGTAACAGTGCCATCGTGTGAATGTGGACTTCTGAGGTTTGGGTTAGAAGCAGCGAAATGCTATACTCGCATCCCAATTCGAGATAAATGCTCCATGTGTATCACCTCGTCTCGTGACGAACATGCCTTGAACTACTTCGACGTATTCCTGGAGCGGCGTTTCTTCCTACGAGGGGAGCACGCAGGTTTTCCAGAAGGTAAACCTGCTGGCGCAGACTCAGACCCTCCGGGTGGAGAGCGTGAGACCCCATCCGTAGGAGAGATGGAAGAACGCCTTGTAAGGCGCTCTTCTTTCCCGCCGTCGACTCTTGTTTAGACGGGTTGGGAAGTAATTCCCCAGCCCTGGTCGACGATGGCGCCTCCGCCGGCTTAGGCGCGGCTTTCGCCGACCTCGTGAGGGGAGGACACGTTGTCTTCTTCCCCTACTGTGCCGGCGTAGGTTTCTTAGCCGGCACAGGCTTGTTTGTAGTCGAAGGGTAGGATGAACCCGCCTTCGAGCTCACAGGAGGAATTGCCGCCTTGGACGCAGCGATCTTCTGGCAAGATGTTCCAGTTGTAAATGACGAACGTGGGAGAGACTGTGCTATCATGCTGAAGTCTAGTGTCTTGGCCGGTGCATTCAGAGAAAAACTTACGGCACGCTTTCTGGTAGGAAAGACCACCCAGCGTCTTAATCTCCTGGATCTTCTTCTCACTTAGGTATACCGGACGGTACCGATCTCGAGGAGAATGAAGATCAAGGCAGTTATATGGAGTTGTGCACTGAGCCACACCCCACCCTTACCGACAACACACCTACGCATAAAACGCGCACGTCGGAGATTCGAGACGTGGGCCTCGACTAGGAAAGGCCAAACACAGCCCTGAACTGTAAACGGTGCTCATATCAAAATCATAACAGGAAAAACACAAAGCAACTAGCAATAAAATACCAAGAAAATTTAAATGAGGTTTTATTATAATAAAAATCAAAAGGAAACAGCAAATGAAGCCAGCAATTAAACAAAATAAATGATTCGTACATGTACACAGCCCATCCAATTGAAGTTATGACGCTAATGCGTGAGCACAAACTCATCAAATACACACCTCAAATTATTCATAACATGGGTTCGCCGTTATATTCTCAATCTAACAGCATAATCTGGTAATGCAAATACAATACGTACGGCTTATTTCGGTCATTCTTTCCGCGAGATTGATAAAATTCATTATGAACCCATCTATTTAACTTCCACATCCACAACAATTACAACACAGATCAAAGCTTTCACGCAGCATGGAGGGCAAAAGTACAGGGGAAAAATCCGAGAGATCGCGACATAATAGACAAACATCACTGGAACACGGAAGTAAAGTTTAAACTGAAGGAGCATCACAGGCATGCGCATGGTCAAAATAAGAAAAGAAAATGGCGGCCTCCTAGGCAAACAACGGCCACGATAAAAACCAAGGCAAAACAAATAGTATCGTGCCGGAAATAAACATCAGGCACAGAAACAAGGTTAAAATATAAAATAAGCAGATCGATATGTCATCCCTTCTCCCCATTCACTCACAAGCACACTCCCAAACATTCAGACATCACCGGAACGCACAAAATCTGAGCATTAGCTCTCATAAATAAGTCGAACTCAATCACTAGTAGTACTGAACCCTTGACTTACCATTCCATCGTTGGTCGACCACAGCTGCTACAGTAGAGCAATAATGAACTCTTAAATCTTTGGGTCGTTGCGGGAATGTTTCAGTCACGATCTTAACCAAACGATGGGGTTAAGAAGAGAGCCTAACTATTCGAAATGAGGAGCAAATATGTACTTGCTAACTTTTATTGAATTCTTAATGACACAATTTTTTTTTCAATATATAAATCCTCGGCCAAAAAATAAATTATTAATTATAAAATGTTTCAAACGCAGTCACATTGCATGGCATATATATTTTCTTTTACAATATCGAAGAATTTTCTTCGGAGAAAGTAGGAATCTCATAAATTAGTGGACAGAAAAAGTGAAAAAGTGAGAAAGAAAACCTGAAAATTCGGGCACCTATTAATCCAAACGATAACTGAGAATTAATCCACACGATCCGTGGAAAAACTGACCTTCAGCAAGTAGAACGCCTGATTACCTCTTAATTAAGGTTATCCACCAATCGAATACCCTTTCGGATACGGAACACCCGCAGAATGGACCCTTAATCGAAGCAAATTGACTATCAGTTGCTTTGGATAGGTTGCGAAATATTATTGGAAAGCATGGTGTTCATTAGAAGTTAACAGCAGCATTACCAATTGAAACAAAATTCCATCATGTATTTGTGATTTCATGACACCCGTAAGTGATAAAATAATCCCGATGCTAAAACGTGTATCACCCAAACAGCTGTTCAGAAAAAACCAACAACAACACGATCCGAGAGGACATTACGTCACGTCGTTCTGGAGGAACAAAACTCCGAAACGCAGAAAACATTCATCACGCATTTAGAAGAAATGCCAAACACTGAAGTTAATTAAAAAGTGGTAAATCACTTGAAAAATATTATTACTGTATAAAACCGACTTTCAGGTTATGATTGGTTACGTTACGTTACGTTTAATAAAATTACAAGTCCACATAGTAAAATAAAACAACATTATAGAATTATTTCCTATGTAACAAAGACTACTATCACAGATCCATCTACTTATTGTTTGTCCCAACACACTACCTACAAACTTATCAATTGACCAAACACAACTACGTATAAAAATTAAAGAACGACAAGGATTGAAAATAAAATATATTACCGGCTGACGAATCGAATCCGCATTCGTAACTCAAGTCTCACACACATACGCTGAGTGTCAGCACGCACACTGCCAAAGCAAAAACGGACGTCAGAACGACAAAACAATTAAGTCCGTAAAATAAAATACTGAAGTTCATTGAACTCAAACTCGCATGGCGAACTGCAGTTAATAGTCAATTTCCGCTATCTCAGTACCCAATGTTGGACAACCCTCGCCATTAGTGATTTCATAATCTTAGGTAAACACTTTCCAGCTGGTAAAGAGATGCGTACAAGCTTGGTCTCGTTATTACCGAGCTAACACTTCGCATTGCATACACTACTGCAGACACTACCATCGCTCAAGTCACTTCGCAAAAACATCTAATCTAAGACTTGAGTATGTACAGCTGACATCCCAGACCTATCGTCGGGCCTACTTAAAGTCTGCACACCCTAACACTAACCTCTATGTACACATACCTTCCTAATTCTATCGTTGAGCGTGAACTAGGACGTCTGTCATCAGTATGTTCCTAGGATAACATGTGACGTCCTAAATCTATTGTCGAGCGGAAACTAGGTCGTATACGCTTCCTCTAGCATATCAGGCGAAATCGTAATTTCAAACTCTGATATTTTTAGCTGTAAATCCGGTCGAAACTAATAACACACAACGAAACAAATCTTGCCACAGAAAGAACGTAAGTCGGGAAAATGCAACAAATCCAATTTTGTTACTAAAACGTGAAATTGAAATATAAATAATGCGTGGCGAACAATCCACAACTCAAACACGATCTCAGCATGCTCAATGAAGTTTAGAAAAGAATAATGACTTCCAACACACGTCTGACACTACTTGACCATCGCCCAATAATAATCATCACCATCGCAAAACTCCACACTGCAGTTTTAGGGTGAAGCCCTCAAATCGCCCACCGTCATTTTCCAAATATTCACGTCCATGAATATCCAGTGAAATGAAACCCAATGAATCTACACAGTCAAACATCTCGCTTTAATAACGTCCAATATCTCATCCCACAATGTTTCCGATTTAATGATAAATTACCGCCTTGTAATTTATGAACTTTACTGATTGGAAACTTGTTATTACAGTCAAACAACACCACCCGCGTATTCAAAATGATCTTCTATCCTTGAGGTCATATTATTCCAATATTCATTACACCCACCGACTTTATGTAACTAGTCACTTCCATTTTTTTCTTTTACTACCATGATTTACACTCTCCACCATAAATCGTGTTTCACTTGGGATTTTACTTGAAATTTACTGTGCCTCACACAATAATCATCTCGAACCAACCTTCTCCAGGTCTCAGCTTTCGGATTGTTAGCGGAATATACTACAGCCTGCCACATAGATCTCACATTTGATTTTATATACAGCCTGTCTCAAAAATTCTTCCTCGGCAAATATAGCCTGTCTCAAAAAATCATTCTCATCGCCTTCTCGTGGCGGTATTATATGAAATATCCAGGTTTTCTGTGCCTTCAACATTTCTACAACTCTTATCTCCACATATATAAATTCTTCGCTCTCAATCCATTTTCTTATATTTCAAGACTTTTTTCAAACCTCAATCGTCTCGTGACAAACAACTTTTGTAAAAAAAAAAATTCATTTTACTGTTACAACTTTCGGACCTCGAGAATACAACACCACATCGTGATTTTCCATATCATCGACATACACGATGTCACAAAACTTTACTTCCAATGAATAAAACATAACTTTATCGGATTTCACTGGAATTTTCTAGACACCCGCAAACATTGTAGAACATACTTGTTAAATCCACTTTTAACATAGGAAAATTTTATCCCGCGGTAGACATTATTATTATTATTATTATTATTATTATTACGACAAAAATGTCTGAATTCAAACGACATTTGAAATTAAGACATTCGCCACGACTACGTTATCTTTATCACCTTCCTAATTTTTCTCAATTCGGACAATATCTCAAAGAATATTAACAATTTATTTAAACTTCGCATTTTAGTTTCTTGACGTGAATTTTACAACACTAAAGATTTTCACACGTTGACCAGAAATATAATACCTTCGCGTGAGCATTACGAAATATCAACCCAACACACGCAATGAAATTTGGTAGGGACAAACAATAATCTAACTACAACACTGATACAAAAATATTCAAAGACCTGTGATCGTAGCCATCGTCCTGGATTCTAGCTGCATCTGGCCAGCAGACCTCGTATATTTAGCCTTCCATGGTTAAATTTACCATCATCTTCCCATACATACAACTTAAATTACACAACACTTTCCAACGCACTTTCAAACGTTTAGCAAGCGACGAACACTGCTCAAATGACCACATCTACTGTGCTCACAAGACCCCTGTTTTCTATCACCCCACTTAAAAGTCCAGGTGTTCCAACAGATAAGAAACCAGACCCTGTAGCTCACATCCAGACTCTAACAAATATTATACGCACACACTGAATACAAAGGGAAACTCAATTACTTATTCACCAAAATATCTAAACCTTCAAAGTTCCCATTAGCGGCAGCTCAGAAAATGTCTATCATCTTCCATTCTAACAGTATATTTGAACCATACACACGAACATGTAATAAGTTATTTGGAGACCAAATTTTCACATTTTTCTGCCGACGAGTGACGCGGGCTCCGCTGCTCCAGTAACCAGACAGAGAGTGTGTAATGTTCGAAGGGAGATTTCTGTTATACCCTATGGGGTGACGCTACTCACACCATGAAGTTTGGTTGTGTAATATGCTAATTCCGCATTCAATAGACAATTTTTCTGAAATTTGTTCCATAAATTCGGACAGACTTACGATTTATTACGGAGTAATTTTAATATTTTTACCATACTCGCAACAGGCGAAATAAATTATTTCTGCCCGAGCGTTTCGCGGGTTTTCTTCATCCATCGACCTTGGCACGTGTCGCTAGTTCGGGAGCCGGGCGCAAATTCTTCTCTGGGCTTAACTGCATTTATTTTTACCCTGGGGTTCTGTCTTCCCGTAGGGTTTAAAAATAATTTAGATTCTTTATTTCTGGATTTACTGTGTAGCCAAAATCTCTCGTTACAAAGAATTCCTTGAATTTGAAAAATTGTTGAATATTCGAAGTCCACCGAAGTGTCCCGGCGTTTCACGAGTTGGCAGCTTGCTTGACGCGGGGCGCTCGCTCCCACGAAACAGAGAGGCTCTTGAAATGCAAACATGGCTGCTCTCAAAAAAGTAGTTTGTAGCTGAAATAAATATTGAGAAAAATAAAAAATAATTTTCTCATCGTAAAATTATGGGTTCAGTATGACTCACACGGTCACAAACCAGGGTCTCGCGTATGACAGAGCAGCGTCAATGGCGCGCATAATTACCAGCAGGATAATACAGACTCAGTAGTCACGCATTAAACTATTATCTCACGCGCTGCGTACAACAGGAATGGATCCCGCGTCGACACGCAGGGTGTGCATTCATTGACGGCTAGACACAATACCACGAAAATAATCAGAGACCCAGTTATTAATACATCGCAGTCACATCAACCACAGACACACAGCCCATTTATGCAGTAGAGCACAAGGATGCATTATCAACCGGCCATCATTACTAAAAGGTGAAGGGCACAATTTATGCATAGTAATAGAAATACAAGATTTACCGTACCTGCCGTATCAATACTCAAGACATCAAGAAGAAAGGTAGTACGGATCAAGTTTTCATCTGTTAAAGATCCATTTGTGGCACAAAAACGCCACTCCAATATGCATGGGGTCCATGTTTACATTTCACACACGTAAAAATGCAAGGAAGAGCTCCAAAGAAATAAAACTACTCTCTCGCCGAAAGAATGGTCTCCCGTGCTCACGACCGAGGTAGTTGCCCTCTGATACAAACATTGAAACACTTAAGTGAATTGAGGCGAGGCCGATACAAGTTCTTTGTAATACGGGAAACATCATCTCAATGAACATGCTATATTAGCATGGTTCAGCACTATACCGTGCTATGAGCTTCTCTTCCACACGCACCACACATAGATGGATTCTAACAACGAGATACCATGTTTCCGAAACTCTGGCATTGATAGTATCACATAGGAGGCGGGATGTACGGCCTCACATCGTAACGATAGGTTGTTACCTTGACTTTCTCTGGCAACAATGACAATTTGAAGGAGACTATGAAAGCACCCGTGGCAACGTCTTCACCGTTGACTTTGCGCGTGATGCGCCGAACGTGTGTCACGCCAAGGTGCTTCATGTCTTCCATCAATTCATCGTCCGAGTTCAGAACGAGATCACGGTGGAAAGTAACTCCTCGAACCAGATTCATGGTTTTGTGCTCTTCCACTTTGACGGGGATTTCGCTAAAGTGGTCGCACATAAGCAACCGATCTGCTTGGAGCGCAGTGATCGCTTTAAGAAGCAAACCACCACCGCGCATTTTCTTAAGATCCTCAAGTTCAACGTATACACCTTCTATGTGTCGACTGAAAAGAATCGATTTCATCAGCTTGAAATTTTGCCCATCGGTTCTGGTAGCAACAAGGAACCTACGGAAGCTGGTACCCAGACTAATACGCTGCGCTTTTTCCCAAGGGGTTGCCCCGCTTAGTGAATGAAATGTTAAAGACTTGGGTAGCGAACTACTCGAGAAGGCAGGCGGAAGTGGTTTCGACGCCATGCCCGAAATCACCCTCCCCGAATGCCACCCACACTGATCAGGAGTCTCTGAGCCGAACAAAGCAGCCAAGACAATACCCACCTGGTCGTAGCCGGTATTGCCCGGGGTCGGATGTTGGACAATGACTAATACGGTATGACTGAGGCAATGGGCACTACGATTCCCTTCCTCCAATCATCCGCAATTGCATGTAACCCATAGCGTGTACAGAGCTCTAAATATAGAGGGAAAAAACAATAATATTATGTCCTTCTGGCATTCGGCTGTGCGGGGACCGGTGTTGTCAGGCGGATAATACTGCAAGGGTACGACACTCCACCCGCCGTTTCCTGAGTAGTCACTGCGCGGGCTTTCGAGCGTAATCGCACGCACAGATCTCCGAGCAGCACGCACATCGAGAATTTTGAATCGGTCTACAACCCACCCTCAAAAAACAATGAATAAATAGGGGACCATGGCCTCATGACCCTTTTAGTCGCCTTCTACGACAGGCAAGGGATACCCAAAACTCAATAGCGTCGAAATGTGGACTTGAGCTGTTTTGGAATTCATGGCTTCAATTTCTCTTCTTAAAATTCTGTTCATCTAATTTCGTATCCGGTACAGAAGTACACAACCATCCTTTAAATGAGACTGCTTTCAAGCGTATGTCCGAGTCCCACGAATAAAAATAACCCGCTATAAAGAGCTACAAAACATACCTACTATGAATCTTCCCCAGGTAGGCTATCTTTTCTCCTCTGATACTTATTACATAGGGTATTTGTTTGTTTCGTACGATTCCTTGAACCGTCAAATATTGCATATAAATAAATTCAAGTAAAAATAGGCTACACATCAGGGAAGAATGAACCTCACGAGCTACCCCGAAATGAATAAAATCGAATTTACAAACCATATGCCGGAATGGTACTTCAAAATTGTCAAGTATCCCCTGAAAAAATCCAGCATTAGCTGTCATAATGAACCTAGGCATCACTGAAGAGGCGTACTAGGTAAATTAGGAGTGAGGTAGTTTCTCGTTATTTTCTTCGCGAAGTCAGATGGTGTTCTTGCTAATAGTTTACAAAAGCATACATCAACCGACCCTACGAGAACCACCTTTACACCATTAATCCCAGGGACTGGCAGCATGCGGAATGGCGTTAGTAGCATAGGCCATTTTCATATTAAGAAAATGTTAAATACGGTCATAAAGGACCGCATGTTCATTTGCCCAAAACAATACAGTATATCGAACTGTAAGAAATACCGAATTATTTTAGAAAATTGTCATTGTTGGCTATTGTTGTTTTAGGGGAAAGCATGATTAGGCAATGCCCGTGACTATCTTGCGTAAGTATGCATACTGTAATTGTAGATCTAACTCCACTATTTTCGTTCACAGCGAATACAGCATTACTGTTATTATTAACAAAGCTTTCAAGACATGAACATATGATATTTTCAGGCCGTAAGTAGGAAAGGACAGTCTTCCAACACGATTCGATCTTCATTAACAAACTTATGTTACCTTTTACTAATTAAGCAAAAGTCATGTCCTTAATGTGAATGTATGTCCTATTATAGTGTTAAAATAGCACCAAGTAGAAAATAAATCTAACACTAATTTGATTTTTTTTTCAGATGGCGCTAAGCGTCCCAGAGCGCCGCAATTGGAGTCCGAATTGGAGCTACAGGATAGGAATGTCCCTAAGCCACAAAGTACAGTGCCACCAGGGTTCCTTAGTCCATCTGTACGTGAATACCTGGAGCTAGGAAAATCCATTCCCGGTATTGTACCATCGTTTCATCTCCTATGAACAGCTGATTGAGAAAAGCATTAACAATATTTGCAAAACATTTATTTGCAAAACATTTGTTTACAAATCGACTAGGAAAAGATTTACTGCAAACAATATATTAACAGTAAATTTCATGCCAACTCCCATTACGATGGGTATTTTAAGGTCTAAAGTTTTAAGACATCGTCAATAGAGGAGCAACAGGCTACACCAGAGCCTCTTCGTGCGCATTTACTATGGTCTATTTTGGATATAAATTGTATCAAAGAAACACTGAAAGCAGGAAGGATTAAATGTGAACTAACGTGGCAGTTCAGTGACACTGCTAGCTTTAATGGTAGGTGGTTTTTAAAATGAACTCTCAGATTGGTTCAAATTCCGCGAAAAATTGTACGTGTCGTGACATCACTTATTCTGGATTCGTATAATTTCTAGAAATTGATGCCAAAAGAATCTCATACTGCATTCGGGGAAATCGCAAGTTCGAACCCGTCCGTATGCAACCCTGAAGACTGTTGTCCGTGATTTCTTCCAGTTTCACACCAAACAAGTGCCGAGGCTGTACCTCAACTGAAGACACGGCCGCTACCTTCTCACTCTTATCCTACTATCACTGAAAACATGAGTTATTCTGTCGTTAAATACGAAAAATGGACTAAAAATCAGCATAAAGCAATAATATTTAGTTAATCACTAATATGTCCAATGATCTAAGAAGGGCCTCCTGTTATCTATTGTCCTTTTGTTCCCAGGAGAATGGATTCCATCCCGACCGAGAGGTGGTGGTATTTAGGGATGTTTAAATGCGATATCACAAAGTTGTCTCGTTAGCTTTCAGCACATTAAAGAACTATTGCCCGGGGGATGGGGCAAGGGAGAAGACGAAGAATGCTCATGTCTCTTAAAATCTACAGCAACTGATGAGATGTTTATACAAATGCCATCATCACTAACATAGTCAATTAAAGGCTATTTCTTGCTCTGGGTATCTGCCTCCCACTGCTCATCGCCAAAAAAATATCCATACAAATTCGACTAGGGAGCTGGGCAACGGAGAAACTAAGCGACTTTTGGCAGCTTTGGCTAACTATAGTTCAGTTATTATGAATTTCGACTTGACGTTTGAGCGCTGCCTTTTCGCGGAGGGTAAGTGAATTAATCAACAGCGAATCATAGGCAGCCGATCGCTCCAATAGAGCGCATTAAACTCCAGTTCCAGTTAGCAGTGTTGTCGATCTGCTGTTTACTGTAACCACGTGCTACCAGCTGTGTGTTGGATTGTGCTCAGTTCTTTTGGTGGTCTTTGTGTGTCTTTGTGCTAGGTTGTTCGTTTAAATTTAGTAGTGTAGAGTTTATAAATTTGTTGTTTAGTATGTTTTTATAGTAGAGCGCGTTATATTGTAGTGAATAGTGTGTAACAAGGTACAATAATGATCTAGTTTATATAGTACCTTAGTTTAATATTTCATTCAGTAGTTATATAGCAGGTTAATTTTAGGCCCGTGTGCGAATTTTATATTCTGTCATGTTGACGCCTACGTCTAAGGATGAAGCTCCCAAGAGAAGAGAGCCCTTCGGACGCGGTACTCCACTAAGGAGCCAGGCCCGGAAAATTATGTTAGGAAGTCATTCTTGACAAAGCACCAAAAATTGCGGCTAGAAAGAATGAGTTGATTAAGTGGTTGACGGAGCACAATATTTCGGTTCGCGATGACATGAGGAAGGGGGAGCTCATGCATCTTTTGAAACAAAACAAGCCCTATTGCCCAGTTTATGTGGTGGATGAAATAGCCAGAATGCATGGTCATAGTAGTTCACCTTCCACCATACTGTCATTTTAACTGATTTGGACCCAAGTGAAGGATTATATATCTGAGAATAACCGACTCTTCACAGTTTCGAAAGTTGGAAGACTTATTTTCGAAGCCGTATGCCGTATAAGTGCGAAGGACTGGTGCAACGTTGTGAGACACGCGAAATCCGAGAAGATTAAAGCTTGGGAGAAAGAATGTCTCACAGAAGATTATGTTGAAAACTTTAATATCTCTTTAGGGTCAGGCTAGAATGAAACCTCAACAGAAGATGACAATGCCGATAGTGACTCAGAAATGAGTGGTGTGTTCCCTTTGTGGGATTATTTCCTTCCTTATTGGAAATTGAATCTAACAACAACGCGAGAACTTCTACATGGCGAGTAGAAATTTTATTTTATTTTCTCACGTTTTATCTGTTCGAGCATTGACATATTTTTTATCTCGTAGCCTTATCCTAAATGTGTTGTGTATTATTGTTCATCTTATGTGAATCTTGTATTTTGCTACAAAGAATAATTGATTATGGACTTATATTTCAGTATATACATTTCCGTTCGTGTTGTGTATCGTAAATCAGCTGTTTGTATTCGTAGCAATTTGGCACTACCGTCTGACTTCCGGACTGTCAAGTCGAAACTCATAAAAACGGAACCTTTTTTATAGGAGAATTTAGTGGCAAAACAGACAATAAAATGAGCTCAACAGACGTCGTTCATTGTTGTGATTTTAATCTCTGCATTAGAAGAAGAGAACAGGAGACGGCGACCACTCCTAAACTAACCTTGGCTTACTTGCGCTCAGTTACGTAACTGTCCTACGAGTGACTGGTCTTTCTTAACA
This sequence comes from Anabrus simplex, assembly GCF_040414725.1. NCBI lineage: Eukaryota > Metazoa > Arthropoda > Insecta > Orthoptera > Tettigoniidae > Anabrus > Anabrus simplex. Next base: position 1,519,188,994 of record NC_090265.1, on the reverse strand, counting down.
TCAACCTTTCATACGTGTATGTATGTATGTATGTATGTATGTATGTATGTATGTATGTATCTCATTTCCCCCCAATAGCATTCGTTACTAAGCGAGCCTGCACATCTATTTAACTTATATTTTACACACAAAGAAGTCATGTTCAGATTGTAGTTGTATCTGAATTCCCAGCACACTTTAAACATAAAATTTAGAAACTTTATCTTGAAGATGACACAATATTTTTAAAAGTTAGAAATTAACTGAGTTAAAACCATATGAATAGAACGGTAGCATTTGTTCAAGTAGTTAAAACTCTTTTCAGAACGATTACTAAAATATGAACCAAACTCCCGACTGAATCAGGGAAATAATACTGTTCTAGAGTAGTTAATGCTATTTTGGGCTCGATTTACATTTCCTTCACTTTCGTGTGTAGAATATTACTGATATTCATTTCATCGCGTTGGCGCAGTTTTACAAAGTCAAGTGTCGCAACGAAAATAATTTATCATGAGCATACTTTAGGCTTACCTATTGCATTAACTGTGCAATATCTCAAACATCAGTAGTCTCGTTCTATCAGTAACACACAAAAGCAGTTCTCCAGAAGCCTTTTTGATTTGTAACATTCCGTCCGGCTCCATGGCTAAATGGTGGGCGTGCTGGCCTTCGGTCCAGGAGGTCCCGGGTTCGATTCCCGGCCGGACAGGAGATTTTTATCTTCATTGGTTAATTACAATGGCTCGGGGGCTGGATGTGCGTGCCGTCTTCATAGAAAAGCAGGTCGCCTACACAGCGTCAAATCGAAATACCTGCACCAGGCCTCCTCGGAAGCCACACGCCATCATTATTATTTTGTAACATTCCAAATTCCGTGCACTGTTAGTAAATCTACGACCGGTGTCATTTTAGAGCAGAATACATACATATGCAAATTACTTGTAAGCAATCAGTCTTCGGTACGTCTTTTACCGCTTACGTTCTTGTGTTTAATACTTATCAGATGGAAAGATACTTGAAGAGTATTGCAACCAATCGGATCCACAGCCAAGGTTGCATCATCTAACAGTCTTATTGAGATTTTACATAGAGTTTAGTTCCTGACTGTCAATGCCATTAAGCAGGTTTGATGCATTTGCTCCGTAACGCCTCATATCTGAATTTTCTGCTCCCACTCATTGCCATACCATGTAAGAATGAATTCCTATGTTGAGCTTGCATGTGTTCAGGATCTCAGAAATGATCCTTCGATTTCAGGAGCACAGTCGCATTCACTAGTCAATGCAACAGGCGCATCAGAATGAGCGATAGTACAAGTCACCCCGGTTTTTCAGTTTCAAATTTCTCCAATCGTCGAACCACCTCAGATCCGTATTTGGAAACTAAAACTGGAATGCAATAGAAATGTTGAAAGGTAACAATGACAAGGTCAGAAAATACATACGGATGACCAACTGCGCAAAGTAAGACGGTATATTGATGATTGTGTCATCAGTCCAAAGACTGGTTTGAAGCAGCTGTCCATGCCGTCCTATCTTGTGCTAACCTTTTCATTTCTATGTAACTACTACTATATCCTTTCTTCCTTCAATAATTGCTTTACGTCGCACCAACACAGATAGGTCTTATAGCGACGATGGGATAGGAGTGGGAAAGATGTGGCCGTGGCTTTCATTAAGTACAGCACTTTGTCTCTGATTGTAAAAATGCAAAACCACGGAAAACCACTTCAGGGCCTCTAGCAGTGCGCTTCGAACCCACTATAACCCGAATGCAAGTTTACAGCTGCGCTCCCCTATCCGCACAGCCAATTCGCTCGGTTTTCTACTACTCTAATCTGTTTCTCATATAACTGGTATACGCCTTCCTTTCTCACCGCCTGTATTTCCTTCGAAAACCCAACTAAGGAAGTCCCGAGTGTCTTAAGATGTTTCCTACCATCCTCTCTCTTCTCCAGGTCAAATTCCGTCAAATCGTTTTCCTCTCACCAATTTGATTCAGTATCTCTTCATTTGTGATTTTATCTACCCATCTCACCTTAAGCATTCTTCTGTAATACCACATTTCAAAACCTTCTATTATTTCTCTTTCTGAGATATCCTCCGTGTTTTACTTCCATACAATGGCACGCTACAGACCAAAGTCTGAAATCTTTCCAATTCCTATATCAATGCTCGAAGTGAGCAAATTTATTTTCTTAAGAAAGGCGTGGCTTGCTTGTGCTAATCTGCAGGTTATGTACATCGCCTGACTTCGTTCGACTGCACTCCATTACTTTCATTTTGAGTGTATTTATTTAACTTATTTATTTATTTATTTTCATCTTGCACTCATCCTCCAAGACTGTACCCATACCATTCAACAACTTCAACATATCTTCTGGAGACTTAGATAAAAAATATCTTGTACTTGGACTGTGATTCCCTTCCAAATTTATTTTTGATTTTATTTACTGCCTGTTCTATATAAACATTGAAAAGGAGAGGGGACAAACTGCAGCCTTGCCTCACTCCTTTCTGGATTGCTGCTGCTTTTTCAAAACCCTCGATTCTTATCACTGAAGAGTGATTTTTATACAGACTGTAGATAATTCTTCGTTCTCGGTATCTGATCCCTATCATCTTCAGAATCATAAATAGCTTGGTCCAATCAACATTATCGAATGCCTTTCCTAGATCCACGAATGCCATGTACGTGGGCTTGTCCTTCTTGATTCGAACCGCTAAGATCTAAAGTCAGGATTGCTTCACGTGTTCCTACATTTCTTCTGAAGCCAAATTGATCTTCTCCCAACTCAGTTTCAACCTGTTTTTCCATTCTTCTGTAAACAATACGTGTTGAAAGTTTGCAGGCATGAGATACTAAACTACTGGTGCAGTAGTTTTCACACCTGTCAGGACCGGCTTTCTTGGGAATAGGTATAACAACATTCTGCCGAAAATCGGATGGGACTTCTCCTGTCTCATACATCTTGCACACTAAATGAAATAACCTTGCCATGCTGGTTTCTCCTAAGGCAGTCAGTAATTCAGAGGGAATGTCATCAATTCCAGGTGCCTTGTTCCTATTTAGGTCACTCACAGCTCTGTCAAACTCTGACCTCAAAATTGGGTCTCCCATTTCATCAGCATCAACAGCCTCTTCATGTTCCAGAACCAAATTATCTACATCTTTACCTTGATACAACTGTTGGATATGTTCCTGTCATCTTTCCGCTTTGTCTTCTTTCCCTAGAAGTGGCTTTCCATCTGAGCTCTTAATATTCATACTCCTAGATTTCCTTTCTCCAAAGGCTTCCTTGATTTTCCTGTATGCAGCATCTACCTTTCCCAGGACCATACAGCCTTCGACATCCTTGCACTTCTCCTTCAGCCATTCTTCCTTAGCTACCTTGCACTTTCAATCCACTTCATTCTTTAATCACATGTATTCTTTCCTGCCCTCTTCATTTCTAGCATTATTGTATTTTCGTCGTTCATCAATCAGGTCTAGTATTTCCTGAGTTATCCACTGATTCTTAGTTGATCTTTTCTTCCTTCCTAACATTTCTTCAGCAGCCCTACTGACTTCATTTTTCATGACTCTCCACTCTTCCTCTATAGTGTTTCCTTCAGCCTTTTCATTTAGTCCATGTGCAACATGTTCCTTGAAACAATCCCTCACACTCTTTTCTTTCAACTTGTCTATATCCCATCTTCAGATGGCATTTCATGACCAACAGGTTGTGGTCGGAGTCCACGTCTGCTCCTGGGAAAGTTTTGCAATCCAACACCTGGTTTCTGAATCTCTGCCTAATCATAATGAAGTCTATTTGATACCTTCCAGTGTCTCCAGGTCTCGTCCACGTATACAGCCGTCGTTTGTGGTGTTTGAACCAAGTATTGGCAAGGACTAAATTATGATCAGTGCAGAATTCAACCAGCCGACTTCCTCTTTCGTTCCTTTGTCCCAATCCAAATTCTCCTATTGTACTACCTTCTCTTCCTTGGCCCACCACTGCATTCCAGTCTCCCATCACAATTAGATTCTCGTCACCTTTTATATATTGTATTAAATCTTCTATCTCCTCATATATTCTTCCGATTACTTCATCATCCGCTGAACTAGTAGGCATATAGAGCAGCACTATTATGGTGGGTATTGATTTGGTGTATCTTGACGACAATAATCCTTTCACTATGTTGGTCGTAGTAGCTTACCCGCTGCCCTGTTTTCTTATTCATTATTAAACCAACTCCTGCATTTCCCCTGTCTGATTTTGTGTTCATAATTCGGTAGTCATCTGACCAAAAATCTTGTTCTTCCTGCCAACGTACTTCACTTATACCAACTACATCTAACTTTAGCCTATCCATCTCCCTTTTCAGATTCTCTAACTTACCACAACGATTCAAACTTCTAACATTCCACGCTCCGACTCGCAGAATGTCAGTATACATCTTCCTGATGATCGCTCCCTCTCGTGTAGTCCCCACCCGGAAATCCGAATGGGGGACTAGTTTACCTCCGGAATATTTTACCCGGGAGGAAGCCATCATCAGTACATCATTCATACAGAGAGAGCTGATGTCCTCGGGATGTATTTACGGCTGTAGTTTCCCGTTGCTTTCAGCCGTGTAGCAGTATCAACACAGCTAAGCCATGTTGAGTATTATTACAAGGCCGTATCAGTCAATCATCTAGACTGCCACCCTTGCAACTACCGAAAGACTGCTACCCGCCTTTCGATGAACCATTCGTTAGTCTGGTATCTCAACAGATACCCATCCGATATGGTTGCACCTGCGACTCGGCTATCTGGATCATTGGGACACGCAAGCCTCCCCACCGCGGCAAGGTCACATGGTTCACAGGAGGATTTTTTATATATATAGATGAAGTAAAGTTGCCGTGTGTTACTAGAATGTTGATTTTCATTTCTTTGAATCAATTCAGCAGTCACTTTCTTTTTCTTAATTTTGTCCACGGCCTTGAGCTTTCTCCTCCCGCTTCCCAAGATAAGTGTTTGTTTCTCTCCCATTTGCTTGTCATTGTGATGTGTTGTAATTGTTTCCCCTTGTATTCTTATGACTTGCTTTCGTGTTAGCTTTAACTCTCTTCGGGGGCTAACATACTACCAACCTTCTTGCCTGGTGGACTCCCATTGGGTGGGTAAGGTTAAGGCTCACCTTCCTAGGGGTTTCGGGTTTGCCCTGTGGACGGTGTAGTGTTATCAACGACCTTAGACAACGATAGACGCTAATAGTATTTTAGATCCATGAGGCGGAGCACCTATGACAGTCTTCTAGCTGAAGCGTTCTTTTGACAGAAACCAATCTTATCTCACGAACGTAACTAGTCAGTGATGAGTAAGATAATATATACTTTCACGTTCCACAAAGGACTGTCACTTATTTACAGGATACATCAAACGAGGTAGCTGAATTTCTTCGCAGAGGTAACACATCAAGTTAGAGAGGAACGATATACATTTACGCATCTTGTTATCTTGTAACCAGGTAAACTTTTGTCTTCAACTCGACGAAATATGAAGTAATAAAAACCACGCAAACAACGTTGACAGATATCAAAAGCATGAGAAAATATAATTTTCAGGAGAAATTAGACGCACTGTATCTGGTGTTGCTGCAACTATCTGGACTGTAGTTACACAATCTTGAACATAAAATAAAAATTAAAAATGTAATTACGCTTCTCACGGCGACAAGCTATCAATATGACCGAACTTAATAATAATAATAATAATAATAATAATAATAATAATAATAATAATAATAATAAACACAACATGCGTAAAAGAAACTTGTTAGTTTTTCGGATATTTGAACAAATGCATTATGACACTGAATTTTTTTTAAAAAAAATCACAATACTTAAAGTACAACCAGCATGATTTACACTAACATTAAATGACCTCAAGGAAGCAAACACTGACATTAAGGATATACAGGTACATAATAGGAAGTTGTTTAGGGACAAAATTAAAAAAGCGTTCTTCAGGGATGAACAAGAAGAAAAAGAAAGCAGCCAAACAACATAGAACAGTTCCGGAAACAAAGATCAGAACGGATGAAACAGATGTGGGCGGAGAGAAAAAAGGAACACAGCAAGAATTGAAGTGTTGATTAAACGTGCTCTGTGTACGTGCTATTCTATTAGATTTATACATACGGTATATTACTGTTAAATATATGAGATTTGGAATATCTTGCTCAACAGTCTAGTACATTAATAAGTTCTTGTCCGACAACCTACTGGAAGTTCAACCATAGGAACTACCGGAAGCTTATGCAGAAATCGTTATTTTTACTTTACTTCGGCCCAGCCGTGAAACAACTGCCATAAGTTACCTGTCATAGCTGTTTCTACAACCAGATCCACAAAAGGTATCACCAGCTACGAATCAGAGCCCGAGTTGCTTTACATCCCATGTGGAGCGGGATTTTCACAGAAACGAACCAACGAGAACACATTTCATCGCATTGACTAAGCTATGTTCATAAAAAAAATACGACCCCTTAAATGCAATGGCGTATGGCTTTTAGTGCCGGAAGTGTCCGAAGACAAGTTCGACTCGCCAGGTGCAGGTCTTTTGATTTGACACCCGGAGGCGACCTGCGCGTCGTGATGAGGATGGAAAGATGAAGGCGACACATACACCTAGCCCTCGTGCCAACGAAATTAACGATGGTTAAAATTCTCGACCCTGCCGGGAATCGAACCCGGGACCCCTGTGACCAAAGGCCAGCACGCTAACCATTTAGCCACGGAGCTGGACGACCCCGTATTTGTACACGATACAACACACCACGCCATGTTGAGAATCCACTTGCGTAACACGCATGTTAGACGGGTTGCATGCAACGACGGGAAGCAACTTCGTCTTAGCTAGAGCTCTGCACGGATGCGGATATATTTTGTTGTTGTGGGAGAAGGAATTGAGAGTCCCAGGGCGAAAACTATGCCCTTTTACTCATCTGTGTCCAAGGAATAGCCGATGAGTCTGAAAATCTGAATTCATTGCACTGGCGGGGGTAAAAGCGATCTGTCTTGTAGGTGGAGGACCCACAAGTCAGAGGAGAAAACCCCCTCTTCGCTACATAATTTGGAAGAAATAACTCAATCATTAGTGGCGGTGCAGAGGAAGGAGTCTTCTTAACAAACGGCGCTTTTCAGGGTACAATTTAGTGGTATTTAGTGAACAGGTGGTGCCAGAATTTGGAACAGGCCGAATATTTTACTAAGCCGGGTCATACATGAGCCAAGGGCTGCAGTATTTCAAGCGAGTGTTTGGTTTCTTGGTCCTGATGACCCGTTTTAGTAGCGAGATGCCCTGATCGGTAGACTGGACTTGGAGTATTTTAGTCTTAGTCATCTTGGTTAAATTTATCTGAGTTCTAATAGTCGAAATACGGACTTCACTGCGTATCTTCCTATTAGATCTCAGAATGGGAGCTCTTGTCATCTTTGAGTATTTTGTTTTGGAATACTTCTAATTGAGAAAGAGGAGTTTTGGGAATATAGCCCCAGGCCTCGCACCCATAAAGCAGTATGGGCCTGAACATGCTAAATAGAGCCTTCTCTTGATGGAATTAGAGATGTATCTACCAGTGGCGGCGCGTGGAAAAAGCGTCGGGGGGTTCACTTCTGTCGAAAATAACGTGTTGAGATTTATTGTTTCGTGATGTTTATATAGATGTAAAATAGTGACATTGCTTGATTAGAAACGCGACTTTCCTTTGAAAGAACACGGCTACAGCTCGAAGAAGTTACCAAAGCAATGAAGATGTAAGACAGAGAATATGAGGTGCAATTACTCATAGCTGATCCCATTTCCTCTGATTTTGGAGACGTTGCTTGCGTACAAATAACTTCTTTAAGAACGTGTTAGGCAGACTACTGTATTGACGGATTTTTCTGTTTACTTTTTATAAAACACGTATTACTAATGAAAAGCTCCAGGGGCTCTCAACTTGGCAGCGTGAGTTGGTGACCATGGGGCCCTTAGCTGAGTCCTGGCAGTGCTTCCACTTACTTGCACCAGGCCTCACACTTTCATCTATCCTATCCGACCTCCCTTCATCAAGTCTTGTTCTTTTCCGACCCCGAGGGTATTAGAGCACTCGAGGCCCAGGGGGAGTTTCATTTTCACGCCCTTCGTGGCCTTTGCCTTTCTTTGGCCGACACCTTCATTTTCGAAGTGTAGGATCCCTTCCACTTTTTCTCTGATTAGTGTTCTATAGAGGATGGTTGCCCAGTTGTACTTCCTCTTAAAACAATAATCACCATCACCACTTACTAATGAAACGTTTCATTAATTACATAAACTCAGGCTAGGTACACCTGGTCATGCTATACAAAATTGTAGTTACCAAAATACCCCTCCAAAACCTACCACATACGGCAAACTTTAACCGCGCGCTCTGACAGCGCTTCGGCTCATTTCGGAACTGCTCGATGTAACTCGTGTCTATCGCTGGTCCAGTCGCCAGCGATTCCTGGGCTGTTTTCCCTGCTCCTCACAGCCGCTCGCCTTGTGCACCCTCCTTACGTCTCACGGCCCCGCTCCCGCAGTCCTGAAATTGAACCTCTTCGCTGGTTCCGAAGAGCAACAGAGTGTTGATGTCAAAAATACCGCTACGCGCGTGGATATGCAGAGCTTATTAAAGGAACAGGCTGTAATAAACCATTTTGCATAGACTTATCTATTTCTAGGGGGTTCACTGAACCACTGAACATATAGAACGCACCGCCACTGGTATCTACAGTATTATAAAGCAGAGGTTTCAGGTTAGCCACACGTGCCCATGCTCGTTGCAGGGCCTATTCTATATTCCCTCTCCAGATTAGACTTTTGTCCCTTGTTAAGCCGAGATATTTGATTTGATTAGTCCAGGACACGGGGGTATTGTTAATACGAAGATGACCAAGTCTAGGCCTTCTTCTCGAAAAAAATTGCTTGGGTCTTGCCGGCATTTAGCGGATATCCGCGAAGTTATTGTCTTGGCGAATGCAAACTGTATGGCGATGCGGATAATTTTAATGATGATTTCCAAATAATGGAGTTTATTAATTTTCACTCAGGTATATTCTTAGTTTTGCCTGTGGTTAGGTGACGCATGACAGTGGTATGGGACAATGGTGATATACAGTGTGTCCCCAAAAATCACCGATAAAGATAAGTATGTTATTTGGGATGGCGGACTGACCGGTTTTCAAGGCGCCCCTGTCCGGAAATGCACAGTTTGGCCGCTGGAGACCGTCGAAGTCTGAGAACGGTTGTGACAATTTGTTCCGATTTGGTGTCTTAATACGGAAAGTAGGCAATCCCTTAGCCATCCGTGTACTGCGGATGGACGACTTCAGCCTAATAACATTCCTGTGCTTTACATTCCTGCACACAGCCCTTGGTGCGCACCCTACTACGTTACTTGTGCACGGCAGTCTGCCAGTGCAGTAACGTTTAACAGCAGTGCGACATTTACCAGTACACAACTGCGGAAATGACGGACATGAAGCTTGTATACGGCAAAGAGGATTGCAATGGTACAGCTGCTGCAATACTGTATGCGGAACGTTTTCCAAACAGACGTACCCCGCATCATACCACGTTCGCGGTCATCGAGAGACTACTAAGAGAAGCCGGACAGTTCCACGTAGGTAGTATGATGTATGACACTCCTATAACGTCAGCGGAGGACCTTATTGCCCGAGTCCACGGAGCGACTGAAATTCTTCAAAGAAAACCGCACGTATTCGGTCATGGCCGTGAGACTCAGCACCGCAGATGTAGGATCTGCAATGTTGTGGGAGGTACACAGTTCGAAGCCCGTTTGTTATGAGCCCAATGCGCTACTCATGTTGGATTTATTGAAGACATGTGGAACGCACACATATCTCACACTTCGAAGCGCTACAGCGTCCAAGCCGTGCGTTTCTGGATATGGGTTCCTTGAAAACGGGTCAGTTTGACTTCCCGGATAACATACTAGCTTTGTCCGTGTTTTTCTTTTGGGAGGGGGGGGGCACCCTGTATGAAGAGCCTTGAGACCATAAAGCTGTAAATCTGACCTAAGCCAAACTGGATCCTGTCTGCAATTAATGGAAGGAAGAAACGAAGGTCAATATATCGGTAGTTGTCGCAAGAGAAAATCCCTCGTAAACCTGTGACTAGGGGTTCTTGTGCCAGGTATCAGGCCTTTTGCATTATGTTCACAGATCTATCCGTTTCAATATCTTGGATGTAATATACTGTAGTTAAATATTTACAATATCCGCGGATAACCATTCGCGGATGCGGATATTTTGTATATCCGCGCAGGGCTCTAGTCTTAGCCACATCAACTCACGTCCAGTTAGTGAAGAAAACACGTGAAGAAGACGTGCTCATTATGCTGATGACGATAATAATGTTAAATCTTTAAACACGTGCATTGCGTAAATCAGAAAATGAGCAGTCGAATGACAAACCATGTTGAAATACCAGCACAAATTCAAGAAGGGTCCTATCGTCAACTAATATACAGGGTAAAAGTATTAATATAAATTAGCACGATCAATTCCCCTTCATTTCAGATGTAGTAAAAATATTCTCTCCTCGTCAATATACGATTTCCAGAAGGTTCTTTGAAGTGAATTTTGAAACAAACTTCAGAGGTTACTCACTTCATTGCACAGCTAAACTATTGATTTACGGAGCGAGTTGACCGTGTGATTATGGTCGCGCAGCTGTGACCTTGCATTCGTAACATAGTGGGTTCGAGTTCCACCGTTGGCAGCCTTGAATATGGTTTTCCGTGGTTTCCCATTTTCACACCAGACAAACGCTGTGGCTGAACTTTAATTACGGCCAAGGCCACTACCTTTCCAATCCTAGCCCTTTTCCATTCTTCCGTTGTCATAAACCTTCGATGTGTTATTTATGTATTTATTTGTTTATCTTTAGCAGTAACAAATTTAAAAGATAATACATAAAAGAAATGGACCATTCTATGATAAAAACAAAGATAACTAAACTAAATTACAGATGTGAAGAATATTAAATTAAGAAAGAATGCAAAGCTCAACAAATAAAAAGAAATCAGTGTTAAAAGAACGTTAAACAAGTAGAAAGAAAAAAAGAAGAAAACTCAGGATTGTGATACGACGTAAATTCATCCCCGAGTGGCTTTCGCCAAGTAATACAAAATAAAAGTGGTCCACTGTAAAAAGAAGTATTTAAAAAACAGTCTACATTCACACTTCTGTGCTGTAAGAAACCGGTCAGATTTACACTCGCCATAAGATCAATAACTAAAACCTAAACATACAATACTCTTGAAGAAATTGCGCTCTGAGACAGAAAAATAACTCGCGAATATTCCGTAGCTACACAATTTTTAATTTTACATCAACATAAAACAGTATGTTCATACATTCTCTGAATATTACATACTAATTACTATAGTTTACTCCAGCATTGCTGCAGTACAACAAAAAAAAATGAACTGAAGTTCAATTTTAACAACTGCGTTAAGGATATTCACGACTTTCTCAGAAATCCAGAATAAAATTAAATAACGTATACTTCAACAAGATATGTCTCGAAACTAACACTGTCAGATTGTAAGAAAATGCTAGGTATATATTCCAAGTACATGTATACATGTGAATAAAATCGATGCTAGTGCAGGATACGGGGATAAGGGGATATGACAGGGATAAGGCAGCTAAGGGGATAGGAGTCGGAAAGTTGAAATACGATGCTGATAATTCTTAGTCACACCAAGGGCATCTACCTAGTGAACTTGTGTATGTATGCAGTGTCTGAACACATTTGTATTGCAATCTGCAGTAGTGCATTTGTAACTACTCGTATTAGGGTCTAGGGTTACAATAGGTATACCAAAATCTGATTTACAACATGGCTTAGAGAAAATAAAAATTGGAAAGAGGATGGCATCATCTAATATCAGAGCATTATCATACAAAAATATGATCGAATCGAAAACATTTCAAGACAGCCAACGAGCATTAATCCAACCTTCTCGTTGACCGTGTCTGAAGTTTCTCGGACATGAAGGTAGATTATTAAAGCACATTAAATAGCAATAAACACTAAAGAACATGATGGAGAAGGCAAAAAATCTACGTTCATACACAACTGAGTCCTTTTAAATTTGAAGTCTTGAATTCGTGAAAATGCTCGAGATATCGTTAGAGCCTTTATGGGATCAGGGAACGAGTAGAGGTTTCTAGTTCGGTTCTTTATTGAATTACAGAAATTAGGTACCCGAGTTAACCCATTTGGACCCAACCCCATTAAAATTTCGTTTTTACAGTTTATCCTTATTTTTTATTTTTTGACATCATTTTAGACTGCAAAACACATTTAAAAGTAAATTACATATACGAATATCCTCAAAAATATACGTTCCCATTTGGGAACAATGGTCCCACACAATAGCTATATTCAGTCCAGTCTTCTTATCTTGCACTGTGGAACAATAGTGAGCAGTGAAGGTGCAACAGGACTGGTATCTGTGCACTTCAAGTTGAACACATTAGACGGGTGTTCTTTTGCAGAACGGCATCTTCCTTGTTTCTTTGCTGGTACGAGATGGTGTGCTACATCAGTTCTCTGTACAAAAGAAAGTGATCCTGAACTTTCAGTTCTGGGAGATGTTGGAGTGCATGTAAACATATCACTGACTAGCATTCTGGTGAAAGCAAGGTGGTCCAGCTTTGACTCTGGAGAACGTAGTGTGTGGACCCGACAAGCAGCAATTCTCAGCAAACTGATGCAGTTCATAAGTATAGGTCAGTACCATTTTTTTGACGTTATTACCGGCCTATACTGGGAAGTGAAACTGTCAAGCAAATCCACTCTTCCCATATACTTGTTGTAAGGTTTTATCAAAAGAGGCTGGGTAACTTGTATATGCTTTTTCTGACTTTGGCTATACTGTTTCACCTGCTGGGTAGGATGCACTTTGTCAAAATTTGTTGCACCACAAACAACTTTGTCTTTCCACTTTGCTGCGAGGACACTTCCATCAGTTCTAAAGTCGTATATTCTGCAGAGGGCTGTTTTTGAGTCTCAGTTCGCGCACTGTTCCCGCAGGCCTGAATCCAAGAAGGCGTAATTCAGCCAGGAGATCATATGACGTGGAAAAGTTATTCATGAACACAATATGACATGACGGGTTGAATACACAGCTCAACATACTTTTCACCACTGGTGTGCCGAAAGGAATACCAGATTTCTGATTATTGATGTTTCTACCATAATATGGATCAATGTTGAATGGATATCCACGAGCAGAACATAACATCCAAAGTCTGAATCCGAATGTGATCGGTTTACCACGCAGGAAAATTTTACAACTATGGCGTCCATAGTAAGATACCATTTGTTCATCCACACTCAATTCTCTTTCAAAAATCCCGAATTGTTGTAATGATTCATTCACTGCCTGAATGGGAGGACTCACTTTTGCCATTTTGTCTCCAGGTATCAGGTCTTTATTGTTGGCAACATGAATGTTTCTTTTCATCGCCTGAAATTTGTTATGACTAATTTGCCTTGAAACAAATGAAACAGAAACATCTGCTTTTGACCGATATAGAATTTCTCATGATAAGGAATGATTACCCTGACATAAATATTATTCCAAAAAATTTTAGCACATCTCTTTCATCACGGTAAAAATTAGAGTCATTTTTTTATCTGCGTATCTTTTCATTACCTTTACAAACATGTCCAAAATACGATTATTGAAAATATAACGGAATAGGGAAAACGGCTCCATTCCTACAAGGTGAGGATGACTTTGTTCCAAACTGTAAATAGGAGTTTCTTGTAGATTGGCTGTATATTCTTCCGACTTTTTCCATTGCGGTGTAATTCTTTCCCTCTTCCCTTTACTACTTGCCGTGTTACTGGAAATGCGTGGATCTTTTTCAGACTTAATCCTCTTAGAATGCGATTCACCGCCATCATCGGCATCATCATTAGTAACATGGCGTAGTTCCACCTCTCCACACATTTCTGCAGGCAGATCTTGCTCATCAGTACATGTTACGTCATCGTCACCAGCTTCATCTGTCAAGTTCCCATCTCCTCCTTCAGGGGGCATTATAACAATATCTACTTCACCCTGTAGATTATCATTTTCTAATTCTTCCAAAATCTCTTCAAGTTTGAGGAATTACTTGAAATAAATCTAAATTAGGAGAGAAATGAACTTACATGAACAACGTGAAGTGAAGCGGTTGTATGTAAGCAAAAGTCATAGAAGTTTTCTGATTATTAATCCACAGAAAATGAGCATTGACAACGCGTTTGAATTTCTCAATAATCTAACTAATATAGTCAAATTTGATAAATGTTTAGGTTATGAGTGGAAATGTTTTTGTATTCTATAGGAAATACACTATAAGGTCCCATTGTTCCCATTTGGGAACAACAAAAATGAATCCTTTACCATCCCCCCCATCTATCGTGTTCTTAACCCTCCGTTACACGCGCCGCGGAGTGAGAGTCCGCACTTTATTATTCTTTGGAATCATAGGCCGAAAAAGCAAGGCAGAACGGGCTGCCTTCTTGTAGCTTCCTTCTGCAATAATACTAAGGCCGTGACGGCGTGAAAATGTCTGAGTAATAGCCGAGCTGTTGATTACAGAAGTTTCTATTGTCAACTGTAGACTTGCGGAGTCTCAGTCCGCAGGCGTGTATTGGTGAGTTGTTAATCTTACTCACTCTTTTGGAAAGTCATCCACACTTCCTGTAATATTTATTATAAAATGATAAACTTTTATTACCTACAAGTGTAGTAGTGGGCTCATTTTCATATATTTTCTACATCTGGTTATTCATAGTGGGATAAACACGATATTACGAAATGAGCTATGAATAATTACTTTGCGTCCTCTTTCCAAGGAGTTGGTGCGATTTATTCCGAGAGTTATGGATCAAATCGAGCAGTCGTTGGACGACGATGAAGTTGGTGCAAGTGATGATAGTGATCGGGACGTCGTAAACGATAGTGATCATAATTCTGAGAGCGAACAGTCCACGTGTGAAGAGGACGTGGCTGAAAGTGAGTAGCATGAAATGTATGGAGGAATGGACGGGACGAAGTGGAATCATCGGCCTGTAATGAACCGTAATGGAAGGGTTAGGCAACTTGAACATAATATTATAAAGCACTTGCCTGGAGTAGTAGGAGTTGCCAAGAATACTGAGACGCAATTGTTCTTTACCGACGAAATGCTAAAAGAAATCGTAACATGCACAAATCGCTATATATACCCTTTTATCATACAGTCAAGAAAAGACAAAGTTTTATTGGTTCTATCTACTTTCCATGAAGACCATTCTATTGATGACGATTCAGATGGATCAAAACCCTCAATGATTACCTTCTATAATTACACGAAGTCGGGCGTTGATAAGGAGGATGAAATGAAATGCACTTACTCCGTGGCAAGAACATCACGACGTCGCGTCGTGACTTCTTCCGTGCGATATACATCAATTAATAGAATGTAACGATTACAATTTTATTCCAAGAAGTAAATTAATAACCAATTATTGTTAATTTACAATTAGTTTTGCTGAGTCCTGTGATTTGCAGATGATACCTTCTAATTTATCCTAAAGGACTGAAATATTCTTGTAAATGTAGATTATATATAAATGTATCTATATAAATAAAATCAAAATAAAGTAATCACGATGTAAGACAGGTTGACAAAAGAGAGAAATAAAGAATTCCTTAAAAAAGAATTGAAATGAAAGGAATGGAAGCTTACAAACAATCGCGGACTGTTAGTCCGCGCGCGTGTAGTGGTGTTACAACAGAGCGCGCGTTTAACGGAGGGTTAATATTTATTTTAGTATATTGTAAACTCCAGAGATTCAAAAACATGTATTTGCTACTGGTATTGAAAACAAAATATTATAACTTACTTCAAACGTAAACATAGCGAAGTCGAAGATATTCGGCTGCAGCATGAAGATACAACAACAAAATTACAGATGTCGGTACTGTATAAAACCAGGAACTGAGTTGGAACTCTCAAACGGAATTCAACACTAGGCGCGAGTAACAATAGAACAGCGTTAACTTAGCTTAATGTTTCCTGAAAAGAATAAGAAATCATGTTCCCATTTGGGAACAATGGGATCAAATAGGTTAAAAGGTAGGAACAAAACTTAATTACATTGCATATACAAGGACATGAATGCTAAGGGGAAAATACTGAAGGTCGTTAGGGATCTCTGGTCACGAGTTCGAAGGCCGCTGGCGGCGCTGTTATCAACCTGAGCACGTCAAAACAGGGGGTGAAAATTCACGTCAGTACTTAGAACATGTGTGTAGAGTTTCATAACATTAGCAGCAACGAGGCTGAAGCGGAATAACCCTTGCAGGGAGGGCTATATAACAACTCTTTCAGATGCTAAATATGGCTATTCTGCAATCTAAGGAATGTGCAAGAAGGGTGATTTCTTGATATCGAAGAACGGAATCAGTGCTGTACTGAATAAAAAAGGCAAAGGCCGACTGATCTTAATTCCAAAGGAAAAAAAACAGGCTAATCGATGTCCAGCGACCAGCCGAACACCAGACGTGGTAAGGAAAGTGAAGGCTCTTGTCTCAGATGGGAACGCTGCCCCCGAAGGACTATCGCACGTAAGTTGGGGATGACCGTTTCAACAGTTCATAATCAACAATGGCCTGCAATTAGAAAAGCGGCATACGTGCCGAGTTCACAAGCTGTTGCCTCGTTCAAGCATTGTCCAATATCCGAACGTCGCACTAATGCAAGAAAACTGTATGAGGGTTATCTAGCAGGGGACAGATGGAGAAATGCGGTGAATCACCTTAGTGATTGTAACAAACCCCGCTCGATTTACTACCGCCTTAGAGACAAGAAAACATTGTATAAAGAATGCCAGGATAGCTTTGCAAGGGGTTTTATGATCATCGCTGGATACTGCTACAATTGCAAGTGAACCATTCGCCGTCTCTCTAATAACGTGAAGGTGAACTCTACGTAGGTACTACCAGCAAGAAGTTTTAACACCCATTTACAACACGGATATCCCAGCACTGTACACAGGGCGAATAATCAAGTATGGGTACATCAAGATAAAGCATCCAGCCACACCTCTCGTTCAACCCGTCTGATCATAGGGAGAATGCACATGGAAACTGGAAGGCACCCGATGGGTCACCCCAGGGACTACTGTGCATTTTTACTTCTTAACAAGGGCCTTATGAAATACGACGTCCACGCACTATCGATGGGCTCCGGAAAGCCTGTCAAGAGGAGTAGGATAAGATCGACATGCTAGCTCAGCAAAAAACAAGTCTGCTGCAGTGGAAATTATGTTGTCGAGCTACAACAGAAATGCTGGCTTTCAAATTGAGCATGATCGTTGATGGAGACATGGCTTTTCATAAGCTGATTACACTTCAAAAATAGTCCCCAGAGATCCCGAACGACCCTCTGTATGGATAAAATGTTATCTTGAACATTTTGCAAAATGATCTCCTTGATTTACAATGCAGTGACAGTGCACTAGAGATGACATCCATCTTTACCTTCTTTTGCTAGTTTTAATGCCGCACTAACTTGGCACAGGCCAGAGCAAAGTGTAGCTTCCACTGAAGTCCCAGTCTCATCCATGGCTGTGACAATATGGAAGCTGCTGGGGTATGGGTGGTGCTGATTAATGCATTCAGAACACAACCAGTGTGAGTGCCATGAAAGGTGTTGCTCATAGGGTTAGTTATGCTACAATAGCACTGTCTGGCCCAGTGAGGAAAGCAATGGCAAACCACCTCGCTCCTCATCTTGCCTAGTACGCCTCATTTTGGTACTGCCATTGGTTTTTGTGGTTTCCCTATAACTGTATAGCCTTTGGTGATGCTATCTGAGGATCCAACCAGCCTCTGGGCTGATGACCTAACAGACAGACAATGCATCGAAGGGTGGCGCGGCGATGAAGAGGGGGCTAGGATCTAAAAGCTACTATGGATTTATTTAGGGTAGCTGTATCTCCAGCATTTGTATGCTCTTAAAATGGGAAATTACGGAAAATCATCTTCCGGGCGGCTGACGGCGGGATTCGAATCCACATCTTCCGAATGCAAGCTCATACCGGCGCGTAACGCGTACCCAACTAGGTCGGTTCCGAGATAAATGATCTATAAATTAAATTTAACAATGATCAATGCTGTTCTTCCTAGCCTTCAATTCAATGGAATTAATCCAGTTTTGCGTTCGAATGCCCTTCCTCACACCAATGTGGAGGGATGTATTCACTACTGCGTGTTTCTGTTGGAGTTTGTAGTGTGGTACGTTGAGTGTAAATGAAAAATACCACACCCAGTCCCTTGAACCAGAGGAATTAAAATATACGCAGATAAAATTCTCGGCCCGGCCGGGAATCGAACCCGCGGCCCTCTCAACGAAAGGCCACTGCGCAGATCATTCAGCCAAGGAGCCGTACAGAGATGATGGGTACCATATGTTTAGTAAACTTAGAAATATCGCATCAAACTTCGACATTTTAGCTCCAATCTACTGTATATATTACAAGAGAGTGCTACAAAACCTTTGGCATATCCGTCCGTCTGTTCTACTGGACCGATATGCTTTATTTCTGTTTTATTCTCTCCTGAATTATCTGCCGGAGAATCAGGAGAAATTGATAGTCTCTAAGTTTAGCCAACTTTGAGTAATCATAAAATCGCCTCAATTATTATTTATTTATTTATTTATCGTATGGCATATATACATATGTACAGAAACAAGAAAGCAAGTACATTATATTTTAATGTCCAAAGATGTTATCCATTCTAGAGCCTCTGTATTGACCTCTAGAAAATCAAACCAATCTCCAGGGTAGGCTCTTCTGCTACACTCGTTTACAATGTGTTCGATGGTTTGAAAATGAGCATCACAGTCACACTCGGTGATTGTCTCTTTCCCCATTTATACAGGGACGCAGCACAGACACCATGACCACATCGAATCCCATTAAGGATGGTCCAAGTTGTTCTTGGGAGATCAGACCAAGTTTTAGGTGGGAAGAAAGGCCAGAGATGTTCACCTGTTTTTGAGATCCAATCTTCCTTCCATTGGGCATAGGTAGAGGCATGATTTTTTCGCTTTAACGATAAACGCGACAAAAAAATCTTTTGAAGCGATTTTGAGATATCTTAAAGAATCATATGATTCTGGTTACGAAATCAGTGATTTTGTTTTCGCGAATTACAGCGAATTAAAGCGATGAGGCCAGTTTAAAGCGAAATGCACTTATTTTGCGATAAGTGCGAAAATGCAGCGAAATTAATTGAAAATAACGATCTTGAAACTGTATTCGAATATCACGCGTGTGAAGAGAAACAGATGACAGAAGAACGATTTCTCAATTCGACAGAAGTATCTCTTTGTTTTCATTAAAATTTTAAAAACCCTTAATGGTATGGCGATAGAGTGACAGCTGCAGCCATATATAGTGAAAAGGGCAATTTGTTATTAATCTTGATTAGGCCTATATTATAGTTCTAATCAAGATTAAGTTACATAAGGCATAATGAATGATTAACAATTTTGTTTCTCTTTATTTTTCACATAAATAATTCACAAATCTCACGAATTAAACATTTTGTGAAAAATTTTACGAAATGATTAAAGCGAAATTAAAGCGATGGGGTCAGCCCTATTTCGCGAAATAACGCGAAAAATTGTTTTCCTTACGCGAAATCGAACAAAAATTAATGCGAAAAAATCATGCCTCTAGGCATAGGGGTTGAAATTGTCCTCTGTGAGCTTCTGAGCGAACTTAACTGGCGGATGTCTAGATTTCAACCGGTTCCTCTGAAGGTCAGGAGCAAAGAGGATAGAATAGAATAGAGATGAAACTCAATGATAAATTTCGGTTCCAAGCCACTTGGCGCTAGTAGTTTTAGTCTCTTTTCCGAGATAGCGCCACAGTGTGCATTCTGGTGCAATACCTTAGTATTACTATCAACAGATAGCGCGGAGAATTAACATCCGGCACAGTGACGCATATCCGGGTATGCTTACGGCTCCTCCCCCCTCCTTTCCCTGCCCCTCGCCCCCCTCCCACCAAACGGCAATAATAATGCAGTTCTACTACTTCCATGCCCAATACATTGTAATTCATATATTTTTATTTCCAAGTACTTACTACGTTGTAAATAATAATCTGATACCCCTAGTTCGTATGGCATACTATGTTACTGAGAACATAACCACACACCTCAAAGCAGCTTTAACTTCAAATGAATGACTGACACATTAACACAACGCTGATATTATAACAAATAAAAAATCCCTTCGAAAGCAAGACAATAGAGCACACCATATACAAGACAATGGGGTATCACATCAATATCCAAGTACCACATGAAAATAAAAATAACAGAATTAAAAGCACTGGGACAGGAAATATATAGAACTACATTAATAGAACCATTCAGCTTTCAGCCCCTGATGTGTACTCAAACAGGAAATACAGGATTTCAGGAGGACTGGCGGAGATATATTTCAAATAACCAAGCACAAGGAACTAAGATTTACATCACAAGCACATGAGCACTTGGAATTCAAACAACACAAATACTGTAGCATCATGGGAACTATCGATTAAAATCGATATAAGTTTGAACAAGGTTAATCGATTGGGTAAAGTCGAATTCGATGCAATTCAGCAATATTATCTCCACAATGCTTGACATTTTATGACTAATTAATTTGTGAGAAGTACCCACTGATTCAGGTTAGACTTGAAAAACTTTAAATACTTCACTTCGAGACAAACTGCATTTAATTATTAACAACGGTCATTTCATGCTTACTTGCGTGCCATCTACAGAACGTGTATATAACTATTTACACGTTATAAATGACCTCCAGCGCCATCTAGAAAAAGAGACTGAAACTACCTGAAGCTAGCTACAGATTGGAACCAAAAGCCCTATTAGAGTTTCACCCCCCTGGTCAGGAGTGTTGGAGTGGATGGGCAAGTCAGGGTTCTCATTATCTTGGAGTATTCTCTCAACAGTGCTTGTGCTCTACGGAATGAAGGAGTCATGATGTTGCTCAAGACAGGAAGCCAGTGGGTAGGAGTTGATCTTATTACACCTGAAATAATCCTCATTGTGTTGTTGAGTTGAGTGTCCACAAGTTTCACATGGCAGCTGTTGATCCACACAGGAGCACAATATTCTGCCGCAGAGAAAACTAAACCAAGGGCAGAACATCTCAAGGTAGTTGCAGAAGCACCCCAGGTTGTACCACACAACTTCTGCAGAATGTTGTTACGACTCCTAATCTTTTGCTGCTGTATTTACGAGATATTGCCTGAAGGAGAGTGTCCGATCTAATGTTATACCTAAGTACTTTGGGTAATTATTGTGTCTGAGGACCTTACCGTTAAAAGACACTTGGAGAGTACAGTTTGACATTTTGTTATTTAGATGTGTACCGGTTGGTACACCTATACGCCGCACATTTGAATTTTCCGCCTTAAAGTACGCCTCTACAGCTGAAACTCTGAACTATAAAACTGAATTAATTCAACCGTTTATCTGAAGATGTCACTGTGTTAATTTTGAATTGTTTTCGTTTACTAATTATCAAGAAGTGTGGACATTCTCTCACAGATGTCTCTACCAAAAATTATGATCACGCACCCTGGTGCGAAGTGATGGAACTTTTCTTGAAGATATTTTATACTCATAAGTTTTCCTATAACTAAATTTCGTTCTTTCATTCGTAGGTTGGCAATATAAATCTTTCTTTCCGCCACTTTTGAACTTACCCAATCCCGAATTTCTTTAATTCATTTTGGGCCAATCATGTCCTTCTTCCTCAATTTTTGATCTGTAACTTTAGACGACCAATAAACGTCTGTGGGTGTGTCTTAATTATTCATGAAAGGTCTCGAATCTTCCCCGAGAGTATAAAAACTGCTGATTTTCCGGGCTCTCGGCCACTCATACAACATCTAGCTTAGTGTATGGAAGTACAGCAGGAGGCGGGAAGCGCCTCTTTCATCCGCCAGCAGCTCTTCTACAAGGTAATGGCCGTTTAACTTTATTTTCTTGCTAGCTCAGCAGTTTAATCCTCGGGGAAGGTTCAAAACATTTTCAAAGTATCCTGTTCAAAAATGTAACTTAGTGCAGGCTTATGTAAACATTTTCTTATTACTTTAACTGTAAATCGGGGATAGAGAGTGCCTTACCCTCTCGAGCTCCCCTTCAATTTGGATTTGAGGTGACTACGTTTTCCTAACCGATTTTCTTCTCTTCATTAATGTGTTAAATTATTTTTCTTATACGAGTCACCTCCCTAGTGTGGGAATAGCCCCTGTGTACTCGGCCTAGTGCCCCTTAGGTTTTAACAAGTTACATGTAGCAGTGCAAGCAACGCCTCCATTCACATTGGTATTTTGGGCCATTTCATTAACCTATTATTTTTCTTTTAAGGCTCAGTAGATTGGGTACGAGATACCCCTGTTCCATTATAAGTTGTGCCTTGATGGCGGATAAGTGTAATAGTCTGTTATTGGCTTCAATGGGCCTGGACGATTGAGAGCGGGTCAGCTCTTTCTGGTATTTTGAAAGGTGCCTCTAGGAGGCTTGACATTACGAGGTGGGAGCAAGTGCACCATGCAATTAGGGGTTTTCTGCCCTTTGGTAATTTGTGGTTGTGAGCCGAGAGCTCAAGGACTGTCAAATTGGGGTTCGAAGCCCAGGATTTGTAAAGACACCTTAAATTGTGTTTTCGCTTGTAAAATTATTGTACCTGAATATTCATTGTTATTTCACCTAGTGTAAAATTGTTAAATCTTGTTATCTGTTGAAAATATAACCTTTATTTAAATTTTAAATTAATCTTTCGGCCTTGTAGTTAGACCTGTTCCAGCCCGCACCTTCGTTCACCTCTGCTGATCCACCAAAACACGGTAACAAGATGAAAGCAGGACATCTCAGTTTTGCTGGTGTTTGGTTGGAGTCTCCATTTCCGAAAATAGTCACTAAGAATGGAAAGGTCATCGGTTAAAATGTCCTCCGTTTCTTTCAGGTTACTATGACTTGTACCTAAAGCTATATCATCAGCATAGCAATATTTTCTAGATTTAGTTGGTGGCAAGTCTGATATATACAGATTAAACAGGAGAGGAGCCAAGACTGATCCTTGAGGGAGACCATTGTTCAATCTTCTCAGCTTGCTAGTCCTATTCCCTAGAACAACATGAAAGAGTCTATTATTCAGCATGTTTCCAATTAATTGTACCGTGGTTTTGCATGGTAATACCTGAAGAAGTTTATACAGCATCTCTTGTCTCCAAACCGTGTCATAAGCAGCAGAAAGATCCAGAAAAACAGCAGAGGTTTTCAACTGTTGCTGAAATCCTGCTTCAATGCATGTTGTGAGTGCAAGGACTTGGCCACAACAGCTACGAGTCTGCCTAAAACCAGCTTGGTCAATAGGAATATGTTGATTAATTACAATGCTAATTCTGTTGTATTGTAGTCTTTCAAGGAGTTTATAGTAACAACTGAGGAGAGCGATTGGTCTGTAGCTTTGTGGTATATCTTTTAGTTTGCCAGGTTTCAATATGGCAAGGAATTTAGTCATCTTAAACTCCTTAGGAAGAACACCTGTCTGAAGTATGTGGGTAAAGAAGCACGTCAACCACCTTCTCACATTCCGTCCCATATTTACGATAAATTCAGGATGTATTTCATCAAAACCTGATGCCTTACCAACTTTCATGCCCTTTAATGCTGTATCAACCTCATCAATCGTGAAGGCTTCAGAGTACCCGCTATACATTCTGTACTTAGCAGGTTGCTAAGCGACTAATACTTTCATTAATATTCTGATCTAATTTATGTGATTTTCATCCTTAGTAATGCCATTGCATGCAGCCATGTAAGATTACTTACTAGCAGTCAAAAGCCAGAGAGTATACACTTCCACTGATCATGAAAGAATATTAGTCTGTGCTGTATGCTCCTTCTCTGACCTTCCCCATTTTCTTAATATTCAACAGATGGCAAAACTTTCCAAATAACTTGCATGCTGCCAATAGAAAACATCGACGTACGCACCGACGGGAAAATGTCAAGTCGACTAGCCTTCTGTATTACCATTACCAGCAATAACGCGCAGGGACAACCTCTTGAAAAAGTGGGTGTTTGCTTATCCGAACCAGTATTCAGCCACGGCCAATTGTATGTTTGCACTATCTCAGGCAAGATGGTTTGGAAAAATATTAAGATCTAGATACGCCCGAATGGTCGAAGCAAAGTGAATACTGTATGGAAAGAAGTGTTATAAACTACATAACAAATGAAACAGTTATTATTAAGTACCATATTAAACGTTCATAAAACTAGTGAAAAGGGCAGCAAAACAATATGCCTACGACAGGCATATCAAGAAGTGTCATCTTACCTGTTTGTAACTGATGCTGTGGAGCAGCGCGCGTCCACTAGTCACGTTAAGAGGATTGCAAAATTTGTTGCACCGAGCTCGATAGCTGCAAACTTTTAAGTGCGGCCAGTATCCAGTATTCGTTAGATAGTGGGTTTGAACCCCATTTTCAGCAGCCCTGAATATGGTTTTCCGTGGTTCCCCATTTTCACACCAGACAAATGCTGGGGCTGTGCCTTACTTAAGGCAACGGCCGCTTCCTTCCCACTGCTAGCCCTTTTTGTTCCAACGGCGCCGTAAGACCTACCTGAGTCGGTGCGACGTAAAACAACTTGTAATAAAAGAAAATTGTTGCACATATCCCTGTATCACAAAACTAATTCCTATAACCTAATCTTGATTTCTCAAATTCCCGTCTCTTCCGCTATAAAGCAAATTTCCTATAGACATGATTTGGGCTTTTGGGGTTATGCCGTGTCAAGAAAACAAGGTGAAACTCCCTACATTTCGCAGAGATCTTTGCTCCATGTCTTCAGAAGAAAATCTCGACTGTTCACGAGGAAGTCTACAATAATGAGGGTTTGAATTTAAGAATACTTTACCGTTGGAGAAGGTACTCTCGTTTGTCACCAGTGACTTGCTGTATGCTGGCACAGAGCTCAAACTTCGTCCTATGTCCTCTCTGATACTTAAGCACACACGGCGTGATGGAATATCTTTGGAGCTTAATGTTGTCATTCCCGCTTACAACGGGACACCCGGTAACGAACGAGCGTACCCCTACAGTTCTCCAATGGTAAAGCATTATTAAATTCAAACCCTAATTATTTTAGAAGACTTCCTCGTGAACAGCCTTATTTTCTTGACACGGCATAAGCCCAAAACCCCCACAGGCCGTGAAAACATAAATTTGAACAAATTTCGTATGTTTCAGGACGACCAGGCACCGACTACCCTGTGTTAGGCACAGTGCCATACACTAACTTTTATTGCGACGAACAGCCGTATCCAGGGTTCTATGCTGATGAAGAAACACGCTGCCAGACGTGGCATTACTGCGACATCGATGGGCGCCAGGCAACTTTCTTGTGCCCCAATGGGACGCAGTTCTCTCAGGCAGTCTTCGTCTGCGACTGGTGGTTCAACGTGCGCTGCGAGCTGAGCCGGGCGCTGTATGCCATCAATAGCCGCCTGTACGGGCCACCCAAACCAGATCCCACAAAGCCTCACCGTCTCATTACCAAGGACCTGATCGACAATATCTTCGTGTAACTCCAAAGAACCATATCGAGCGCGTGTCTTCAAACTATTTCCGAGACTGGCAGGTAAAATGCATTTGCGTATCAGCCAAATAGTGTAATATTAAGCCAATCAGTACCAAAGTAAAGAATCCGAAGCTATCTTCATGAGATTCTCTACATGTTTTAACGTTCCAGATATAATGCATATATACATTCTTTACAAACGGTAAGAGATAAGCAACGTTTGGAACTACAGTGGGCATGTAGTAACGAATTACTCGAACTCCCAGGACAACGACAGCATTTCGTCCGAGTACGAGCAGGGTTGAAGGAAACAATGAACAGCCGATTGAACTTTCGTTGAAAGAATGGACGACTTTAAATCCGAAGAGGATTCTCCTACTAGCTAGGATAGAAAGAAACTTTAACCAAGAATTCTGTTGCACTTTGCTTCTAATTGCTGAATCTCCAACGGAAGCAGCGCCGTTAATTCATCTCATTTAATACCAACCCATTTGCATCACGACACAAAATAGCTTACATATTGTATTTGTGAAAACTAACCAATATCCCACCAGCAATTCCCGGTTAGCCCTCACTTTTCAAGTAAGATTAAAAGATTCGAAATCTTCACGATCCAGTGTAATGACTCAACTATTTGTTAAGTCTCCAACACATTCCCTGATACTATGATATTCGTTTTAAAAGGCGTTATGTATCTGGCAATTTAAGTGGACAATTTTTTCACGATAAATAAGAATATTTATCAATGAGGGACACTGCAGAGGAAACGAGGCGAGATAATTCTCGAACATTCTCAGACTACATTGTTCTGACTGGGGAAAAAATGAAGAAATATATTTCTAGTTTGAGTTTCATATTCGTCCTACGGATATTCCATTGTTTATTCACGCTACTGACAGAGAAAACCGAAGAGCGGAAGACAATATCCAAATAAAAATGAAGCACATGTTTGATATGTAGTCAGGTGAGTGAAATATAAATATAGAACCGCTTTGTTCTCTATTGTTAAACTATACAACTGAAGTGTGTAAATAAAAAGGTAATTTTCTAACTTATGTTTAATAAATATTCCTCTAAATTTATATTATTTTCCTGAAGATCCATCAATGGGGAGGCTGCGTTAAGTCACTGCGCACTATACAGGAGACGTATTGGGGTGCAAATCGCCCGCATTGAATGGCTAGACTCACAGGTAAGCTTTAGAAGCGTGAGCGGCGTTCAGTTTCACTACGGTATGCCTAAATTATTAGTTTTAAACTAATGCAGATATTACCTTTTCAAAAAGCTGTTGAAAATGATGCCCACTGACCTCAATACGAACGTTGCATAGGTGTAAAAACCACCTCCGAAACTCGTATCACCACCTATAAAATCTCACGTATCAGTCGTCTGATTTAATTCTCCAGGGCTTCAGGCGTACGTTTAAAATATACCATATTTCTCACCATTTCCTGAATAACGTGGTTGTGTACTGACTTGAAGGCATTGCAACGCTACGGAAATATCCTTTGTCCAGTACAATACCACACCATACTGAAGGATAACATAAATAACGTTTAACAAGTATAGGAATACAACGTGGACTCAAGAACTCCACTCGTAAACTAAACATTCATTCCGTACACTTACCGCTAACCATGCTCGCTGCGCTGCCTAACCGCGCTCTCTATCCCCACCACTCGAGAACAACGCAAGCTTTTCTTGAAGACTTACCCTGCACAGAGAGGAAGAATGACTTCCGTGGCTCTAAGTACTTATTGCTGAAGTAAATCTTAACATTTACTCATATCTGACAAAGAAACTGTTCGGTTTCGACCAGACCGATGAAACAGGTGAATGATCAATTAACATATCCTTAACTATTTCCTGAATAACGTGGTTGTGTATTGACTTGAAGGCATTGCAACGCTACGGAAACGACGCAGAAATTACATGTGTTACGCAATGGACAGTAGGCAATGGTATGATGATAAACGGGGATAAAAGTCAGGTTGTGAGTTTCACAAATAGGAAAAGTCCTCTCAGTTTTGATTACTACGTTGATGGGGTGAAAGTTCCTTTTAGGGATCATTGTAAATACCTAGGTACTAATATAAGGAAAGATCTTCATTGGGGTAATCACATAAATGGAACTGTAAATAAAAGGTACAGATCTCTGCACATGGTTATGAGGGGATTTAGGAGTTGTAGTAAGGATGTAAAGAAGAGAGCATATTTGTATCTGGTGAGACCCCAACTAGAGTATGGTTCCAGTGTATGGAACCCTCACCAGGATTACTTGATTCAGGAACTGGAAAAAATCCGAAGAAAAGCAGCTCGATTTGTTCTAGGCGATTTCCGACAAAACAGTAGCGTTACAAAAATGTTCCAAAGTTTGGTCTGGGAAGAATTGGAAGAAAGGAGACGAGCTGCTCGACCAAGTGGTATGTTCCGAGCTGTCAGTGGAGAGATGTCGTGGGAAGACATCAGTAGACGAATAAGTTTGGATGGTGGTTTTAAAAGTAGGAAAGATCACAATATGAAGATAAAGTTGGAATTCAAGACGACAAATTGAGGCAAATATTCGTTTATAGGAAGAGGAGTTAGGGATTGGAATAACATATCAAGGGAGATGTTCAATAAATTTCCAATTTCTTTGCAATCATTTAAGAAAAGGCTAGGAAAACAACAGATAGGGAATCTGCCACCTGGGCGACTGCCCTAAATGCAGATCAGTAGTGAGTGATTGACTGATTGATTGAAACTTAACGGTAATCACTTTGCAATAAAACGAACGGTAGTGTAATAATTAATTGCTGAAAAGTAGATGGGCAGCTCGAAGCAGTTACCTGATGATCTTGCGTATGCAATATACCGATGGTTCCATTTTAAATCAACATCTTTTTTTCTACCGCTTTTCCCACACCTGTGAGGTCGCGGGTGCGAACTGCGTCGCACATGTGGATTTGGCCCCGTTTTCGGGCCGGATGTCCTTCCTGACGCCAACCCTATATGGAGGGATGTAATCACTATTGCGTGTTTCTGTGGTAGTTGGCAGTGTGGTGTGTTGTTTGTGTATGAAAAGGAGAGTGTTGGGACATACGGAATAAAACACCCAGTACTCGAGCCGAAAGAATTAATCAAAAGCGATTAAAATCTCAGACCGGGCTGGGAATCAAAACCGGGACCCTCGGAACCGAAGGGCAGTATGCTGACCAGCCAGGAAGTCGGCCGACGGTTCCATTTTAAATGTACATGTACTGAGTATGAAAACTGGTCATGTATATTATAAACGTGCACGCTCCAACAAGTAAAAAGCCGGATTCTTGTTCAGAATCATTCATTTTGTCATACTGCGGACAGTGTACAGTGTCGCCAGGCTTACAGTAATGTTCCGATGTTATAGCCGGTCATCCTACTAAGTATAATTGCAATCGATGCCTTCTATACACTACGCTCCATTTAATATGCCAAGAACGAACTACAAATTTTTAAGTACGTAAATGTAATTTTACGGCAGAATGGATTATTAAGATTATGAAGTCTTAATTGATCGTTTAAGTTTCACTTCTATCGATCTGGTCCAACCCAAACAGTTTCCTTGCGAGCTGTGTAAATTCGTTCATATTCATTTCTCTACCGACAGCGGACAAATGAATCAAGTAGTTTCGCTGATATTTCATTTAAGTGCATCTGATCATTGGAGACCGAAAAGACTTTGCTGATGTCTCAGTATCCCTAGTGCAGTGGATAAACAATTTAGATATTCATGTGTAATTGTTCCCTACTTAACTTGTATTCTTTGCAGGTTTTTCTTTTGTATAATATTGTATATACTTGTCCATTCTGTAAATTCCATACGCTTAATAATAATAATAATAATAATCTGATCATTATAAAGCTTCAGCTGCTTGTCATTTAAAAGTCGTTTACTGAAATACTGAGAGGGCCCCGGGTTGGATTCCTGGCCGGGATTGGGAACTTAACTGCGAATGGTTAATCCCTCTCGCTCGGGGACCGGATGTTTGTGATAGTCTTAATACACATATCTTGAATTAAAGAAAAACCACCACACTACCAACCACGAAAGGAACACTTAAGTCAGTGAACACAACACTCTATATAGGTTTGGGGTCAGGAAGTCCATCCGGCCGTAAAAACGTTATTGCATGCATGACCTTCCCACTTGCGTAATCTCTCTAGATATAGCTGAAATTGCCACTTTGCATTCCGAAATATCTATCACATTTAAATTACTTGGTGGAAATCGGTGAAAGTCGTAATGACACTCTCCGTGGAAAATGCCACACGATAAACTGTCTTGCTTCAAAATATTGACCTGTAACTATACGATTTGCGCGATTGTTTGTAAAATCGCTTTATATATAAAAGCTACAACTTACTGTACAGGTTACCATTGGGTAAATATATAACACCGATATCGTTAATGAAGGGAACGTTCTGCTAGTTTATTATAATTTTCGAACATAGTAATACACTCATTCTGTCAGCAACGAATTAAAACATTATTTCGAATTAGTTTAATTCAATGTACTTACCTATAATAAATACAATAGTAATATAGAATCGACATTATCTTCCAAGAGTGAGTTGTTGGGTAATCGGGTAGACACTAATTTTGAAATATACATTGTCATGCTGTTCGAATGCGTTATAAATTCCTGCAAGATCCGACTGCCTCGCATGAATGCATCATTTTCATTTATAGTTTGACGTATAAGCATGCAGGCGTATCATGCTAATCTTCTCCGTAGTTATGGCTGTCCCATATCATCATCACGTCTTTTCTGAAAGGAATCCACTAGAACTCTACTGTTAAGTAGTTACAGTCGTACAATAACAGACAGCCAGTACTATCAGTAAAATGTGAGAATTCGAATACCAGACAAGACCACCAAATCAGCAACAATCAATTCTTATCTCTAAAGGCACCGAGTATGCTCCTCTGGTGACGGCTGTGCTTACATTACGGCGCGGTAGGCGCAGCTTGAAGCATACGAGTGAAGGTGAAAGCATGTATTACTAATTATATAGTTGGGGACAAAACATGACTGCCTCATTTCCTAGAAGCGAGCTGGAAGCCAGCAGTCAATTACACCCTGCACCCTGCTGAATTAACGAGTTCTAAGTGATCCTTGTTTGTTTTGGAGAGGCTGCCAATCCACTTTCTTCCACACTATCTGTAGTATTTACCCTTTCTTCGTGTAGAGTGCAGGAACCGATTTGGCAACTCTGGCTCTAGTAGAGGTAGTAAATCCTATAAGTCGCTAACAGACACCGAGCTGTCGCTGAAAAGTAGTGGTGTGAGGCGAGGGCATCATGATTTGCCCCGAACTATATATATGGAGGACACTGAACAGAGTACAGCTAACGCGAAATGTTACTTTGTTGGATGCAGTAATGATTATTAAAACACACCGTACATAGCCTTTCATTTATTCTCTACGAGGAAAACAAAAGGAAAAAAAAAAGGAACGACGAAAACTGGATTCAAGCAATGCGCAGGAAAATTAAAGCCAATTGCCGTTATAACATACAAGGTAAATATTTAGTATAGGATACTTATATTAGATTTTGAAGCAAGCAGAAAAAAGTAATGTATGAATAAATATTCAATAGCCTACGTCACATTTAACAGTGAAAAAGTGTTCTTTGAACACATTTTCGACGGGGACAGGATCTCGTTATTAAATCTAATTTTAAGGGTTTCAAAATGGGATCATTAAAACGGCTTACTTAGGAAAGTACTAGTATCAGTATGTAATGCTGGGATTTTCAATCCTGATGGTTCAGCATGACAGCTAACACCCGGCCCGCATCAAGAATGGGTAGTGTTAATTTAATTGGAAACAAAAGGTCAGGATACACCCAGAATCCAGCATATGTTCCCAGCAATTTTCCAGGTGATTTTATGTCAAAGACTACTTCGCCTCCACTAGCTTCGGAGAAATTTGCAAGAGCGGCAAATACCGGGTGGCGGAGGGGGGAGGGGGGAGATAAAAGTTTGAGGCAGGACAAATAAATCTTCAGCAAGTAATAAGCCTGCGTTTACAAAGAATGAAACCGCTACACAGACGGATGGATGTGAACCTGTGTTTAGCGATTTCGTTTCTTCTCGCACAATTAGTAGATGTACATTGTCTACACAAGCGTCTGTCCCATTGCATACAGATCTGAAATCACGTAAGAAATTTTACATCAAGGCTCCCATGGATATTCTTTAACAGGTGAGACAGAAGTACCGTCATTCTCAGCAATTAGTGATTTTTGAAACAACGTACAAACGTTTCGCGCATTTTTCCTAAAACGTTAATGATGCTCGCGTTTGCAACGATAAATATTTTGTGTTTGGCACAGCAGAGAAAATACTCATGAAACAATACCAATAATATACAGGATAAAGTATCCTAAATGCAGAGTGATGTTTGACTGTATCGAAATTAAAATACAGCAGTCACCCAAAATAGAACAAAGAATGTTTCTGTATTCAAATTGGTTTGCTATTTGTTTTACGTCGCACCGACGGAGACAGGTCTTATGGCAATGATGGGATAGGACAGGACTATGACTGGGAAAGAAACGACCGTAGTCTTCGGGTTCAGCCTCAGCATTTGACCGGTGTGATTATGGGAAACCCCAGAAAATAGCCTCCAGGGTTGCCGACAGTGGGGTGCGTATCTATGGAGAACATGCAAGAAACTACTAGCTAGTAGTTTAATTAACAAAGAATATTTAAGAAAACAAAGTTCTGTGGCTGTTTACAATAAATTCCAAAAATGCACAAAGAAAACTTTGCGTAGGTTGTCAAACGAAAACGATTGCCTACTGTCTGCAAGTAACGATTTGTACATGGAGAAGCTTCTCTCTACCTCAACTGAAACAATTGGTGCATACTGAAAACATGAAATATCTCCCGGATTCAATTCAAAGTCGGTAAGAGAAAAATTTTCACCCGACAATGCTTTGCCAATAGAACACAAAGTTTTATACCCACTGTTCGTTTGCAACACCTTATTCAATTTCACGGATACAACTTCACCCACTTTACCACATACACACGATTCATATCATTCACAACTTTATACACAATTTTCAGCTGCTCCACTAGTGGCACTTGGGATTTTTCAAGAGCCTTATTGCATTAGGAAAGGATCCGAAATTTGTTTTTATGTAGAAAAGTTTACCTGCAATTTGTTTGTCAGCCAATAGTTCCTGCGCTGTTTTTATTGATCCAGCCTCAGTTTTGTCGAAGGAATCGACCACTTTCTTTACAACTTCAAAGTTCTCGCAGTAGCAATAACAAGCCTCAATCCACGTTCCCCATCTAGTCAAAACAGGTGAAAAGGGTAAGGGAATTTCACGAGCTTGTTTTGAATGCTAGACCTCTAGGTGGGGCTTTTAAAAACACTTTCTTTGTGCAACCAATTAACTTGTCAACTTGAGGAAAATTATGTCGTACCTCCTCCGCGGTCCGACGTAATGCATAGGCTACGCATGTGACATGCACCATTTTCGAGAAGAGCGCACGTAATGAATTTGCAGCCTTCACCATGTAGGGTACTGCATCTGTTATTAAAGGAGGACATTGTCATTCCGAATGCCATAGGGCCACAATAGCCTCAAAGACTGGTCAAACAGTTTGCTAGTTGTTGACCAGTTAGGTTTGTCCAATTGCTCACAATGTAGTAGAAATGGTTCTCCAGCATTCTCTGCTTCCAGGATGCTTACAATAACGTACATATTGTCTGTTTCATCTATGTAAGAAAGTAAATCCTTTTTCTTCCAGATCTACAGCGATGAGGCCTTATTGATCCATTAAGGGAGAAAAATAACAGTGCCCAACCTAGACAGCTTAAGATGCTATACACATAAAATAATACTCGTATAGTAAACATAACTAACACCAAATGTGGAAAAACAAAGTTGCTGGAAATAATAATAATAATAATCAAATGTCCATGAGTCAATGTTACCTTTTCTGATATAAACAAAACCTCAAAAAATCTCAATATTGCTATTAAGACCAAGGATAAACGAAAGCTAGTAATACTGAAAATAATAATAATAATAATAATAATAATAAAATGTGAAAACTCAATATTGCTATTAAGAAAAGGGATAAAACGAAGACTAAAAGAACTATTGCAACAGGGTAATTCCATCTATAGACTGTATGGCATTAATGGCAATGTGAAACTGAAACTGGCAACATATAACTGAGCAGAGTACAGTGCTGTGTCGGGCTGAGTCTGCACTAGACCACAGACTGTTCCATTTCCGGCCGGGTTCGCACTCAGCACATTCTCTCTTAGACACTGGCCTTTCTTATATTCTACGGGTCTTACTAATAAAAAGTCCTTATACCGTTGTTTAACTCTTGTTTAGTTATACAGTGAATAAACCCTGTATAAGCGTTTTACAGTTTTCTTACTAATAAACGAGGTATACGCATTGTATTACTACACAGGACGTATACACTCGTTCCAAGGAGTAGGAATCTCTTCCTGCAGTTCACTGACGTATTTCGCACGTTCACCGCCTTTATGATCGCTTCTGCTGGTTATCTACGAGCAAAACTTTCCGGAAAGTCGCACAGTAGCACGGCATATCGAAAAGGCAGTGGCAACACTAAGTGAGACAGCTGGAAATTCGCTTATACTGATATCAACATTTCTTCAGCTTGCTTGTGTAATGAACGCCAAAAAAAGAAATGGAATGGCTTAAGAAAAGATCAATAGCTCCTAACTGGGATAGTACGGAAAACGTAAGCAATTGTAATTGAATCGGCGGGTTGAAAAGGGGTACACATTCCAAAATCCTTACTTTTCAGGAGAAAGGAAAACCTGTTTTGTAGCTAAACGAAAGGTTAGATCAAAAAAGTTTCTATTAGGCATTTATACATCACATTTCTACGTATTCAACTACAAAGTATGGAAATCATATTACGTACGGTTTTCAAGTTATACCATTTTTTTATGTCAAGGAATATGACCCTTTTTATACTCAAATTTGAGAAAGATCTAAGATCTTTGTAGAGGCAGATAATGTATAATAAACTCGCAATTTAAAGTCTATTAAGCAGTAACACCTTAATACACAAACATACGCCCAACCACAATTTCTTTTATAGTTATTCATTGTCATTCCGTGAGACAGCTGGAAATTGACTTATATTGATATCAACATTTCTTCAGCTTGCTTGTGTAATGGACGCTAAAAAAGAAATGGAAAAGCTTAAGAAAATATCAAAAGCTCCTAACTGGGGTAGTTCGGAAAACGTGAGCAATTGTAATTGAATCGGCGAGTTGAAAAGGGTACACATTCCAAAATCCTTACTTTTCAGGAGAAAGGAAAACCTGTTTTGTAGCTAAACGAAAGGTTAGATCAAAAAAGTTTCTATTAGGCATTTATACATCACATTTCTACGTATTCAACTACAAAGTATGGAAATCATATTACGTATGGTTTTCAAGTTATGCCACTTTTTATCTCGAGGAATATGTCCCATTGTATACGGTAGGTACCTACTCAATTAAGAAAGATCTTTGTAGGGGCAGATAGTGTATAATAAACTCGCAATATCAAAGGTCTATTAAGCTGTAACACATTTTTACACAAAAATACGCCCAACCATCATTTCTTTTATAGTTATTCATTGTCATTCCGTCTCTTTAAAGTGTTTTACTTGACGAAGATGTCCAGCTTCCATAACCTCTGAATGGTGTACGGTACCGTATGTCTTCTATGTTTAAAATATCGTGAAGATCATCAACGTTATCGTCATTCTTTCAACGTGTGTTCAATGTTAAATGGATAAGTCGAATATTTTACAACGATTATATTACTGTCGACAATAAATACCACGAAAATAAACTGCTCACTCGTTTCTTTTTTTCCGCTAAAAGCTGTTATACAACGCTTATACAAGGGTCCTGGACTGTATAAGCAATTCAGTGAATAACTATAACAGATGTATACATAGGAGGCTTATACACGGTTTATTAGTAACGAATTTCGCGTAAACGGTGTATAAACCTTGTATAAAAGTTATACACCGTTTATTAGTAAGACGGTATTTATATTGCTAACCTGACTACGTGTTATCTCCACTGTAGTGCCGATATGCAGTTTATTACACTTTACATTTCTTTCTTGTTGATCACTCTTCGACCTCTATTAATTCGCTACATTTGTTAACTTTAGAACCCATGCAACTCACCACCTTAAATGAAACCATGTTCACTCACTTATAACTAGGACCCCAGCTCATAAACCAACCGCACCAGATATTATCTTTCTCATTATCATCTGACCAATTTGTCTAATGTTCTTCCTCATTCACTACACACTTGACCGCCTGGAAACTTGCCTCTTCTATCACACCTGTCGTTTACTCGCTCTTAACATAATTATGAACAACACGCACACACTCCACTATTATCGTGAATACAACCATTTACTTCTCACTACACATCAACTTTTTGCTTCTTGTCAATATGCCTTCGTCTACTCTGTTCTTTTTGCCCCATAACTCTCTTAGGCTCAGACTTTCCCTCTCACTAGGGCACCTCTTGCTTCTTTTTCTTGCTTCCCAGTCGTGTTTTCACTTCGTTTGCTTGCTCTTGTTCCGTCCTGCGTTTCTACTCCCACAATTTCTCCCTGTATCCTTATATCTTCTCTCCCACTGGCCTCCGTCCTGGACTCCTTCGTTAATGCGTAGGTCTCCCTGGTTTCCTTCCTTATCACACTCATCTCTGCCATTACCTCCCTATTCGCTATGGCTAACAAATCTATCAAGTTACTTCCTTCATGCTGCGAGCTTGGTTCCTTTACCTTATTTCTTTCTTTGCCTCCATGTCCTTCATCCCCCACTTTACAGTCTCTGGCTTGCCTTTCCTCCACTCTTTCCCACTACCACTTCGTCATTCCTGTCATCTTCCATTTCTCGTAATTTCTTCGCAGTCCACATTCTAGTCCAAGTACCATTGGTCACTACTAATTTTTTACCCTTAATATGAGCTCTTAACCCCTGTAATTTAGCCCTGGCCAAATGTTTCTTCATAGTGTTTATGTTCTTTACCCCTTCTCTACCACTGTCTTCTTTAATCCGAATTTTTGTGCTCCGTATGTTATCTGCACTTCTTATCACCACTTCTGCCATCAAGGTGGAGAATAGCTTCAGTTTTATCGGTCTATCACCCCGTTTTTTACCTATCTTTTCTACATCATCAATATCGACTTCGCTAAAATTAATTCTCATCATTTTCTGAATGACTTCCACAACTTTGTATGTTGTCAGTACTTTATCTTCTGCTTTGTCTTCCGGTACTCCATATATGAATAGGCATTTCTTCCTCCGTTCTCGGTTACAGTCTTCAATTTCCGCTCGCAACTTCACCACCTCTCCTTCCATCTCCCTTATTTTTGACTTGAGTGATATGATCTCTCTCTCGTTGGTTTCTACTCTACTCATTATCTCGTCTGTTTTTCCCTGTACCCACCGCCTTATATGCTCAAGTTCTTTCATTTGCTCTTTCATCATATTCTTAATCTGGTCAAACGGGCATACTTCTTCCACCACTTTTCTAATGACCTCCACGTCTTCCCAGTTCATGCTGCTACTAGAAGTCGGGCCGGGGTTTACCTCTACTCCTCCTATAACTAGTAGTATCATAATCACCACTGCCGCCAATATCATCTCGTCCATCATTCTTGTTTCCATTATACTTCCTTTATTTCTAGCTATCTCCTTTTTCCCTTTCATCTGCCATCTTCCAATAGCCACACGATATTGATCCACGCCAATCATCTTCCTCTTCCCTCTCGAATTACTTTACTGGCCACCGTTCACATTCCACGCCGGCTCTCCCGACACCTCCCCACAATACGTCTGCCACCGAACGCTGACTAGGTTAGACTGCTGTTTCATCTATGCATACCCATATGTTTCCGTCTCATACCCTTATCCTTATTTCTGGTAACGTTCTGTCATAGCACCTTCCAACGTAGGTTGTTCTTAACGTTCTGGGATCGGTATAGATTTTCCAGTCTCCTCTTCTAAGAATGTACGCAGCTTCGGATGGTTCGATTTGTTCAGTGGAATATCGGCGCATAAAAATGCCGTACACACTTTCTCACAAAACGGAGAAAATGTTGAAGATTTACCCATTAGTATCTGGTGTAAGCCACGGTTTCTTTTATCTTCAAGTCGCTGCACACCACGTTCATGTTTTTCTCGCGGCACATGTTGTTCAACTGTAAACATTTCTGCTGAAACTCGTCCATCACACACTGCAAAATATTTTATTCCACCAGTGGAATAAAATATTTTCTCCATATTGTGTAACAAATTGTTTTAATTTAACAATTGCACTTCCTTTAACTTTGGGCATCTTACAGTACTTGTCCGCAAAGAACTCACTCGACTCTCAGCGCGCGGGCGACTGACTTTTCTTATCTAGCTGAAGATAAAGAGCAATGCTCAGCTTGGGCGAGTCCATTATGCGTCTTGCGTATAGGGGAAGCACGTACTGCTTCTAGTATGTTTTTTAAGAAGTATAATTGAGTTGAAAATACTCTCTCCTTGAAAACTAGTGGCAGCAGGTTATGTTGCAAGTCTACTTTCTTTCTTGAGCAAGTTATTTGTCTACGTTAAATATAACAGGCAAGTATTGTAAACATAAATAGTATTAATTAAATATCCAAATATAACGAAATATAACGCTTACCAGAAAACAAAAATGCCAAAAATGACCTAAAATTGCTCAAAAAAATGACCTCTCTCTTGTAAACGGCAAATAATGCACAAAAAAGCCCTAACAAATTGCCCTTATTTTAATCAGTCAATTCATGGAACACATGTATTATCGGCACAGTTCATCTTGGTGCATTTGTGTACGGGGGTGAGGAGTAAGGAGGTAGCTGTCCCGGTTCCGATAGTGCTGCCAACTGAATCGAAATGTAATCTGAATTGAATCGAGAATATGATCGATCGATATGAAGTTAATAAACCGTTTTATCTTAAGCCAACAACTATGTCACACACACATTATATAACATTTCTCGATGCGAATCTTATTCCTAGCATGAATTCTATAGTTTGGCTTTGCTGTGCAAACAACAACAGTACTAATACGTAAAGTGTACGTCAGATGTCGCACAACGATGCCTAAGCGATTCATAGTTCGTGCTTCAAAGGTTGCCAGTACGAATCTCGAAGATTGCCGAGGTCGACCGATTCAGCACTAGGGTGTAAATGCACCAAGATAACGTGTGCCGATAACACATATACTCGAGCTATCTTTCGGCCTTCATACAAAAAAGATGCAAAATCATAAAATGTCATGCCCTATTAATTAGAATTGTGTGGGTATATATAATCTGCCGGGAAATGATCAGGGATCTGGGCATGGGAATCTACACTTAACGGTGGACTGTTCTTATGGAATAGGTACAGAGGGGCATATGCAGAGCGAAACAATAGTTGTGCTTAAAATTCAATATATTCATTACCATGAACTGACGTTTAATGTTTCCTGTTATTCCTGCTCGAAATATTAGTATGGCAGATAAATTATTAAAGCAAAATATTTCAAGAGATGACTGTCTTTAGTCTTAATGTTTGAAAACACCATAAATTAATGGAAACTAATATCTTTCGTTTAAAATTGGAGATCCAACATATCGGAGTTATTTCCTACAGTCTTTCTAAATAATGTTACCATAAATATGATTTTCACTTCAAAATAAATATTTCTTCACTTCCAAAGTTTTCCTACAGTCTTTCTAAGTATTGAAATTTAACACTTTGAAAATAATGCAAGATCAATCTGATTTCCAATGAGCATTATATTAACTGCCTGTAGAACTGCCAACAAAATCACTCACTATATCATTCCACTTAAAAGAATGTCTGATGGAATTCTACGCACTTGTTCTGAAAAATGGTTTGAACTGCACATCATATCACCAGCATTCACTGGAATTCAGGACCGGAATGTAGATAGATGCTGGTCAGCGAACAGCAAGTTGATAACATGGGCAGTCGATGTCGAAGTCGTCCCCATGGCACCACGTTCCATTTCCCACGATGAAACCACGTTCCACATCCCTCGTAGACACGTCCCACATCGACTCGAGATAGCAGCATGTAGATTTTTTTTTTTTTTTTTTTTTTTTTTTTTGGCAATCGTCAGGGTTTCATGCGTCACCATGTGGTATAGCGAACACGCGAAAGGTCAACCGACTAGAATTGCTTAGTAGTGTCCTATTCAGAATAACTCGTATTTGCATATCATAAAATAGACACGGTATTTCGTTAAGTGCATTTGTTCACTGTTCTTAATACTGGCAGCAAAATTATGAAAGATCATCTAACTGGAACAATTGTTCATATGGAAAACACAGTTCTAACATAATTACAGGTATTACACAAGAAGGAAAAGATTATTCACTATAGAAAATTGTTCTAAACCGTGAATGTTTATGTTGCAATGCTTAAGCCTATTGCTCACGGTAACATGTTTCGTAAAATTTGTTGTACAATTAATTTTATAAAAATTTGGTGAAAAGTTGTGTTGC
Source organism: Anabrus simplex (assembly GCF_040414725.1). Classification (NCBI taxonomy): domain Eukaryota; kingdom Metazoa; phylum Arthropoda; class Insecta; order Orthoptera; family Tettigoniidae; genus Anabrus; species Anabrus simplex. The sequence goes on along the minus strand of NC_090265.1, from coordinate 1,519,148,699 downwards.
TCACGGTAAAATTATTTTATAAAATCCGTTGAAGCATCAGGATGGTCATCTATGAACTCACTATTGAACTAGGATGTGCATGTGCTGCCATCTATCGATAAACTTTTAAACCAAGAATCAGCTGTTCAACTTACAGTGTGTTTGAGAGTATTGCTCCAACAAACAAAGCAAAACTTGCTGCTTTAGCTGCAATTATATGTTGTACAGTGGTAAAAAGGAAGAAAAGAAATGCCAGGAAATGCTGGACTCGGGTTGGATCAACAGAAGAGAAGAAGGTAGAGGATTGTTGTCCTTGGTCAAATATTAGTTGAGGTTAGAAGACCAGCATTCATATAAGAATTCGGTAACTGTTTTCTGCCGCTCTTCTTGCATTTCTGTTGTGGTAAAGTGGCGTTTTAACTTCGTACAAACAAGGATATTTCTGGTATTCGTCCAGTAAAACACTAACAGCTTCCTTAGTCCACCCGGATCTTGCCATTTTAAAAAGAAGCGTTTGTTTACAATCGAGCTTCACAATCTTCTCACGACGTAGCTTCGCTGATTGGTTCGTTTCATAAAATTAATTTTACGGAATAGAACATGTCCTATTTTACGAAAAGTTTTATAAAACTTGAATTTGACCATGAGCAACAGAAATTTTATAAAATAAAATTACTGTACAATAAATCTGACAGAAAATTTTACCGTGAGCAATAAGCATTATAATGTTATGGAACGTCAAATGCGGCACTGTCTTATTCACTTGCGATGAGTGAATTAATCTTATTTAAAGTTAAATAAACTTTAAATTGAATACGCGTCTTCAAGGACTTTTGTGGAGTTATTTGTTTTAATAGACGGGATATTTATGTAGTTCACTAGAAAATAGAGTTAATGTGCACACGCTTCACGAATGTTCGAAGTGTAACTCTGAAGTGAGTACAAGCTCTGACAATTCCCTTTCAATCGAGCTGAAGTTCAAATTATTATTTCACAATATAAGTTAATGTCACACGTCCTGAAAACACTCTCAGAATTACGAGAAGAATAAGTTCGTATATGAATGGTTGAAAAGTTTCTAAGTCCAGGAAGTAACACTTTAAAATAAGTCTGTTGATAATTACGGTCGAGTTCCCGCTTACGAACTTCCTCGCAACGACCAAGTACGAGCCTCGGCGGAGACACGCACGACAGGATGTTTTCCCTTCTGCTGCGATTTGTGAATAGTGCTGGGAGAGGAGGCAGTAGGGATGAGCGCGACTGAAGCCTGGAATCGAGAGCGTCGACTCCATTGACTCCGAACACCGGTCTCGGTTCGCATGAAGCCTCTCGACTCCAAGCGAACTTAACTCTCACTCCGGGGCCGCTTGCGTGTCGAGGCGCGGAAAATAACGTGAAAAATCATACATGTTGCTGCTCATTTGCCCATTAGGTTTTTTTAAGAGTACTGTAGAGTGAAGTACGATATTGTTAACGAAGACGACGAGCATAATGGTGTAGTTGACACGTGTCAAGTCAGAAGTATCGGCATAGCACACCACGGACATTTAATTTCACGTCTTATTTGTCGTGATCAGGAAATTGATAAACAGATATCGATGGTAAATCATTATCATACCTGCCAACTTTTAGAAACCAAAAATAGGAAGATTTTTTAATTCTTGGATTTCATCACATATATTCCACCAAGGTCTACGTGAAAAAAGGTCAGGATAAAAGGCATACTTGTCTACAGTTACGATGCGAATTGACCATTAAATTTAAAATCTTAAACTAAGAAAACATAAAAATGGTTACAAGAAAATGTACTTAATCACTCTCATTTATGACATTAACATACGAATAATATTTGTCACACCGACACGCGCAACAAAATGCATAATACCGTATATTCTCGCATAATTAACGCACTTTTTTGACGAAAAATACAGGCGAAAACTTCGGATGCGATTCAAGGAAATCGGATATTTACAAATTATTTACAATTCATTTACATTTAAAAGATACTGGTACATCAAATATAATCCAAACACAATTGGTTTAACCCATTTGCAGTTATCGTCATTTGGCGTAAAATTCCGGCGTGAGATTTTTTCTGAAAAGTCAAATAGGGTACATCAGATAAGTTAGACACGTGGGTTTGAATTACCGACACTGAAAAACATTCTTCCCATTACGAGCTGACAATACGACCTGAATGACATACCGGCAAAAAAAAACCCTGTCCAACACGAGAAGGGCCGGGCATCGATGGAGGGACCCTGCTACATTACCCCAAACCGTTCGTATCCAATCTTGTACGAATGACGTGTCCATCCACCTTTTTTCTTGAATACGAACGTGGATCACTCGCGGAAATTTTGCTTTAGGCATTGTTTTTCGTTTTAGAACAATGTAAGCTGCAAGCTTTCTGCGATCAGCTGTTACAGCAAGCATTGCAGTACATCGTTGTTTTTTTGCTTCCGGTAGCGCGTGCGATAACACTGTACGTTCCTTTCTTATCAATTGTTCGACTTATTAATGGTATATGGAAACTGATTGGCGTCTGACCTGCGGTTCCTATAAGGGAGATAAAATATTCCTTCACTTTACGCTTCTCAATCACAAAGCGCTGAAAATGGTTGAAATCATTCGTCACTTTTTGGCATAATGCTGTTCTTCGTCGAAGAGAAAGTCCATTTCTCTTCATAAAATGAATTCAACCTCGGCTACCCTTCAAATACGAGACAATGATTCCACGTGCCGCGGCTATTTCTCATTCTTTAAAATGCAGCATTTTGTGAGAAACGGCTTATCCAACATTGCGTAACAAAATCATATAGTTAAGCAGATAATCCTCTACTTGCGGAAACTTGCCGCTTTTTGGTCCGCGAAATGCTTTGCGAGACTTGTTGGCCGCTTGAAGTGCACTTCTGTTACCGCGGTAGCGCATGTTTCATTTGCACACTGAGAAATTGCTGCCCGCTGCTCTATTCACTACGTTTCGGCGTAACTGATCACCGCAAGTTCGTATGATGCAGTATTAATCGAGTACTGTGGACTGACAAACAATTCTGAGATCACATTATGTCCCGTACGCGAAACACTCGTAAAACTAGTGCAGTGGGATTTCCTGCCGGCTAATACAGCACGTTGCCTGTATTTGGAATGCCCATTTTCGCAATAGGAAGCCTGCTACCTGAGTAGTTGGCATCTTTATTCCGAAACGCATCCGGAGCTGAGTGATGGATCTTCAAAGTTGTGGGTGCGTCGAATTCCACTTTGGACCCAAAAATATTGGGATGTGTAAATTATTCAAGGGCGTCGATTACGGTTCGCGGGAAAATACGGTAGTTTCCTTCAATAGCCGGTAAAATGTACAGAAATTTATAGGCATCTCTGAGCACTTGGAGATAACGTTTGTCATATTTTTTGGCCATAACGAGAAAAGAAAATACCAGAAACGGTCATAGAAATGCAAGGAAAAACACGTGGCCTACAACTCCGACGAAACTACGCACAGAAACGATGTTAACAGCGCGCGAACAACACAATAACAAACTCATTCTTTCGTCCCGATTAACTGAGTCGTTAGCGCGCGCTAGCCTCTTGCTTGTAGGACGATTGCCGCCCCGAATCCCCAGCTGTATAAAGCGCACACGCTGCTGTGGTGAGCGGGAAACACGATACACGAAGGCGACGGACGAAACACTCACGAAATAAAGCATCAAATACGCTTGAAAATTCGGTTTCGTAAATTACACAAGCACATAAGAATTTATCCTTTATTCTAGGGGAAGAGTATTGGCCGTACTAGAGATTATATTAGTCAAAAATCGGAAGAAGTAAAAATAAATCGGAAACTCAGAAGACGAGTTAAAAACCGGAAAGTTTCCGGGTAAATCGGAAGGGTTGGCAGGTATGCATTATGAATTGCACATAAACGATGAAAACAAATCTAATATGGGTAAATCCTCTAACATAATTTGAACATAGATTAAACCATTAAAAGGCTTCGTGGCTCAGGCGGCAGCACGTTGGCCTCGCACCGCTGGATTCCGTGGTTCAAATCCCGGTCACTCCACGTGAGACTTTTTTTTCTCCAGGTACTCCGGTTTTCCCCGTTATCTTTTATTCTAGCAACACTCTCCAACATCATTTCATTTCATCTGTCAGTCATTCATCAATTCCCCAGGAGTGCGACAGGCCTCGCAGCCGGTACAATTCCTATCCTCGCCGCAGGATGGGGACGTCATTCACTGACTGGAAAACAGGCTGTCGGTTTTCATTATAATTCAAGGACCACGTTAGGTCTTGGTGCATTATTATTATTATTATTATTATTATTATTATTATTATTATAAGCATTAACTGATAAGAAATTGTTGTCATACGTAATACGTTCGCCGGTGTTTTGTTATTATGTAATTGAATTTCATATTGGGGATTACTTACGATTCTGTCATAATACATTATTAATATTATAAAAAAATTGTTGAAACGTGTTGTAATATTCCATTAGTACATGAAATTTGTTTGTATTATGTATAAGTTCACGTTGGCGATTATTGAAGATTATTCTGTCAGAATATATTATTATTATTATTAGTAGTAGTAGTAGTAGTAGTAGTAGTAGTAGTAGTAGTAGTAGTAGTAGTAGTATACACAAAAGGCCCTTTTCGCGACAGCCCTGATAGGTCTTGGCCTACCAAGTGACCTCTGCCCAGCTCGAAGGCCAGTAGATTACGAGGTGACGTGTGTTGAGCACGACGAATCCTCTCGACCGTTATTCTTGGCTTTCTAGACCCGGTCCCTATCTCACCGTTATCACGAAACCTGAGATAGAGGTAAAAATCCCTGATCTGGCCGGAATCGATCCCGGGGCCTCCCTAGACTGCGGAGGCGGCTATCATGACGCACAATGTATGGTAAAATATTTGTTGTAAAATCATACTGTGAGTACTCGCTTCTTTTTTTCTGTTTTATGCCCTAGGCCAGGGGTATTAATAATTTACAATTAAAAATCTAACCCGGCCGAGAATCGAACACGGGACTGCCGCGTGACAGGCGGATGCGTTGACCCCTACACCGTGGAGCTAAACTCCTTTAAGCCAATATTGGCGATTATGTAAAAGTGTACTGTCAGATTATAATTACCACTACTATTATCGTCATCATTATCATCGTCGCCAAAATAACACTAACGATGATAAAATCCCGAAAAAAAATTTCATGTTTGCTGGCTAATAATCATCTTGTATTCATCGTATCACAAGTTACCAAGGGAGGAACAGGGAACTACAATTCCAAGCAGTTCCGACAATAGTTGTTAGATGGCGTTAGTGCATCAGTGGAGTCGACATTGGAGTCGAGAGTGTCGGTTCCAGAGGTAGCAGTCTCGACTCTTCGCGACTCCGTTCGCAACCCATCCCTAGGAGGCAGTCCGAGTGATTGAATCGGTTGTAGCAAGTGAAGCGCTCCACCGGTATTCTCCGGTACTACTGCGGAGAATTGCGGAGGTATACGGAGGGCGGCGGAGGAAACTGAGCGAACGTGCTCTGCTCATTCAGACAAGATACTCCTTCCCGTGACTTGCTGCGTGTAACGGGTGAACTTTCTGGCACCGTTAACTCCACTGGGTAGCTAATGCCACGACAAGCATCAGTTGTTTGTAACTTTTCGATGCAGAAGGCGATCAGAAGAAATCTGCCAAGTGCAAATTATGTGCTCGTAAATTTTCAAGGGGAGGCGGCACATCTAATTTATTTGATCATTTAAAGAGGAGTCCTAAGCAATGTTTGGAGCCAACAACTGAGCAAAGCGCGAGGTGTACGCGCCAAGCAGTGAAAAGCATAAGCGCTTGAATCGGAGTTTGGCTATGTTTCTTTCTACCTCATAGATATGCAACCGCTTTAACGACTGACTATTGGATATCTAATAGACAAGACCCGTACATAACTGTGACTGCCCATTTTATATCAAAGACGTCAAATACATGTCTGGTTAAGTGCTAGCAATAGATAACGCTGCAAATATGGTGCAGTTAGCTGGGGTACGACCTGTTTCCTGTGTAGCGCACACAGTTAATTTGGCGATAAGTGGTGGGGTAAAAAGCACGTTCCCTTGTCACGCATTTGAATTAAGCATGTCACAATAGAAGTAAAAGTAAGATTAGGATTGTAAGTTTCGAAATGTTAAACACAAGGTAGTGCCGAACTAAGGCTTGTACATACACATTTTCTCCAGGCCTGCTCGCAACGCTGCTACTATTTGTGTCCTGATTTTTCTCCTAAGCAAAGTATTGTTGCAAGCCATAAATTAAAAAATCAACAGTCAGAGTCTGGTAAGCAGCCACTCCGGCTTATTCAGTACTGTTCGACCCATGATGCGCCGTCTCCTAGAGGTAAAGGACCAACTCATAGTGGCTCAGCCGGAACTTTTGAATGCACCTCAAACACTAACACGTGATAATTATGAATACAGTGTAATGTATTGAAAACCCTGTATTTTTGTAACATTTGAATATAATGTATGACCTTAACTATTTTCAGCTAACGAATGGTTGATCTTGAAGGAGTGCGTAGCAATTCTAGTCCCATTCGCAACGATGACTACCATGTAATCCGGAGAATATACACCACTTGTTCTCACGAGATCCCTTTCGTGCAAGGGTTATTTATCACTCGTTCTACGGAAGTAGAAAAACCAGCTACCACTGTGGGACAGATGGTCTTCGAAGCAAGTCTGGAAGCCGTAACAACGCGACTTTTTGCATATGAAACTCATTCTGTGACAAGGGCGGCAAATTTTCTTGATCCTAGATACAAAATGGATGGATTTTGGATACCAGATCATGTAGAAAAAGTACGTAAACTGGTTATTGTTACTATTGTTATAATTTTTAATGCAAAGCTGGCCCAAAAGCGACGTGTTGCGACGCCTACGTCGAATACCACGATACTCCTAAGACAGTACGTGAAATTAGAGCCAGAGCATAGGTTGACTGACCCTGTCAAGTACTGGGCTCAAATGGCAAACCAATCTAATCCGCTGCATGAAATAGCGGTATACTACCTTTGTATTCCAGCTACCTCTGTCCCAGCGGAGAGAATGTTTTCTGCTGCCGGACAAATAATCACAGCAAGAAGAAATGCTGTATCACCAGAACGAGCAAACACTTCGCTTTTCTTACACGGAAACTCTAGATATTTCTTCAAGTAACGTATGTAGCCTTGAACTTAGTTTCTTCTTGACTGAAACGTTTATTTATTTGATTCATTTATTTGTTTATTTGGTGTATGGCTCTGGCTCCGAAATAATTGAGTGAATTTACTATGAGGCTGCCTTTTTATAAACATACTTCTCTTTAATATGGGCTACCAAAAAAGTTATTGTTACATTAAATGATGTATCGGTATTATATAATACACGGCAGTTTCTTCATTCAAATCAACACTACCACATCTGTTGCTTAAGTATAGTACCATATGTAACAGTTCAACGGCTTGACCGCATTGACACTCTGCTTAAAATATGTCATACTAAAACAAACTACTCCGCTCCTACCTCTCCTTTCCTTACATGACCGTTTTAGCGGGGGAGGCGGAGGAAACGGAGGTAATCCGAGATACCGATTGATGTGGCGCGAACAACTTCTCCGCTCCTACCGCTCCTTTCCCAGCACTAGTTGTGAACTGTCTTTACTTGGCAAACCCTTGACCTTTGATGCGATTCTGCCAGGTTTGACTCATTGTCCCCGTGACAGAATTGATTTCCTTCAAGGTCGAATTGCTTGCAAATCCCTAGGCCGATTTATTTGAAATTTGAATATGTTGGCCTTCAAATGATGTGCTACAATATGAGATTTCATTATTCGATACAGTATCAGGATCAAAACATAGTGAAACATGTTCTGGTCGTTTCCAGGCTATCACGCACTGTACACGTGATCGATGCGTCATAGCACGGTAGCGTCCGGCTCCATGGCTAAATGGTTACCGTGCTGACCTTTGGTCACAGGAGTCCCGGGTTCCATTCGCGGCGAGGTAGGAAATTTTACCCATAATCGGTTAATTTCGCTGACACGGAGGCTGGCTGGGTGTATGTGTCGTCTTCAACATCATTTCATCATCACGACGCGCAGGTCGCCTACGGGAGTCAAATCAAAAGACCTGCATCTGGCGAGCCGAACTTTTTCCCGGACACTCCCGGCAGTAAAGGCCATACGCCATTTTATTTTTCCGCACGGTAGCTATACTGAAATTCAACTACAGAGCTTAGGAAAAGTATCCCTCCGCACATGAGCACGTCCCCTGTTCCTCTTCCCATCTCCGTTCTCCATCTCCGCCACAATCAGCTTATTATTAACGCCGTGCGTCCATCTGACAAGTACTTCATTCTGAAATAGTGAAGCATCAACCGAAATCACATTCTTTCACATAGCTGTACTTTGATTACGTACCATAGCTATTTATTCCTATATTGACCATGTAAAACCTACAGATTGCTGACGAATACCGAAGCAAGAGAAGCAAGGTTTATTTTTTATTTCATACTGCAATTTGTGTGAGGCACATGGGGACTTACAACATAAGTACCGGTATACGATTCCGCTCTCGTGTCAGTGGCAGTTTCCCCACAGCTCAAAAAGCTGGAAAAAAAAAAAAAAACACCTGTGAGTGGGATTGCAAACCACAATGTTCCCAGGAATGTTGTACATACTGTAGTCTCATCATTCGGAAAGTAAAAACGAACTCATGATCCCCTCATGACAACATTTCTGCAGGTAGAGGGCGGTTACGAATATAAAGCAATGTACAAATTATTATCATCGAATACGCCAAGGATCCTATTTCCATACCGTGTTATGACCCTTCCTGTTTTATTTACGGCGAGTGCTGAGCTGACACATAGACCTTTCGCTGGAGACTTGGATCTTCCGTGGAGTTTAAATTTCACACTGAAAACTTTTTCTGTGGGAGAGTTACCATGAGGTACACTTAGTACTGCAAATACAACATTACTGAAGACTTTATACTTAATTTGTCCATTTTCATTTTTAAGCTCTGCACAGAAACGCAGGTCAGCTGCGCGGTGTTTTTAACCACGTCTTCCACAGTCCACAGGGGATTCTCATCTTGTAGGCTACTGTAAACGTTTAAAACAATTTGGTTTAGATTCCCTACTTCATTTTTCTCCACTTTTGTTAGCTTTAAAATATTTCACAGGAGACTAAAGCGTCACAGCATCAAACACGTCTTGCTTACAGCTGGCAGGCATTATGAATACTGAACATGCTGTTGCAGCCAGTACTGCCAACAGTTTTCTTGGATCCAGAGGTGCCAACCTTTGAAGTGGGTTATCAGTAATCCCATTTTTAACTCCCTCCCCCGACAAAACGTTTACGAGTTAAATACAAAGCACGCCGTTTGCCCTTTACTACAGCAATCTATTCTAAAGAGTATCATATTACACATTAAAATTAGCTCATTACCTGTTAGTTCTGCGATAAAAAATTCTTTGTAGCTTGTTTCGCAACCAGCAGCTGCTTTTCGGTGTAGGTTTTCTTGAAACATACTTCCCCCTGAGATTACATTTTCGTCTTCAGAACCGTGATTCCAGTGTAGAAGTACTTAACGTAGGCCTGAATTCTGTCTGATTTTTCCTAACACTGAAAACTTTTTCTGTGGGAGAGTTACCATGAGGTACACTTAGTACTGCAAATACAACATTACTGAAGACTTTATACTTAATTTGTCCATTTTCATTTTTAAGCTCTGCAATGTTGCCCCAATTCACATCAATGCTAGGTCCATGTACAATGTACTCAGGGAAAGTATCACACTGGTAAACTGCAAATTCCTCTTCAAGTTTGTCATGTTCACTTTCCTTGACCAAAGTTGGGAATCTTCGTACAAAATATTCTAGAGATGAATAGGAAACCTTCATTCTGAGAGAGATGTCTAGAACTTCGGAATGATGATGAAATTCATCATCAAGGGGAAATTTCCTGGTAATGTAACTGCAAGCTGCCATATAAAACTCTCTGGCAGAATTATAAAACATCTCTTTATCACAGTCATTATCTTTCAAGTATGCCCTAGCTTTTGCTCCAATTACCAAGTCCTCATTGGCTTTCTGGTATTTCCTCCTCTTGAATTCAACACTCGAAAGGGAGGTAGATTCTGACTGAAGAGAACATGGCTGAACAAATCTGACCAATAGGTCAGTTAAAAGACCAGTAAATTTCCTCCTAAGAAGATGTATGGCTGAAGCATCTTGTTACAGAAATATATTCACAGAGTTAAAAACAGGAAGTGAACTCTAAAGAAAGTAGCAGAACAGTTTTGTGTGTCGGTCTTGTACGAAAGATTTCACAGTTTCAAACTGCTTGGTGGTATCATTTTTATGGTGGGTCTCACTACAAAACATGAGTGTCAAAGCTTCCCACTGCTCAAGAACTCTATCAATAGACTGAAGAAGCGAGAGCCAACGGGTACTAACATATTTCAAAATTTTGTGACCCCTCTGTGCCACAAACAGCCTGATAAACTTTCAACGTGTTTTGCCTTTTAGAACTCTTATCAAGATAGTAATATAACTGAACCAAAAAGTTCTCTACACTGACTGGAATTGGGCTGCTGCTTTTTGTGCACAGATGTGTATGAGATGACATGAACAACCCGGGACATATACAGAAGAATGCCTGTCCTTCACAAATTTGGCAACACCTTTATTTGCCCCTATCATTGTGTATGCATTGTCAGATGAAAAAGAAATGCAATTTTCCCATGGAATGGCTAAAGAAAACAATTCACTATTAATAACAGAGAAAATTCCTTCACCTTTAAGCCGAGTTTACACGAGAACAGTATGCAAGACAGGACAATATTGTATTCTCCTGGTATTGTCCTGTGCTCCGTGAACAGTTCCCTTGCGCAGGACAAGACAATATCAAGTCGTCCGCTTTCCATCATCAAAATGGATCCACGACGCCGTGCTCTTCAAGGAAAATTAAGGCAATTGATTCATATCTTATACGAAGATGTGTTAGATATAGTTGAAGACGTTATAACTACAAATAAAAAGAGAGGTTACGGAAATGGTTGTCACGCAGATCTTCATTAGGATCGTCTGTTTTATTATTAAAAGAATTAGAAGATCCTCAAGAATATAAAATGTGCATGAAGATGTCAACTGAATGTTTTGAAGACCTTCTGAGGAAGGTCTCACCTATAATTCAACGTAACAATACATTAATGAGAGAAGCAATACCCGCCAGAGAAAAACTACAAATTACTCTAACATACTTATCAACAGGACAATAAGAGCGATGGTGGGGTGAAGGCATTGTCCCGATAGATAGGAAGCGAGGCTAACTCGTAAGACAGTAGCTTATTCATTGTCCTGTCCTCGGCTAGTTCGTTCACACGAGGACAATATTGTCTTGGCTCACTGTATTGTCCAGTCTACTGTCCTCGTGTAAACTCTGTGTTATTGTCGGTACTCTCTAACAATGACAATAGAAGACTTGATATTTGGCCTCTCTGAGCATTAAAGAAAGATACAACTATAGGATAAAGTTTAACTGCATTTCAATCCATACTACCATCAGTAGCCAAAGAAAAAGGCGTTGTTTGCAAAAGTTCACTTATTTCCTTTTTTGCCTCAGATGCCGTGTATTGAACCAAAGCAGAGGTTTTAGTCTTGCACAACCATATTTGAGATATCTTAGAGTCGGAGAACATTGATCTAAACAAATTTCGAGCGTGGTCTGAAACTGATAACGGAATATTATGCTCCAAAAGAAATTATGTGAACAATAATTCGGCATTTGTCACAGCAGTTTCATTACTTTTTACGAAGAACGATGAAACATACTCGTTTCGTAATTTTGATTCACCGTAGGTGTGATGTTTCTAGGATTCTATGCGTCTTCTGCAATCATCTCGTCCACCGTGAGCCACAGAGAAATTACACGAACACACACTGCAGAACACGTGGTTTTCACTAACACGTGAGGCAAGTAAGCACGGCCATTCTTTTGTATAACCGTCTCGATATTTCTGTAACACTGCTGTCTTCTGAGAAGATGCAATTTGACAATTGCTCCGCTTCATTTCACAAAACCTATCACTACTTTTCGAATCAACGTCTAGGATATTTAGAACTGAAATGCGCTAAATATACCACTCGTTCTACGCACACAACAAACCGCGCACTCGAGAACAGCAGAGCAAGGAGTAGAGCCTACCTCACGGCCGACTTGGTACGTCATTCCAGCTAAGACAGCAGAGTAAATTATGTAGCTGGCCATGATTTCACAACGCTCGCGGGACACAAAACGAAGTGACGACCAAATAACTGCCAAATATGGTTAGTTGCCAACTTACCAACACTGAAACGAGGAGGGTTGACCAGTGATGCTCCAAGGGATTGAACATTCTTTCCTTTTTCTTCACAGAAATTAATTTTTATCGTGGCAATGTTGCTTTTCCGTAATAATTTCCCCTTCGATCGTAATGCCGTAATCGCGAAGTGAAATCCGTAATCATTGCGGACAATCCGTAATAGTTGGCACCTCTGCAGGATCCATCTTCAACGTCGCACATATTATGCGAACTTATCAGCAATGGAATGAACTCTAACAAAGCTTACTAAGCACACAGTGCAATAAGATATCAATATCATTAAATAATTATTATTTTGCTACATACACCACTGAGAACAATAACTATTCATAGTCGTCTACGTATGAAATATAAGAGTTAGTAACGAACCCGAATAATATACAACCTGCGATATATTTTCCATATTTATACAGGACAAAAAATTTTTAATTCGTCAAGTTAGTTCACCAGAATATCTAACCAAACTGAAGGAAGCTCCTGACTTCAGGAACAAGTAACAAACGTAGAGAACTATTTGGCGCTGCGGAAGCCTTTTCACCGACCAGAAGTCTGACTAACATCAAAGGGCGCTGCGGAAGCCTTTTCACCGACCAGAAGTCTGACTAACATCAAAGGGACCGCTAAGGTCTTGAGTTGACTCTCAGTATAGCTCCCTCGCGTAGAGCTCGTGACGTAGTCACCTCGCTTGCTGAACACAAGTTCTGACCGTGACTGGCAATGCTTCGCGCTCAATTAAATTATGTTCCAGACCGCTGACGGTTCCTGGTACAATATCTGTGTGCATTTATTGAGTCATCCTGAAATAAGCTGGAGTAATGAAACAGACCGGAAGTTTTATTCGTAACAATTGGAATACATATACTGATGGGAGCAAACAAAGACTTTACCGTACCTACTCCTGATTTGTGGTCTAATTTGTTAGGTCGGGGATTTTATGTCGGCTGTATGATTAGAAACAGGCTCATCCATATACCTAAAATAATGCAGTTTTATAAGGTAAAACCTGTCCGTACACTTGAAGATAAAGTTGCTCCCTTTCGACAAGTGTTCGACTTTCTGAATGATCATTTTCCGAAGTTCTACAACCCAAGGCCACACACAGTAGTTAATGAAATGCTATGTGTCTGCAGGGAGATGTCCGTTCAAAGTATTTATGAAAGACAAACCGGAAAAGTGCGGGATACGGATCCGTATGCTTGCCGATAGTTAGGAACAATGGGAGCATACGCTGTAAAGACCAGTGGCAACTCACGGCCAACAGCTGTGGTGAAACGAGTTGTGAAACGCATCGACAAAACCAGACATAACAATCGTTACTACACATCTACTGATTTGGCCGAAGATCTCAGGACACAGCATCAGCTGACAACGGTAGGCACGCTTCTAAACAGCAGAAAGCACATTACTCAACAACTGAAAATCACTGCAGGGCGAGAACTCTATTCTAGCAAATTTGCATTACAGATCCTAAATTATATAAGTCAGCAGTCACCGTAGTAGGCATATCATACCTCGCTCGATAAAAGCCAAAGCGACTACTACTTTTGCTGTAGACCCAACATGCTGAAGCTAACAGAAGATGGCATAGACACCACTGACCAGTTAAGTCACGAGGCTAAACAAGAAGAGGTACAAGGACGTGGCCCTAGTCTGTGTCTATACTCTTATACACACAGCTGGAATATATACCTTTACCCTCTTCCTCGTAATTTTTATCCGCCGGAATGCAAAGAAAGTAAAAAACGGAGACTTTCTCAAGGAGCTTGGTTTATAGCTAAGAAAGACCCACGTTGAAGGCCGTGCGAAAAACCTGATTGGCGTAACATCTCACGTTATAAGACCACAGGAAAGCATTCTAGGAAGAAAACTGCAGAACAACGTGAAGCGAGAGCTAGTACCCACCACTACCAAAGGAAGATGCTCTATCTGCTGCAAGAATACACGTCCCAAGAGTGAGAAAAACTCACAAAAACAACCATTCAATGCACAATTCGTCACAATTTTGTCTGTGGAAAACAAAGCAAAAAGAGAAATGAGTGAGAAAAGCTCAAGCAGAACTTAAATATGTGAAGTACTGTTTGTGATGACATTTTTATTTCTGCAAAATCTTAGTTTAATTCTTTTACAGTGTCTATTTGTATTGTTAGGGGCTGCCTGGCCGAGGAGGTAAAGGCGTTCTCGGATCGCCCGGAAGGACGTGGGTTCGAATACCCGTCAGGAAGTCATAAAAATTTAAGAAACGAGATTTCCACTTCCGGAGGTGCATATGGCCCTGAGGTTCACTCAGCCTACACCAAAAATGAGTACCAGGTTAATTCCTGGGGGCAAAGGCGCCCGGGCGTAGGGCTAATCACTCTACCCCATCACGTGCCGAGGTTACGACTAGTGAAGCCTTTACCTTCCACCCATCGAAGAGCCTTCATCGCCTGTACGGAGATGACTGTTTTGTTTTGTTTTTGTTTTTTACTTGTAATGTTATCTAGCGGATTACGCAATATGTCACAGCCATAAGCAACCTTCAATACAGTAAGACGTCGGTGGACATTAATTAGCCCCACTCCCTTTCGTAATCCATGTTACAAAAAATCCTTAGAACTTGTAGGGTTAACACTCAAGACTGCATTCACTGTAAACTCAAGCAATTGAAGAATAAAAATATCTGTCTCAATTACAGAAGGCCTACATACGAGAGGATGCGTGGTGATGGCGACTGTTTCAAGGAGCAAAACAATGTGATTAGGGTTTCTGCTGATAAGAAATTCACGCAGTAAATGCAAATCAATGCTGCACTAAAATCATGGAATAGCCATAAAAGTACTGTATAACTCAACAATTTGATCACGGTTCGACTATTAAACAACGAATCGATCATACATACTGGGATTATGTCAGTAATGAACATCAACAACTACTTCATTTTCTAATTCAAGACTTCTCTCAAAGAAGGCTGTATATCACATTTTTCGCAATAATGGGCTTCTGAATGAATAAGATTACAGAGGCAAGTTTCTGTGACTTTTTCCCCCCCTGATTACAAGTTGTCTATTTGCAGTTGTAAGGTTGGTCACCCTGAAATAGCAAATATCAAGTAAACATAACTGAAACAGAAAGCAGTTCAACTGCAAAAGCTGTTAAAACTTTACACAAACGTAGAAAAAAAATTAAATCCTCCAATTTGGAAAGAGAATGTGCAGAAAAGAAAGAGAACCAGTGGCATATAAAAGGGAAAATTACATACAAATGATAACAATAGGGCAGCCGGCTACATGGCTAAATGGTTAACGTGTTGACTTTTGGTCACAGGGGTCTCGGGTTCGATTCCCGGCAAGGTCGGGAATTTTAACAATCATTGATTAATTTCGCTGGCACGGGGGCTGGGTGTATGTAACGTCTTCACCATTTCATCCTCATCACGACGCGCAGGTCATCTACGGGAGTCAAATCAAAAGACCTGCACCTGGCGGGCCGAACATGTCCTCGGACACTTCGGGCACTAAAAGCCATACACCATTTCATTACAATAGGGTAAAATATGCGAACTACATCATGATCTTCAAGAAACATACTTTCATATCTCAATAAATATTTGACTTTTAGTTATCCACACTTGTACCTATACTTAAGTAACTTCGTGCTATCTCACGTAGACCTAATCCGTTCTGTATCTATTATTGTTCTTCAGGTACACTTTTGTCCTCTGGCAACCCGCAGCTGTTGCGGGAAGGTTTTACAGTAAAAACAGAATACATGTTGTAACACATTATCAACAAAACATAACGCAAGAGTGTAATCTATATACTGCAGTCATAAAAATAGTGAATAATTTAAGAGCAGGAAGAGGATTTGTGGATTTTTATCATGCCCTTGGAACGCAAAAGATGAAGACACGCGTCAAGTGTATATAATACTCAGTTGATATGCTGCACTATATTGTTAAGCACGAAACTTACAAAACACACAGCATTAATATGATTTTCCAAAAGCCTAACCACTGAATAAACTATGGCATCACTTTCTTCTTGAAGTGGTGTGTATTCATCATTGTTAGTACCATCCGAGACTCACTGCCCTGGATAGCGATCAAAGAGAGCTACCTTCCAGTTTTGCATTAGCTGCGTCATGAAGTGTTCAATGGTGTACAGTATACTGAATAACTACAACACAGTTATAAAACCGGAAGCTACATATGCAGCAGAAACACTCTTACCTGAATAAACAATCAAAGACTGACAGACTTCAGAAAATTGAAAGGAGGATTGGAAGAACCTGTATCAACAAAAAATATCAGAAAGATGGACAGTGGCGGTTAATACCTAACAAAGTCGTGTACAAAGAGCTAGAACCCATTACAGATACTATGCGTAAGAGGAGACTGGGATTCTTTGGACATATCATGAGGATGCAGGACTCGAGACTTCTGAAACAACTAGTACAACACAATCTCGTCTCAAAAAATACCACAACAGGATGTAAATGGATCAGAGAAGTAAGAGAGGATCTGAAGGAAATAGGCCTTACAACAGAAGACACCAAAAATAAGATAAAATTGAATACAAAACTCAAGAATATAAACCTCCGCTTTACCCTTACACAAAACAAACCAACAACACGCACATTTTCAACTGAGGAAAGGGCACGAAGATCGGAGCGTCTGAAGAAGTACTGGGAGGACCGCAAAGCCCGAACAATCCCTTCAAAGAGACCTGAACGACGGACTGACTAAAGTGATCCTATGTGGTCATAAAATAAGAAGAAGAATACTGAATAACTTTTGATTTTGATATAAATATCAATTTGCAGTAGGCAAAACGGCTAGTGCGTACCAAATTGCGATCCTACTGGCATCTACTAAACTGTGGGCAAGGAAAAAGTGTATGCGAGTATTAATACCTTATTTTCGATTAGGGCAACCAGATGTCCTGCTTTTCGTAGGATACTCTTTCTTTTAACGCGCTATCCTGCGAACCGCAACGAAGCTCGAAAATCGTATAAATATCACTAAGATTTTAATATCCTGAGAAAGTACTGTGAAATAATTCTTGTATTATAAATCGCGTTATCCCTTTCCAGAATGTATTATCTGTAATTATTTATGATTCGGACGAACGAAGGGGAACGAGAAATAACATACATTTAAATTGTCCACAGCTAAAAATATAAACACTCCAGTTTCCGGTTATCGTTACATTCACGACGGGAAGAGCAGTGTAGTTATTCTGTGCAGTAGTGGTTATCCAGATAAGGTAGTGCGGTTTAAGGTAACCGTGGTAATCAAGCCGAAAGTTTACGGTAAATGTGTACTAAAGGCAAAGTTGCAGTTTTTCTACATAGGTATCGTACCAGATAAAACATTCATTCAACGTTAAGAAAACCGTATTGCTCTTATGACAACAGGGTTGCCATATCGAACGGCTCTGCGCAACACAATCACGGGGAAACGGCGGCACATAAATCTGTGAAATTCAATATTTAACTTCAAGATAACAGGCGGAATAAACTAAGCAGCAAATTATTTGCATGAACTAATGGGGAAGGGGGTTTACAGGGGCTATTTTTGGTTTGTACAGCATCAGAGGTAAACTACGGCACATAAAAAACCTCATCATTGAAGTGTAGGGCAAATCGGCAGAGAAAATAGTGAAATAATATTTTTATGGGCTCGAAGGGTGAAGGATGTATTTAACTGCATTCAATAAATTTCCCCAGACGGGCTGAGTGGCTCAGACTGTGGAAGGCGCTGGCCTTCTGACCCCAAATTGTCAGGTTCGATCCTGGCTCAGTCCGGTGGTATATGAAGATGCTCAAATACTTAGCTTCATGTCGGTAGATTTACTGGCACGTAAAAGAACTCCTGTGGGACTAAATTCCGGCACCTCGGCGTCTCCGAAATCCGTAAAAGTAGTTAATGGGCCGTAAAGCAATTAATAATAATAATAATAATAATAATAATAATAATAATAATAATAATAAGTGCCTTTGCTGGCAGGACCTAGTGTTTACAGTGCACTATGTCTTGTATGGGCTAGAGCAATTTTGTTACTTTCATTGATCTGTCTCAGCTTTATCCTTGACTTGAACAAAATGAAAGTGACTGAGGTATGAGTGATGTTAGTAATGCCATTCCTTTTGCAGCAAGTCCCTGCTATGAATGGTGTGAAAATATTGCTCATAGGGTCAGTTAGTGCATGCATTTCAGTGGGCTTGGCAGACTGATATGTAATAGCAACTTCTGGCTCGGCGAGGAAAGCAACGGGAAACTACCTCATTTCCCTAGTACGCCTCTTCATTGATGCCTAGGCCATCTATGACAGCTGATGGAGGAACTGTTGAGGGTCCAACCAGCCTTCGGGCTGAGGACTGTACATACATACATTATTATTATTATTATTATTATTATTATTATTATTATTATTATTATTATTATTATTATTATTATTATTATTATATTTTCTCAGGCAACGCAGGGTACTACTGTGCTGTCGTATCGCTTAACAAAAGATTAAATTAAAAGCGGTTTTGAGACATACTGGTTGAAGACGAAGTTGCTGAAGGCAATTCATTGGAGTGAAAAGTATGAGAGTCTATTTCAAGGGCTTCAAATGGAACGTGTCAATGTAACACCGTTTATTGCAATGTAAAAAAAAAAAGTTAGCCTTAATTACAGTAAATGGTTCATGTTTGTGGGTTACTGTAGTCACGTCCTACTTCGTGAACCATGGGGAACGGCTGAGTGGCCTAGTAAGTGGTCCTGAGAGTCGGGATACCAGTTGCTATAGAATGGGAGTGGGCATCTCGGACATATTCTGAGTCATGGCTCTCCTTGTGCTCAGGCGGCTAGGACTAAACAAATCACCGGTGGTCCATAACCCGTTGGAGGAGAGATCCTCACTTGGACAATTTGCAAGTAGGGTAGCATCCTGCTTCATGAACTTATCGAGCTCAGAACATTTTTTAGCAAGCCTCGGACCTATGGGAGTAATGGAGTCAGTAGATATATTGGATGGTTCGACGGCCGCCACCGCCGGGCTCCCAGGGGCCCGCTCCTCCGCCGCCACCCGGGAGGCCTTCCCAGGGGCCGGCTCCTCCACCCGCGGGAAATTTGAATTTGCAAACAAAGCCACGTGCTTTTCGACAGCTGTCATTGACAACAACGCAACGCTAACCTCACTGCTGCCATCTTGACGGCCCTAAACCTCAATGCTGCCAACTTAACCTTACTAGCGCGAGATTTGAATCGGTAAACAAATCCACGTGCTTTTCTGACAGCTGTCATCCACCATCTTGCATCACAAACCTCAGTGCAGCACTCTTTAGCTACGTACCTTGTAAATGTGATGGCGGCAATTTGAAGAATGCTTTTTGACAGCAGCCATCTTTAATTTACAGAGCACCGGGCTGCCCTCTTTAGCTACATACCTTTGAGGAGGGCAATTTGAAAAATTATATTTGACAAGCTGCCATCTTTAATCAACAGAGCACCGTGCTGCCCTCTTCAGCTACATACCTTTGAAATGTGGTGGCGGCAATTTGAAAAATTCCACGTGATCTTGTTTGGAAACAAACTCACGTGCTTTTTTGACAGCTGCCATCCACCATCTTGCATCACAAACCTCAGTGCAGCACTTTTTAGCTACATACCTTGTAAATGTGGTGGCGGCAATTTGAAAAATGCTTTTTGACAGCAGACATCTTTAATCCACAGATCATCGTGCTGCCCTCTTCAGCTACATACCTTCGAAATGTGGTGGCGGATAATTTGAAAAATTCTATTTGACAAGCTGCCATCTTTAATCAACACAGCACCGTGCTGCCATCTTTAGCTACTGCTATCTTACATCGCTTACCTCGGTGCTGCACTCTTTAGCTACTTACCTTTGAAATGTGGTGGCGGACAATTTAAAAAAATTCTACATGCTTTTTTGACAGCAGCTATCTTTATTCAACAGAGTACCGTGCTGCTATCTTTACGGCTACTGCATCGCTAATTAGCACTTACAAGCTACTACACAAGATGGCGGTGGTTGTTATAGCCTATTCCTCTGTTAAGGCATAGCTTTATCGAACAAGTTTAAACGTGCATCGGGATAGCTAGAGTAAGCACGTGCTGCAGTGATGACGTCATTGTGCATGTTTAGACTTGATCATTTTCTTAAGAGTGAGTACGTGTATGGAATGCAATAAGTATGCATCATAAAAGCGAGAGTGTGCATGCGCTGCAGCGATGACGTTATTACAGGTGTGCATGTTTAAACCTGTTCGTTGACTAAAAGCTTTAGTCTTAGAGATACAGTGAAAGAGAGTGGAGTGCAAACATGACGAAAACATTAATAGTTGATGTACAAGGCTTTAAAGTAAACGGCAACAAATTTGTGTTTAAAGAGGTGGCTTAGATTGCAGTGTCTTGTGGGCACCAAAACTTGTTAGTTTAGTATTTAGCCCACCTTTCCCTTACTGTTTGCAAACAGATGAAGATAAAAAGCAGACTCAATGGATCGACCATAATTTAGGTTTGAAGTGGGAAGAAAAAGGAATACCTTATCGTTTTTTATCTTTAATGATGAATGCACATTTGTCAAGAGCAGATCTTGTTCTTTTAAAGGGTTGTGAAGAAAGAATGGTTACGTGAGTATCTACCATCATCGTGTGAAATTATCGACATGCATGAATTAGGGTGTCCTTCATTTAAAACTCTTCCGAAAGAGCATAGTAGAGAAACAAGTAAACGGTCTTCACAACATGTATGCATGCTCTTTGATTGGTTGTGTTGCAGTGCATGCCGGGAAGTGAACATATGTAAACTGCAGTGTTGAAATAACCTTAGTGTAAAAGAAACATTTGTAAAGACATCATGTCATTTCTAACATATACTAAGTGTAACGCAGTTGAAAAGGCAATCGTAAAGTTTTATGCATGCAAAAAGAAACTAAACACTTTTACTGAAGAAGAGTTAAATGCATTACCAAAGGTATTTTCGGTTAATGTAGCTGCGAATGCTGTAAAGAAGATTTGGGATAAGGTGCCTCGTGAGTGGACTCAAGATCCTGTTTTGTCAGAGCTTCAAACGTGTAGTTTACATCATGAACACGTGAGGTTAGCCAGACCTTCTATGAGACAGTGCCGTACATGTCAACTAATTAAACTGTATCACGGACCTAAAACTAACGAGTTGTCTTCGCTTATGAACACTTACCATGGCTGCGAAGAGAGTAAACAAGGAAAAGGTGAAAGAAACGTGCTGGGAAAAAGAAGAGGAAGCATGTTGGGCATGGGCTCATCAATAAAATGATTGTTCTTTTCCTCGAGCTTCATCTTCCCTGCGGCCCTAGAACACGTTCGCCTGACACGTGGTTACATGCTGCCTGCAAAGAGTATGTCGACAAAACAATCCTAAACTAAGACGTGTAGCTGATAAAATCTGCTTCGCAAAGTTATGCTATGTGTGTGTTATTACCTAGGGCTTCAGCTGCTCAGAAGATAGCAGCACTTGTTGTTGGTGCGATAAAACGAAAACTGAGTGACAAAGACAGTAAAATAAACAAAGGATAAAAATGTATATATATTCTAAAATAAATATGAATTTCCAAAACATATTACATGTGTTGTTTAATCCTACAGCATGTCCTAGTGACTTACAAGAAATGAGAGGTAGAGGATTAAAAAACACACATAAGATTTAAAGTACATCCTCTTTATTAATTCAACGTTGACTGCATAAATAACATTAAAGGCCGACAGAGGAGTCTCGAAGAGACACCGGTATCGGCATAACACAAACACCTATCTCTCGAGATAGGTGTACCATACTGAAACCTGGGGAAGTTGGGAACTGCATGAATATCTTGTGTTACCACCTACAAACAAGCATAGCTGGGCCGTTAAAACAACACGTTTTACTGAGAAGGCCTTGTATATTATTTTTGGATTTCAAACTAATCGTAAATTCAATCACGAAAAAGATAGCTCACTGTAAATTAAGACACGTTAGACTATATCTCAACGGAATTACGTATCCCTACGAAAACAAACATAACTGAGAAAAATAAGCTTGGGATGCTCTATGACATGTTTTGTAAATTTCAATCATCGTATTATAAGAAAGAAGATCGTCCGCTATTTAGACCTCAAGAATCTACATATATAAGAGTTTTGTCTGTACATTGCTCAGAATTTGAAAATATATCGTTCATGTCCATAGTAACAAGAAAATGCACTTTTTACTTTTCCGTAATTTGTCTGTCTGTCTGTCTGTCTGTCTGTCTGTCTGTCTGTCTGTCTGTCTGTCTGTCTGTCTGTCTGTCTGTCTGTCTGTCTGTCTGTCTGTCTGTACACGCATCACGAGAAAACGGTTGAAGAGAATTTAATGAAAATCGGTATGTGAAGTCAGGAGATGAGCCTCTACAATCTAGGCTATAAATCATTTTACTAACGCTGAGTGAAATGGTAGTTTAGGGGAAGGCCTAAAATTGAATTCTCAACTATTTGTTATTAGTGGTCGTATTTTAAAGAAAATGGGTATGCAAAGTTGGGGAATAAGTTGCTACGATCTAGGCTATCAATAATTGTATTCACGCTGAGAAAAATGGTAGTTTAGGTGAAGGCCTAAAATATAATTCTCAAATATTGTTATTAGTAGTCCTATCTTGATGAAAATCGGTATGCAAAGTCAGGAAATAAGTCGCTATAGTACAGGCTGTAAATTATTTTATTCACGCTGAGTAAAATTGTAGTTCAGGGGAATGCCTAAAATGTAATTCTCAAATATTTCTTATTAAGAGGTGTAATCGACGAATGCTACATAACTAGGGTTATATAGTATTAAATTTCCTATTATTCATGTCTTATACATTGTTACCGTACTGGCTATGATCACAAAGATATTCATGATTTTGGATTTTTGTTACTAAGTCCATAGCAACGCCGAGTAACCAGAAATGGGTAAACAGTATTTAATGAAAATCGGTATGTAAAGTCGGAGAATAAGAAACTACAGTTTATGGTATAAAATATTTTACAAATCACAGAGTCGAAAGAAAACTAAATGTGAAGGCCTACAATATAGAAAGCTCATAACATTGATCAACAATAACATTACATTGACCATTGTTTGTCGTGATGTGCTTTGTGTCATCTGTTGCCCTTCATCTCCGGTAGATAGGATTACTGCTGCGTACCGAGTATTTTTTTATTTTATTTACGTCGCACTGACATAGACAGGTTTTATGGCGACGATGGGATAGGAAAGGGCTAGGAGTGCCTTAGGCCTTAATTAAGGTACAGGCCCAGCATTTGACTGGTGTGAAAGTGGGAAACTACGGAATACCATCATCAGCACTGCTGACAATGGGGTTCGAATCCACTATCTCTCGGATGCAAGTTCACAGCTGCGCACCGCTAACCACACGGTCAACTCGCCCAGTCGTACAGAGTAACAGCCTGCCTGAATATTGATGGGAAGTAGCTGGGGAGTTAGATAACTTTCTTCTTTGGCATGACATTCCCCTGGTTTATAAATTTTCTGATACTACTGGTACGTAACACACTGGATCATCATAGCATTCGGGCTATTCAATCCCTACTCTGAGGCACTGATTGGAATGAACAGTGTGCATATTTAGCGGAATAATGGCAGTTGAGTGTTCATGGCAATCTGCGGCCTGGTCATCCCAGCTCTGGAACTTTGGACTATTAGACTGGCACCGCAATCTAACCGCAGCACTGTTCGTTAAAAGTGATAAAACGTGCGGCTTTCCATGTGATCGAGTATTTTATATGATAGCATTGCTTTTAATCGCTACATTCATACTTACGATTTTGTAATGACCTATGTTGATTTCAGGTTAAGAAAACCACAAAGTCAGTCTTTCCGAGAATCCCGTAGCGAAGCACAGGTACATCAGCTAGTTTAAAAATAAAGCACCGATTGCAGTCATAGACTGCTGTTATCATGAATAATCTATAAAAGAATCTCCAGTTGATATTCGTTTAGAATTTGAAACATCTGAAAACATTCCTGCTAACACAGCAGCCTATTGTCTTATTATTCATAGTGATGTTACTTACCGTCCGCTAACGAATATTGTTACGAGACTATAAATAAGCATAGCTCTTTATCATTAACATTAGTGTGTGCTTCAACATCGTACGCTATGGAACAAAACTGTAAATGTGCGTGCTGTTTGCATGGGTATTGAGCGGTTATGGTGGGCCCCAAATTTTCCCGACATGAACCCTATTGCGAATTTGTGGGCAATTATGTCTCAAAAACTACATTTTGTTGTTCAAGTCTAGTACCAAGTCCAATACCATGGAATTCCGCCTGGAACATGTGAAAAACTTGATGAGTCAATGACACATCGAGTCCAGGCCCTTAAAAAGACACGATATAGGTTGATTTTGATGTAATATGTTCTGTACAACTTAATTTAACTCACACTAAAAAAAGTTTAATAAACCAATGAAATATAGCCTCTTTGTTGTTGTTTTGACATGCATTAAGTAAAATTTGTAGGTGGGGATACTTTTTTGGACCGAAACGTATTTACGGCGTTGCTCAGATAGAGAAGGGCTGGGATTGGGAAACAAGCAGCTGCGGCCCTAATTAAGGCATGGGCTCAGACAGTTATCTGGTGTGAAAAACCATCTTCAGGGTTGCCGACGATGAGATTCGAACCCACTATCCTTCGAATCTACACGAACAGCCTGGTAAGCTTGTGAAGCTTTGTCATTGGCAGTTTTTAAAAGAACATGAAAAGCACGCAACCCACACTGTAATAAACAAGGATGAACTGTTACAGAAGAACTGGATATCTCGTTACTCTTCCGTCAATGCTGAACTAACGCTGCACATGGAGCATAACAATCACTTCCTGATAACCTTATAACAAAACGATTCTCTCAAGCAATAGTAGTATCTATGTGCGATTTATTCTCCTACCAATCTTTCTCTGAATACTCTCAACAATATTGATATAGCAATGATAATAATAATAATAATAATAATAATAATAATAATAATAA
Source organism: Anabrus simplex (assembly GCF_040414725.1). NCBI lineage: Eukaryota > Metazoa > Arthropoda > Insecta > Orthoptera > Tettigoniidae > Anabrus > Anabrus simplex. The sequence goes on along the minus strand of NC_090265.1, from coordinate 1,519,123,314 downwards.
TAATAATAATAATAATAATAATAATAATAATAATAATAATAATAATAATATGGCCCCAGCTACCGTATGCAGACATTTGAATTTGACACCATCTGGCTGTCTGCTCGTCAATTTCAACGTTCTGTTTCACTCTAGACCTACTAGTCGGCAGACTGAGTAGGCCTAAACCGAAACTCTTGGACGTCTATGACAGATTTAATGAATTTTTGTCGGGTAAACACCAAATCTGTCACCAGATATACTTTACATGCCAACATCGTATGACATGACTTGTCGAATTAACTTTTTTTTTCGCCCTTCAAAAATCCGACTACCTCTGCCGGGTTTGAACCCACTATCTTGGGATCCAGAGGCCGACACTACCACTGATCCACAGGGCAGCTACTGATATAGTATCCCACCGACAGTGACGTTTCCCGGAACGAAGCAACACACTCGCATGCCAACAACATGTAACAATGTTTATTGCAAGAAGCTTACTGGCATCCCTGAAGACTTCAAATACCGAGCTCTATAGCTGCAGTCGCTAAGTGCGGTCTGTATCCAGTATTCGGGAGATAGTAGGTTCGAACCCCACTGTCGGCAGCCCTGAAGATGGTCTTCCGTAGTTTCCCATCTCCACACCAAGCAAATGCTGGGGGCTGTACCTTAATTAAGGCCAGGGACGCTTCCTTTCCACTCCCAGCCCTTTCCTGTCCCATCGTCGCCATTAAGACCTATATGTGTCGGTGCGACGTAAAGCAACTTGCATTTTTTTAAAAAGTCTTTAACAACCCATGGGTAATCAAGTAGTGAATATTTTATTTAAAAACGGAGAAGTATTCAACCGGTCATGATTCATTGCATAGCATGTGACGGGCTGCTCGTTAGTCGCGCTTACCGATATAGGTATGAGGTGACATGAAATTACATGGCAAGTTTTATGGCTGGATACCCTTCCTGACACCAACTTCAGTTGAGCTAGCGAAGATGGAAGAGTGGTGGTGAATGAAATTCAATCATTCAATCAATCAATCAATCAATCAATCAATACTGATGTGCATTTAGGGCAGTCGCCCAGGTGGCAGATTCCCTATCTGTTGCTTTCCTAGCCTTTTCCTAAATGATTTCAAAGAAATTGGAAATTTATTGAACGTCTCCCTTGGTAAGTTATTCCAATCCCTAACTCCCCTTCCTATAAATGAATATTTGCCCCAGTTTGTCCTCTTGAATTCCAACTTTATCTTCATATTGTGATCTTTCCTACTTTTATAAACGCCATTCAAACTTATTCGTCTACTAATGTCATTCCACGTCATCTCTCCGCTGACAGCTCGGAACATACCACTTAGTCGAGCAGCTCTTATTCTTTCTCTCATTTCTTCCCAACCCAAACTTTGGAATATTTTTGTAACGCTACTCTTTTGTCGGAAATCACCCAGAACAAATCGAGCTGCTTTTCTTTGGATTTTTTCCAGTTCTTGAATCAGGTATCCTGGTGAGGGTCCCATACACTGAAACCATACTCTAGTTGGAGTCTTACCAGAGACTTATATGCCGTCTCCTTTACATCCTTACTACAACCCCTAAACACCCTCATATCCATGTGCAGAGATCTGTACCCTTTATTTACAATCATATTTATGTGATTACCCCAATGAAGATCTTTCCTTATATTAACACCTAGATACTTACAATGATCGCCAAAAGGAACTTTCACCCCCATCAACGCAGTAATTAAAACAGAGGACTTTTCCTATTTGTGAAACTCACAACCTGACTTTTAACCCCCTTTATCAACATACCATTGCCTCCTGTCCATAATTCTACTCGGAAAGAGTAAGCGGAAATCAAAGTAAAACGCCCAGACAATAACAAATGCATTGACGGATGTTGCGCGGCTAACAAAGCCATGTGGAGCCTAAGTTGTGGTGGTTCGGTACGGTACCAATCCTTTCCTGCAGAATATTTCAAGTATTTTCAATTGGCTGCAGTAATAAACAGAATATGATTGTGGGGAAGGGCGGGGGGGGGGTCAGAAAAAGGTTTTGAAACTCCATTCTTTGACTGAAAATTCCGGGAAAAACTACCGAATCGTTGATGAAGTAACAGAATACACTTCATAAACTGTGACCTATACATTCTATCGCATCAAGAACCGTAGCCTACCAAGAAGATTGTTGCTCAGCCAAACAACTGATCAGCATGACGATTTCCCTATCCGTTTGTGTTCTTGATTACGTTTACTGCCTTTTGAATCTGGTAGTTCCTCGGCTGACTTCACGAGACTGCGTGAATTTCTTCTACACATAACAAGGTCAGATCAGAATTCACACCCTCGAACGAGATGGCAATCGAACTCGGACCCTCCGGATGAAAGATAGACACACTACCTCTATACAAAGAAGCTCGCGCACACACTTTACACACTTGAAATTCTTTCGACATGTACAGTATATCCTTTAAAACTCACTTTCTAGCGATTTAAAGGTAAGTGGTATGAAACTAAACGAAGCCACAGAGCTAGTTACTAATAGAGTATTATGGAGGCGTTTACTAAATTAACAAGAGGTTTACAGACTGAACGCTGGAAGGCAAAACAGTCTATAATGAAGATGTAACTTTATGGTGACGATTAGTATATAACAGGTGTAATACCTGTCGTTGATGTGACCATCACTTAGCATGAGGATTTTATTTTTGTCAGCTCGTCACATTGTTCCCAGATACTAAGAGATATAAGTGAGCATGCCTCGTATTATCAGCGGCTTGTCGGGACGTACTTCCTTCCTTGCTCTCTGTGGCCCTTTACAATTCCGTATATATATTTTTATTTGTTTGCATTATTGCTGATTTCGATTTGATCTCTTACTTCCGGTATAAGAGATAGCCAAGTATCGGTTTAATACATATTCTCCTAACGTTGACGGAACGTTCTCCAAAGCAACTCCCTATACAATCTATGGAGTTAGTTACCGACTCGGACTAAAATTGGCACTGATATTTCCCTTATTTTTCAAATAGTTCTCCATGAGCTATTGTCGTGCCATCTAACCATACGAGAGATGCATCGAATGTTCTGCTTTAAACCAATTATAAAGCACCCCTTCATGGTGATTTTTTTTTTTTTTTTTTTTTTTTTTTGACAACGTATAGCTAGGGTCCTACTCTACCTTATTCTAAGAGTACTACGCTGGAGTTCTAATAGTGCCAAGTTCCAGAGCTGGAATGACCTGGTAACATAAAGCAGTGAATACTGCTCTGCCATTTTCCGTTAAGTCTACACACTCTTCATTCCTATTAGCGTCCCAGAGCAGGGATCGAACTGATGAAATACTATCATGAACTAATGTGTCACGTACCAGTAGTTATCGAAGTACAGGATGTGTGAACCAGGGGAATGGTACTCTACAAAATAATTAACTCCCCAGCTACTTCCCGAGAATATTCAGGCAGGCTGTTCTACTCGGGACCCAAAACTGCCTCTGTAGATCAGTGGCAGAGTGTCGGTTTCCTGACCACAAGATAGCAGGTTTAAAGCTGGCAGACGCAGTCTGATCGTTCAAAGGCGAAAAAAAGTCCATTCGACACTCCACGTCGTACGATGCCGGCATGTAAAGGATCCCTCGTGACATATTTGGTGTTCACCCAACAAAATAAATTAAAAACTCAAGGCACAGACGCCCAAGAGAGATTCGGTTTCTTCTGCCCTCTAGTAGGTCTAGAATAAAAAGGGAGGTCAAAATTGACGAGCAGGCAGCGAGATGCCATTAAATGAAAATGTTTGCACACGGTAGCCGAGGCCATTCGATTATTATTATTATTATTATTATTATTATTATTATTATTGATAATTGCTTTGCGTCGCACCGACACAGATAGGTCTTATGGCGACGATGGGATAGTAAAGGGCTAGGAGAGGGAAGGAAGCGATCGTGGCCTTGAGATACAGCCCCAACATTTGCCTGGTGTGAAAGTGGGAAACCACGGAAAACCACCTTCAGGGCTGCCGACAGTGGAGTTCGAACCCACTTATCTCCCGGATGCAACCTCACAACTGCGTGCCCCTAACCGCACGGCCAACTCGCCCGGTATTATTATTATTATTATTATTATTATTATTATTATTATTATTATTATTATTCGGGACGCAACAGTAATGCCATCTATCGAAGATGAATGGCAGCAAAAAAGACGAAGGACATCACAACGAACAAATGAATGTGATGTTAATGTTGATCAATTTTATGGGTTTTTTTTTTCAATATTGTATGCCTTCGCATTTCATTTTCTTCCGACTAGTGATATTAGGAAACCTTTTTCCCCACTTTCATGCTTCTTTCTCGTCTTATTCTTCGAGGTGATCATTCCTTCACGATTTTTTTCTCATTTTGAGAATGATCTTCGCAATGTTCCTTGCCGATATGACTTGATGACCACGCGGCATTTTTTTCGCCAAAAACGACAAAACCCACCAACAACACAAGTTAAAGCGATTGAACAATATGTCCATGTTAGCGATGCTAGGTGTTGATATGGACTAAGTAACAAAAGACGAAATTCATGAATTCTGTTTTCATAGTCTGTACAGTGAAACTGCGTAAGATATAAATGATAAGAAATTGTATTTTCTGTAACATTTATTATGTTGTACTCGTTAATATTACAGATATTTGAGAATTCAATTTTAGGCCTTCCCCATAACAAAACATTTTATTCAGCGTAAATAAAATTATTTATAGCCTCCTACTTTTAGTGAAGGGTACTAACTAAGGAAATTGAAATGATGTGTATTAATAAGACAAACATACCAACCCCATGGCACAACAGCCCTGATGGGCCTTGGCCTATTAAGCGACTGCTGCTCAGCCCGAAGGCTTGCAGATTACGAGGTAATGCGTGGTCAGCGCAACGAATTTTCTCGAGCGTCATTTTTTATTTTAAAATTGGATTTACGTTGCACCAGTTCCGGTAGGTCTAATGGCAACATTGTTATAGGAAAGGGCTAGAAGTGGGCAAGGAAACGACTGTGGCTTTAATTAAGGTACAGTCCCAATATCTGTCTGGTGAGAAAATGGGAAACCACAGAAAACGATCTTCAGCGCTGCCGACAGTGGAGTTCGAACCCACTACCTATCTTTCGAATGCAATCGACCGTTAGTTTTGGCTTTCTAGATCAGGGTCGCTGTTGTAACCGTCAGATATCTCGTCAACTGTAATCAAGTATGGTGAGTTGACCTCGAACCAGCTCTCAGATTCAGATCCGCCTCACCTTGCCGGAAAACGAACCCAGAACTCGTTCAAAGGCAGGCACCCAACCCCTCGGCCACGGAGCCGGACGACGGGTACTTAACTGAGTAAAATATGCCTGCGGCACGGAGATAGGTGGTGAATGGGCGATACCCGACCTTGCGTGCAAGAGAAGGTGAACCTGAAACAACTGAACTCTCACGGCGTTTCCAAGCCCTTGAAACTAGCAATCACTTTTCGTAGAGAACCGCTGCTAGCATTAGCGGAACTAAATAACTTACCAGAAATCAAGGACATCAAACAAAGTCCAGCTGGTTTAACAGTGAGAATGTCTGAAATCCAGCTTTCATTTTGAATGTAAATTTACGATATGGCAAATGGTTGTATGAAAAACCCCTAAGATCAAACCAACCCTTTGCACTACAATTTCTTTTCAATATTGCTAACAGTCCATTCTGTTTTATTTCTGCACTTTCATTAATGAATTACCTAATTTGTAACAATAGATTTTTCCCAAACAATTAACAAAATGTTCTTAATATGTCGAAATGAACGTGTAATTTAGTCAAGAGTGTTTGAAAATAGTCAACTCATTCATAACCTGTTCTTCACCAGAGTATGGCTGAATGGTCATCGTCGAGGCCTTCAGTTCAGAGGGTCCCAAGTTCGGGACGGAAATTCTGTAAATATGTTACTACAGTATCCTACACCCAAGGTATTGAAACGGATAGATCTGTTAACATAATACAATAGGCCTAATACCTGACACCAGACAGCCTACAGGCACAGGTTTATGAGGAATTTTCTCTTGCGACAACTATCGACATATTGACCTTTGTTGCTTCCTTCCATTAATTGCGGGCATGAACCAGTTAGGCTTTATGGTCTCAAGTCTTTATATATCACCATTCTCCCGTACCATTATCAAGGGTTGCCTAATCACAAGCAAAAATAAGAGTTTACCCGAGTGAAAATCAATAAACTTCATTATTTATAAATTATCCGCAGTGTCATACAGTTTGCATCCGCTAAGACACTAACTTAGCGGATATCCGCGGATAAATTCGCCGATATCCGCATCCGTGCAGGGCTCTAACTATCGGAGCCTTTTATCTTCACTGTCGCTATTATCTACACGCGGAAGGCTGGAGAGGTTCAAGTTGTCAACAGTCGCCGAAATTCAGTTCACGGTATAAGGACGCGCAACATGATTACTGCAACTGTCAGAATTATTGTTATGTAATGTAGATGGACATAGTATACAATGTATTTTCCTTCTTTTCGGGAACGCGTGTAAATTGTGGCTCGTTCTCCACACATTCCACATTCAGTATCGGTATATGAATGGCGCAAATCTTCGAGAGCAATGAATAGTCATCAGATGAATTCCGTTCACCCAGAAACTCGCTTATGTCTTGTTCTTTTTGTTCCGTATCCATACTTATGTATTCCTGTTATTACATTTTAAACTCCATAACTTAAAACACGAAATGTACTTCTATACTCATTAGAAAATAACATGGCGGTCCGCACGAATGGCGAGTTCCACTGACGAAAGAAATAGTTTGACTGGGCGTATAAACATGCCCTTACAAAGAAAGCAGAAAGGAGAATAAATTAGCAACCCTCCAACCAACATACTGTTCAGACATCAAAGAACGCTAGTAGAACAAAATGTCGAGAACATGTCTACATCGGAGCTGCTACTGCAATCCGTAAGAGTTTTAAAGGTGAAGCAGAAATCAACCAAAATCACCCTGCCTTATCATACACCAGAACACATTAGAAATGCGTGCACGACACGATCAATTAAATAAGAGGGTGACTCATTTAACTCGGCCTAAATAAGGTATTTGCATTGGAGTGTTCTTGAGTTAAGTAAAAAATACCTTTAAAAAGAGGATGCAAATACAAGGGGCAAATTAAGCTCAGAATTAACATAAACATTAACAAGATATCTTAAGACGACCTATCCATCTACGGCAGATATCGTCAATAAAAAAATATCAGAGATAGGGAGGTCTCGTAAGGCTATTTGCCTTTTTATGGAGATGATTTTGTATGATTCGGTTTAAAATGCATAGCTATCGAAGATGATCGCCCCATAAGAGTAGAAGATAATCAATAATGAGGTTAACAGTTAAATAAAAGGTCGGTAATACACATACAAAAAATGACAACTTCGTTTTGTAGGTTTGAAAAAAGTTTGACCAAGGGAAGCATTCAGGGAACATGATTGAGAAGAGGATCGCCACAAGCACGTGAAATAAATCCACTCTATGGTGGGGTCCTGTGATAGCCACGCACGCTTCGTAAACTGTGAAACAGCAAGAAGGCAAAATTGAGAAGTTTCGGAGCTTTCCCGGATAGTCAGAAGCAGATTTTAAGTTTATACTACGCTGATGAGCCACTGAATTCGAGATACCTGGCTAGCAACGTGTAACGCCCCCTTTCGCCCTGATGATTATAGGGACGCGGCGTGACATGGATTCCACAACGTATAGAAGACATTGGGGAACCATGCTGGTGCAAAACCGTCGCACAACCTTTAATAACGCATGGAGATCGACTGGAGTAGTGATCCTTGTTACACTCTAGCACTCGCAAGGAAATTCCTTCTGACATTTGTCTTCGCACAATCATTTAATGGTCCAACCGACAAACTATTCGGACTTTTCTAGGTCTGAGTCCTGATCTATGAATCCATGCTATATTTGTGCGGAGGGGAAATAACCTTGTAGAACTTGAAGATTATTAGAACTTACCTTAAATTCGTTTTAGCTCGCTTCGAGCACTGATATACAAATTAGAAATATGTTTTTGAAGACCTTCGTATGGAGCGTGGCATTGTATGGAAGAGGAACATCGACGATAACTAGCTCAGAAAGAAAGAGAATAGAAGCGTTTGAAATTTGGTGTTACGGAAGAATGCTGTAAGTGAGATGGGTAGATCGAATCACGAATGAAGAGATACTGAATCCAACTGGTGAGGGAAGAATGATTTGGCTAAATTTGATAAGAAGAAATAGAATGATAGGACACCTCTTGTTACATCCAGGACTTGTTCAGTTGTTTTTATAGGGAAGTGTAGGCGATAAGAATGGTAGGGGTAGACGAAGGTATGAATATGACAAGCAGACTAGAGCAGATGTAGGATGCAGTAGTTACGTAGAAATGAAGAGGTTGGCACAGGATAGGGTGGCATGGTTGGCTGCATCAGTCACTGGACTGATGACTCAAAGAAGAACAACATCGCATTCCATCAGACGTAAAAATCGGTGGCACAGAGCACTTGTGAATATGTACAAGGTCGGATAAAAAAGTTCCCGAGAATACCTAAATATTGTACCTACGTGGTCAGTAACATTCATGGTGTCTTCATTTAAATATAGGGGGACGATTCTAAAAATGAATAGGAAACAAAATAAGAGGTCAAGAACTGCACGGAATAGGCAATATTCTCTAAAATGACAAGTTTCCCGCCAAACGATTACTTAAAATCTATGCATAATTGTAGCGTGTTCCCCGTTCTGTTTCATGGAATAGACACATCGACTTTTAAGAAAGTTCATTTGAAATACGAACTGCAGAGCACATTTCATTGGTTGACAGAATCACGAATTAATAAGTATATCTGTGGATCGGTGGTAGGGTGTTGGCCTCTGGATCCGAACATCGTGGGTTCAAACCCAGCAGAGGTAGTATGTTGTTTCAAGGGCCGAAGAAAGTCCATTCGACACTACGATGTCGACATGTAAAAGATGTCTGATGACACATTGAGAGGTAGTAATCAAACATGGCTGCATGCAATATGGCATTCCAAGGGTTTTCTTTTTTTTGCGTCGCACCGACAGAGACAGGTCTTATGGCGAGGATGAGACAGGAAAGGGCGGCCGTGGCCTTAAGGTACAGCTCCAGCATTTGCCTGGTGTGAAAATGGGAAACCACAGAAAACCATCTTCATGGCTACCGACAGTGGGATTTGAACCCACTATCTCCCGGATACGAGCTCACAGCTGCGCGCCCCTAATCGCAAAGTCAACTCGCCCGGTTTACCACGGATGAAAATTGTATATGTCAGAATATTTATGAAAGTGTTCGTAGCTTCGCAACCTGTTAAGTACAGAATCGGGTTAGGGTGAGCCCTCGCCTGCAATTATTGGAGCGATCATTTAATGATTTGATTTTATGATTACCCAAAGTTGGCTGAACTTAGAGACCAATCTGTCTCGTGATTCACCAGCAGGTAATTCCGGAGAGAATAAAAAAAATTGAAGCAAATCGGTCGAGTAGTTTTTAGTAAACTCTTAATATATAGGTTTCGAAGAAGAAAACTTAATATTTACGTCAAATGCGAAATAAAAAATCCAAAATCCGAAAGTTGAAATTAGTAAGCAAAATGGGAGAGGATCAGTGTTAGCGTGAGTAAATAATAATAATAATAATAATAATAATAATAATAATAATAATAATAATAATAGTTGTTACGTCGCGCTTACTACTTTTACGGTTTTTGGAGACGCTGAGGTGCCAGAATTTTGTCCCATGGGAGTGCTCTTTGTGCCGGTAAGTGTACCGGCACACGAACGTGACGTATTTGAGCACCTTCAAATACCACCGGATTCAGCCACGATTGAACCTGCCAACTTGGGCTCTGAAAGCCAGCGCCTTAACCGTCTGAGCCACTCCGCCCGGCAACGTGAGAATAACACCACTGACGGACAACTGACCTCAGTTTATCCAGGCCACGGCATCTTCCTTTCTGAAAAGTCCAGTAATAGATATCAACCTGTAGTATATGATTGTACTAAAAGATAGTAGAAATGTCAACAGACTGCGTAGGGATTCAATCCCGCAATCACGGAAACAGAGGCTAGCATCTGAACAATAGTGTCGATTTTCTCAACGATCGAAGTCCTACTTTAATGTATCACAGTAATATATTCGAAGTAAAATGAAATGTGAGATAGAGTACAGAAGAAAGGAAGGAAATTGAACTTCCATGGACAGGACTATAAATCAAAATTGATTAGCTCGTGCATCGGTACTAATATTTTTGAGAGATAAATCAAGACTAACAAGATTTCCAAGGATCTACCGGTACACTGTACTGCTACCGGTACGTCCTATCATGAGATGTGGTGAGTGTACAAGTAACACTTACATCACAATCAAATAAAGTATGTAACGACCTTCCATAAGATGAGCTGTTCCGGAATATAAAACTACTCTTGTCAGTCCATGATTAACATACGATCCGTTTCATAATGAAAGTTACAAACATGAAACATCCCACTGAACTCGATTAATCTGATGTAGGCTAATATTTTAAAAAGTCCCTGCTTTGAATGCTACATCCGGGGACAGAACCAAAACGACAACACAGAGTCAACACTATCAGCTTGTGTGGGAAACTAAACTGGTTTCAGCAAACCCTTCCCAATGACGAACTTCTATGAAAACATAAATCAGTGATTTATTTCCACCAATAATATTCGGCGCGAGATACAATAGCTGACAAAAAAAATTCAACGCACTTTTATAACGGGCATTGTTTATTAATTCCTACTTCCACTATTATAGATGGGATGATTCACACGAAGGGTATTTAATATATAATGCAACACATTTTATTTCTCGGCTAATTTCGGTTTAAAGAATTGGAATTCTGTTCGGGACATCTTTGAATATTCCCGCTTCGTCTAATAGAGTGTCATTCATTTCCGATAGGTGGCAGCGCTGTAACTATTAAAATGGCGTCTGAAACGGAGGTGTGTACCAAACAGAGAGCAGTTATAGTGTTTCTTTTGGCGGAAAACCAGGGCATCACAGATATTCAAGGGCGCTTACAGAATGTCTACGGAGACCTGGTAGTGGACAAGGTGAGTCGTTGGGTGAGGCGTATTTCATCATCATGATGATCATCATCATCATCATCATCATCATCATCATCATCATCATCATCATCATCATAAGGTCGAACAACATCTGTCTCTAGCGTGACGGCCAGCTGTGACGCCTGCAAAGTTGGAACGTGCGGGACACCCTTATTCGAGGAGATCGACGGATCACAATCAGCTCGCTGCTGAACTTGACGTCCCTGTTGGTAGTGCTGACACACTTATCCACCAGTTTGAGTATTCAAAGCTTTGTTCCCGCTGGCTTCCCCGATACCTAACGGAAGCCCATAATGAGCAAAGAAAAATAAATCTGTGCGGAATTGCTTGCTCGTTATGAGGCTGAACGTGTCAATTTCTTGTCAAACATTGTCACAGGCGATGAAACATTGATTCATCCCTTCGAACCGGAAACAAAACGACAATCCATGGAGTGGCGCTACACCAACTCTCCCACGAAGAAAAAGTTCAAAACTGTACCCTCAGTTGGTAAACTCATGGCTACGGTCTTCTTGAACTCTGAAAGGGTTTTTTCCTGTTCGATGCCCTCCCTCGTGATGAAACCAACTCTGAAGTGTACTGTGTTACTCTAAGGAAATTTGAGAAACGCCTTCAGCGTGTTCGTAGCCACAAAAATGAAAATGAACTATTTCTCCACAACAACGCAAGACCTCACACTAGTCGGCGCACCCGACAGGAGCTCACAAAACTTTAGTGGACTATTCTTCCTCATCCACCCTACATCTGTTTGGCCCAAGTAAGGTTGAACTCTGCAGGAAGCACTATCTGGATGATGAAGTTATCGATGCAGTACGACTTTGGCTCCGACATCGACTAGTCGAGTGGTACCATGCAGGCATACAGGCCCACACACTGCGTTGGCGCAAGGCCGTAACATTGAACGGATATTATGTTGAAAAATAGGGTATTGTAACAAGGATGTTTTACTGCAAATATGAAGTAACTTTACAGCATACTTCATGGCCTACTGTATTAGGGAAGACCGGGGCAAGATGACGAATCAACCATAACTTTTGTAATATTCTGTCCACTAAGTTTGCTACCATGTGACCTTCGGCCCGATATCTCACACGTATAACTTACACATAGAAGGAAATTTCTTTGTCTAAGACATGCAGTGGTAGGGGGGTACCTGGCGCTGTCGCACTAAAATATCTTAGGTATGTGCAGGAATCTTCTGCTACTAGTGTGTGCACAATACGAATTGACAGTTTTATTTTCTTCAAATAATAATTTCGTGTGGCTATTTCTAGCCGAGTGCAGCCCTTGTAGGCAGACCCTCCGATGAGGGTGGGCGGCATCTGCCATGTGTAGGTAACTGCGTGTTATTGTGATGGAGGATAGTGCTATGTGTGGTGTGTGAGTTGCAGGGATGTTGGGGACAGCACAAACACCCAGCCCCCGGGCCATTGGAATTAACCAATGAACGTTAAAATCACCGACCCGGCCGGGAATCGAACCCGGGACCCTCTGAACCGAAGGCCAGTACGCTGACCATTCAGCCAAGGAGTCGGACTTTCTTCAAATGTCAATGTATGTATTACTTATTTCAATAGTAACTGAATCGTTATTGTAAGACGTTTGTGGATTATAAGGGCAAACCACTTCCTAAGCAACCTGGGGCAAGATGACGGGGGAAAGTTGACGAATTCGTCATCTTACCCCAGGCCAGGTATAGGCTACACTTAGTCACCCATACCCTTCCGCTAATTACAGAAATGCCTAGAAATTTTCAGCGGAAGATGGATAGACGGGACTGGGATGAAGTAAGCATGATAGCCGCAATGCATGCTGTCAAAGAAACTCTGATGTCTTGTAATGCAGCCGCAGCACTAAAGCGACTTTAAGGCGTTATTTGAAGAAGACGCAAGAGGTAAGCCTCTAGTTTAATGAGTAAGGAATTCGGCCAGTAACTAATCCAAATAGCATATTTTGGAATATAGCTTATTCAAAAGTTATCTTTATTTCTTCGCAGGACCTGGCAGGGCCTTCTACCTCAGGAGCACACGATGAGCGTAATGGACATGCAGATTTGCCTTCGGTACCTGACACTTCAATTTTAGAAGAATATACGACTATCAGTAATCACATAACACTACAACCTGAAGTGTCAAAATCACCACAGCCAGGAACGTCAACGACGATACATGATATTCGACCACTACTGCACGCTGAAAGGCCCGTCACAACGAGGAAAAGAGCTAGATCAGCATCCATCATAATGAGCACGCCCATGAAGGACATGCTACATCAAAAAGAAATGCCGAAAAAAGAGCAGGAATGTAAAACTCAGAGAAGGAAATTAGCCAAGCAGTTGGGCTTCATATCCGAATCTGGCAATAATCGGCAGCAAGAAAATTCTGTATGTCCCGTGTGTGAGGAAAGGTGTGTTCATCCTCCAAGACGGTAAAGTGTGGTGGCATGAAGACTGTTCAAGTCATGAAGGTAGTGGACGGTTTCTCCGTGATATGTGCCGAATATATTCCAGTTTAAAAGTGTTTTCTTCAGAGTTCTTGTATTCAGTGTAGTGTACAGTAATTATTCATTTTAGCAGGAGATTCTAAAAAATATTTTTAATTTATTTGAAAGTATTTAAACATTTTAAAAATATATGTTCTTTAGAAATGTATGTCCTTGTGTAGTACATAATTAAAACAAAGTTACTTCAAGTTTTGATGGTGTGTGTAACAAATTTCAGTGAAGTTCTATGTTGAAGCACTTGAGAAGAATGCTCATCTTACTCCAATTGGTCTGTCAACTTACCCCGGACACGGGGCAAGATGACAAATTTACATTAAATTAAACGTAACTACTTTATGATGTTAACCAACAACTGTTATTAACTTGACACTACGGTTAAAAGTGTTTCACGAACACATTTCCAACATTTGTTACGAAACGATTGTTAAAAACAAATTAACATATTTCCGTGAGATTTCCGAACCCGTTTGGCAGTGAGAGTCTTTTGTTTCTTTACATAAAGCGCTCCTAGCGGTACGCTGGAATAGTATTTTGTCACACATGGTTGACATTATTATAGGTTAAGACTGCTACGACGTAAACATGAGTAGAAAGAGGCAACAAAAGCGTTATTATGATGCATGCGGGACAAATGTTGTAATTGTAATTTGAAAGTATGCGAGTGTGTTTGGAATATTAAAGAATGGATTGCTGTATCACAACATTCAATGTTATTCTTATATGAGTGCAAACTAAGGTTCCTACATCACCAGGTGAATGTGATAACTGATATGTCTTATATGATTTTCGGGCATTCTTTTACTGCGGGGAAAATAATGTAATGCCTTGTTCATGCCGCAATGGTAGCAGGAATTCTTTGCAGAATTCTACACACTCTAGTCTTGCACTCGTGAACTTAGTCGCCTACAATTAAATGAAAAATGTCTCAAGCATAATATCTAACAGACCCTGAGGTCAACCGATTTCAACGAGCTTCAATGTACCTGTGGCGGGACACACAACAGTAACTGAGCAGCTCGATTTGTTCTGGGTGATTTCCGACAAAAGAGTAGCGTTACAAAAATGTTGCAATGTTTGGGTTGAGAGAAAGAAGAAGAGCTGCTCGACTAAGTGGTATGTTCCGAGCTGTCAGCGGAGAGATGGCGTGGAATGACATTAGTAGACGAATAGGTTTGAATGGCGTCTATAAAAGTAGGAAAGATCACAATATGAAGATAAAGTTGGAATTCAAGAGGACAAACTGGGGCAAATATTCATTTATAGGAAGGGGAGTTAGGGATTGGAATAACTTACCAAGGGAGATGTTCAATAAATTTCCAATTTCTTTGAAATCATTTCGGAAAAGGCTAGGAAAGCAACAGATAGGGAATCTGCCACCTGGGCGACTGCCCTAAATGCAGATCAGTATTGATTGATTGAACTCGTGTACCGGTATAAGGGTTTATGTAAGTGCATATTTTGCCATTGTTACGTCGGTCCTTCGATTTTTCTGATTCGCTCAATTAGCTAGTTGATTCGAGCGCGGCTTGCTCGCCTGCACGCCAGTCTGTTGGGCCGCCATGACTGACGCATTGGAAAAGCTGTCCTGTACAAGATGTGGTTGAAAGTTTTTGGAGTGGAGTGTGATAATCCAGGCCAACAGCCACGTGAATTAAGGCATTTGCCTTAGTTGTAGCGTAATTATGTTTTAGTGTGTTTCATATTTACAGTTCTTTAGTATTAGTGTGACCGGAATATATGAAGGAGGGCAATTCATTCCAAAATGGCCTAAAACGTACGCTATTGGATTACCGTATATTAAATTGGACACCCAAAGATGTAAGTACAAGTATC
Source organism: Anabrus simplex (assembly GCF_040414725.1). NCBI lineage: Eukaryota > Metazoa > Arthropoda > Insecta > Orthoptera > Tettigoniidae > Anabrus > Anabrus simplex. The sequence continues at coordinate 1,519,107,853 of NC_090265.1, read as the reverse complement.
TTCTTAATTGTTTCGAAACTGTTCTACTGCCGGATTATTTGGAGAAGAAGAATGTGTGTAACAAGGTATCTGTGACATCTATTATATATGTAAAAAATCGGCAACGCTGCTAGTTTCGTGTCTACTCCGCAGCGGTAATTGAAATTAGGCCTACAGTTTATGGACATGTCTGCCACCGTTTATTCATTAAATTAAACTGGAATTTCTTCTGCATCGGACATTTTAATGATATAAGTTCTACCTCCAAACTATTAAAATGTAACCTAACTAGATTTTTGTAAAATTCTATATCCAAATCATGAAGTATGGAGTAATTCTGGAACTTGGTATATGCGCTGATGACGGGCAAATTCCTTTAATTTAAATTGAGATTATCGTTGTGATACCTTTTTCTGTTTCATAAGTTATTATTATTACTAATTTAGTTGGTGGATTACCTTCTACCTTTCTTGGTTCATATTTGTGGTATCCATTGGACTGTTATCAATGTTTTGAAAGACGTTGTGTGCTAGTATTGTTTTCGTAATGGATCATTGTTTAATTACTTAATGGGATGGTCTATTTCCGGTCTTATTCGGCCATTACCGTTTCCCAGAGCCTCCTAAAATTAAAATGTAATAACCGGCATTCACATCCTCTATTAATATTTGGTTGGAGGAAATGTTAAATTCAAAATATTATAATTATATTATTGAAACTGAAATTTGTTTCCCCATTTCTTGATGATAGTTACTTGCCCTCCTCAGACAATTCGCGTCCGTGTTTTCTTTCTGTAATTATTGCGTGTCATGTTTTTATCTTATCTCAGGAACGCTAATTTTGTGTGGGCTTTGCCTGTTGTTTTTAAGTCGGATGTTGGCTTGATTTTTAGGGAGCTGCATGCTTCGTGTGGACCATTGTTCTGTTTCTCTGTGGAATTTTAATTGTGTTTCCCTTCGTAATTTGTAAATTATTTGAGACATTTGTATTCGGGTTCGTGCTATTATCTTTTGTGTTCTTTTATTATTTACGTGGGGAATATTTGGTTGGCTACCGTTGCCTTTAATATTCGGTGTGATTCCGTGTTTCTGGGATGATTGAAATTATTGTGTACAGGGTCTGGAAACAAATTTCAGTTTAGTGTCATTTAATGTAGTACACCCGCTTACAAAAACACTGGTCACTGGTGTAATTAATTTTCTAAAGCACGGATCCGTTTTAACTTTTTCCATTTATTGACTAATGCAAGCTCTAGTTTGTAATCTGAGTGTATTTTCACGATTTTAATTATGTTAATGAATTGAATAAGATTTTTTCTTTTATGGGGTATATGTTCTTCTATTTACTTATTTATTACTATATAAAAATTATTTTACGTTGTTATCCCAGTGCGCACTCATAGTTATTGCTTTAAAAATTGATTTTTATCCATAATTCAAAGAGGTTATTTACAGATCAATTATTTGTTCTTCAGTTTTCATTCAATTTTTAAAAAATCCTGATTTTTTTAAGTAAAGTTAAAATTACTGAAATTTAATCTTGCTTTCATTTAGTAGTTGGTAATGTTGACCTGGCAACACCCCAAGTAGCTAGTTTTGATCCTGCCCTTTTCCTGTATGTTCTGTGCCCTCCACGCTGGTATATTTAATGCTGCTGCTGCTGCTGCTGCTCGATGGTATTTTTGCTTCTTGTGCTCATTTGGTGCTACTTATGGGTTTTGATCATCATTCTTGTTTTCATCTTCATCGGGTTGCAGTAGTGTAGAACCACGCTCTGCCACCACTAGTTAGGTTACATTTTAATAGTTTGGAGGTAGAACTTATATCATTAAAATGTCCGATGCAGAAGAAATTCCAGTTTAATTTAATGAATAAACGGTGGCCGACATGTCCATAAACTGTAGGCCTAATTTCAATTACCGCTGCGGAGTAGACACGAAACTAGCAGCGTTGCCGATTTTTTATATATATAATAGATGTCACAGATACCTTGTTACACACATTCTTCTTCTCCAAATAATCCGGCAGTAGAACAGTTTCGAAACAATTAAGAAGATACTTGTACTTACATCTTTGGGTGTCCAATTTAATATACGGTAATCCAATAGCGTACGTTTTAGGCCATTTTGGAATGAATTGCCCTCCTTCATATATTCCGGTCACACTAATACTAAAGAACTGTAAATATGAAACACACTAAAACATAATTACGCTACAACTAAGGCAAATGCCTTAATTCACGTGGCTGTTGGCCTGGATTATCACACTCCACTCCAAAAACTTTCAACCACATCTTGTACAGGACAGCTTTTCCAATGCGTCAGTCATGGCGGCCCAACAGACTGGCGTGCAGGCGAGCAAGCCGCGCATCGCTCAGTTCAAAGTAGAAGTGCGCTTGCGCGCTCGAATCAACTAGCTAATTGAGCGAATCAGAAAAATCGAAGGACCGACGTAACAATGGCAAAATATACATTTTAAATATACAGTTCAGGCACATAAATTAACGACAATGCAAACAATGGCCGAGAATGGTAGATAAAGTTCCCACACACAAATCATATGTACAACAAATGAGGGTAGCGTAAATTCTTGTTACAGTTTAGGTCTATACGATTTCATTTCGACAAAAAATGAAGTCAGATGTCATGACACATGATCTGCTTCGAACGAAGTGGAGATGATGAAACACTAAAACGCGAACAAATTTTATGTCAGGTCCGCAACCTAATAATTTCTGAACAATTGATGAATCCCCAATCCCAATTCAACGCATATGTACTTGTGAGTTATATCACAATCAAACCGAGCGGTAGCCTAGTGGGCACTGTACCTGTCTGCCAACGTCGTCGACGTGGGTTGGAGTTTCCAACAGATTAAGACATCAGTGTCTACAGCGCAACAGTAGCTAATATTTTTTATAAGGAGAGGTCAGGCCCGGCGTCCAATCGATTTCAACGAGCTAATTGATATACCTATTAGGGGACACTCAACAGTAACTCGTGTGTAAGGGTTTAGGTCAATATGTTTTCGTTTTCGAAAAAAATTTCGTTCTTTGCCCTCTTCAGTTTATAAATAGTATTCATACAGCAGCGAAGCTTCAAACTTACGTCTTCTACATGCCTCCATTTTGAAATTTTAGCAGTTAAGAGGTTTAACACAGGGCTGCTGCCATGTTCATTTAACACAAGTATTAACAATTTGTTAAAGCTAACAATTCTGTATGAGACGAGCATTTTGTTAAATGATGTGTTAAGTCTCCTTAACAGCAGTGTTAACATTTAACATTCGTTGAATGAACTGGGCCTCAGCATGTGCATGATTACACTTCTGTCGACCCCTCACGTTGTTGCCGACATTCTAAGACACATAGGTAGATCGCCTCTCCCTGTCAGCGGCTTGCCGTGACGTACTCGTTTCCTGGCTCTCACGTAGTGTTGAGTTTCATATTTTGACATATGTCTTATGGTTAGGGGTTATCCGAAAATCTGGGTAGCGTGACGCGACAAAATGTATGCGGAAGTGAAACCATAGCAACCATGTAGGCAGTGATGTAAGGTATAGATTGATGGTCAGACAATGCAACCTAGCAACCATACAGGTTATATTTTATGGCTGGCTGTCAACTGAATTTAGCAGCCATTGATGGATGGCCATAGCCGAGGAAACATACTTATGACCATTTGATTTTCGCAAAGGGAAAAGTTTTACCTGACATTTTGATTATGGTAAGTGTCAAGCACACCTACCTCATGCACACTGGGTAAGAAACTTGCCTGCCCTTGGGGGCTTCTGCTGTTTTTAAGTTTGATCTCTTCCTTCAGATAAGAAAACGAGTATCAGATTAACGTTCAAAAAGTACAAAGAGATGCACAAAGCATTTAAAACGTTGCCGGTATGATCTCATAGGGTTAGTTTGAATTTCTAATGGCCCTTAGTAATACAAATCTGTTAATTCTGTCTTGATAATGAAAACATTCACAAGTGTCACTGGTATTTTCTTTCTTTTTCGCTGTATCGAAAACAGCATAGAACAAAAAGAGAGAAACCTAGTTTTATGTTTCAGACTCACTCGGAAGCATCTCTCCGGGTGAATATTTCTGAACATACAGCTACGACCCTACTCGTTCTTATCACTAGCATAAGTACCAACTTTCATGGATATCCACCTAAGAGTTTTCCCGTGATGCTGTCACAGGCAAACCAACACAAACAAACTAAACCCGCCGTAGGCCAATATTTGTCCTATCCGGTGCAAAACTCAAACATCAGGTTGATATTCAAAACTCAAGAGACAGAAAGATGATTAATGATAATACCAAAGAGTACATACTACGACGTAAACGAAAATTGAAGTTCCATAACCTTGCCACAGAATTGATATTTTTGTTGTGATGCTGGTAATATATTAAATTATGTATGCAACTTGTGCGATGTGATCTTTTTCTTTGTTCATAACTCTTAATTTAAAAACGCGACTAACGCATCGTGCATAATATGCTACCGTTGATGCCAAAAAAGGGTTAGATAATTATAATTATATTTTTGAAGGCAATTTGATGCATTAGGTAGTGAGAATCTTTTCTCTTCAGAAGTACACTCCAGTACTATCAATTCGTGAAATACCCTCATCATAAAATAAAAACAAAAAGGAATAAATATTTCCCTTATGTGACTAAACAATCTAAGGAACAATAATAATAATAATAAGCAACATAATAAATAACAAAGAATTATGGAGATGTAATAAAGGCCCTTATTAGACTGGCCGGTGTTCAGATTTAAAAAACTAAAAGGAATTCCCAGTAAAATATCGAATAATAATTTAAGAAAACATCTATATTCAGAGTAATAAATTCGCAGGTGAGACCAATAAACTGTAGTTTTCATCTATTCAAAACAATGTTCACAATCAATGATGCCTGAAGGACGGGATAACGCGAAATAGCATGGTTAAGGCAACATGGAAGATAATTTTCAACCCTAGAAATATAAGATTTGAAGAATGTACAGAATCTTAGATCATCACAATAAGTAGCTTTCCCTGTACCCTACTCTGCAGTCCTGAAGTTGTTATAGCTTCATGTATGGGGCTTGGGATATTTATGCCAACAGCCTGAGAGAGCGGTGTGTGTGTGTGTGTGTGTGTGTGTGTGTGTGTGTGAGAGAGAGAGAGAGAGAGAGAGAGAGAGAGAGAGAGAGAGAGAGAGAGAGAGAGAGAGAGAGAGAGAGAGAGAGAAAAAATCAACATTATGTTGGATATCATTGTGATTAGAACCTGAAAAGGCATACTATGCTGCACGGCTCGAGGACTAATATTCACGATAACCCCAATATATTATCACAAGAACAGGCAGGTGATAGACTTACGAGACTACCTTCCGCAAAAGCACGGACACCAGCTGTCAAGGCAATAATCAACAGCTGACTTCAATATCGGTCAACATCTGCTGGCATTTAGAGAACAGGTCTATTTGTTACCGTGTTCGTTTTCCACAAGTAATTCGAGAGGACATATCGCTACCTAGCTGGTAGGACACGAATGTCCACGTTAATATACAGTACCGTAATTCTATCCGTGATTTCATCTCTAGCAGGAACTAAAAGTACACTGAACCTCGATAAGACTATCAGGTACTCGCAGCCACTACAATATTATCATCGAGGTGTGCGGTATCGTTAGGGTCAGGGATCATGATGGAGGCATTGTTTGAGGTAGGAATGCGAACCGATCTAGACGAGGAAGTAACAAGTCGTTGAAAGCGTCCGCGCCGTGTAGTATGCTGAAATAATACTCTTCCTCATGACGGTATCACGTTTTGCAGAATTATCATTCACTAAATAAAGTCGTTCATCGAATTAAGATACTGACATCCTACAGAGCTGAAAGAATTTGTCTCCATACATTATATGTTTACCGAATATGGCATGAAGTTGTCCTGTTAGAAGACCATTAAACAACACGTCGAGAGTCCATCAACGTCCGTTTTCACGAAATGTTTCTTTACGAATTTCTTCAACCAAAATAAATCCCGCGACACACCCGATCTGTACAGTCCATTTTGAAAGCGACCGCTCAATAACAGCGTTTTAAATGTTCGTATAGAATAGCTGAGCGTGTTGATCGACGTTTAACATCCGCGATTTTACCATCACGTGGTTTATTAAGTTTACGGGTCCGGGGGGGGGGGGGGTGTAGCGGCCGCACAGTGGCGTTTTAACAGCTCGTAGTATGGTATAAGATGAAGTCATCACATTCCCTAAGCGCTTTTGGCATTTCTATAATAGTAAAAGAAAATCTTCCCGTCTGCTTCCTACTATGCTACTGAACGGAACGGAAATACACGAAAAGATCAAATTCTAAATACATTTCCGCAAACTTCCGCTAAGTACCATTTTCCTTCCGAGCCCTGCAAATCAACTTTTTCTCCCACATTCACAATGGATCCAGTGCAGATTCAAACTTCTGTGGCAGAAGTGAAAAGGATCCTATCATCGGTAGCTATCGACAAATCGCGAGGGCCTGACGAAACACCTGGCATCGTTCTCCAAGAATGTGCTTCCCAACTGGAAATTCCACTATGCGAAATTATATCTTAATCATTTAAGTGTGGGTGTTTTCCAGCTGATTGGAAAAGGGGTTACGCGGTCCCTACCTTCAAGAAAGGTGATACGGTGTTACTCGGTAATTATAGAACAGTAAAGCCAAAAATCAGTTATCTATTGTATTCTGTAAAGTTTTTCAATAGCCTTGCTGAGCATATTCCAGAAGCCGCTAAATTTCCCATCTTTAAAACCAAGCTTGTTAATTTTCTAAAAGTAAAAATGTCAAGCCCATAGAGTACTGATTTAGTATACTATATCACTGCTGTTCATATTTGGTTTCGATCATCATCATTATTATTATTATTATTCATTGTACAGTGTATTATATTTTTGTCCTAGAAGCTGATGTTCTCAAATCTCATCTTTGTTGCAAATATAATTGTACTGCACCATTATGAGCCTTGACTCGGGTGCCTATTTTGAAGAAAAAAAAAACCATTGAGCATTATAATTAAGCCTAATAACTATCTACATTCCGATCTCTAAATTGCAGTGTTTGACATTTAGCCTTAGATGTTAATGTTATATAGTCTACTAGGACAACATGCTAAATTAGTGCTTACTTCTTTCTTTCTTTCTCTTGTGCCACGTATTTTTAACTATAACAAAAAGATGTCGCTGTCCTACCCGATCTGATTTATTCTTTGTTTAATATTTAATAATTGTATAGTCGTACAAGGTTCTCTCTATTTTTGCTCTAAAATCACTACACAGGTATTTGAACCTAAGTGAGTCAGCTTCCTTACATACTTTCAACAGATTTGCCTCTTCCATTCCTTCTCCACATAAAAACAAGAATTCTCTAAATTTTTCCTCACAGAACCTCCTTTTTATATACTGTATACCCATTAGCCACCACACCATACATCTTACTTCTTTAGTCGTCTTTCTTCAATGACCGGAGTTCTTTTACATGCCAGCAAATCTACCGACACGAGGCTAACGTATTTGAGCACCTATAAATAGCATCGGACTGAGCCAGGATCGAACCTGCCAAATAGGGGTCAAAAGGCCAGCGCCACAACCGTCTGAGCAATTCAGCCCGGCCTTCACTGATCGTCCAATCTCTGCCTCTTCTATTGTATTTGCGGGATTTTTTTCTTTCTGTATGTTACTGTTTATGTAAATTGAGGGTTTTAGCTCCATCAGACTTGTACAGTTTATTTTGCTTATACTCGTGTTCTTTGTAAATTTTTGTGTATTTCCCATTTTAGATTAACTGCCGTACATAAAGAGCTTTAATACGGATTTTTGTAATTCGCCGCTATGCTATTTCTGATTCTAAATAGATAAATAAATACATAAATAAAAAAATAGATAAATAAATTCATGCAATTTCAACTTACCACATTTACCAACCTTAAGTTCAAACAATTAATTCTAAACTTGTTTCAAAATTCAACCAAGAGAGGGATGATCGCTACATAAAAGTTCACTAAAAGTAAATTACTCACTACGTATAAGAACTTTCAGCAGCACAAGGAAACTGAAGTCATTGCAGAGACTTACCTGTAAATGAAAAGAGAAAAAGAAATTAAATATTTAATTAATCATACAACTAAATAAAGAAAAGAACTTGGTGGATTCTGTTATGGAGGGTAAGAGAAGTAGATGATACCAAGACGGCGAAACATAATTTTGATCATATATTGTATGTTTTATATTATAGGTTTTACAGCTTTGAGAGACGCCGAGGCGACGGTAATGTTTGCGTCGATAAATGTACTAACTCGAGGCTTGTGTATACAACCGGACTGAGTCGGGTTCGAAACCACCATCATGGACTAAGGAAACTAGTTTTCTACCATGAGACACACAGTCCAGAGTACTTTCTTCAACTTAGCTCACCCCTGTTATTTCTGGGGTCACTGGAGCTACCCAAACACATTTTGCTTTCAACCGGCGTTTTAAAGCCGGATGCCCTTCCTGATGTCACGTGATTGAAATGAAAATCTCAACCCTGGATCGATCGGGATTCGAACCTCAGCCTTATGGGTAGGAACGAAGATCGGCGGCGATAGTTAGAGAGAAAACCATTATTCACCTAGGTAACATATCTAACATTCGCCTCACATGACCCAACCACCGAAGCCGGTTTATGCGTACATCTCCACCCATCGAGTTTATCCCTAACGTATCTTTATCTCCTCAGTTCGAGTACCCGCCTGCCATTGTTCCCACCTGTTGGCACCAGCAATCATCCTCGATACTTTCATGTTGCTTACTCCTAACTTTGCAGTATTATTTATTTATTTATTTATTTATTTATTTATTTATTTATTTATTTATTTATTTATTTATTTATTTATTATTTTTACAAACAGTTGCAAACAGAGGATTGTGGCTACGTTTAGTAAATTCACAGACGCTTGCAGACTGAACGCTGAAAGGCATAACAGTCTATAATGACAATGTATGTAATGTATTATTTTTACAAGTTGTTTTACGTTGCACGGATACAGATAGGTCTTATGGTGACGATAAGGCGGGAAAGGGTTAGGAGTGTGAAGGCCGTGGCCTTAATTCAGGTACACACCGGGCGAGTTTGCCGTGCGGTTAGAGGCGCGCGGCTGTAAGCTTGCATCCGGGAGATAGCGGGTTAAAAAAAAATCAATCAATACTGATCTGCATTTAGGGCAGTCGCCCAGGTGGCAGATTCCCTATCTGTTGCTTTCCTAGCCTTTTCCTAAATGATTTCAAAGAAATTGGAAATTTATTGAACATCTCCCTTGGTAAGTTATTCCAATCCCTAACTCCCCTTCCTATAAACGAATATTTGCCTCAGTTTGTCCTCTTGAATTCCAACTTTATCTTCATATTGTGATCTTTCCTACTTTTATAAACGCCATTTAAACTTATTCGTCTACTAATGTCATTCCACGCCATCTCTCCGCTGACAGCTCAGAACATACCACTTAGTCGAGCAGCTCCTCTTCTTTCTCTCAGTTCTTCCCAACCCAAACATTGCAACATTTTTGTAACGCTACTCTTTTGTCGGAAATCACTCAGAACAAATCGAGCTGCTTTTCTTTGGAATTTTTTCCAGTTGAATTCCACCGTCGGCAGCCCTGAGGATGGTTTTTCGTGGTTTCCCATTTTCACACCAGGGAAATGCTGGGGCTGTACCTTAATTAAGGCTACGGCCACTTCGTTCTAACTCCTAGGCCTTTCCTATCCCATCGTCGCCATACGACCTATCTGTGTCGGTGCGACGTAAAGCCGCTAGCAAAAAAACCTTAAGGTACAGACCCAACATTTGCCCGGTGTGAAAATGGGAAACGACGGAAAAATATTTTCAGGCCCCGACAGCGGAGTTCGCCTCCCGAATACTGAACAATGGCCGAACTTAAGCGACTGCAGCTATCGAGCTCGGTCTTATGTCCACCCAGCTTTCACTCCCGTAAAGCAAAGCTGGTCTGAAAACAGACCGACCGATGTAAGGATAGTTTCGTAAGGGAACCGACTTCCTTCTTAGAGAATACTACTGATCGCAACTGCGAACTAAATGCATTAGCTTGACTGCACCTTGATTCATTCTCCTGACGTAGAACGTAGCGATTCAATAAAACGCTTTACAGCGAAGGAAGTTAGTTAAATTACATTCATTGGACCATGTATGTCGGTCCCACATAGCTTCCGTAGTTCATTTAGACTACATCAAAATATATTATCTGCACATTACATCGTATATCACAAAGATATGTACTGGTTTACTCGGGTTCCTTTAAAAAAATGCATGTTCACTCTGTTAAGATACTCAAACATCCAGGAGACTCAAATGTAATAAGCAAACTGGTTTTATAACGCCTACAGCTGCTAACTTATGTCTTCTTGCTACCTTGTCCAGATTCCGACAATTTTGTATTTCGCGCCACCAGGTACCTCGGAAAAAATTCATGCCACTGATATATGTAGGAATGAAAGTACACAGCGAGTTCTTAGCTAACCCGAATATCATACTGATTTTGTATAAAACAAATGGGTCGGCTCCCCTTAGTTCGTTCTTGAACTGTAAGTAAAAGATAAATAACAATATAATAATAATGATAATGACCACATGACAGTTTTCTGTAGCTACCTCCGCAGACTTATCCGAGGGGAAAGTCCGAATTTTCCTAATGTCAATTTTCGTTCGACTAATGTAAAAATTTCATTAAGTCCTTAACTGTAAATCGGGGATAGAGAGTGAGTTACCCTCTCGAGCTCCCCTTCAACTTGGTTTGAAGTGACTACGATTTCATAACTGTTTTCTTTCCTGTATTAAATTAACTTTCATTCGAGTCATCTCAGTAGCTTGGGATTAGTCCCTGTATCATCGGGCCGAGAGCCCTGTAAGGATTTTAATTCATTATTTAGGAGCGCAAGTGTACGCCTCCATTCAGTTTGTTTTCGGGCCATTTATTTAACTTGTTCTTTTTCCGCAAAGGCCCAGTAGGTTGGGTACACGATACCCCTGTGTAAAACTATTTCCATTTGTAAATCGTGCCTCGTGAGGCCAGAGAGTGTAAGATTTTGATGTAATGGTACCTTGAGCAGGTTGTAAGAAATTGAGACCATGTAAGCTCTTTCATAAGTTTTTGTAATAGTGAGGGGTGTCTCTGGAACTTTGGAGCAAGTGCTCTTTTATTTGGAAGATATCTCTCCTTATCTGATCAACGAAACAGTTGCGAAAATTGTAAATTTGGAGCCTGAAGCTCAATATTTGTAAATCTGAGGGCTTGAAGCTCACAATTGTTAAATGCCCTATTCTGGGGTTCTCTGTTTTAATCCACAGATTTGTTATTGTTCACTCAGTGAAGAAATTTGTTAAGTTTGAAATTCTAAAAGAAATATAACCTTTATTTAAACTTTTAATTCAATTCTTGATATTGTAGTTAGACTCGTTCAAGCCCACACCTTCTTTCACCTCTCAGCGTTCCACAGATACCCGGAACAAAAACAAAAACAATAATAATAATAATAATAATAATAATAATAATCGTACCTCAACTACCGAGTTACAGACCTTCTGAAGTGGTGCCTGGCTACCGATTTCAACATTCCGATTGTCCTGCTGTCTAGCAACGAAAGCGGAATTCTACTGGACGAATATTATGGCTGAGTTAATTTAATTTTGCCGGGTGACACTGAGTGCGCCACATCTGCAATAAGCCAATAACAATAATGTGGACTGCCGGATTATTGACTGCTCATTCAAAAATCGACCACTTCAGCGCGATCGAATCGGCGAACTTCGAATCATGAGTATCACTGACCCACCAAGGCATATTCGACAATATTCAGTAGAAACAACGGGAGAACACCGCTCAAAAGATTAAATCGACTCGAATTTGCCAGAGAGTGATTGGACAGGCGATGCTGGGAGTCAAACTGCGGGACGGAATATCGAACCAAGATATTCGGAGAACAAGAGTCATAGGATGTGATGGAATGAGTGGCAATGTGTTTGCCATGTTGCAAGAGGTGACACAAAATGGATTTAGTCTGTTATACAGTGGATACCCCAGAATAGGCAGACCCCAGGCAAGGTGCCAAGACGATACCCAGCGCCATGCTGGGAGAAACACGATTGAAACGGTCCAACACAGAAAGACGTGGAAAAGTACAGTATCTAATTAAACAACATTGTTCAAACGCCACTGTCGACAGCCCTGAAGATGGTTTTCCGTTGTTTCCCATTTCCACACAAGGCTGTACTTTCCTATCCCATCGTCGCCATAAGACTTATCTGTGTCGGTGCGACGTAAAGCAAATTGTAAAGTGAAAAATTGATATAATTCGTTAAGCAACGTAACACTCTTCACTCTAAACTTATGATTGCGCAACACAAAGATAATACTCTCTTGAGAGAAAAATACATTAAATGTAGAAATTCAGTAACATTCCTAAAAAGAAAACACAAAAGACAAATTATTATTCGGAAATATTAAACATGCATGATAAAAAATCCCGAGAAAACGTGGAAAATTTTGAATGAAATTATATATAACAAAAAGCTCAGCTCAGAAACTTGCATATCTCTGTCAATAGGGAACGTGGTAATTAATGATAAACAAGAAATTGCTAATGAATTAAATGACTATTTTACATGCATAGCCGATAATCTTGCATCTCAGATAACACATGGTTTCACAGGTCTGAATAGTAAACGCCAGCTTGATTTTTTCTTCCAACAGATAACAAGGAGGTCAAATGTATAATTAAGAATTTAAAAGTAAAAAAGTTGTGGAGCAGGCGGAATTACAGCTACTGTGGTCAAAATATTTGATGAACAGCTAATAACCTATCTTGTTACATTAATTAATGAACCATGGCAACTGGGGTCGTACCGCAGGCTCTAAAAATGGCCGAAGTCATCCCGATTTTACAAGGAGGGAACACAAGCAACGCAGGGGACGATGCTGATGATGATGATAGCAAACACTCGTAATCGAGTAAGTTAGTCTTCCAGACAGGATGCCCCTTCATCTATACGCTCGGAGGCGACTAGTAAGTCCAATGCGGGAGTTACACAATTTGCCACAGTGATGACAGATAGTCCCAGGTGGAGCAGTGATATTGTTTCTATTTCTCCTCAGCACTTTCTCTTTCTTTCCTACGTTGCCTCTTGTCATTCGCTGTACGTCGGCGGTTTCCTTCAAAAGACAGAGTGACACGATGGACTAGTGATCTCGAGGATGAACGGTCAAGGGCTAAGTTCTCCCAGTTATCAACATCAATGTTACATCTGTTTAAGTTAGCCTTGATTACATCTTTAAATCGCTTCCTCCGACCGCCTACACAGCGTTTACCTACTGATAGCTTAGAGTAAAAAGCTTGTTTGGGAATGCGATTATTGGGCATGCGAACTACGTGCCCTGTCCATCGTAGCTGGCGTCTTAAAACCATCAATTCTATACTGGTGGTGTGTGCTTCTTCAACAACGCTGATATTTGTGCGCTCGTCTTGCCAAGTTATTTGCAGTATTCTCCTCAAGCAACCCTGATGATATTGTTCCAGCTGCTTAAGGTGTCGACTGTAGCATGTCCAGGATTCAGATCCGTAGAGTAAGATTGGAACTACAACAGAATTGTACACAAGAATCTGTGTTGCACTAATGACATGATTGTCAAAAACTCGAGATCTTAACTTAGCAAAGGATGCTTCTGCACGGTTAATTCTGTGTTGGATTTCTGAATCTATGTTTGGGCTTGATGAGAGGGTGCTGCCAAGGTATGGGAAGGTGTTTACAACTTGAAGGCTCACTCCATCAATTGTGACATTGATATCTCTTTGACCTTCCCCAGGGGCTGGTTGGTATAGGATCAGTGTTTTGCTGGTATTCAGTTTGAGTCCGATCTTGTTGTACGCAGCGGAAGAAGCATTCAGGATTATCACAAGCTCTTCTAATGTCAGCTACGACAACATTATCATCAGCGTAATGTAACTCAACTAATGCTGCAGGGAATGTCCGAGTTCCATATATCCTGTAAGTTATATGTATTCCTGGAGGGAGATCATCACTGACAAGTTCCATGACAGCAGCAACATACAAGGAAAACAAAGTGGGGGCTATCACACAGCCTTGCTCAACACCGGTACTGATATGGAATGGCTCTCCAACATAGCTGTTGCCAATGACATCTGCCATCGTATCAGTGTAGAACATTTTCAAGATGGCAACAAATTTCTGCGGAAAACCATATAGAGCTAAACGTTTTCACAAAGCTTCTCGGTTCACAGAGTCAAATACCTTAGTAAGATCAATAAAGGCAATATAAAGAGGTATATTTTGTTTTCTACATTTTTTCTGAAGTTGACGATCTGTGAATATCATATCTGTGGTTCTTCTAGAAGTCCTGAAGCAACACCGACTCTCTGGAAGTATTTTCTTCACCAAGGGTACAGTACGATTTGCCAAGATTCGAGGAATAAGCTTTCGCAAGCACGACAGTGAGGATATTCCCCGTTAGTTATTGTAGATTGTTCGGTCCCCTTTCTGAAATATGAAAACTACCAGACTGTCTCTGAAATCAGGAGCCATTTCTTCAGTGCTCCAAATTTTGACAATCAGTTCATGTATGCGTCTGATGAGTTCCTCACCTCCTTTGAGAGCTTCCACTGGTACACCACCAGGACCAAAGGCTTTGTGACGCTTTGCTTGATTGACAGCATGCTTAACTTCATCCAGTTTTGGCGGGGAGCAAAGTTCTACATTGATAGGAGCTTGTTTCAATATATCTTACACCAGTTCTTGGTCCAAGAGGTCTTAAATATGCTCTTTCCACCTATTCATGATGGAGTATTGATCTTTCAAAAGTGTATTCTTATCGCTGGACCAAAGGGGATTTCTCCCAAAGGTGGTGAGACCATAAACTGCTTTTGTCGCTTGGAAGAACTGTCGTGAATCTTTATCTGCTAGATATTGCAATTCTTTTGCCTTTGCTGTCCAACATGCATTCTTGAGCTCACGGGTTTTTTCTTTGGACATTTGCTTTGGGAATACTTACGGCTTATTTCTCAGAGTGGGAGTCCATGTCCCTTCATCAAATCAGTCCTGATGTGTTCTAGTCTTATACCATACTGTTTCTTTGCAAGCATCTTGAAGTGGTCTTCAGACTCTGTATTGCGTTACATCAGGTTGATATTCCTTCGGCCGAGTCCGATGAAGGAGCTCTGTATTTGGAAGTAATTTCTATATTGCCACACTTCTCCGTGACAAAGTTCAGTGACTGAAGTCAGAACGGGAGATCAGGCAACACTGGCGACACGCAACGCTGCACCTGCTTAGCAACAGGTTTTGACCACCTGCTCCCAACTTTGTTCAGTTGAGCATCGTGTGTGTGCCGTGTAAGACCGGTTTGACACAGTGCGTGTTTAGTGCGTTGGTTCTGAACTGCGAACAGGAACATGAACGACCAAAAGATCAATGTACAGTTTTGTTTTAAGCTTGGCAAGACACCGAAAGAAACGCATGCGATGCTGCTGCGTGTTTATGAAGATCATGCACTGTCCTTGAAGTGTATGTACGAGTGGTTCGCCCGTTTCCGATGCGGCCGAGGAAGTGTTTCTGACAATGCCCGTAGCGGAAGACCGGCGACCGCCGTCAGTGACTAAAACATTGAGAAGTTGAGGACATTAATCACGAACGATCGGCGATTAACTGTGCGCATGACAGCGGAAGAACTGCAAATCAACCGTGAATCCGTGCGACAAATCGTTACCCACAATTTAGGGAAGAGTGAAACGTGTTCTCGTCTTGTGCCACATCACTTGACTGACGATCAGAAGCAGGCACGTTTAGAGGCTTCACAGGATTTTGTCGAAATGGCGGATGCGACACGAAATTTCTTGAACTGTAATGTCACTGAGAATGGAACCTGGTGTCTCAGGTACGACCCTGAAACGAAACGGCTAAACATGGAATTGCGTTCTCCGGGATCATCTCGTCGAAGAAAGGTCAGAGCCGAAACGTCAAGCATCAAACTTGCTTTCAAAGGAGAGAGATTTGACGATATTCCTGACATCCAACGAAACGTGACGAGGCTTTTGAACACCATCCGAAAAGAAACCTTCTTGCAAAGTTTCCGGGACATGTATCGCCGATCTCAGCAGTGCATAGTTATGGGAGGGGACTATTCGAAGGACAGTAGGTTCACTGTCGTGCATTGATCATCTATGTTGATAGTACAGGACTATTCACCGAACTTCATTGTCACAGGTTGTATGTCTGCAGCTCTTCTGTTGTTCCCTCCTCTGGGTGGCCAGTGACAAAAGCATCACTGATCTAGTAAGTCGGTGATCTTTCCAACAGTCATCAGCTCCCGCCATTGCTTTGGTGATGAGAACATCACGCAGATCTTGCTTGCGGACGATTACATAGTCAATGAGGTGCCAGTGTTTCGATTTAGGTTGCTACCATGATGTTCTGAAGCGATCCCTTGGGCGAAATATAGTGTTTATGATTAACAATCCAAGTTCAGCACATTTTGAGAGGAGTCTAATACCATTGGAGTTTTCACTGCGAACTCCTTCCTAGCCAATGACACCATTCCATACTTTGTGGTCCTTTCCCACTCTGGCATTAAAATCACGAAGCAAGATGATTTTGTCTCGGCGATTGATGTTTGATAGGATGTCATTCAGATCTGTATAGAATGTTTCTTTGATGTAATCATCAGTCTAATGTGGGGGCACATGCGCAAATTACTGTGGCATGCTGATCGCAATTTATATGCATACTGCCCATCATTTCCAAAATATTGGAAGGCATTTAAAAGGTAAGACTAATGGCTTTTCTTCAAAAGAACAGATTCTTTTATCGAGCCCAGTATAGTTTCAGGTAGAATTCCAGTACAGAACTCGCAGTTTTTTTTTTTTTTTTTTTTGCTTTACGTCGCACCGACACAGATAGGTCTTATGGCGACGATGGGACAGGGAAGAGCTGGGAGTGGGAGGGAAGCGGCCGTGGCCTTAATTAAGGTACAGTCCCAGCATTTGCCTGATGTGGAAATGGGAAACCACGGAAAACCATTTTCAGGGCTGCCGACAGTGGGGTTCGAACCTACTATCTCCCGAATACTGGATACTGGCCTCACTTATGCGACTGCAGCTATCGAGCTCGGTGAACTCGCAGTTATTGATCTTGTGTCGATACTTCAGGACAGCGCTGACAGTAACCAGATAGCTGCCGGATTATTCATTGATCTCCCTAAAGCTTTCGATTTGGTAAAATACGAAATTCTGTTAACTACTTTAGATATGCTGGAGTCCGTGGTGTTGCATTAGAGTGGTTCCGCAGCTACCTTAGTGGAAGAAAGCAATTTGTTTCCGTCAATTGTTATCAAAGCACGGAAAAAGAGGTGAATTGTGGCAAGGGTGTATCTTGTGCCCAACATTGTTTTGATACACATAAATGACACATTCTAAAATTAAAAAGTAAAATTATGCTTTACGCTAATAATACAAATGTATTCTACAATTGTGACAAAGTGGACTCGGTAATCAATAATATGCAAGACATAATCGCAAAAAACAACTGGCTCAGTATCAATAAATTAACTACGAACGTCAATAAAACTAAATATATAATAAATACGCCGAGTATAAAAAATGAATCACTCGAAAATATATATTAATAACACAGAAATAGGTGACGTCGATCACTTTAAGTATTTGGGTCTAATAACAGATGAACATTTAAGATGGGTAGAGCATGTTGATTACATTGCGAAAAAGATAGCTCCACTATGTGGACTATTGACAAGGTTAACATTTCCTAGAAAAGTTACACTCACAGTATATTACACATTCACAGTACCTAAACATAATTTGATTTCGTTGCAGAAAGAGAGTCCTTCATGAACTTTAAAATATCTATAGTCTTCCTTTTGACACACACAATCGAGTTCTATACGCTAATAGTAAAATTATGCTCTAATCGACGTGCACTGCTTTTAGATCATCAATATTAATTCACAAAACTAAACTAAACCAAACAGTGTACTGCACGATAGTAACTACACTCTAAGTTCCGACATTCATAATTATAACATACGACAAACAGGTGACACAGCTCTCTTTCAAACACACTCATAAGTTTGGCAACTGTAGTTTTAAGTTCTTAGCCATGCAATCATATAATCATCTTCCAAGAGATTTAAAATCAGTTTCCAAATCTGTCATCTTTCAAAATGAAATTAAATAAAGTGCTATAGAATACGTACTTAAGTAAGTAGACGATTTCTGAGAAAGGCTGTAATTGTAACATACAGGAAATTTTGGAATATTTCGAGTATTTTTTTTTCATTTGCAGCCATTGTATATGTATAACATTAATTTTAGACGCTAAACAAATTGTATTGTACAATTGCTGTATATGAGCTTTTGGCTGGTTGGAATTAATAAAATAAATAAAAAAGGGTTGTGCTAGATAAACAAGATTAGTAAATGTTAGGAGCAAATAACATAACCTAAGGACTTCTAAACAAGGGACCACAATCGCCACCAAGTAGAGTAGACTTCGGCTTAAAAGCGGCTAGCCTTACTAGCTTTGGCGCTCCACATTCGGGAGGCGGAGGGGCTAGTCCCAACCGTCGGCTGTCCTGAGAATGGTTTTCCGTGGTTTCTCCATTCTTCTGCACTAAGGCGAATGGCGGAACAGTTCCTTTACAAGCCATGGTTGCAACCACCTGACCTTTCCCGTAAATCACATCAAAGCAAATCTCCCTGGCCTGAGAGATGGCGTAACCGTCTATGAGGCCCGCCGCATCCTGTCGAGTACGGAATGAAAGCTTTTACCGAGCTCCAACCAACCACGTCACACTATGTCAAAGTTAGACCCATGCTGTTCCTCACAGTTTCTAGATCATGTTACGTATCTCAGCTTTAGAGCAGTCTTCAACAACATTACTGTTGCTTAAAGGATAACGTTCCCTCCAAAGTACCACTCAGATACTTGGGATGCTGATTGTGTGGTAAAAGGACGTCACCAAAATACACTCTGAGATCCATTTTAGTCATGCGATTGTTCAGATGAATAGAACAAACTTAGTCTTGGTCATACGGAGTCTCCATTTGCGGAAATAGTCCTGTAGAATACTCGAATGTGTTGTGTGGTCTTAGTGGTTGTCCGAGATCCTTGCGGCTATTGTCCAATCATCTTCCTTGGTTTTGTCTCAGGCATACCAGCTATATAGAAGCTGAAAAGAATTGGAACTAAGACAGAACCTCGTGGTAGTCCGTCAATTTCCTTTGTGCACTAACTCTACTACCATGACAATTCTGAACAGTCCACTAATCAGCATGTTACTGACCAGATTGGCAACAGCCTTGCAGGGAATTACTCTGAGTAACTAGTAAATCAGACCTCTCCATACTGTGTCATATGCGACCTTAAGATCGATGAAAGCCACAGATGAATTCAAGCACTGTTGAGAAACTGCTATAGTAAACGTTGTTGGTGACAAACTGCTATAGTAAACGTTGTTGGTGACAACACCTGGTCTGTACAGCTGCGGTGACGCCTAAATCCCGCTTGCTCCATGGGTATTTCCGCTATTAATCTTGATATAATTCTGAACGCATGTTCAAACCCGACAGAGAAAGTCGGATTATTGAACGGCAGAAAGAGAGTCCATAAAATGCGTGTGGTAAGATGGCGGCATGAAAAAAAAAATCTGGTGACATTCAGTATTTACCCGAAAATATAAGTCACTCACAAATCGACGAGGGATCCGTTTTCTCTGCCACAGAGTGAAAGGAAACATCCAAACTGACAAGCAGGCAGCTTAAATGGCGTCGAAGAAAAATATCTGCAAGATGGCAGCTGAGTCCATACGATTATTATAATTATTATTGTTGTTTCATATAGTTTCTGAAAATTAATATCACAAGAGGAAATGTCGAATTTCCACGCAGGACATAAACGTGCAAATCTGTGCAGAGTACTACAATTTTACAATGACTGACAGAGACAGCGAGAGAGAGAGAAACCGACACAAAATCAACTTTTAACCACGTGATGTTAAAATGCTTAACAAGTATTTAGAAAGTAGCATGAGCGTCAAGAGAGCTGTTCTACCCATTCCGAAGAAGCTACCGAGGTCAACACCTTCGACCCCTCCAGCAGTTTTCGCCGTTTATGATGCATCACACATGACATGTTAAAAACTGCTGGTCAGTGCTATATTACAGGTAAATGTACCAATAGACGACAGACACCCATGCCTGGCAATACCAATTGGTGACAGTCTGAATATTGCAACATTAAGGAATTTTCACATCCCCACGGAGTAGTGCAAGAACTGGGAACATTGGTGAGCCTTCCTTGATTACCTGAGTTGGTCCTTAGGATCAGTGGTGGGTTTGTTTTCATGTGAAACAGATCTCTGTAAGACTTGTGAATGTATGGCTCAACATTTCTCTTTTTCTAAACACATTCCTTAAGAGGTACCGTTAGTTGAAAGTTTGTTTTATTTAAATTGTTTTATATAGGAAGGTAAAGTTTATCACTGTATAATAGGTTGCAGGGTTCCAGGCTATTTATTTGCTTTGGTAGAAAGGAATAATCCTAAACTGCATATGTTATTATGGGTGTCATCTATTGGTCTTACTGAACCCATTGGCCCAATGGTGACAGGAGTGGCAGGCAGTGGATTTTGTTCTACATCGGAGATGGCTAAATTAAAAGAGTTATTTAAAAAAAAATATACGGGAAACAATGTTAATTTCATTATAATTTGACTTCCAGTAGCTGACAGGGGGTATCAGCCATTGGTGTTCAAGGTGTCAGGCACTGGCTCGTTAAATCCTTTTTAAAATTTCTTTTCTCTTTTGTATCCCTAGATTCAAAATGACAAAATAAGAATTTAAATTATTCGCAAGAGACCATGGCTGATGCCACAGAAGAAGTCAGAAGTGGGAGTTCTGTGATGGGAGCTGCCAAGAAATTTGGAGTCAAGGGGAAACTGCCCGTGGGAAAGAAAATGGGCCCAGGTACTATTTTTCCTCCTGAACAGGTAAAAACCTTGACCGAGTGGGTGATGACCACGGCAAAAGCCAGTTTCCCTGTTACAAAGGATATGTTCACTGATTAGTGGTCCAAGCTGTCAAAGGAGTTGGGCATGAAAAAACCTCCCGGAGAGAAATGGTACAAACTTTTTCGAGGCAGGAATATTACCATTAGTGACAGAATTTATCAAGCACTTACACGGTCACGAAGGAGAAGCTCATAAAATGGTATGAAGAGGTGGAAGAAGGGTCTAATGGCTGTACTGAAAGATGTATCACGAGTTTTTAATGCTGACGAGTCAGCATTTTACTTCAGTCCAAGAGGGGGCAAAGTACCTGCTGAAAGAGGGAACAAGACAGTGTACCTATCCGGGGCGAATGATGAAAAGGAGAATGTCACCGTGCTCATGACAGCAAATGCAGCTGGCCAGATAGCACCACCAATGATTGAGTATAGGTACCAAAGGATATCAATGCACATTGCTGAGGCATTCCCAGAAGAATGGGCTATGGGTAGATCAGAAAATGGATGGATGACTCATGAACTCTTCTACGAGTATATAGTAAATATCTTCTACTCATGGCTGAAGATTTTTTTTTTTTTTTTTTTGCTATTGGCTTTACGTCGCACCGACACAGATATGTCTTATGGCGACGATGGGACAGGAAAGGGCTAGGACTGGGAAGGAAGCGGCCGTGGCCTTAAGGTACAGCCCCAGCATTTGCCTGGTGTGAAAATGGGAAACCACGGAAAACCATCTTCAGGGCTGCCGACAGTGGGGTTCGAACCTACTATCTCCCGAATACTGGATACTGGCCGCACTTAAGCGAATGCAGCTATCGAGCTCGGTCATGGCTGAAGAAAGAGAATATTGAGCTGCATGTGGTGTTCTTCCTTGATGATCACTCCTCACATATATTTCTCCATCTTTCCCACTTGTGTTGACCACAACATCGAACTGGTTGCTCTCCATCCAAACGCAACACATTCCGCAGCCCATGGATGCGGCAGTTTTCCACTCTTTAAAAGCACGGGAATGAAGAAAAAAGATTTACCTCTGCTACTGCATCTTTGAAAGTGGATTCAGAAAGTCTGGATTAATGCCCTGGAATCCTCAAGCTGTGTGTTTAGACCCTGACCAGCCAATGCCTCCAACACCAAGAACCGACCTCGGGAGAGTCACGGACATTTTATCTTACCTAGAGCATGAGATTGGACAGCAGAAACTGTTGGTATTCAGGAACAATAAAGGAGAATGGAGCGGAAACAGAGATTTGACCTTGTACAACATATGGAAGAGTAACAAAGACAAGTTGGAAGAGCAGGAGACAAACTTTACATTTAAAGGGGTTTTTTTTTTTTTTTTTTTTTTTTGGAATGACGATGAAATAAGTTATATTGTAACCAGGAAAATTAGTGTGAGAAGAATTAACTTTTAATGTTCAGATAGAAATGTACAAAGGATTACCAATACCAAGTCGATAACCATAAGTGGAAATACTACCTTCAACATCAGCTGTTAATAAACCAGAAGAGATGGTATCCCCAGAGCCGGAGTCTTTATTAATGGTTCCTGAACAGCAAGTTTTGGATCTAGAGTTATAAACCCCTCAAAAATCCATGGGAACGTGAGTAACTTCTGGTACTAGTAAATGCAATATCCCTTCACCATTCAAGAGAGTTTTATTTTGCCCAGGTGAATCTGCAGTCACATCTAAACGAATGAAAAAGGAAAAAATTCCTGCTGTCCTCACTTCACACCAAATCAATCAATCAATCAATCATTACTGATCTGCATTTAGGGCAGTCGCCCAGGTGGTAAATTCCCTATTGATTGTTTTCCTAGCCTTTTCTTAAATGATTTTTAAAAAAATGGAAATTTATTGAACATCTCCCTTGGTAAGTTATTCCAATCCCTAACTCCCCTTTCTATAAACGAACATTTGTCCCAATCTGTCCTCTTGAATTCCAGCTTTATCTTCATATTGTGATCTTTCCTACTTTCAAAGACACCACTCAAACTTATTCGTCTACTGATGTCATTCCACGCCATCTCTCCAATGACAGCTAGGAACATACCACTTAGACGGTCTCCGTATTCCCAAGTCTTCCCAGCCCAAACTTTGCAACATTTTTGTAACGCTACTCTTTTGTCGGAAATTACCCAAATCAAATGACAGCTTACTATAAGAACGAGGAAAAAAACACAAAAAGAAAAGCAGAGAAGAAAACAAAAAGGCTTTAGAGGTAAAGAAAAGGGCCAGATCAGAAAAAAGGCCAAAGACCAAGTAAAACAGAAGAAACAGCAGAAAGAAAATGAAAAGCCTGACTGCACATTAAATTCAACTTCAGTTTCAGAGGCATGGATGATTCAGACTGGGGTGAGGATAGTGATGATGATGTGTCCTGCGAACCAGTGACACTAGAGGGACTCAAAGGAGACCGAGTTGTACGAGTTCAAAGGTGGCAAGAGAAATCAGAATATGTGTACTTGTGTATTGTGCAAGCGAAAGATGAGCCAGAGATCCAGGTTATGGGTCTAAAATCTCAGGATGAACGAAAGATGGAATTCACAGTGAATGAAAACGGCATTTCATCCATTTCTATCAAACAGGTGCTTGGAAGACTAGATCTGCCTAAAATATCAAGCAAGGGAAAATGAATTAGATATGTATGTTTGAAACGTCTGTTCCAGTGAGAGAATTGTGATTTTATTGCTTGTGTGGCTTTAATTTTTAAAACTTTGAAGACATTACATTGCATTTTTACTCCAAAGACTGATCCCCTGGCTATTTTTTTATTTGAAGACTGATTCCATCACCTCTTTAATTTTAAAGTCTGATTTCATGATTTTACTTTTAAGACTGATTTTCTACATTTTTCTTTAATACTAGCAACCGTTTTCCTTAACTAGCACTGTTAGAAACGTTCTTCCTTGCAGCACTGATCTGGATTAAATGTTTCTCTGCGTTAAATATGGCATCTATTGGGACAAGAAGTGTGTCGTCTATTGGGACCCGACCTGAGGAGTCGCCTATATGGACTAACGCTGAACATTAGAGAAAATTTTATTGTCACTAGTCTAATTAAGAAACTGGAAAACTAAACCCATATTCCAGCAGAAGATAGTTAAGGGCACTTAGGCAAGTTTCCTGTTCAATAAAATAGCATTATATGTGAAGCATTTTGTCATTTTTTTTTCCTCGCAATGGTTTCATCTATAGATACCTTTACTAATGTAATATATAGTACAATAGTACAATGACATATTCAAACAAGAATCATCATCGACCGAGTGAGTTGGCTACGAGGTTTGATTCAGGTAGCTGTGAGCTTGCAATCGGGAGGCAGTGGGTTCGAAAACCCCGAGCCCAAGATTGTTTACCATGGATTCCCATTTTCAAACCATTAAAATGCTGGGGCTGTGGTCTACCTTAATTAAGGCCATGGTCGCTTCGTTCACGCTCCTAGCTCTTCCTATGCCACTGTCGCCACAAGGTGTATAGGTGCAAAAATTAATCCTTATCGACATACACCAGGATTACCAAGGATGATGGTGGTGATTGTCTTAAGAGGAAGCATAACTAGGCAACCATCCTCTATTAACATTAGAGAGAAAATAGGCGAGGGTCGTACATTCGAAGAATGAAGGTATGGGCAAATGGGAAGTGCCATGAAGGGCGTGAAAATGGACTCCCTAGGCCTCATAAACCTAAAGCCATCGGGGTCGGAAGAGAACAAGAATTAACGAAGGGAAGTCGGATAGGGAAGATGGAAGTGAGGAACCTGACAAGTTGAGGTAATGCCAAACCCGTGCATAGAAACCGTGGTTGTCAACTCACGCTCACAAGTTGAGAACCCCCGGTCCCACTTTCAGCAGCCTCTTACGACAGGCAGTGTTATTCTACCGCCCCCACCCACAGGGGCAGATCATCAAGACGAAACGTTCGCAGTAGGATTATCATATAATGTAATAAGTAATAACGAATGTTACATATTCATCGCATCCCCCGTTGTTGGAACCTTACAAATCTCAAAGCTTACACTAACGTTGATAATAATTCACCGAGCTCGATAGCTGCAGTCGCTTAAGTGCGGCCAGTATCCAGTATTCGAGAAGGTGGGTTCGAGCCCCACTGTCAGCAGCCCTAAAGATGGTTTTCCGTTGTTTCCCATTTTCACACCAGGCAAATGCTGGGACTGTAGGCTACCCACGGCCGCTTCCTTCCCACTCCTAGCCCTTTCCTGTCCCATCGTCGCCATAAGAACTATCTGTGTCGGTGCGACGTAAAGCCAATAGCAAATAATAATAATAATAATAATAATAATAATAATTCACAAGATATCACACTTATCTCAGGATGCTATGGAAAAGCTTTACTGCATAAATTATTCACCAGTATTTGCGATATTTTTTAACTGGTACCGTATCAGATATTTTTTAACTGATACCGTATCAGGCCAGTACAAGTCAGCTGTTTGTTGCCTAGTGGTTTTAATTCGAGAAAATGTTGTGGCCTAAATTAAGGTATAGTCCCACTAATCGCCAGGTGTCTTCCTCCATTTTTCCTACACTTGGTGCAGTCGCGTGTGCGAAGTGTGTCGTACTTGAGGACTTGGCCGTGTTTTACGGCCAGATGGCCTTCCTAACGTCAGCCCTATTTGGAGGGATGCACTCACCATTCGTATTTCTGCGGTGACTGGTATTCTAGTGTGATGTGCTGTGTATACAAAAAGAAGTGCATTGAAATAAACATTAACACCCAGTCATCGGAGTTTCTCAGCTGATCTTTTCACAACAGCAATTTTGACCATGTTACTACATAGCACATTCCTTAGCTCGAACCCATGCCCGAATCCGTCAAGGTACATAGTCCACAAGGTCAAAAAAAAAAAAAAAACATTCTTGGTCCAATTTGTCTCATCGCTGGCAATTCTTCACAGTCTTGCACATAAAGTGGTCGTTCAGGACGTCCATATTCATCACGTTTCAATATCCCGGACAAATTCAATGGGGTTCGTGCAGGGGAAGAGGGATGCCACTATTTTCGGGTAATACCAGCACGACGAAGGAATCGAGCATCATAAACATTCCTAACTGGTTTAAAAAAAAAAAAAATATATATATATATATATATATATCGACAAACACGCGCATTTTAAGAATACTATAAGACAGACTTGGGATGCGAGACCTTATACGAAATCGTCACTGGCTACTAACAAAAGCGACCACAGTTCGATTCTAGACTAGTATACTAGGAATTTTTGAACTAATCAGGATTCCATGAATCGAACGAGTGGGTCACGTAGCTGCCAGCTGGCTTTCGGGAGATATGTTCGACATCCACTGTCAGCAGCCCTGAAAACGACTGTCCGTGGTTTCCCATGTTCACGCCAAGCAAATGCTGAGGCTGTGCCTTAATTAGCTAACGACTAAAGCTTTAACAGTCACAATTGCACGCTAATTTGCTTTCGCAAAAAAAAAAAAAAAAAAGTGCCATAATTAAGGTAAAATGTTATATTTTCATTACGATGTTTCGATTGTGATACAGCATTCAATAAAATAACTTTATAATTTACAATAATTAATACTGTAAATTATCCACACATCTCCTGTAAATTATCCACACATCTCCATAGAGTAGAAATGGTCACACATTTCTTTTCACTAATCTGGTTAGATCTTCTTTGGGACCACAGAATATCTATTTTAACAGTATAAATCAGTTCCTGGCTAGTTCAATTCTTGTTCAGATTTCTATGTGCTACTATGCAGTAAAGGAATCAGAATATAGAAAGGCAATAAAAATGTGATGAAAGTGACTGGCTGAGATCCACGTGACCGGGTGCAGCTTGACAGCGACCGACCCTACTTTCACGAGCCCAGCTAGCGCGCTACCCAGTATCCAGCGCTTAGTTGATGGCCTGACACCGTTGAGGCCACACCAGATATAACGAAGTGAACATGGGAACTGGCTGTCTGATACTGTTATTGTTGCTGCTCCACGTCTGCGGTAAGTCCTTAAAACCTTTTCAATGACAAAATATGCCACTTAAGATCGATGGCATGAATATTATTCAGAATGGAAAACGCAACGTTAACACATGAAAAGAATCCGCCGTTATACTATGCAATCAATGGTAAGTAAATAAATAATTGGGATTGTCAAACTGGCATACTCTCAGTTTACAAAAACTTAGCATCTACTGAAGTATGGAAATACCAACGCACCAATCAGCGACTGTTCTTTTAATCTAAAATTTGTATTAAGCAAGAATAACATTCAGTGCCAACAGTTAAATTAAAGATGTTTAAAAGCAGGTCATCGGCCTCATAGTTACTCCACTATTTTCAACTGAAGTGTCTTTAATCATCAGCGTTTCACCAAATTTGTAGAAAACGTCGATGAAAAAATTTAGCAATATGAATACGTGAATGGTCTTTTCGATAAGTAAATTGAATGAGCTGTTGGAGCGAGTTCTCGAAGTCTAGTACTGTGTTGTCATATTATTCCATATTGAGAACGGAACTATTGTGTCAGCACATAGCCACCGAACACAAGAGGGTATCCGCTCAATAATGACCCACTCCTATCCGGAGAAAGGAGTGCATTCTTACTCCATGTGATTTATGTACTGAGGGGTTAGAACGACATTAGATAAACGGTAAAGCTTGGAATGTTAACTGTATCTAATGAGCGCGTGCGCGCGACGAGGGAGATTATTGTACAAATAGTGCAACTGAGGAGGTGAGAATCAAAACTGAGGATTCCAAGTAAGCTGGTATGGCTGCAACTGAAAATTAACTCCGTGTCAAGCCTGCTTATAAACTACAGAAATAAAGAGTTTCAGAAATGAGTGACTTAAAAACTCTCCTTGACCTGTGAATATTTTGTTCCAGCGCTCTCCTTACCCGCATGAAATTATATGCAACAACGTTAGCCTTATCCTTATGACGCCATTTGTGATTGGATATGGTTAATCTCATTATCCAAACTGGTGTTACTAAATTGAGAAAATTAATTCGTAAATATTTTCTATTATATTCTGAACAAACGCATTTAAAAAAATTCTCGGTGAGTTTTTCCTGTTCGTCGCCACATTTTCTTCAGGCAGCTGTCTTCTTAACAAGTCTGGATAACAGACAGCTCAAACAGAAAACTGCTTTCTTTTTTTTTGCTTTACGTCGCACCGACACATATGTCTTACGGCGACGATGGGATAGGACAGGCCTAGGAAGTGGAAGGAAGCGGCCGTGGCCTTAAGGTAGAGCCCCAGCATTTGCCTGGTGTGAAAATGGGAAACCACGGAAAACCATCTTCAGGGCTGCCGACAGTGGGGCTCGAACCCACTATCTCCCGATTACTGGATACTGGCCGCACTTAAGCGACTGCAGCTATCGAGCTCGTTTTTTTTTTTTGCTGGTGAGTGGTATTTTTGTTCCTTATTGTGGGGTTTTTTGCTATTTTTCTTTACGTCGCACCGACACAGATAGGTCTTACGGCGACGATGGGACAGGAAAGGCCTAGGGATGGGAAGGAAGTGGCCATGGTTTTAAGGTACAGCCCCAGCATTTGTCTGTTACGAAAATGGAATGGGAAACACCACGGAAAACCATCCTCAGGTCTACCGATAGTGGGGTTCGAACCCACTATCTCCCGGATGCTAGCTTACAGCTGCGCCCCCCTGACCGCACGGCCAACTCGCCCGGTTTTATAAGGTTTCGTCGTCTTCACAAAACAAGAATAACGCAACAATCTTCTCTTAAGAGAATACAGACCGCCATGAGGTGCTAAAGAAATTCAATATGATCCGTTACGTCTTATATTCTTTCGCCTTAGACAATGTGAAATACCTTATACTGTGCTATGATGGATGTCCTAGGCCAGGGATGGCAAACTTTTACCGACTAGCGTGTCAATTAAGGTCTTGTTTATTACTTTTTACCGTCTGGTGTGCTATCGGTTAATTACTTTTAAAATAATCATGAAACCCCGCCTAGACTTCATTTAGGTATTTGATTGCATTACATATAAATCCCTTCGACTGAATGTTTCATGATTTTGTTTTGCGAACATCACTGAAAACTACATTTCAGAAAAGATACATTTTAAGAATAAGGTATATTTTTGCTTCAACCTAATACAATTTGTACGAAATATGCCGATAGAATTGAGACATTCTTCCTTATGAAAGCGTAATGTTACAGTATGCTATGTTGCTATATGCTCGACCTATGTATTATATGTTAAAAATATTATATGTTTGTATGTTGTCTAACGTGCCGCTAAGTCGTGTTCGCGTGTCTATGATTGGCACTATCATGAAATGGTTCAGAAGCTGGGTCCCATCGGCATCGACTAAAATTGAGGTAGGGTTTCCGGCAGTTCAGCATTCTTTTGTGCCCCCAGACAGTGTGTTTAGCGAACTGAAAAGGTAATTAAATGCAAAGTAACCACAGAAATGACAAAATCTAACATGATGGAACGTACAGCTACAATCGTACCAATGTTAGCTGCCCATGGCGGTACTTATACATGTTTATGAACCTAGGTAGATACTGGTATAGTAACAAATACGACAGGAAACTCTGCTAGAAATAATTATCAATCTACTAGTTTTAGCTGACCTTACAGACACTTAAACATGTTTGTGCGTCTTGATATAGAAATGGCTAAGCACAAAAATAAAAGATAACAAGCACAGCGGACGAAAGATTTATTTGTGCAGTTGTAAGTTAAGTAACTCCAATCTTCAGTGTCCTAGATAACATTGCCAGGAGCATCGAATGCACAACATTCAACTGGAAATGTAAATTTCTTCCAGGCATAGTTAATCATGGTTAACGAAGTCCCTATTCTAATGATATGAATGTCAACTTCATAGACATACAAAACTTACATTTTTAGAGCACGAGGGTCTGCACTTACCATACCCAGTCAGATCACATTTTTCTGTGAGGGTTGAATGTTATTGAACATATTGTTTACACCCTTGAGATGACGAGAGGTCACGTGCTACTAACACATTGTCAGTCAGGCACTTTGCGACTCGTTTCGTAGGAAGTGAAAATGTGATTAGCGTAGTACTCTCTCTAATCTTGGCGTGGAGAGATCGTAACGAATAAGAAAGGCACAATCCTGTCATATCCTACCAGATGGAAGGAACAAACTACTAGCAACCATTTGAAATAATAATAATAATAATAATAATAATAATAATAATAATAATAATAATAATAATAATAATAATAATAATCGCGGGGGTTTACCTGTTCCCCTATCGGACGCGTACCAGGTGGCGGATAGGGAGTTCGCCGGACTGAGCTATTCACTTTACTTGCACGCAAGAGACGTATGAAATTCTACGGGCATTTGGCACGAATGGATGACTTACGACTGACCAAGAAAATCTTTTTCGTTATCAATGGAACACGACAAACCAAAGTGCGCTGGCTAGTAGACACCCAAAAAGATCTCGCGGAAGTCGACACTGACCCACTGAAAACCGCAAGGGCTTCATATAGACAAAAGATCAACACCCAAAAGTTTGCGTCCAAGAAACCGACGGCAAGAAATTTGGAATTAAAAAACGCGGACACAAAAAGGACGACATGCCCATAGTGAACGGATGAGGAAGTTTCGGGAAGATGGAACAAGATCAAGAACACCAATACTAAATAATGGTTCTACGTGCTTCTTAGAGGGCCAAACTCCTATATATATATTCGTATGGATTTCAAAGACGCAAAGATGTCGGAATTTTGTCCAGCAGGGATTCTTTGAGAAGAAGGTCAACGACTCTTCCTCATGATATCAACGTCGTCTGGGATCGAACCTGCATAAGTTCAGTATATCAGACATTTGCCAACTGGCAATGCTTCGGTTGGCACATGCATTTCAGTCGGCCTGGCAGACATATGTAACAGCAAATTTCGGCTCGATGAGGAAAGCAAGGGAAACTACCTCGCTCCTCATTTCTCTTATAAGCCTCTTCAGCGACGCCTAGGTCATCTATGAAGGCTGATGGCAGAGCTGTTAAGGACCCAACCAGCCTTGGGACCGAGTACCCAAGAAAAGTACAATAACGAAGATTTATTTTCTATTGGTAGAAGACATGTCGAGGATTTGTCCACATTAATCGATGTATTCACTTAATAAAATCAAGAATGCGTGATTATTGCGCACAATCAGCATTCACTTTAAGCGATTCGTTTATATTCAAGGTGTATTTGTTGTATAATTAAGTTTTATTTAATTGGGAACATACAGCGTTGATTTTTCTACCCATCTATTTATCTATTTACTTATTCTGTCCTCTATGAACTAATTCACAAAATGATTGGAGGTCGCCAGCATGTAGATGTAGCCTATACAGATGTAACAGCGCCGAGAAACAAATCTTGGGATATCCAGAAATGCAGCAATCCAAGTTTAACTCTAGACATGACAGTTTAGTAAACTAGAGCATACTATTTAGAAAGAAAAAAAATATTTCCGGCGTACACAACACTGTTAAAATGCCATTCCTTATACTTGCTCCCGGGGTATAACTCGCTTAATTTTGCCCAAGGCGACAACTATACATCCCAAACATTTTTCCCCACAAATAATTCATATAGCTCATATACAATAAGGGATGGTGAAAGAAGAAAGTGAATTACCCCACGTATATAAAGCTGCCTCCATTCCCACTCAAATTACAATATTGAACAATTAAAATAATAGGACACAGTATCACATTCTGAACATTTAGTTATTGCAATCCCTTCACTTGGTCATCACTGACTTCAGTATGTGTATGTATAATCACCATATTTACATTAAAGTATTATTTATATATGAAGTATGGACACGATCTGGTGCAGAACCTAGACATTCAATTCTTTGTACACACGCGCGGATTACTATAATAATTATAATATTGAAATAATACTGTGGCATTTCGTTGAGAAATACACACTACAATACTACCAATTGATTCCCCCCCCCCCCACAGGCATTCTAGTAGAATGACTCAGAATTCACCCTCGCACACTCAGAATCACGTATACGACCATCCACCCTACTATTTATACATAAACATTAATAGAAATAAGAAAATGACGTTATGTACAGCAGACTTCATTAAATACACACAACACGCACATCCGCATACCACCCCCTCTTAATGCTAGCAAATCACAACTAATATTTCTGCTATCAAAATTGTTCAGACCTCGACGACTTTGTTACAAGGCGGCGCCTCCCAGTAAGTGGCATTTTGAAACAAGGTCGACGTAAGTCACGCTGCTTAAACAATGGTTTCGAAACAGTATTTAAGCAGATTTCATAATCTAAAGCCAGTTGGAATATAATAATCAATGCTGTGGAATTTCATTGGGAAATAAACAATACAGTATTAATTACAGAGACAAATAACGGAGCACTTCTTAAGATCACGATTTAAATCACCAGTCTCCAAGTTATCAAATTCAAGTAGTTAAACGTCCATGCAGGCGTGGTGGTTGATAGGAATATCCTCAAGGCTTTACGTCTCCATCTCACGGGCGAATCACCAACAACGTCATGTCAATGGCAGGAAGTCCAGAATTTTTCAGAAAAGTTTGAAAGTTTTATCACATTACATCATTGCCTCTTAACAATACACTTGCTACACATTTTTTAACGAAAACTGGTTTGTACACAGTTCTTACATCATTTATTACCTGCAAAATAGTTACAACTCAAAATTACCCTTTCGATTTAAACAATCGTGTGGATATTTCTAACCTGATGCAGCTCCTGTACAATCGCGATCACAAGAATTCCGGGTGGAAAAGGAAACGGGTAACGCTTGGGCGAAGATTTTGGCCAACCCTGAGGATGAAGGAGAAGTAACCAAGGCAATGTCACATGTGTTCGTCTTCCAGGAGGTGTGGTTTGCGACGTTGCACAGACAGGCCACTCCCACCTCCATTTTTTCGGGAACTGATTAAGATGTTTCTGTGGTTAAACATTCTGACTATACTAGCTCTTCCTACTCAAAGAAAACAACTGTAATTTAATTGCGATGAAGTGTGCACGATGTAATCCCACCCCAATATATAGCATTTAATTCTTTGATCAGCGCTGACAACTTCATAGGAACGGTTTTCCAAACGCCCTTGCATCTCTGATAATCATCATAATTAATACCAGGTTATATTTACTTTGGTTTTTGATTATTATTATTATTATTATTAGTAGTAGTAGTAGTAGTAGTAGTAGTAGTATTTAACAGGGCCTATACTGACGAAAATAAAGCTCATTCTTTTTTACAATGGTTGAGCGCGATGCCATTTGATAATGAAGTCACAGTCGAGACAGCTAACAGTTCAGCCAGACCTCGCACAAGAGAATTACAACGAAACTGGAGAATTTGACCCTCAATGAGTTGACATACACATTACGTCTGTTGCCTTGAAGGAAGCGTGCAGTTCCTCCATTGATTTCCCTCTCTCTTCATTGCCGAGCCAGTGGAACGTGTGGGCAGGCGGAGAAGCAAGTACCTTCCCCTCCGCGTGTGCTTCGTTCAAGCTAGATATATCCTAGTACTTCCGTTTTCTCCACCTCCACTCACTCTTCATATGTGTGCATGTGTTAACGCGTCTGATGGATGTGAACAATGAGAGAGAGTGTAAGCGGGTACTGGGTGGTTCTGAGGGCTGTAATGATTTCTGCCTGAAATTAATATTTCTGGCCACGAGATACTAAAGATTTCTAGTGTACAGCAGACCATCCGACGAGGGTGGGCGGCATGTGCCGTATGTAGGATATTGCGTGTTATTAACCATTCAAGGTTAAAATCTCCTACCCGATCGGGAATCGAACCCGGGGCCCTATGCAGACCATTCAGCCAAGAAGCCGGACACCCTTTCGAATTAAGCAAAGCAGTTAACGTCAGAACACTGAAAACCGTCAGTTTTTCCAGGCATGAATAAATTAGATTTTTCGTTGTAACACTTTCGGAGGTTGTAGAGGTCGAACGAAGTAAGCTATACATTGATGATAAAATCTCTAAAATGCACTTATTTTTAAGTCCTCACTCCATATGAACACTGCAGAAATGCTTGGAACCGAGGCTTTTGGCACGCAATATAGTGATTCGAAATTGTATACCACCGCCTCTCCCGTCCTGGCGGCCAACATTCTGATACCTATTTTCTTGTCGACCAACGAGATTCGAACAGGCTAACACTGGTGTCAGACAATATAGACTTGACGTCTTACGATCAAGGTCACCAGGCGGCCTTAAACACCTAAAATAAGTTTCCAGTAGTCAAAGCGGAGTAAACTGAGTGCATTTATGGCTCTCGTTTTAGTAATAAGGTATACCTTATACATGTGAAGAAAAAAAAGCTCCTATACCAACAGGGAGGGAAATTTCCGTGCTAGCTGCTGTTCAGTCGTCATGATTAGAAAAGGATCTATCACATTTGGCACCTTGGTCCTATCAAGTGTCCTGATAAACTATCAGCGATTAGGTCTAACGCTTTGTCTTGTGATGGAGAAAGTATAGTGAAGTGTGAAGTGTGCATTTGGACGTATTTTATGACGCCGGCGATGATCAAGCGATACTCTCAGATATTAGAAAGAGAACCTGGAAATTCTGTGATTCAGAGCTTACCGTATTTATTTTCGATTTAAAGCCAATTAAATAAAAACATAAATATGCTGAATAAATACATCTTCCTTCGGCCTCCATGTCTAAAAGCCTACCTATGCATACAGTACAATATTTATTAGCTGGCGTGAACACCGCTGGACTTTTATAAATCAGCTCTACTGATAACCACTATTCCTAGGTTTAAACCAGACATTGATATGGAAATAATCATCCTTCTACTATGCCACTTTTTCCCACATCATGGTGGGATCGCGAGAGCGGCTTGTGCTGAACACGTGGAGATGGCCCAGTTTTAAGGCCGGATGCCCTTCTTGACGCAAATCCTATGTAAATGTATGTATTCCCTATTGCGTGCTTCTGCAATGTTCCGTAATTTCGTGTGGTGTAGTGTGTTGCGTGTAAATTAAGAAGAGTGTATTAAGACAAACACAAATTCCAAGTCCCTGAGTCGGAAGAAATAATCAGACACGGCTAAAATTCCTACCCGGCTGAGAACCGAACCCGGACAATTATTAACAAGTATTGTCATATATTACCATGTGTGTTGGATCAAGTTGAGAACAAAAATTACAAAGATTTTGCCATTGAAAGAGTTACATTTGTGACAGCTGGAGTTGTTACTAATACTACTACTACTACTACTAAAAATAATAATAAGAAAAATCATTTTAACAATGTAAATAACAGGCTAGTTGCACAATATAAAGTTTAAAATTCCCGATCCGCACTATATGAACAACAGGACAGCACAGGTCATATAACAGATTCAAAATGAGAGAGAAATTAGAATGTCAACTATTTAGTAAATTTTCAAGACACTTAACGGATAATTAGAAATCTTATGAACACACTTTAAAAAGATTTTGGTACGACCCTTTTCTTGTCAGTGGTCTTTGATATTGAATCCTCTTAAAATGACTATAAATTACCTGTATCTCGCCCGAATCCATTAAAACAAAATGAACTGAAAGGACAATAAGCTGAACTGGTACTAACAAGAAGGAAACGCTGCCCTGTTGTGAAAACTGTTAGATAGTTGGACTGACGAGAAGGACAATGCCCAATTTTAAGAGTTAATACGCGCACTTATCAGAAAGGACCATAAAGGAAAGTTGACAAATGATGTTGGAGCTCCTTCGACTTCTCATTAAGGGACACACTAGCATGCACGATGAATATTAAAAAGTAAAGGGTTCGCAGAAAGGTGGGTGCTCAATTTGAGGTGCCGTCTCTCCCACGTCAGTGAATGTTAACTGAAGTATCAGTAACACGAAATCGCATAATAATAATAATAATAATAATAATAATAATAATAATAATAATATCGCAAGGATTTTTAAGAACATCTTAATGGAAGGTAATATTTATTAGTACTAGAAATAAGTAGTGGCACACATGAATTGCCGAAGTCCCAGATAATAGTCTAGTGTAACTACAGTGAATGCGCAAGGACTCATATCACTTCTTATACACTGGCGCAGACCGAGGGATTGGTTGGTATTCGCTGCAAGACAACCGTTATCGTAATTCGTATACAAACGCACGTGAAAACAGAAATGAAAAATTAATTTCATGTCAGTAACAGTAATATTGAATTACTAAATGAAAAGTCGGGCTCCATGGCTAAATGGTTAGCGTGCTGGCCTTTGATCACAGCAGTCTCGGGTTCGATTCTCGGCAGGGTCGGAAATTTGAACCATCATTGGTTAACTTCCTTGGCACCGGGGCTGAGTGTAGGTGTCGTCTTCATCATTTCATACTCATCACGAAGCGCAGGCCGCCTACGGGGGTCAAATCAAAAGACCTACACTTGGCGAGCCGGCCGAACATGTCCTCGGACACTCCCAGCACTAAAAGCCATACGCCATATGTACTAAATGAAGCTATTTGTTAAAAATAATAGATACTGTCAAGAACATGCTACCGCCGAACTGAATGGACACTCGGGGTGAAGCCTGAGCCCCGGGCACACGCTGGACAGCAAAGAGCACATTCCTTTCGAATGTGCCCAGCCCAATATTAACACCAAGCATGAATTTTTGCAGAGGGTAGGCCTATACCAAATTTGCCCATAGCGTTAGTGAAGATTCGCTCCGCAAACTACTATTAGTTGCCGTCCTCGGAGGCCCGGGTTCGATTCCCGGTACTGCCAGAAATGTAAGAATGGCAGAGGGGCTGGTATGTGGTTGAAAGGGTATGGGCAGCTGACCTCCATCGGGGGTGTGCATGAGGACCCAAGTTCCGGATACAAGCTGCGCGCCCCTAACCGCATGGCTAACTCGTCCGGCGAGTTAAGTTTTACTTCGCAAACTTCCACATGACGGTTATAACGCCTCTAGTAACATGCGTTATGGGACTGACTTCTTTAACTACATCAGATGGGAGATTACTAATTTCTAGTACTGTACGTCTATCATACATGCACTGGCATGTCTTCCTTTGTATGTCAACAGCACCAACTAGAGTGGCCTTGATGCAAAGACATAAATCTTGTTGAATAAGTCACTATTTGATTACATCTGCTGATTTTATGATGCACCATCCAATCTGAAACACCTATACCAAAATTATCATTGAGAAGTGGCCTGCAAGCACGAACTTGCTGTTCTGCTCAGACAGATCGGCTCTTATCTGCTACACGAAAACATTGACTCACACTTTGCAGTTTGGTGGATTACAACTGTCAAGGACGAAGAGCCGCCAGTAGAAAATAATATAAAGTCGCCTGGGTAGTAGCGGGGTTGCTATGGTAACCATTGCATTACTGGGTCTCCTGGTGTAAACCCCCTTCGCCTCGTGCCTCACCGGGCATGTGCATTCTTCTGATCTCCCAATAATAGGTCTTGTGGCGACGATGGGACAGGGAAGGACTAGGAGTGGGAAGGAAGCGGCCGTGGTCTTAATTAAGGTACAGTCCCAGCATTTTCCTGGTGTGAAAATGGGAAACAACGGAAAAGCACTTTCAGGGCTGCCGACACTGGGGTTCGAACCTACTATCTCCCGAATACTGGATACTGGCCGCACTTAAGCGACTACAGCTATCGAGCTCGGTCCATTCTTCCTTAGCTGTCCTGCACTTTATATCTACTTTATTCGCCTGTATTTTTTTCTGCCATCTTATTTTTTTATTTTTTTTACTTTCGTCGTTCGTCAATCAGGTCTAGTATCTCTTGAGTTATCCATTGTTTCTTAGGTGATATTTCCTCTCTTCCTAACTTTTCTTCAGCAACCTTACTGATTTTATTCTTCATGACTGTCCGTTCCTCTTCTACTGTGTTTCCTTCAGCCTTTTCACTTAGTCCCTATGTTACACGCCTTTTTTTGAAGCAATCCCTAACACTATTTACTTTCAACTTGTCTAGATCCTATCTCCTTGCATTCCTTCCTTTCTTCAATTTCTTCACCTACAGTTGGCATTCATGGCCAACAGGTAGTGGTCAGAGTCCACGTCTGCGCCCCGGGAAAGTCTTGCAATCCAACACCTGGTTTCTAAATCTCTCCCTAATCATAATGAAGTCCATTTCATACCATCCAGTGCTCCAGGTCTCGTCAATGTATACAGACGTCGTTTATGGTGTTTGAACGAAGTGTTAGGCCAGGACTAAATTGTGAACGGTGCAGAATTCAACCAGCCGGCCTCCTCTTTCATTCCTTTGTCCCAATACGAATTCTCCTACTGCATTAATTTATCTTCCTTGGCCTACCACTGGATTCCAGTCTCCCATCACATTAGATTCTCATCACCTTTTGCATACTGTATGCAATATCTCTCTTCATACATTCTTTCGATTTCATCATCCGCTGAGTAGGCATATAGACCTGCACTATTGTGGTGGGCATCGGCTTGGTGTCTATCTTGACCACAATAATCCTCACTATGCTGGTCATAGTAGCTTACCCGTTGCCCTATTTTCTTATCCATTATTAAACCTACTCCTGCATTTCCCCTGTTTGATTTTGTTGATAATTCTGTAGTCGCCTGACCAGAAATCCTGCTCTTCCTGTCAACGTACTTCACTTATACCAACTACATCTAACTTTAGTCTATCCATCTCCCTTTCCAGATTCTCTAACCTACCACACCGAGTCAAACTTTTAACAATCCACGCTCCGACTCGCAGAATGTCAGTATTCATCTTCCTGATGATTGCCCCCTCTCGTGTCCGGCTCCATAGCTAAATGGTTAGCATGCTGGCCTTCGGTCATGGGGTCCCGGGTTCGATTCCCGACAGGGTCGGGAATTTTAACCATCATTGGTTAATTTCGCTGGCACGGGGCTGGGGGTATGTGCCGTCTTCACACAACGCGCAGGTCGCCTACGGGAGTCAAATCAAAAGACCTGCATCTGGCGAGCCGAACTTGCCCTCTGACACTCCCGGCACTAAAAGCTATACGCCATTTCATTTCATTTTGCCCCCTCTCGCGTAGTCCCCACCCGGAGATCCGAATGGGGGACTATTTTACCTCCGGAATATTATACCCCGGAGGAAGCCATCATCAGTACATCATTTATACAGAGAGAGCTGCATGCCCTTGGGAGTTAGTCACGGCTGTAGTTTCCCGTTGCTTTCAGCCGTGTAGCAGTATCAACACAGCGAAGCCATGTTAAGTATTATTAGAAGACTAGCGCCCTTGCGACTTCCGAAAGGCTGCTACCCCGCTTTCGAAGTATATGACCAAAATAAACAGATATTTCAATACCAATAAAAACTTTATTATTTATAGGTTTTTCTCGCTCCCATTAGTCTTTAGGTCAGTCTCAATTCTTTTACATAAATATCACTTACTGTACATCACCCAAACTTCGTCCAGCTCCATGGCTAAATAGTTAGCATGCTGGCCTTTGGTCAGGGGCCCCGGGTTCGATTCCGGCAGGGTCGTAAATTTTAACCATCAATGGTTAATTTCGCTGGCACGGGGTCTGGGTGTATGTGTTGTCTTCATCATTTCATCCTCGTCACGATGCGCCGATCGCCTACGGGCGTAAAATCAAAAGACCTGCACCTGGCGAGCCGGACATGTCCTCGGACACTCCCGGCACTAAAAGCCATACGCCATTTCCTTTTACCAAAACTTTCACACACTACACGTTTGTATGACCGTATTAGCCGCAGATAAATACCGAATATCCAGTAAGAAAAAAAGGTTTTCTGTATCGGTCGTGTCCACAGTAGTAAGAAAATGCCATTTTTAATTTTCCATCATCATCTGTCTGTCCGCACATGGCGAGGAAATGACAACGGAATTGAATGAATATCTGTATAAATAGTCTGGCTATACGGCGCAACCCTTCAGACTGGAAGTTTAGGTGGCGGTGATTGTTTTAAGAGGAAGTACAACTGTGTAATCATCCTCCATTAAAACTTATCAGAGAGGGAACATGGAACGGGAATACTCTTGAGTCTACGAGGTGAGCGCCTAATAACACAGACCAGATTCTTTGATAGCCATGTATGAGAACAAAGGGCTGTTACCTTTCCTAGTGTCGTTAGGGCATCAAAACCCACAACACTGCGATGAATCAGCAAAAAGTTTCCAAATTCTAACAGTGCATGCTACAAGATCCAAAGTACTTACAGCAAGTGGGCTTTATTCCCTGACATTTTTCTACATTTCTACTACAGTATAAATACATCATTTCAACATTGTGGGTTCTTCCATAGGGAGTTAGCTCCAAACTGAATCTGGAAAAATAGCTATTATAGAGCGTTCCAACATTAAATTGCAGTACAGCGTAGATGGAGCGCGCTGTTGCGAAATAGACTCGTGAAGATCACGCTCGAGTGTGACAAACAGGGCGTCACAGTTCCACATTTTTCGTTTGTAATTTTAACTTCATTCATTCATAAATTATTTGTAGGATGGTAAAATAAATACAACATATCTTAATCACTGGCGTTGCTCTCAGACATTGGACGTACACTTATCATTTCTGCAAGGCCTGATGTTCCCGCTTTGGATGAACCGGGTTCGGGAGATGAACTTGAAGATGATCCGGACGATGAAGTAAGTCGTATTAAAAACTTTTCATCGTCGACATCGTTCTGTAATTCGACTGCTTTCCACAAATCCTTCATTTTTCTTTACTTCGTTCACGTAATTTGCCCAATTGTCTTATGTTTTTATGGCATAAAAATGTTAGCTCAGCATTTGGAACAAAACCATGTACATTACCCACGTGGAGTAAGGCAAATCACGGTCCTCGGCTTTTCGGTGGCCTAAGTCCCGAACTCACCCCTTCAATGGCGGCCTGCCGTGCACTATTCACTGCCGTATCCTTCCATTCTTCTGTCACTGTCTGCCCAATATTTACCCACGATTCATCTGTGTAAATTATAGCTTTATTTTGTGCCCTCAAACGTTTTATCTCCCTGAGATATTTGTGCCTCTAATGATTAATTTCATCGGCTTCAATGAAAGCCTGTAACATGTAAGAAGCGATACAACGTAGTTTTGGAAAATCGTGGCAAAGAATCTTCTCCATTTACCCGACTCAAAATCACGTTCAATGTCGGTGGTATGTTGGCAAATAAAAGAGTGAACCACCTGACGCATTCAACATCGCATAATTTCATCATATTTAATTTTCCTTGCATTTTTCTGCCGTTCTTCTCTTTTATTGCCTCTTTTTTTTTTTTGCGACAGTTCGCAAATGACCATGTGTGTGTTCATTTCTTATAGCATAGATTATTCTTTCGGAACAACCGGTAGCTTTAGCTGTTTCACTGACTGCGCTGCTCATATTCATAGTCTTTAAAAAATAATTCAGGACACTCATATTATTGCGTTCTTTTCCCCTGGGTTTACCTAAGGAACGTTTCTTTTTAATTTTACGATCCATTGTACATCCTTCTGCACTTTTTCTTCGAACTAAGAACTCTCTGTACGAGCACGAACTGACAACTACACAGACTACACAGACACAAACACAATCCACGTGTCCTCCAGAATTTTACATTTATCACTGATCTTGTCCGGCTCCATGGCTAAATGGTTAGCGTTCTGGCCTGTGGTCCACAGGGCCCCGGGTTCGATTCCCGGCCGGGTCGGGGATTTTACTAACCTTCATTGGTTAATTCCAATGGCTCGGGGGCTGGGTGTGTGTGCCGTCTTCAGCATTACAATTTATCACAGATAGGGCCCCATTCTTACAGCAACACTTTCCATTATTTTACTATTTTCATACTAAATTAATTTTTTACATTTTTTTGTTAACGACATCAAATGCGCCTTGAAATTCTGTACATAACACGATATTCACCCATTTTAACCGATAACATTCTGATTTACGGATATTTGGCAAACCCGCTGCATTAGAGTAGGACAGCGCTACCCGCGGAACATGGGAGAATGAGAGACGGAATTATGCCATTACTGCTGTACTGCAATTTAAGGTTGGAACGCTCTATAGTACTATCCTCCCACAGAACCTTTATCGAATCTTAATATATTTACAAACAGATAACCTGCCAGATTAATTAACGTATCATCAACAGTCGAACTACATTCAAGAAGAAGGTGCGGAAGTGACAAGAACTGAATGACACGCGCATAGAAGGCTACGCGTAGTGAAAGCACAACGGAAAGAAAATGGTGTGTATACGCCTAGCAGAGCAACTGTTTCAAGGTCGTGTGCAGTCTGAGTGAAAGGTGTCTCACAGCCGTTACTTCACCAACATGCAAACAAACAGGATCGAGTAATTCACAGTATGGTGTAACAACTGGAACAGTAATCGTGAGCATGTGAAAGGCATACTTTTGATATCTTGTCGATATATCCCCTTACAAACGAGACCGTGGGAATCACATTAGGAAAGAATACGACGAGGGTGGAAGCTGAAATTAATCCTCGCATTTACCGCATATACCGGCGGTATAACAATTTACTCAAGGACTTTCGGAATATATGAGTCAGCAGGTATCCGTAGGCGCTGATAATTTACTATGCATACCACTTATTTCTACAACATGTAACGGGACGTGCCGCTCATAGTTAGCACGGGCAAAGAAGGGATTGAGGTTTCATACGGCGCCCAAAGACAGGTGGGAGAGTACTTTGACACAGGCTGTCCCAACTTGAAGTATTAGAGAATACTTCGACAAAAATTACGAAAAGAAACCACATAATAATCGTAACAACAACAACGTTAAGTCATGTTAACGTTTCCCCCCCGCACGAATGCGAGATCTACCAGACAAATGGTTACGACCTCCTGTGTCCCACATCTGCCACGGAATGGTTCTTTCCCTTTGGGAAGTATGGTGGGTGACCATAAACATTACCTAATAATATTAGAAGTCATAAAAATTCATTATTAGTTAACCAAATTCTGTTTCATAAAGATTTACAGATGACTAATAAAATATCTTCACTAATAATATTAGTTCATTAGTCAGCTGATACAAATGGAGGTTAGAATCTGTCTGTGGCATACGTGCTTGGTTTGAGTTTGTTCCTAGCGGTAGGCTAATACTAGACTACAACAGACTATGAATCCACATGTTCGAGAGGCTAACTTGATATTTTCGTTGTTGTGACTGACACATATGAAAATGGATAAAAGAAGTGAAAATAATGTGAGAGAAGGAAGTTCCTTTGCGGAAAG
The DNA here is from genome assembly GCF_040414725.1 of Anabrus simplex. NCBI lineage: Eukaryota > Metazoa > Arthropoda > Insecta > Orthoptera > Tettigoniidae > Anabrus > Anabrus simplex. Next base: position 1,519,064,525 of record NC_090265.1, on the reverse strand, counting down.
TGATTGAGTTAAAGCGTCAACTACTCGCAGTCTTTTGCACACAACCCTCCTTGTTCCTTTTACTACTTTATTTCATGTGCTCTTAAAAATGCGTTGAGATGGACTAGCAAAATCTTTGTTTACTACCCCCTGTTGGTGGGGGCGGTAGAATAACAGCCACGGTATCCCCTGTATGTCGTCAGAGACGACTAAAAGGGATCCCAGGGTTCTCAACTTGGGAGCGTGGGTTGGCGAATACAGGGCACTGAGATGAGTCTTGCCATTAATTCAACCTACTTGTGCCAGGCTCATTTTCATCTACCTTTCCTAACTCCCTTGTTCTTGTTCTTTCCCGACCCTGACAGTATTAGGTTGCGAGGCCGAGAGTCATTTTTACGCCCTTCGTGGCCCTTCTCTTTCTTTGGCCGATACCTTCATTTTTCAAAATGACTGATCCTTTCCATTTTTCCATCTGATTAGTGTTATTATAGATGATGGTTGCCTAGTAGTAGCCTACTTCCTCTTAAAACAATAATCATCGCCACCATCATCTTTGTTTACCGGTGATATAAGACAAGATTTAAAAGGACACCTGGAGTGTCCGAGCAGAACTCCACCAGATAAACACGATGATACTGTGTACCACTACCAACCGGTGGAGTGCAATGTAAAGCTGCTGTTTTAAGGTTACGCTTCATTCCTTGCAGTGGAACGTTCTATTACCAATCCTATCAACAAAATACTCAAAAGTTCTGTAATCTAACCTAAATCTCCCATTGTATTAATGTTTGTTACATGCCAGTACAGGCTGTTTTTGACGTAACATTTATTGAACGGTGAATACCTACATTCGTTCCTTATCACTATTTGAATCACAGTCGACCATTTCAGTGATCTTCACGATTTTATGCCAAAATATTAAAATACCACTCACTTTGGTTTCACTAATATGAATTATGAGTCAAAATAAACTCATGGAAATAATCCTACTAATGTAACTTTTATTAGTCGTGTTGTCTATGAAACAATGTATTAATATTATTAGGAATATATACTAATAATTTTCACTAATTACTAATATTAGCTAATAACTCTATGAAACATTATATTAATATTATTAGTTAATATTATTGGTGAAAGATGTTTTATGAAACAGGGCCCTGTAGTACGCTGCTGTCACCGTTGTGCCATGTGGAATGAAGTGACAAGCAATCGTGCCCTTTGACGTCGTAAGCCACAATGACCATTAGCTTCATGGGAAAAGGATTTTGTCAGAACTTCTGTCTTCGTAGTGATCCTGCATGTCACCATTCTGCAGACTGGTTTCGAGTTCAGACTTCTGGTCCATACGCCCTCCCCCAAAATTCATCCACGGCCATTATTCTCTCCAGCACTTGCTCGCCTTCCTGCCGGTAGCGTACCAAGTGGCCTGAGCATATGGCATTCCATTTCCACTTTTGAACGTCATTAACTCTTCCATCGTCTTCCTGTCAGCTGACTTAAGTGTACACGTCTCAGCAGCGTAGGTGGCGATCGCAAACTTCAGTGCATTTACTAGCTTCAGTTTCGACTTCGGAGAACGCACATCCTAAATGTTTTAAGTGATCTACCTGTTTCAATTTTGTATTCCTAACCGAAGACTCAGTTCTGTTAGGTTTCTTCCCCACTTGAGTTTTCGAAGTGCTGATTTTCATATCACGTTCACTGCACCTATTTTCAAGTTCCAATACATTACAGACTTTCAGTACAGTCTTCCAAAAATATCAAGTCGTCATCATAGGCCAAACTTATTACTGCAATTCAACCCAACTAAATCAGTCCCTATCACTTTATACCTTTCAATAGATGTATATACATGAAGTGGTTAAGTGTAAGAAAGGGCCGGGAGCCCAAACTTCGCCACAATAAAGACGCTTTAATAATAATAATAATAATAATAATAATAATAATAATAATAATAATAATAATAATAATAATAATAATAATGCCCCATGCGAACTATAAACAACACAGGTTACAGATTACAACCTAGTCTAATCCCTATAAGTAACTATCCTAGAGCTCATTCTACCATCAATTATCACTGCAACCTAAATGTCAACAAAAATGCGCCAATACGAATGCTTTTGATTGCTTTTAATAACCCAACCTTAATAATACATAAACCCTTAGTACAGCCATACCGAATAAAAAGAAGTGAGAGCACTTCGACTCTCTTTCCCATTACATCAACGGAGAAACTAGTGGCTACAGTGTGGGGATTTGCCACTGCAGCGCAACGACCGCTTTGGGTGAACACATGACATTGTTTATACAAGGTGCGCGCCTTTTTACTTGTAGCGGGAGTGATTTTTTGAGTGTAATAACTATATTTTGGAATATAGTGAGTTTGAAAATACCGTCGTGCTTTGTGCCGAGGTGTCGATCTGCTTGCAGGTCAGGTAAAGATAAACATTTCTTCTCTCCACATGAAAATGAGAAGCATTTCTCTCAGTGGACTAGAGCGTTCCCAAGAAAAGACATGCAGCTTACGCGTAAGTCTACGATTTGTGTCATTTTTCGGAATATCTTATTATAAAGGTAGACTCGTTTATTATTAATGGCGAAAAAGTTGAAATTCCGAGAATAAGGTGGGGCTTAAAGGCAGGAGCTGTCCCTCACATTTTTCCTAACTTACCGTCCTATTTAAGCAAGTCCCTGAAAAATAGAAAAACCTCATTAAAACGAGAGTTACTGAAAGAATATGTTGGCAATTACAATATTAACAGTAGTAGATTAAAATGTAATGAACTAAATTTTCCCTCCACATCTAAAATACTTAATAGAGACGATAATGTAAAAAGAACCTGGTCTCAGTTTACCCTGTAAAGTAGTTTGATAGTGACGATGCTTCTAGAACTATTGTAAATCTGAGGAGAAAATCTCCTGAATCAACAAATCCGCCAGCTGCCAGTGTAGTTGTATTAAATCTAATGTCAATTTCACGCCATCAAAATCACTATACCTAGTCGCATGTTTTCGTCTTCCTCGTTTAAATAAAAATCTTTAATTGCATTCACGGCATTTCCATTAATATCATCATTACATTTGAACCCTTCGCATAGTCGTCTCAAATGAGATCTTGGTAGGAATTTAATTAGAACCAAACAAATTAGTTGCATGCAGAGCTAAATTAAAGCAGATTGCAAATAAAGTCAATGTCGTCAAGTGAAGTTTAAAGACAGTCTTAAGTTCCTTGGCAAGGAAAAAAAACTGTGGGCACAATGCTCAAAAAATGTAGCACCAGCCCGAAAGGTATGCACTATTCTAATGAATTTATAGTAGTTTGCTTTTGAAAATCAAATTCCCTAAGGGTTACAGGCATTGAAGCATGAGTTACTTCCTCTCCCTACCGAAGCTCATTTGAGACGACTATGCCACGGGTTCAAATGTAATGATGATATTAATGGAAATGGCGTGAATTCAATTAACGATTTTTTTTTAAACGAGCAAGACGAAAACATGCGACTAGGTATAGTGATTTTTATGGAGTGAAATTGATACATTGGATTTAATACAACTACACTGACAGCTGACAGATTTGTTGATTCAGGAGATTAAACTCCCTACGACAAAAAGAACGTCCTTGCCATTCACGCGATTGTATTTATGTTTGTCCCTTTGTTGCACAGCTGGATCTAGCCTGTAGCAGTGTATGCTAGCAAGAATGTAACTCCTGGACAACTGTCAAAAACAATAATTCAGGTCATAACTCAATTGAAACAAGCTGGGCTGAAAGTAATTGGTTTTACATTTGATGGAAGTCAGTGTAATAAAAGGGCGTGGATGAATTTGGGAATTTCAGGTAAGAATGATAAAATAAAATGCTCCATTGAAAACCCGGCAATCATCAAAAGCGAGTGTGGGCATTTCCTGATTCCGTGCATATTTTGCAGTGCATACGTAATTATTTCCACGATAACGTTCTTTTGCTGTATAAAGGAAAAGAAGTGAATTACAACTTTTATAGACAGTTATATCAGACTGACACTTCTCCTGAGTTCGCTGGTCTTCGAAGTTGTCCTAAGATAACATCCTCTCACATAGACCCAACTTCATTTCAGGGGATGAACGCCAGGTCAGCTTTTAAGTTATTGAGTAATAGTGTAGCCGACGCAATTAAGCTGTTCAGAGAAACCAAGCCTAATGAATTCGGTGATAGTGAGCACACAGAAATTTTCACACGAGAAATCAATCTTGCAGATGCCCTTAACTCCACATTGCCCGTAAAAGGTTCTCCGTCCCACAAAATATTGCTTGAATTTTTAGAAAACATCACATCTCAGAAAAACACACTTGCATCTTCAAGAACTTTGGAATCATTAAGAGTAACCTTGACAAGTACTCTGGAAATGGCGGACTACTTGTGGAGCAGAGGATTTAGGTATGTCCTGACGGCAAAATTTAATCAATATACCTACCAAACTCGCCTTAAATTCGACAGCAAATTGAGAGTCAGTTGTAGATTCCCCCCTCGCTTCATTTGTTAATCATATCCGTGCAATGGCTAAAGGAAGTGAACGTAAGAGTAAAGAAATGAAAGATTCAGCAGAGGTCAAAATTAAAGAAAAAATAGTACTCACGGACTGGGAAAATTAAATAACTCTTCCTTACGAGGGAAACCTCACAAAACAGAATTTAGTGTTTCACTTGGCCGACTACATAGAAAGAAAAAGTGACAAATATGTTGACTGCTTAGATTGTGCTCGCACTCTTCGTACTTAACAGCCACCTCAGCTTCCACTGGCAACAACCACCCTCATTAAAGATGATGGCACGAAGAAAGGCTTGCGATACTTGACATATCCTTCACGAGCTAAACAGCTTGTTACTGCAAGTAGAAGAGGTCGTCTCAGAAAAAACTGCGATCAGAACAAAATTTATGGGGTGATATATTTTGTGCATGTTTGGACAGCACAGACTCTACAGTTGTGGGACCCACAGAGTTTGGATGCAGCAGTGATTACAGATATGACCTTGTGAGAAAATTAGTGTTTCATTACATTAAGTGCCGATTCTTCTTCCGTACGAAAGAAATAAGGAAAGAGCAGCTATCGTCCAAATCAGCCAAAATCGTCTCGGAAGTTCTCCAAGGTTTCGGACAACTAACACTTTCGAGGGCGAGTTAAAAACTTGTTGTATACGTCTTAGAAACGACATGTATTGTGACGTAATGTGAAATGCATAATTGTTTGAACTATAGGGCCTATCTCAATACTTTGTAAGTCATTTCAGATTTACTGATGTTCAAATCATTTCAGAGGATAACATTTAGCCATTCAATTAGTGTGTTGACCAGCTTTCATTCAAAAATTCCTGGACTGTACACACATTGCACATGAAAGGGCATAATTCAAAGGTCACTCTGGCACTAGAAGTCTTCGACAATTCATTTCATGTACGTTTTGTATAGTGCCGCGCCCAGTTATTGTATTACCGCGAGCAGCGCTGTTCATCCACAGCTACAGTAGCGCAGTCTCCCGCCACCGCCTATTAACTACGAGAAAGCACTCACTCCCTCTTTCAATACGCTATGGTACAGAAAACATTTTCCCGCAGTATTCTGTCATATGCCACCTCCAGGTTTACGAAACAAACCACTGTATATTCCCCTCGTAGCATTTTTCAATTACCTGGCGCATTCTGAGAATCTGATCGTGACAGCCCCTCTTTGGTCAGAAACCACACTGTTTTTCATCCAACGTACTCTTAACCACTGATCGCACCCTCCTTTCCAAAGTGTCAGTGAACACCTTGCCTGGTATACTGATCAATATAATACTTGTTGCAATCTTTCGTGTTATCTTGCGTACAGAAAGGTGCAATTACTGCTTTCGTCCAATCACCACGTACCTTACTAAGTAACATTCAAGCATTCCATGCTGATATTCTGTGAAGCCATTTCATCCCTTTCTTCCTAGTATATTTCAACATTTCGGGCACCTTTTCAACTATTCCTGCTGCTTTATGACAATAAGAGTTTATTTACCATCCTTTCCACTTCCTGAAGAGTAACTTCACTACATCATTCTCCCCATAAGCTCAGTTGTTCGCGACGTCAACAGAATGATAAACGATGGAAATGTCCCTCTGAAAGTTGACGAATACTTCTGCCAGAAAATACTCCCTTAAAGAAAGATTTGTTATCTCAAACATGTTGGATGCATGATGTTAGTAGCTCGCGAGTAAGAAAAAAGGGAGTGAAACGTTCTACATAAATACACTTTTAAAAAATGGAAATTTGAACACCATGAAGGCATTGGTCGTTTGTGTCGATTTTCAAAATATGGAACGATGTCATGTAGGTATGTAAACGATCAAAGTTTCAGACCCATTGGATTGTTTCTACAGGTCTCCCTACGTGATTGGTCGCGGAGGAATCAACTCCAGTATACGGACTCTGGTGTAGCGTACCGGTAGTTGACTTGCAGTCTGTGCAGTGAAGTGTTCCCCGTCAAACATGCCTCGACGACAGAGAAGAGCACGCTATCAACAAGTGTCGCCGTTTGAGAGGGCTCGGATAATTGAGCTGTGTGAGGCTGGATTATCGCTAAGGACTGTCGCTGCACGTGTTGGCGGCAGGCATCTACGGTACGTGTATGGCTGCAGTGGTCAAATGAAGGTACCCACACTCGTAGACCTGGCACAGACAACTGTGAGAGAGGATCGCCGCATCATTCGGATGGCCCGGATGGAACCCAATGCAACAGCAGCGCAAATTCGAGCAGCTGTTGCACCCCATGTTACACAACAAACAGTTGGTAATCGCCTACGTGCAGCTGGCTTACGAGCCCGTGTCCCTGCAAGTGTTCCATTGACCCCACAACAGCGACGTGTTAGGCTGGCCTGGTGTCGAGAAAGATTGGCGTGGGTCGACGAATGGCATTGGGTCGTCTTTAGTGATGAATCGCGCTTCTGTCTTGTCCGCAGTGATCGCCGGAATCGTGTGCGCCGACGTACCGGGGGGAGGGGCCGCCCAGATCTTACTGTCGAGAGGCACACAGGACCAACACCAAGCATTATGGTCTGGGGAGCTATTGGATTTAATGTGAAATCACAATTAGTGCTTCTTGAGGGCACTATGACTGCTCGACAGTACGTTGATAGGGTACTCAATCTAGTGGTTGTCCCTATGATGGCGAACATTGCTAATGGAATGTTTCAGCACGACAATGCCCGGATTCACACTGCATGCATCTCCAGAGAACAACACAACCTTAGAATGGCCCGCCAGATCCCCGGACCTCAGTCCTATTGAGCATGTGTGGGACATGATGGGTCGACAACTGGCCAACCGTCCTCGGCCACCCACAATTCTGGAACAACTGACCCGTGCAGTGCAGCAAGCATGAGCCACAATTCCTCAGGAAGCGATCCAGGACCTTATTGACTCCATACCTCGACGAATTCATCAATGTACTGCAGCTCGTGGTGGGCACATCCTGTATTGTTGTCCAAACTTGCGGTCAGAGGGACATGAAAGTGTAATCATCGAATCACAACCTAACACTCGTCCAGCATGTTCAATTGCAGCACTGTAGCACCACTTCTTCTCGGTGTTGCAATTTTCATTTTCTTCAGTGTAGTTGCACAATTACGAAGATGCAAGTTCGTTGAGGATTTGAGAATGAGTACAAACACGTTCGATATTCAACAGCAGTGGGAATGAACAAGCCTCTTCCATAACTGTCCTGCCATCGCTTGTCTTTCAGTATCTTCTCCCATTTCAGGTTGCTTCTACCCACGTCCTTCTGCACCTGCTTCATCCAAATCTTGGTCTGCTAGGTCTTTTTCCAGTTAGGTACTGGATTTATGCCATCATCAGGTGACCAAACAATTTCGAACGTAACTCCTCCGAATTTCAAGTACACTTTGTTGCTGCCCTAGCTGCAGGCAGACTGATTCTGTTTCGTCTGGTGTTTTCTACACTTGACCTGAGGATCTTCTGGTGTCTCTCCCAGTTAGAGTAGCAACTTGTAGTCCACAGAGGACTGTACCAGTTTTCAGACGCCTGAATCCTACCGTTAATTTCTTCGGCTTGCGTTTTTATGCAGCTCATCAGATGGATCAGAGAGAGAGAGAGAACGAAAGCGAAACTCTCTCTGTAGAGAGCTTCATCCATACTTCTGCTCAACATATAATTCTGCACACATTGTGTAAAAGAACAAGTAAAGCCGGTAAACCCCTGACTATCCGTCCAGGCAAAACAGCCGCGTTCGTTCACTAGGATAGTTATTTGGCAATTCATGAGTTAACTCGGCGGCTGTTCTCTAATGTTCTCCACTGTTTGTTTGCTTAATTGGATTATTTAGCTACAGAGGCGGCTTCAGCGGCAGTGTCACTGTACCATGGCCCTATGCTTAAAGTTAATATAAGCCGTATAAAAATCGTCTAACTATTTCTTCAAACGAGGAAATACAATTCATATATCCCGCCATAATATTCTATCTGCTAAGGTAATCTCTTATGGTTTCAGCCTTTTTACTCTGCATCCTACGACCGATCGTGTCAATCTTTGGCCACCACAGGCTGTCGACTGAGGTAGCCTGACAGTCAACCGAACTTTCAACTCTCTCAGAGCAATTCTTAAGTTGCTTGTAGATGGCAGATTGTACTTGTAGCAGTAACCATGATTATGTTGAAACTTAAATGGGATCTAGGGGCTCAACCTGGGAGCGTGGGTTGGCGACCACGGTAACCCTAGCTGAGTTTTGGCATTGCTTCCACTTATTTGCGCCAGGCTCTTCGTTTTCTTCTATCCTATGCGACCTCCCTAGGTCAACAACTCTTGTTCTCTTCCGACTCCCAACGGTATTAGGTTTGCGAGGTCTACGGAGTCTCATTTCCACACGCTTTGTGGCTCTTCCCGTTGTTTTGTCGCTATCCTTATTATTCTAATTATTATTATTCTATTCTGAGGATGGTTAACTAGTGGTACTTCCTCTTAAAAATCACCACCACCTTCATTGGCGTAGTTTGCCATTACGGGCTGTATGCCTATAACGAGTACTTTGGGGTGCAGTGAATTGCCATGAATAGTGTGAGCTTGATCAAGTAAAAAAATGTCAGTACTGTCGTATGAAGACAATTCAAATAAACGCATGACTATCAATTACAAACAGAAAAGTAGTAAAGTGGAGAAGTGCAAGAAGTTAAATAAACAGTTACACGAAAAAAACTGTGCATGTGTGAAGAGAATGGTGAGTTGTTTGCCTTCTTTACTTTATGGGGATGAACAAATTAGGACTTCTCCTTTGCCTTACTTCCTGCATTATAGACGACAGTAGCATATTTGTTTCATATTCAGAGGGTCTAGTGTCAAAATATGTGAAATAGTTCACCGGTATTAGGGAACAACATATTTTGGTGCCAGGTGTGATAGCTTCCATAGGGAGTTAATTCAGTAGTAGTTTTACATTGCGTGAAATGGTGACAGGACCATACAAAATAGTTTTTGTCAGATTTTCTGGTGTATCTTTATCATGTCCTATGCCTTCATTCTATTTCGTCTAGGCCCTACTGTCCGAAATAGCTAAGATCGGCTACCGGTTACCGAGGCGACCACCCAAGCACTACGCACCTCTGATGAGACCGCAGCCTAAAATACTCCGGAAAAGTATCCAATGGCATACCTGACGGTTACTCTCGAGTTCCACCAGTAAACAATGAGCAGCAAGCTTACATTCCTTTCCAGAAGATACCGATGAAACATAGTTTTGCACTAATTACATCGCAGTGTACAACACCGGAAGCTCTATATGGCACAATGAGTTTCGTAACAGTGCACATCGTGGCTTTCTCCAGCCACCTCGAGAAGGATGCTTCTTTAAAGACACAATTCTGAAGAATCTGTGCCTTATCATATTCTACAGTCCAAGATTTAAAAAAAACAAAAAAACCCTACAGCCCATGGACAGGGTAGGGGAGATATGAAAACAAATGATCGCAAAGACTGGAAAAAGCTGAGCGCGTGCCAAGTGATCAACTCAGAAAGTATTTCAAAAATAGAAGTACAGGGTGCGGCAGAAATAGCTAATTTCAAACATAAATAACGCATACACAAAAAGCCATCCACTAATTTATTACGCAGTTTAAAAATAGTGGTGTTTGCCATTTATGTCACGTACACACTAGGTTTTGAAAATAATGTCATTCATATGCCGACCGTCCTTTTTCGATGCACCTCTGAAGCCTTCCCCTTAAGGCCCGCTTGAGTCACTTGAGCATGTTTTGTGGTATTGCCTTTCAAGGTGTTAAGGTTTTCATGAACATGTTTACTTCAGTAAAATCTAGAACCAAGTTACGAACCAGTTAAATGACGCAGATACAAAATATTCCTAAATAGTAGGAATACTTTTCGGTTAAAAACCTCCATTATCTCTTGATACTGTAATTATCAAGAGTGGGTTTCCTACTACTATCCTTCAATACATCCGCCACTGTCCATTTCAATTAAAACGAAATCTTGCAGTGGGCTGCCTACATGCAGAAATGCGTTAAGCGAGGAGGTGGGGGCTTGCTTTGTTTATATTGGAACACTGCTTCTGTGCATGCGTGTACATTTTAAGTAGTGGAATGTCTGCCTCCGAATTCTAGATTTTGGGTAGAGTTTAAATCTGAAGGGTAAAAGAACGTCCATTCAGTATTCGATGTGGTACGCTGTCAGCATGTAAATCTCTCACTAATCATTAAAACTCAGCCATACATCGCCCAGCAGAGATCCGTTTCCCTGCCATCTGCTCGACTCTGGAAATTTTTAGACAATCAGGAAAAATAACACTCAAAATAACCACTGGAAACCAAATCAAAACATTTGCGAACATTGTACCTACCAGTGAATAGAATAAGGTACTCAGCAACGAAGGTGGATAATAACAAAACCACTGATGGTTAACTATTTCTGTTCAATACTTCGTCGTTCATGATCTACACTGCTATGTTTGGAGGGTCTCCTGCTAGTAGTTCAGTTATAAGTAAAAAGATGAAAGAACACAGTTTTCACCAGCTATTCAAAGCAATAAAGGAACCCAGTACATGGCTCCTAGTTCCGAATGTCAAGAATATCGTGTTGTGAATACTGGGATCGATGTAGTAAACCTAACCAGCTTTCACCTAGTAAAGGGTCACTTTCTCCTGCGGCAAGGTAGGCGAGCTGGGATGACCAAACCGCCGTCGGCAAGAAGGAACCACGCGAGAAGTGCAGGAGAAAGTCCGATCTGTGGGGCATCACGCTCACTAGCTTGCCCCGTAGACAGAACATTCATTTAAAGTTTTTTTGTTTTTTTTTTTAATTCAAACATCAGGAATTCGATTCCGAGCACCAGAAGTTCTCACCAACATCCTCACTCAGTGTGCTTCAGATTCCAATGAAAGAAATACATGAGTTGTTTGTCCGTACAACCCATGTCCCGTTTCTCTACGGGGTCGGGTATGAGATGAGATGAATCTGTCATAGCGGGTTTTTGGGATCGGATGCCCTTCCTGATGTCAACCTCCTCAGAGGTGTTAATGAGATGAAATGAATGACGTGATATAAGATAGTAGGGAGAGGGTGAAACCCAGTGCTGGCACATAGACTACTCCTGTCGTAGAGCACCAAGGGGTCTGCTCGAGCCTTAACGTCTCCATCCTACGGACGAATCACAATCAATAGCGCCATATGCCCTCCCAACAGTGTACATTTGTTATTGTTCCGTAAAACAAAGTTGTCGCAATTATTGTTTCAACTATAAGGTACTTTAAAAACAACTGAACCACGTAATTTAACAGCAGAGTTGGAAGTGGCTACATTTTTAAATTAACTCACTGAAAAAGCGTTTGAGCTAGATCACACGTCATTTCGGTCATACACTCATTTTTTCACAGATTGGTGTGAATCAAACTTTCAACTTCTTTGTCAGCTTGTATCATATACCGTACCTCGCCAAAAGGTAATGCTGTTTAAAATAAGAACAATAGCAATTTCTTTTCATTATTTAGGGTCCAATATTCTTAACACTTGAAATATTTCAAATTTTTAGTGACTACACAAAATTCATCATTATTTACAAAAAATTATCTGTTAAAAAATAACTGAATATTCCTGTGTTTCTGAACTGAAGTGACACCATGTTTCAAATTATATTATAAAACAGATTGTTACATGCTGTTACAGCACTAAAAGAAGAGTGGTATTACATAGCGTGTTTTAAATTTCCAACTGCTTACCTCGAGAGCAACACTTTTTTCAAGAAAACTATTTATAGCAAATGTTTCGTTTGAGAGGGAAAAAATATGTTTAGTTAAGTTTTACAGTGTCAACACAGAGTCAACTCATTTATAAAAGGAACTCTGATAGTTATAATCATATTCTGGTTTCACACAAAAATTGGGTCTGAAATTATTGCAAGTAATGGTACAGATTATCGGAAAGCCGGCTCCACTAATAACAGACTAGTTATATATACATATAGACTAAAACTTGGAAGATTCCTAGCAACTGGCGACATTTCACTTATATTCCTATTTGTCTGGAGCAGGGATGGTGAACCTTTTCCAACTAGTGTGCCATTTGAAGTGTGGTTTATTACTCTTAATTGTCTACTGTGCCACTTGTTACTTTCGTTTTTTAATGGCCACCTTCCCCCCACCCCCATCACCACCGACTTCCATCCCTAATTCAAAATTGTGTTTCATAATGTTATTACTTATACATGTATACATCGTAAAATAATACATTTTATTGCATGTTTTGTGGTCGTATTTTGCCAGTACCGCAAAAATACTTAGTAGCCATGTCATTTATGTTAGGTTCACTTCTTGTCTTCAATAACATACGAGAAGCACATAGATCTGAAGCAAAACGGTTTCTAACTGTTGACTTCATAATGTTCATTGTATAAAACAGCTGTTCGCAGGCGTATGCTGACGCAAACAATATAACTAACAAATTTCTTCACGGCCGAAAACATTTGTAGCTGCCTGTTCCACTGTTCAAGTATTATGTTCTCCGGTTTCTGAGAGAATATTCACCATCAACAGCACACTCGATTTTCACCATTGCTTCACCAAGGTGTACGAATTTGTCAATATCTAACCACACAAAAAATTGACATTAGGCCTAATATCACTCCTTTGTGTAATATGAGGTTTTGAAATAAAGTGCGATAGTTTCTCCAAATCTAGAAATTGGAATATTCTCTTGGCAACTATTTATCTTACAAAATTGAAAACAATAAACAGTTACTCGCGAAGAATAATTACGCGATGCTGGCAAGCACACTCATGACAAACTTCACTAATCGACCGATGTAGATCAGCGAATGGCTCGTCCGCCGCGTCTGACGTTTATTTCACTTGGCTTCCGGACCTATCAGTGTTGCAGTGTTGCCATAACATACGTCCGAATGGAAGTAGAATTTAGGTTTTCAGTATTTATTGCTTGAACCTGAAACACTACGACGTTACAATGCACGAGATATGTATAGTCTTTAGCACAAGATGTACATAAAAACATTATAGTAATATGTGCATGTGATATGCCACCGAAATAGTGTTCGCGTGTCACGGGTGGCATAGATTCGCCATCCCTGGTCTAGAGTATCAAAACAAGCAATTTCAGTTATTGTGTCTAAGATGTTTGAAGCGATATACAACAATATCAAGGAATTGGTAATAGTGCGAAATAAAGAAAATTTTCATTTAACCTGCCCACTTAGGATAGCATTATTTTGATGATATACAAGCGATTATGGGACGTTAGGTTATTCAGCGAGGAGCTACGCTGGAATGAAACTACACTGGATTTTTCTAGTGGCTTTATGTCACATCGACACATACGTCTTAGGACGAAGATGGGATAGGAAAGGGCTAACAGTTGGAAGGAAGCGGCCGTGAGGTACAGCCCGAGCATTTGCCTGGTACGAAAATGGGAAACTACGGAAAACTAACTTCAGGGCTGCCGACAGTGGGATTCGAACCCACTATCTCCCGGATAAAAGCTCACAGCTGCATGCCCCTAACCGCACGGCCAACTCGCCCGGTAAACTACATTAGAACACAGCTTAAATAATATGCATAATTAAAGGTATTGTAAATTAGAACTTTCGCTTGCGATTTGATAGTCAATGTTTAAAAGAAACTAGCTGATGTACCCGTGCTTCGCTACGGAATTCTACATTGAATACAGCATTCTAGGTTAGGGAGCAAGATAGTATTAAATTGCATAACTCTTAACTTTACCCTAGAAACGCGACGGGGAAGTCACCAAACGTCTTTTCTCATAAGACTGGACTAGGGAATTGACACAATCAGGCTGGGGAGTTTTCATTATAATGGCAGACACTCGCTCTCCATCTGCCTTTTTACATCTTGAGAAAGACCGTCTTAGTAGTTTTCCCAACTGAAATGAACATAGGTCATTACAATCACGTCAGTAGGAATGGCGCGATTAAAAGCAATGCTTTCATATGAAACAATCAAATGAAAAACCACATATTTTCTCAACTTTTAACGAATAGTACTACGCTGCCGATGTAACAGTCCAAAGTTCCAGAGCTGGAATGGCCAGGCCGCAGACAGCCGTGATCCGTGAGCACACTGTTTTTTATAGGCGGGGGTTTGAATAGTGGAGAGTCCCATGGCAAAAACTATGCCCGTTTATTTATCTGTTTCCTAGGAGTATCCTATGAGTATGAAAATCTCAATTCACTACACTGGCGGGGGAAGAAACTATCTGACTTGTAGGCAAATTTTCACTCCAAGCCACTCCTGCTAATCTGGAATAAAATGAAAGCAGATATAATAAAAGTGAAGAGGAAGAAGCTTTCCTTATGAATGTGCTCTTTTCAGGGTTGAATTTTGAGTTATTTAGTGAATTGTGGTGAGAATTTGGAATAGGCCTAAATTGTAATTTTAGATCAGTTCATTACTATTAAGAGAGCCTCTGCCGGACGTGTGCACACTGCTCATTCAAAACAGCGCGTCAGGGTAGAGATCGAATAGCTGGAATACTATGATGAACCAGTGTGTTACGTAGCGACAGTATCAGAAAATGTATGAACCTGAGGAATGGCATGCTAAAGAAGAAAGTTTTGCAACTCCCCAGCTATTTCCCGCCAATATTCAATCAGGCTGGTATACTCGGTACGCAGCAGTAATTCTATTTATCGGAGTTGAGTGTCAGCACAAGAGACAAAGAACATCACAACAAACAATGGTCAATGTAATGTTATTGTTGATCAATGCTATGCGCTTTCGATATTGTAAGCCTTCACGTTTAATTTTCTTCCGACTCTGAAATACTACTCTAATCAGAGTCGGCACCTTAAAACTGATTAAAACAAATGATCGGAAATTGTATTCGCTATAACTTTTGTTATGTAGTACGTTTCGGTAGGAAAAATATCATGGGTATTTAAAAATTAAATTTTAGACGCCTACCCCTAAGCTACCATTTCATCCAAGGTGAATAAGATTCTTTACAGCTTAAACTGTAGTTTCTTATTCCCCGACTCTATATGCTTATTTTCATTAAATTCTGTTTATCCATTTTCTCGCGGCTCCGCATTGATATGGACTTGGCAACAAAAATACAAATTCGTGATATTTGTGTTATAACAGCCGGTACAAAAAACAATGTATGAGACTTAAATGATCGGAAATTTAATTTTATATAACTTTAGTTGTTTAGTAGTTATTGATACGACCACTAATAATATAAATATTTGAGAATTAAATTTTAGACCTTCCAATAAACTACCATTCACTCAGCGCGAATAAAACGATTTATAGCCTAGATTGTAGTGGCTCATCCCCCGACTTTACATACCGATTTTCATTAAATTCTCTTCAGCCGTTTTCTCGTGATGCGTGTACATACATACATACATACAGGCAGACAGACGGAAATTACGGAAGAGTAAAAAGTGCATTTCCTTGTTACTGTGGACATGACGGATACAGAAATGCCATTCTTTTCAAATTCGGGGCTATGTACCGACAAAACTCTTATTTTATATGTATAGACCATAAGAAATCATCGCATTCCACGCTACGAATCTGCGTGATCCAATTGCGTCATTGTGCATGTGCGAACCGAAATGTTAACGAAAACACGAAATGTTAATGAAAAGTTTCATTCACAAAAGTTTAAGAAATTTTGTTTATCAACATGCTCGAAAAGTTGATGAACACGCTATTTTGTTTATTAGCATACAAAAATGATGATGACGCTTGTTGTTTCAAGGGGCCTAACATCTAAGGTCATCGGCCCCTAATGGTACGAGATGGACGACATAATTAAAATTTTAAAATGTATCCACTGACTAGAGTTTAAAATAAATGGTGGTGAAGCTGATTATGAAAAGGGCTCGGATGTTTAGGAAAAGTCATTTATGCCTTTGTCTATTCTCTTCCCTGATAGGATTTTGGTGCGAATCAAGTGATTATGGTCACAATTAAGTGATTTTTGTCATAAAAATGCATATTTTGGCTATTTTTTGTCATATGGTCATATTTTGAGTTTTTTTGTTGGTAGAAACGTCATATTTCGGCGGCTTGACAACTGTAGCTGTGCAAAATCATCTTCAACTCGCCAAATGCAAGTGTTCACAAAACATGAATCTTGTCATACACCTCAATTCCAGCCACGGAGAAGAATTAAAAACGTATGTGAGTTTGCACTATAGGCCCTACCGTAATGTACTGAAAGACATCTACTCACCGGTAATTCGTTTCGTGGTACTCAATTTAAACTTTAACGCATCTGAATAATATCAATGAAATCTGGGCTCAAACGTTCCAAAATATTCAAAAAATATATTAATTCCTAGTTTTTTCGTATTTCAAACCATCAATGCAGGGTGCAAACATGTTCTGACTTTGAAAATGTTGTGTGATCTGATAATCTTAGCGAACTTAGTACTTTATAGGTATGTATTCACAAATGTTTGACAAGTGAATAAAGGAAAATTGAATAACTGCTACACATGCATATTCAGAAAATCAATATCAAAGTAAGAATAAATACAAATGTGCCGTTTCGATTTATCTTCTTTCTTAATCTGTTTACCCCTCCAGGGTTGGTTTTCCCTCGGACTCAAAAAGGGATCCCACCTCTACCGCCTCAAGAGTATTGTCTTGGAGCGTGAGACTCTGGGTCGAGGGGATACAACCGGGGAGGAGGAACAGTACCTCGTTCAGGCGGCCTCACCTGCGTTGCTGAACAGGGGCTTTGTGGGGGATGGGAAGATTGGAAGGGAGAGACAAAAAGAGGAAAAGAAGCGGCCGTGACCTTAAATTAGGTACAATCCCGGCATTTGCCTGGAGGAGAAGAGGGGAACCAAGGAAAACTACTTCGAGGATGGCTGAGATGAGAATGAACTTACCTCTACTCACTCGACCTCCTGAGGCTGAGTGGACATCGTTATAGCCCTAGTACCACTTTTCAAATTTCGTGGCAAAGCCGGGAATCGAACCCGAGCCTCCAGGAGTGACAGATAATCACGTTAACCACTACACCACACAGTCGGCGTTTCGATTTATAATTTATTTTTAAATGGCCATATTTAGAGTAATCATTTTCGAGTCATTTTTGCGTCATATTTCGTCAATTTTTGGTCATATTTAATCACTTTTGACGTCATACTTGCTTGCTTATTTGGGCTATTTTTATGTCTTAAACATCTGAGCCCTAATTATGAGATTAAAACAATGCCTTCTTTTCTAATAAAATTATAGAAAATACACGCGATAATGGAATAAGGCGTTGTCTGGAAGTACATATATAATTCAAGTTAGAAGTTAAAATAACAAAAAATACGCAAACACGAACTGAAAGAGTCAATGCGATAAAAGCGCAGTTCACACAAATACACTAAGATAAAGGACATTACTACACACGATTAAAAAAAAGACCACTATCCCTCATAAAACGGATTACGAGGCCTGCTGACTGCTCGTCATCTCGCAGGATGAGGAAGATGGTACTCGAGACTTAGCCTACGACGCAGATCGATCAGGTCCACGCACTCCGTAAGGATGCGTACCACGGTAAGATGGTCATCGCAAGTACACATCGGAGGGGGTTCTCCTTTCAGTAAATAGGAGTGCGTGACTTTACCGTGGCCGATCCGAAGACGTCATAACCACTGCTTCCCTCCGAGAAGCCAGAAGGGAAGTCTTCCACACCTTCGTTGCACCTTTAATCGCTCTCAGCTTATTTGGAAGTGGCCGCCACTCCATCTTCCAATAGGACATAACCGGATGTCTCAGCTGAGAGCGAATATCATTTGCTGGAACCTTGTAAAGCAACAGGGGCAGTGTAAACGCCCCCTTGGCAGCCCTATCTGCTCGCTCGTTTCCCTCTACATGCATGTGGCTTGCGACCCAAATAAAAACCTGATTCAGGTGCTGGCATCCGAACACCCAGCCAGAAGGTCCTGGATCCGCTGCATCAGCGGATGCCGAGGGAAAAAGGTATCAATAGACTGTACCGAGCTCAAGGAGTCAGTACACAGAAGAAAGTGTCGGCGCTCATCGGACAGTGCGTACCGCAGAGCTTCACAGATAGCATAAGAGCTCTGCTGTGTACACACTACAGGTTTCCTGGAGAAAAAGACAAACAAAAAAGCTATTGTCGAAAACGAACGCACAGCCCACCTTCGTTTCTGTCCTTGAAATATCCGAGTAAACGACGACTGAACCTGAATACCGGCCAACAACAGACAGGAAGAGACTACGATAAATCGAAGGGCCCAATTTTTCTTTCGGGCCAGTGTGCAGATCCAGGATTATTTCAGGTCGTCGTATTATCCACGGAGGTACCCCACTTGGTTGTCTGAAAAGGCAGGGACCCGAAGATGCATCAAACAATCTGACTGCTATCCAAGCGTATTCCAACCGGCCGCGTTGCTCGAGGATGAGCATCGTACAGCGGACAATTTCCATTCTGAAATACGCAAGGATAGCTTGGGTGTAATGGCATCTGTTGCCAATTTGCAGCATAGGACAGAAGCATTTGCTGGCGCCTCACGCGTAAAGGCGGCACACCAGATTCAGCGAGCAGGCTAGCAATGGGGCTTGTACGAAAAGATCCCGCCGACAAACTAATCCCGCTGTGGTAGATGCTATTCGGTTTCGCAAGGACGCTTTGCCTTGCTGAACCATATGCTGCACTGTCGTAGTCTACCCTGGATAATATGTGTGCCCTACAAAATCGTAGGAGCACTGTGCGGTCAGCGCCCCAACTAGTGCTGCTAAGAAATAATTTTGGGGGACATTGCACTTTTAACTGCCGCACATGTGACTCCCACGATAATTTACCATCGAAATGGAGCCCAAGAAATCTGTGCCAACTACGGGAAGAGCGACATTTCCTAAACAAAGCTCAACATGGGAGTGGACTGCGCTGCCGGCAAAACTGTACAACAGAGGTCTTTGCGGTTGAAAACCGAAAGCCATGTTCTAGAGTCCACTGTTTCACTCTCCTAATAGCTTGCTGTAATTGTCGCTCTGCGGCTGCCATATTATGCGATTCATAATGCAGTGCAAAATCGTCCACATATAGCGACGGTATTACTGCTGAACCAGCAGCAGCGACAATAACGTTTATGGCAATCGCGAACAGAATGACACTAAGAACCGATTGCTGTGGGACTCCCTTTTTTCGAACGTGGTATTGCGAATATGCCGTCCCAACTCGGACACGGAATAAACGAAGGGACAAAAAAATTCGGAAAAAATACCGGCAAGTTACGTCGAAATCTCCACTGATGCCATTTCGCCGTGTGGTGTCATAGGCCTTTTCTAAGTCGAAGAAAACAGCCACCAAATGCTTTTTGCGGATAAATGCATCCTGGACAGAACTCTCCAGGCGTAACCGGTGGTCAGTGGTCGAGCGATCGGCTTGAAAACCACACTGGTACTGGGAACAAAGTCCTTGTTTCTCCAGACACCACACAAGTCGGAGATTTACCATCCTCTTAAATAGCTTACACAGACAGTATGAAAAGCAGCTCTATAGCTTCCTGCATACTTGGGATTTGTCAGGCTTGAGGACAGGAATGACTATGCCCTCTATCCAGATTCTGTTGAACACACGAAGGAGATATAACAGACTATCCACACCAAGGTATTTGAACATCTGGTTATGGACATTGTCTGGCCCAGGAGACGTGCCCTTTCACAGCGCCAAGGCGCTTCGCAGTTCCCACTCCATAAAGGACACAGAGTCCTATGAAGCTTGAGGGGCAAAATTAAAGTGATGATGTTCTGCCTCCCACTTCAGAGTGAGGAAATCACTATAGGAATTCCCGAAGACAGGCCCATCCGCGAAATGACTAGCTGGATGATTAGCAATCGAGTGGTTCAGTGACGATACTGCCTGCAATGGAAATTGAAAATTCCCGGTACAGAAGCCGAAATACCTCTTAGTCCAGACTTGAGATGGAGTATGTGACGTCATAGACGACACATCTCTCTCTCTCCCACGAAGTTTTCTTACTTTGGCGAATAAGAACGCGCGCCTTAGCGCGGAGTTTTTCATATTTTACCAAGTTGGACACAGTAGGCTACCTACGATAACGTTTATGAGCGTGGTGGCGTTCTTTGGTAGCTGCTGCAATTGCTTCGTTCCACGAAGAAACGAGTTTTCAGCAAGGAGTCGCTGAAAAAGGAGGGAATGGACTTTTCAGCAGCAGCAGCAGCAGCAGCAGCAGCAGCAGCAGCACAAGAATAACTTGTGTTATGCACGTTATTTCGCCGTCTAGGGTCCGGCTGGTCTCGTCGTTAAAAACAGCTATGGATGTGAACTTTGGCCAATCAGCACGTGTAAGAATCCCTCGAGGAGGAGCCTCGACGGATTTTTGTTTGAACAAAGTAAGAACAATGGGAACATGATCACTGTCACAGAGATCATCGTGTGTATTCCACTGAAACAGCGGAACCAACGTTCGGCTGCATAGACTTAAGTCTATGCGATAGTATATACCGTAACGTACACTGAAATTAGTTGGTTCTCCTATATTCAAAATACATACATCCAGCTCCCTTACTGATGTTTCCAACTCCCTTCCCCTGGGGCAAGCCGCACCCCATTCGTAGGAGAGACGGAAGGACGCCTTGTAAGGGCGCTCTTCTTTCCCTCTTGTCCTCGCTTAGCACATGACGTCACGGTGGAACAGCTAGCCACGAGGACCCAGGGTAGATAGTGCCCAATCCTTCACTTATCACGTGTATCGGATGTATTTGTTTATGTGTACAGTGCGCGTGTTTTAAAAGAGTGTCAGAAGACCTAGTTTCGTTTTTCATTTATGCTGTTTGGTTGTGACTTACTCGGTACAAGGTAAAAGATAATTGTGAAATGAAGCCGTGAAATGTATGCACAGAGACATCGCTTAATAGGCGGTCGTGGTACGGTGACTACGGTTCTATTCCTCACAGTGCTCTAGAATTGTGTATATATTAGCTTGACCATGATGGCCACCAATGGTCCGTATTGACTTAATTACTACCGTAAATAATGTCCAAGTTCCGCCTACTCAATACAATTCAGTATATATTATGTATCTAAACTATAATATACATATATACACTCAAGTACATGTTTCGAGAACAAATTCTTTTCTTCAGCTTATGGTTAAAATCGCATGCATTTGAAGACCTTATTTACAATGTTTAATGTTCTTACAGAATACGGTTGAAATAAATTCCGTCGAATGAGGACGTTAAGGTTTTATTTCTTTGACTTCGTAACAACTTACTACTAAGTATTCACACTAAAGTGAGATAAATGCTTGTCGGTTACTACTATTCTAACATTGTCTTGGAAAAAAGAAACTAACTAATTAAATTAGGAACAATAAACTGAATTAATAACATAAAATCAATGCTTCTACGCCGCATACAGTGGCATTAATTACGAATATAAATTTCACTTTCGTCGAAAAGCACATCCTAATACATATTAGACAAAAAACAAAATTATGCAGTGTGGTAGGGTTATTGGTAAAGTACATAATCTGAATCGCAACTTTTGCATCCGGGTTACATTTTCAGTCTTTTTATTTCCTACAATTTCTGAGTTTCGTTACATCTATAGCCTATATATAAAATAGGAGTTTTATCTGTACATTGCTCAGAATTTGAAAAGAATGGTATTTCTGTATCGGTCATGTCCGTAGTAACAAGGAAATGCAATTTTTACTTTACCGTATTTTCTGTCTGTATGTACACGCATCAAGCGAAAACGGCTGAAGAGAATTTAATGAAAATCTGTATGTGAATTCGGGGAATGAGCCACTACAATCTAGGCTATAAATAATTTTACTCACGCTGAGCGAAATGGTAGTTTAAGGGAGGGCCTAAAATTTAATTCTCAAATATTTATATCATTAGTGGTCCTATCGATAAATACTGCATAACGAAAGTTATTAGGAAATTTAATTTCCGATCATTTATGTCATAATTTATTACCGTACCGGCTTTGATAACACATATATTCATGAATTTGTATTGTTACGAAGTCCATATCAGCGCCGAGCCACGAGAAAATGGGTTAACAGAATTTAATGAAAGTCGGTATATAGAGTCGGGGAATAAGGAACTACAGTTTAAGTTAAAAACAATTATATTCACCCTGGATGAAATTAAGGTTTAGGGGAAGGCGCCTAAAATGTAATTTTATGAATATGAAGGCGTACAATTTTGAAAGCGCATAACATTAATCAACAATAACATTACATTGACCATTGTTTGTTGTGATGTTCTCTCATGCTGCCGCTCAACTCAGATAGATGGGATTACTGCTGCGTACCGAGTATAACAGCCTGACTGAATATTGGCGGGAAATAGCTGGTGAGTTGCAAAACTTTCTTTAGCATGCCATTCCTCTGGTTCATACACTTTCTGATACTGCCGGTACGTAAGACTGGTTCATCATAGTATTCCAGCTATTCGATCCCTACTCTGACGTGCTGGTTTGAATGAGCAATGTGCATAGACAGGGACGCACGTAATAGTAGTAGTAGTACCTAGTCTAGAACTACGATTTAGGCTTATTCCAAATTATAACACCACAATTCACTAAATAACTCAAAATTCAATCCTGAAAAGAGCTGTTTCTTATTTATTAAATTTTACATTTATTTCATTCCAAATTAGCAGTGAAGAGGGGGTTTCTCCTCTGGCTTGGAGGAAAAAAATTACCTCCAAGTCAGATAGATTCCGCCGCCTGTGTAATGAACTGAGATTTTCCGACTCATTGGGTACTCCTAGGAAACATATTAGTAAAACGACATAGTTTTTTGCCCTGGGAGTCTCCACTATTTGACACCCCCACCCTGCTGAAGTAAGACGAAGTGTGTTCACGGATCACGGCTGTCTGCGACTTGGTCATTCCAACTTTGGAGCTTTGGACTATTAGATCGGCAGCGTAGTACTGTTCGTTAAAAGTGAGAAAATGTGTGGTTTTTCATTTGATCGAGTATTTCATATGAAAGCATTGCTTTTAATCGCGCCATTCCTACTGACGTCACTGTAATGACCTATGTTCATTTCAGTTGGGAAAACTACTAAGACGGTCTTCCTGAAGATGTAAAAAGGCAGGTAGAGAGTGAGTGTCTGCCATTATAATGAAAAATCCCCACCCTGATTGTAAACTGATGGTAGGCAAGGGGTCCTACTATTACAATGAAAATTCCTTAACCCAGTCTTCATATGAGAAAGGACGTTTGGCGACTTCCCCGTCGCGTTTCTAGGGTAACGTTAAGTACTATGCAATTTAATACAATCTTACTCACAACGTGTACACTACATAACCTAGAATTCTGTATACAATGTATAATTCCGTAGCGAAGCAGGGGTACATCAGCTAGTAGTTAGTTAATTTTAACATTTCTTCGTATGTGTAGATTTCAGTCCTAATTTTGTTTTTGACCTGAACTTCCACACTATTGCTTAATAAGAGTATACACTAGTGTCCAAAAGTTCATAAGTTACGAGTAAACAGTGCAACAGGAAATAGACAGCAAATCGCACGACATATGGACCTATCAACCTTACGTGTTCGCTCTGTATAGGAGAGTTCCCTGCTTTAACTAGCAGAGTAACCGCTAGGTAAACACAGCCAGTCCCTGCGCCCCATACTCCCTTAGTCGTGTTTGCCGTTATAGTGTGCGGAGTGTAACCTCGTGATGAACGTGACAACATAATGGCACAACGACGCCTTTTGGACCCCGTTTTGCAGGGTAGAATACTCGGCCGCCTGGAAGCAGGCTAGACACAGACCGAAGTCGCCGTATCCTTGAATGTGCCACGAAGTGTCATTTTCAGACTTTGGAGACTATTTCGAGACACAGGAAATGTTATATGACTTTTCACGAGAGTTTAATCCTGATGTAAACGGTATGTCCACGCCTCCGCCAAAGAAAGAGTTGTGATTCGCTGAGCGCGTAGTACCGACCTCCACCCCGTCAACGCCGTCAACGCCTCGTGTTCGGACGTACAGGGCTGAGCATCGCATACGATAACAGTGCGAAGATCTGAACTTCTGAACACTTAGTTTATTGAACACATTCACAATGCACTGCCTATGATCACTTCTGAGCGGTTTTCCTCTTTTGTGCTTCACTACACGCGATGGTCCTACCTCTTGCTCCATTTTTCTCACTGTGAATACTGACACTGGCTGTGCTGCAAGATGCAACACCTTATCTCTACACTGTACAGCTTGGGACTTTCCCTCACTACGAGAAGACTTCCTGTATTACACCACGCCTTGTGCCTCCATTTCTCGTTATTTAATCACTATTTTATATTTTTTAATCAAATACATACCGATATATATGACAACCATATGTTAATTTGATTATATACTCTTCCAAACTCCCTAAATGAAATAAACTAAAATAAAATAAAATTAATGCCACGTACTACTTTTCTTCGAGCTCGCATACAGTCGAGTGAGTGCGACGGTTGCTTCTCCAATCAACTACGTCTATGTCCACGTGCAAAGGCAACGTGCTCCGCAATTTTGTTTACATCAGGATTACATCAGGATTAAACTCTCGTGAAAAGACATAGTCGAAGGCCAGTACCAGGTCGACCAAGGGACCCCACAGCAGGACCGATATATGGCCTTAAGTGCCCGACGAAATCGGAGAGCACCTGCAGGACAATATTCGGCGGAGCTTGCAGCCGTCTCACGGGTTGGCGTTTCCCGGCAAACTGTGTACCGGAGGCTCAGAACAGCAGGGCTGTTTGCCCGGCGTCCAGCGATGTGTCCCCCGCTCACTCCAGCAGAGACGGGCCCGTTTACTGTAGAGCCGCCAACATCGAAAATGGACCATGAATGAATGTAGGCATGTGCTCTTCACAGATGAATCCCGCTTCAGTTTGCACAACGATTCCCATCGCACATCTGGAGAGAACCGGGTAGCCGATACAACCACAGGAACATCGTGAACGGAACCAATATGGTGGTGGTGGTAGCGCCATGGTGTAGGACGGCAACATGTTGAATGGCCGTACGGACCTACACAATAAAAAATAGAGGGGACCATGACCGCATGAGCCTTTTAGTCGCCTTCTACGGACAGGCAGGGATTACCTGTGAATGTATCCAGCACCTCCCATCCATAGGGGGTCCAACACATTATACCAAACCGCAATCCATGTCCGCACCTAGGCCGCCTCTTTTAGTCGCCTTTTACGACAGGCAGGGGATACCGTGGGTGTATTTGTCTGCGTCCCCCACCCATAAGGGGTCATACAAAATGTTCACGAACATTGTTTATTAACAAAGTGAACGAAAACATTTTAGTGTGGACGCACCTTTATAGGAATATATCTCCAGGCCTCACAACCATTCAAAAGGATGGGCCTGATCATGGCAGTCTTGCGACCATGACCTACATGTTATGTAAACATGGGGTGGCATGTGTGGAATGCCGTCTCATGTCCGGAAGTATTTCCTCCACTACAACCCGTCCAGTATCCTAACGGAAATATCTGAAACCACCTTAATGAATAGGATAAATAATAAGTACTGTACTCGTTCAGTACCGGGCGAACCTGAGAAAATTGAATTAATTTACACATTAAAGTTTAAAATGAAACAATACTCGCCCATTTAGTTTCTTGTGAACGTCTCTTCTAATTTTACTATACGAGGGTGACTGACCATCAAACATTCTGACAATGAACAATACCATCACCATATGCTATGTATGGAACACGTTCGGTAGCCTACGTATCAACAAAGCACGTGTCATGCAGGACAATTCACTGGACATCACAGCGAGTGGCGCATCACTTTAACACCCACACATACGAAATCCTTAAATATCTCCACAAGTACTCGTCTGATTTGCATTGAATTTGTCGATCTATTCTCAATTGTCCTATTAGGTGAAATTAGTATATTCTATTTTAAAAAACAAAGTTGCTACCGGTTTCTCGGTAATTACGTATGTGAGAGGAGTAGGACAGTATTTTATGAGCCCCTTAATACAATTTAAGAATTTGAAAAAAGAAAATCTATGTCTAACGGATCAGAAGACATTTGAGGTGGACAACTTAGCTGAATCACCCTGTGTATAAAGAACTTCTGAATCCGGACGAAATATCTGCAACGAATAAAATAATCCTCAAAGCAAAAACAGTCTCGAAACAGTCAAAGTCTTTCTTTACGACTAATAAAATCATCCTCGGCAGTCCGCAGCCAACTCGCTCAGTCTTCGTATTTAAAAAAAACAGCAACACAGATGATAATTATACGGTTGTAGAACAGAAGCAATCACGAAATTAGTCTGTGTATTAACCAAATGGAAAAATTAAGCAGGCAGAATTACTGCGTGATTTCCCGAAAATTGAAGTAACTGAAGTAGACGATCTGCGATTCAGGTAATAGGAATGAGAAAAGTTCTATATAAATTATGTATTCAACACAAGTAATCTAAAACAGAGCCTTTGTATTCTTTCGCAACGTAAGAGGTTTCAAAAAATTGTAAACCGCACAACAGCGAGAATGAAAAAATAAAACTTGACAACACTGCTACTATTCAATCTCGGCAATTAAACTGTCAAGCATAGCACTGTCATTCATCTGTGCCACGAGTCGGAAGGTTTTACGAATGTTAACTACAGCTCTCCGTCTCATAGCACGCATGTCCTTGACCGCTTTGTACTCCCTCGCGATGGCTAGTCAGCCATGACCGAGTTGGAAGCCTTCCATATCTTCGCACAGGTAAAACGTTGGTATTTCTTAATTTAAGGGACCAATGACATCACCGCCATCAATCCCATGTACATAGTGTGTACAAATCCTTTTATTAGGGTTATTCCGGTACCCATTTTAGTGTTTATAATTCAATGAGATTACGTTTAAACACATGTTTTGGCTTCCATTACCCGTAATCCCAGCACTACGTGGGATAAACTAGTTAACTCTAAGACCGACCGCCTTCATCTCCACGAATTAACATGGTACTCATCTTGGTGTGCGCTGAGTGAACCTCAGGCCATGTGCCTCTCCACAAGTGGAAATCTCGTTCCTATTTTTTTCGTCTTCCTGAGAGGAAATCGAACCGAACACACCTACTGAGTCTCAGCTAGGCAACCCCCAACTGAAGACTGAAGTAACATGAACAAGATGTATTCACAGTGTGGACCGGAGTAAGCCAACAAACTCTTCAATGGATAGCAATATGGAAACTGGTCAGGTATTGGTGCTGTGAAGTGTCACTCATATTTAACAGTACAACAATAGTACGCCCTAGCTCAGTGAGAAACGTATGAACAAGCTATCTCACATCTTGCCTAGTATGCCTCATAGTCCTGCTCGAGTACGGGGCGTCCACTTATCCAATTAATCCAGGTCATTCTAAGTTGTTAGTCACGGGCTCTCAGCGCTGACATCGAACCCCAAAGGAGCTGTGGCAATTGTTTTAAGAGGAAGTACATTATTATTATTATTATTATTATTATTATTATTATTATTATTATTATTATTATTATTATTATTATTTATTATTATTATTATTATTTACAATTTGCTTTACGTCGCGCCGATGCAGACAAGTCTTATGTCGACGATGGGATAGGAAAGGGCTAGGAGTGGGAAGGTAACGACCGTGAAAATCGGAAACCACGGAAAATCATCTCCAGGGCTGCCGAAAATGGAGTTCGAACCCACTTTCTCCCGAATGCCAGCTGACAGCTACGTGATTCAAACCGCGCAGCCACTCGTTCGGTAAGAGAAAGTACAGCTGGGCAGCAATCCTCTCGTAGCACTAATCGAGATGAAAAATAGAAGAGGTCTACCACTTCGAAGAATAGAAGCATAGTATTGGCAAAAGAAAGTGAAGGGAAGGGCCACGAAATGCTTAAAAATGAAAGGCTCCCCACGCCTAGCAAGCCTAATCCAAACGGGGTCGAAAAATAACAAGAGTTGACAAAGAGATAGGATTTTAAAAAAAATATCCGAGGGACACGACACATAAGTGGAAGCGATACCAGATTCAACTAGGGGACTTGTGATCACTAATCCACGCTCCCAAGATGAAAGCCGCTGAGTTCCCTTTTACTAGCCCTGTAAGACAGGCAGAAGATATCGTGGATGTAATCTACCACCCACACCTCCAGGGGGAAGCCCCGAAGGAGATGGCGAGAGAGTAGGAGCAGGATGAGAGTGATTTGTATTGACGGCACATGTCATGAACGTAGAAGCATTCAAGAAATACTCAAATCAGCCTTAAAAAAAAATGAAACTCATTTTTCTATATTTAGGACGGTACTTGAATTTCCCTTATTTCTCTACCTTCATGATGCCAGGGAAAATTGTTTCAGCAGAATGAATGCGCAATCATGCCTCCAATGCAATATTGGACAAGTATGACCATTTTTCTGAGAGGTAAACACAGCCCAACATAGCAACTAACTTGCATGTAATGCTTAGATACGCGGAGTCTCTTGTTGTTCCAAGTTCTAATAAAAGTCCGCCTGGAAAATCATTCAAAATTGTGTTACACTAAAGCGTTATCAGTTCCCCCTGAAATATGACTGGAGCCTGCTAAAAATTTCCAAAAACTGGCGGCATAAAATGTTGGATACAGATGACATTACTTCGATATTCCTAATCCTTTGTTAAAATTCTGAAAGGCTTCACAGTAACTATCAGTGGAACAATCCCACAATCCAAATGGTTTGAAGATGGAAATTCTTCAAAATATTTCTCTTGTGATCGTTTGAACAATCAAAATTCCATATTAGAAGGAAACTGTCACACACAGCACAAATCAACGCAATTTTGCCTTGCAAACAAACACGTCACTTAAATAGTTTTTAATGTCGACTAAAAAGGTAAGGTCAGAAACCCAGCACCTGTTTCACTACAGGTCCAGCTACAGAGTATGACGATGAAGATTGGGGGAGAGGGGTGATCAGCCAAAGCCACAACTTTATATACAGGTCGTGCTGCTGTTTCTGTGACGTCACAGCAATAGATAGTCCCGCTGTCTTCTGCTCTGTTACGTAGCCCCGCTCCGATTACAGTTTTTCTTTCCTAGCTGTGATTAACTGAACCAGTACATATTTTTATTTTTTCTGATTTAACTGTATACAGAAGGAGGATACAAATAAACAATCTTAAATGTTTAGAAGAATATTTAGTAGCTGTAGGAAAATAGATCACAAACTCCAGTCTTCATTTATTCCATATTAGTAAGCTTATAAAATTTTCTTTGTAGCTTTCTTGCGTTCAACACCTAACTTTTGCTTTATTAGCTATCGTTCTTCAGTAAGACATTACAAAACGTAAATATAGGCCTACACTTTCTTTTAAATGTATTTAAATCCTTGCCACATGATTGATATACATCAAGATCCAAACTACCAAGAAAACAGAACATTAATGATCACTTCGGAAGAACAAATAGTACCCTCAACATTTTTAAATTTCGTGTGGCTATTTCTAGCCGAGTGCAGCCCTTGTGAGGCAGACCCTCCGACGAGGGTGGGCGGCATCTGCCATTTGTAGGTAACTGCGTGTTACTGTGGTGGAGGATAGTGTTATGTGTGGTGTGTGAGTTGCAGGGATGTCGGGGACAGCACAAACACCCAGCCCCCGGGCCACTGGAATTAACCAATTAAGGTTAAATTCTCCGACCCGGCCGGGAATCGAACTCGGGACCCTCTGAACAGAAGGCCAGTACTCTGACCATTCAGCCAATAGATCGGACACCCTCAACATTGTAGACACTACACTCTAGCTGATTGAGAGCAGCCACATTTTTTTCATCGCAAAACCCAGGCACCTAAGTTTACGTTCTACATTTCTAAGGAAGTCGGGAACAGTACTTCTCTTTAATCAAGAGCAGGTGCTAATTTTATTACACTGTGTTTACTTTGTTGCAGCATTATTAAATCTGACACATTGCCAGTAAGGGCCTATACTACGAATGCCAGATAAACAGCCAGATACGTAGACCGCAGTTTTGCGAACTGGAAGTTAAATGTTTTCTTGCATACTACCAACGGAATTTAACGACGGTATTGTTATGCGAAAGATGTACTAACATTTTTATTGCGTTGGTAATAAGGTTACTGAAAATATAGTGAAATTAAGCGCGCTGGTATACGTGTTCCCTGGTGTTTTCGTCTGTTTAGCGCTATTCCAATTGAAATTTTATTACTAGAGTCCAATATACACTAGTGTCCAAAAGTTAAGCATAATCACTAAACGAGGCCATACCGCCTGATAGGAATGTCAAACGAATTGCTGAACAAACTGAAATGTCACACAACATGTCAAAAAAAAGTGACAAAGGTTCTTATAGCTAAGGTACACCTTTGACAACAACTAACAAAACTTGGCAATGTCTTCCACAACAAAATATACTGTTAATAGGGTGTATGGTTACCCCTAACGGCCACGCATGCTTCGCAGCGACGTGGCATGCTCTCTATCAAATGGTCAAAGCGCTCTTGTGGCAGTCGATCCCATTCCTCCGAAAGGGCAATGCGAAGATCTTGGAGGGGCCTTGGTGGAAATTGCCGGGATGCAATTCGCCTCCCAAATGCATCCCAGGCATGTTCTATAGGATTCAGATCCGCAGACCTCGCTGGCCAGTCCATGCTATGAATGTCTTCCCCAGCCAGAAATTCAAGCACTATAGCAGCGCGGTGCGGTCGGGCATTATCGTCCATTAAGAGGAAGTCTGGACCAATCGATCCTCTGAAGAGTCGAACATGTGGTCTCAGTACCTCATCCCTGTATTTTCGAGCGTCAACAGTGTTCCTCGGACCACCCATGAAGATGTGCAGGTCCGGGCATACCATGTTTACACCAAGATTAAACTCTCGAGAAAATACTTATGGTCAGTAGCAACAAATTGTTAGCTTGGGAAATCTTTAAAAATTCTGGGATAGCTGGACAGGAAGCATATTTATATACAAAATAAGAGTTGTCTGTACATTGCTCAGGATTTAAAAAGAATGGCATTTCTGTATCGGTCATGTCCACAGTAACAAGGAAATGCACTTTTCACTTTTCCGTAATTTCTGTCTGTGTGTCTGCGTGTACACGCATCACGAGAAAACGGCTGAAGAGATTTTAATGAAAATCAGTATGTAAATCTAGGCTAAAAATCATTTTATTCACTCGGAGTGAAATGGTAGTTTAGGGGAAGGCCTAAAATTAAATTCTAAATATTTATGTTATTGATCCTATCGATAAATACTACATAACTAAAGTTATATGGAATTAAATTTCCGATCATTTTTCTTATACAGTTTTACCATACCGGCTATTCGTGAATTTGTATTTTTACTGCTGAGTCCATATCAACGCCGAGCCACGAGAACATGGGTAAACAGAATTTAATGAAAATTTGTATGTATATATATATATATATTTGGGAAATAAGATACTACAGTGTAAACTATAAACAATTTTATTCATTTTGGATTAAATGGAAATTCAGGGGAAGGTGCCTACAATTTAATTTTTAAATGCCTATGTTATTGGTCCTATCGAAAAGTACTAAATAACACAAGTTATCGAGATACAATTTCCAATCATTTATGTTTTATTCAGTTTTACCCAAACCGACTATGAGTCGGAAGAAAAGTAAGCGTGAAGCCTTACAATATCGAAAGTTCTAAGATAGATAAACAACAACATTACACTGACCACCGTTGTGATATTCTCTCCCATGCTGCCACTCATCTCCGATAGAAGGGATTACTGCTGCGCAACGTGTATAACAGCCTGTCTGAATATTGGCGGGAAATAGCCGGGAAGTTAAATGACTCTTCTTTACCATGCCATCCCTCTGGTTCATCATAGTATTCTAGCTATCCGATCCCTATTCTGAGGCGCTGACTAGAATGATCAGTGTGCATATTTAACGGAATATTGGCAGAAAACCATGGCCAACAATGGCGCGAAGTCAACTGTGCCAAATACGCTCACACAATAGTCCATTACATACAAATGCCAATACAAAATTACAGCTATTATTATTATTATTATTATTATTTATTATTACTATCAACAACCATCTATACCTATTATACCTATACTTATTTCCTAAACAGCCCAGGTGAGGATCGCTAAAGCGACACCGGTACTGGGATCTAATTAAAATCACTGCTCATTTGGCTCGCTTATGACCTGGTCTAGAATTACAATTTCGGCCTATTCCAAATTACAGCACCACAATTCACTAAAATAATTCAAAATTCAATCCTGAAAAGAGCCGTTTCTTGAGAAAAACTTCCTCTTCACTTTTATTAAATTCTACATTAATTTTATTAATTTACCTCCAAGTCATATTTTTCCCCCGCCAGGGTAGTGAATTGAGACTTTCCGACTCATCGGGTACTCCTATTAAACAGATGAGTAAAATGGCATATATTTTGCCTTGGGACTCTACACTAGTGACCCAGCCTCCTGCCCCTCCACCCGAAATTAAAGAGTGTTTACGGCTCACGGCTGTCTGCGGCCTGGTCATTCCAGCTCTAGAACTTTAGACTGTTAGATCGGCAGCGTAGTACTGTTCGCCTTCTGAATTCCTTCTCCCATAGCCATGTGGTCCCATCACCTTCTCATAGCCATTCTTGTCTGTACCGAGCTGTGCGTTGAGGTCCCCGATGATGATTGTCCTCTCTTCACTGATGATCTCTTCTAGGTATTCGAGAAACTTGTTCTTTTCATCTTGAATGCAACCCGTCCGAGGGGCATGCACTTGCACCAGTATCAGCTTCTCTTTCCCAAGGCGAACTGTTGCCTTCATTATCCTCTCATTGATGTACTAGATCTCTGTAATACCATCTAACTCTCTAGACAACAATCTTACTCCATTTCTCATCTCTGTGTTGTTACCATTCCAGTAGAGGGTAAAGCTTTATCATTGGATTAATTACCAATGTTGCTAGCAGTGCATATATATATTAGTTGTTCATTTGTTTTATTCCAAGAGTAGCGTGCCAAACTGAACATTGTGTTGCCACCTGTTGTGGGAAATTTAAACTATTTGCACTATCTCGTTCGTTCCCATAAGTCATACAGAGCGACCGGAAGTCAAAGAGCCGTCTCTCCTAAACCGGATGAACGAATGAACGAACGAACCTGGAGGCGGAGAGCGGCCTGACTTCCTCGGCTCACTCCAACCTTCCCGCCCCCAAGAGTCGACTCTTTCGTACGACTCCCAGCTGGGAGCGGAAGCGAATGAGCTAGAGTAGAACGCAGCCCGGAAGGCGGTTTGAAAAGGGTTGCGCAGTAACATTCGCGCGCTTAGTAGTATGACGTGTTTTCCGCTGAGCCAATAGAATCATTTCAGTAAGAGGTGCCTGTTTGTGCGGGTCACGAGTGAATGTTTCGAGTTTTATTTGTAAATATCATAATCAACGAATTTAGGGAACTATTTGCGTGTGTACGGTAGATCGAGGAAGAGCAAAAAGACAAGTATTCCGTCGACAGGCGAGAGAAATAGTATTTAAAGTGTATTTGTATTTTGTGAGCATGCAGCAGCAGGCGTTCATAGGCGGAGAAGGTGAGAACGCCATGTTTGCCACGCTTCAAAAGAAGACAGCACTCGCGTGTGGTATCGGCCTGCGAACAGTGCAGAGGATAAAAGAAGCTTCGGAAATAAAAATAATGCCGTATTCAGGTCGCCAGAGAAGAACCCTTAGAGGAAGAAGCCAGTGACCTCGATGATTTCAATAAAAATGTTCTGCGTACAACAATATCTGATATGTATAAAAACGGCGAATATCCTACAGCATTGAAACTGGACCGTCCATTTACCTTAATATCTCGAAAATTTCCCTCAACACTTTCGCGGGGTTTGATGTTAAACATTAATTTGGACTTTTAGGAAACGTTTAAGCCCACGAAAAATATAGGTCATCGCTTTGGAATTCATGATATAACTGGATGAAAAAATGTTTTCACATACATGCTGTTATGGGTAGCCAAATTGATATCACCGCACCTCATACTTCTGTCTCTCTCTGCGCAATGAAACCTTCTTCCGGGCTGCGTTCTACTCTAGCTCCCTCGAAAGAGCTAGATCGACCCATCACTGCAATGCAGGAAGCACGCTGGCAGTTGTGCTACGAGTCTGAAGACTACGCATGTGCATACCGATGACGTCATGGTTTATTCCCACAACCTCCCGAACGAGGAGCACGGTTAAGGTATGTTTTCCGTCTAAACCACCCTCAAACCAGAGATAGTACTACAGTTAACCACAACGGTCTGCTACCTCCCCTGTTACTGCTGGCCAGAGCTCCCAGAAGTTACTACTGCATTACATCGCCGGAAAATTTCGCCAGTTGGTAAATTCTGAACAGGTGTTCGTAATCGCGGGAAGAAGTTTGCTTTACATTAAGGGTGGAGAATTGTTTCCAGTGAAATTAATTTGAGTACTGGTAAATGTGGTACCAGTACGCATTATTTTTATGCTCGTTATACGTATCAATCAATCACTACTGATCTGCATTTAGGGCAGTCGCCCAGGTGGCAGATTCTCTATCTGTTGTTTTCCTAGCCTTTTCTTAAATTATTGCAAAGAAATTGAAACTTCATTGAACATCTCCCCTGATAAGTTACACCAATCCCTAAAATCTCCTTTCTATAAAGGAATATTTGCCCCAATTTGTCCTCGTGAATTCCAGGTTTATCTTCATATTGTGATCTTTCCTACTTTTAAAGACACCACTCAAATATATTCGCTTAGGAGAACTTCGTGCTATGTAAAACCGAGAATAGTGTTCGCGTGTGTGTGTTGTCTTCATCATCATTATTTCATCCTCATCACGACGCGCAGGTCGCCATGTCCCCGGACACTCCGGGCACTAAAAGCCATACGCCATTTCATCTTTCAATATTCGCTACGGTAGCCTACAACATTGTAGCAACGTTGCTGTGAATTTTACTTTCACCGAGATGAATAGCTTCGGCTAACAGTGACCACGGCTTTACTGTGGCTTTCAGATCTACATTCGGGAGGGGGTGGAGTTGGTCTCCTCCTCCTGTCCGCTGTCCTGAGAATGGTTTTCCAAGGATTTCCATTCTCCTCTTAAGCGAATGATGAAATACATGAACAGTTCCTTTTATAGGTCACGGTCGCTCCTCTCTACGTTCTTCTCACCTCACCCACCTCTAGGAGGCCCACCATCAGGGTACGGAATGGAGACACTTCAGTAGCAGTCGTAACAACAACAACAATAATAATAATAATAATAATAATAATAATAATAATAATAACGGCGATGTTATTGTTTTTACGTCCCACTATCTACTTTTACGGTTTTCGGAGGAGCCGAGGTGTCGGAATTTAGTCCCGCAGTAGTTCTTTTACGTGTCAGTCGATCTACCAAACGAGGCTGACTAATTTGAGCATCTTAAAACACCACCGGACTGAGCCAGTATCGAACCTGCCAAGTTGGGGTCAGAAGGCCACCACTTCAACCGTCTGAGCTACTCAGACCGGCAGTCGTAATTTTAGTTTTGTTGTACACTCACACATTAATCTAGGAAAAATGTATCCTCGGTTGTAGGGGTTGTACCATATTATGAGAATGAACCATACAAGGAACTTTTAGTAAAATGATTTAAGCAAGTTGCTTTGTACTGATATGTATTCTACTTTGGTACATATGAGGCGTGAACAAAAATGTTGCTGTGAACCCACTGAAAATTTTGTCACGTGTCGCCTCTGCTTCCAACCATCGTGAAGTTGTTTGAGACTAGTCACCACCCCTAAGATATAACACTTCACACTCGTTTGAAATCACCGCTATCCAGTACTGCACAGGCTCTACAATGAACGCTACTAGTCATATAGGCCTATACCGAAGATGTAGCTTAAAACGACACATTTTAGCACTTCTGAGAGTTTGTTATTTTATAAGCATAATGTATCATACAAGGACAGTGAGTTGCGTGGATCCTACCAGTCTTTGGGTTAATGGTTGAACAGGATTCTGTAAGTTTTAAGAAGGCAAGCGTATTTAACTGAAGTGTGCGGTTAACAAACTACAATATGAAATTCTATTACAGCTCCAGCAATAGTTCAAAAGGAGTAACAAGCTCTTTAGAAGTTTCGGACTATTATTATGATTATTATTGGAAGCCTCCGTGGATCAGGCGGCAACGCGCCGGCCGCTCACCGCTGGGCTCCATGGTTCAAATCTCGGTCACTCCATGTGCGATTTGTGCTGGACAAAGCGCAGGCGGGACATTGTTTTCTCCGGGTACTCCGGTTTTCCCCCGTCATCTTTCATTCCAGCAACACACTCCAATATTTCATTTCATCCGTCAGTCATTAATCCTTTCCCCAGAGGACTGCAACAGGCTTCGGCTGCTGGCACGATTCCTATCCTCGTCGCTAGATGGGGGCTTTAGACATTCCATTCCTGACCCGGCCAAATGACTGGAAACAGGCTGTGTATTATTATTATTATTATCATCATCATCATCATCATCATCATCATCATCATCATTATTATTATTATTGGACTTCTGCCCTGAATAAATATTTTCTTCGCTAGCAGTGTAACGTCAAACTACACACTGAAGGTTTTCTCTGAAGGATGAGAAAGGGTATAAATGGGAAGCTAACGGTGTGGCCTTAAGGTACAGCCCCAGCATTTTCTTGGAGTGAAAATGTAAACCATGGCAATACGCCTTTAGGGCTGCCGATGGTGGGATTCGAACCCATCATCTCCCGAATGTAAGCTCGCAGTTACGTTAAACCGAACCGCGTGGCCAGAAGAAAACAAGGATGCAATGGGCGGAACAGCTATGAGTTAACTCCCGAACTGCCATTGGTAACAATAGGTCTCATTACAGCAACATAATATGTAATTAATATTAACGACCACAACTTTTCATTAACGTAATTACTCCATGAATGCAGAAGTAGGTCTAGCTTCAAATGATGGATGGCTATTGTTACTGGAGCGGCTTACAGCAAGACATGCAGTAGAAACTTCCCGCTAAACTTACGTAACGTACAGCGGTACACTAGCTCCTGCACTTATAAAGGCTGGGAAATACAAGGCCTCGCTGGTCGTGAAACTGGTTCCCGCTCGGGCTCGTGAAGCGCATCGTTTTGCCGCTAGGTGCGCTCTTCTTGGTGATAAAATTGCGCTGTTGAAGTAGGTACTCCTCCAAACATTCACGAGCATGTCAAGACGTATTTTTGTACTTTATGAGCTTTCTCGTGCTAGTACGGGTGATTATAACTTAGTGATTGAAATTAATGACCGTATTTACGTATCGTAATGCGAACATCGGATAACTCTTAAAATCATAGTATACTGTCGAGTTCCTTACTATACATCAAAGACCTCAAAAGAATGTGGTATTTAGTTTCACAGATTTTCGAAAGCGAGGAACTTAAAATTAGACGGTATTTGGCAATTTCTCGTCAAGGAAATAGACTGGGAACTCTGTGGAAACCTAGCGTGCATTTCACTGTTTGCAGTAGGCATTGTAAGGACTCATTAGCGTAATATTACGTGCCGGCCCCGTGGTAGCCCCTTTCGGTACTTCCAGGAAGGGGCTGGTGACTCAGCCGACCTGCAATCTCTCAGCCGGCCTGCGGGGTGGGACCAGCCTTTCCGTGTATTGTTCTCGGCGGCCTGCTTACCTACGAGTTGTTTTTTTTTTGTTTTTTTTTTGTTTTTTTTTTTTTTTTTTTTTTTTGCTAGGGGCTTCACGTCGCACCGACACAGATAGGTCTTATGGCGACGATGGGATAGTAAAGGGCTAGGAGTAGGAAGGAAGCGGCCGTGGCCTTAATTAAGGTACAGCCCCAGCATTTGCCTGGTGTGAAAATGGGAAACCACGGTAAACCATCTTCAGGGCTGCCGATAGTGGGATTCGAACCTACTATCTCCCGGATGCAAGCTCACAGCCGCGCGCCTCTACGCGCACGGCCAACTCGCCCGGTACCTGCGAGTTCCTTGAAGATTCATCGGGAATGTTCTGCCTGTACTGACATCGTGAAATTTCTGGATCAAATCACGCGAGCTATAAAAAGGGAGCCTAGTCGCGGACAGTCAGAGTTGGACTCCGTGTGCGAGTCAGTGACAGTGGGGCTCCAAGGTGTGTGTATGTATGTATTTATTGAATTGAACATAACAGGCTTTCGCTAAGTTACAATGTTCCAAATATGTAATTCAAAATAAACACTTACAGACTATTCATAGCTAAGCACTAACTACTTACTACTTAACTACCTCTAAATCTACTATGTTGTAGTATCTTGCACATGGGCGGATCGCCAGCTCCACATGCAACACACCACCTCTACTTATAACTAAACTAACTACTTTACTGCATTAAATATATACTAACTCTATCCTAAATCTGTCTGGCCGCGACATCACCCCTGGTGAGGAACTCCGGCTCCAAGGTGGAGCCAATGTGACAGTGAGTCGGGGTTCGGTGGCTGGACTGAGGGCGACAGAGGTGTCCCACTGAGGTCTGAACCAGGAGCTGTGGTTGTGGTGTCGGAGTGTCCAATGAGTAGCTGCATGGGAGACGGCGTACGGGACAGAAAACTGTACTGCCTTGGAGTACTGTGTGTGTACTTCTGTGGATTGAAGACCGCCGTGAATCGGCGATTGAAGCAGTTATTGTGAGTGAGAGGATAATTGGACGTGTGCTAATATTCTCTGCTGTGTGTATCGTCCTGCTGTTGGACACTGTTGAGCTGTTGCTGATTGTTGTTCACTTCATGTGACTGTGTTAAGTACTGGGCTATCATTGGAGTCGAACCGACGAACAGTCGTCGTGTGTTGTATCGCCAGGGGCACCGTGTTCAAATCGAGCTGTCTACGCACAGTGGCTGTAAGAGGTGACTGGACTTGGGGGAAAGTGAAAGTAAGGATTAGTGTCCTAGGTAAAGGAACGGGCTGGACCCTTGCTGCGCCATAACAGAGAGATTTGTAAATAGACTGACAATTATTGTGGCCATTTATAACTGGTTAAAATTGTTTGCATTTATATGTACCGATAATTATTGTGGCCATTCATAACTGGTTAGAATTGTTTGTTTTTATATGTGTGTGCATTTGTTAGGCCATCCTAAAATAAATTATAATAATGAAACAGATTATGGGCCGATTGCAGAAACGACTACTAGTTTTAAGCCGTAGACATCGTCTACCTAAACAACGTCTAAATCGTTCACGATCTTCCATTGCATAAACAATGTTCAGTCGATGTTTAACTAGACATCCCTTAAAGTTTCAATTTTGGTTTGAAAATGGAGACAGAAGTATCTTACATGCGACTCTGCTTGCCGCAACCAATGAAATTCGTCGGTGCGCGCGCCGAACGCCAGTCAGCTGTTTGTTTGCCTACACATTACTCAAATATGGCTGAGCATGACTTGCTCACAGATAAGAGTATCGCTTTCGGTGGTAATTAAATCTCATATTATCGACACTAAAGCGACACGCCACCGTACGGGGAAGTGTAGCTTTCATTATAGCGTTGTTACAGTGAGTGTAATCTACTCATAAATACGGTAGCTTCGACGAAGGGAAGATGAAGCAATAGTAATGTGTAACCGAGTGTGTTGTACGGGCTATATAGATGTAGCTTGCATTCTGGAGATCGCAGGTTCGAAAAGCATCATCTGCAGCCCTGAAGATTGTTTTCCGTAGTTTCCCTATTTTTACACCAGGCAAATACTAAGGCTGTTATGGCCACGGCTCTTCTTCCCCAGTCCTCTTTAAACGATAATCACCACCACTTGCCTTTTCCTATCTGATAGTTTCCGAAAACTTATACGATTATATATATATATAAATCCCATACAACCTACTTTTTAGTTTTCACTATTATGTGCGTGTACTTGGCAGTAAATATAAGCGAATCAATCCCTCCCAGTTGATGTATGTGACAGCCCTCAGACGATCGGGACACGTCATTCTGATGTGTATGTAGTCGAAGTGACCTATAATTCCATGGAAATTACCCCATGTACATAATAATAAAATATATCGATTGCCAAGAATTGTATTCAAGTTGAGTTACCGGACTGTCACTTTGTCAGTCTCAAGAAACAAGTGTCCCGTAAAGCGAAACCTTATTTTATGATTATCTCCCGTGCATGTAAAACGAATTGCTGCGATTTAGCAGCGGGCGACCCACAGAGAGGCCGTCGGACTAACCTTTCTTCCCAGAATCGTCTGAACATGATAATACAAATTACATATTTCATGGTACCTACTATCCGCACACTTTATCTTGGTGCATTTACATCCTAGTGCTGAATCGGTCGACCTCGGCGATCTTCGAGATTCATACTGGCAACCTTTGAAACACAAGCTATGAATCGCTTAAGCATCGTTGTGCGACATCTGGCGTAAACTTTACGTACTGGTACTGTTGTTGTTTACACATCAAAGTCAAAGTATAGAATTCATGCTAGGAACAAGATTCGCATCGAGAGATATGTTTTATAATGTTATATAATGTGTATGTGACATAGTTGTTGGCTTAAGATGACAACGGTTTAGAAATTTCATATCGATCGATCATATTCTCGACTCAATTCAGATTTCATTTTCATTCAGTTGGCAGCACCAGGCAGCACTATCGATACCGGGACAGCTCCCTCCTTACTCCTCACCCCGTACACAAATGCATCAAGATAAAGTGTGCGGACAGTACACAACCTCTGATTGTGATTCACTCCTCTCATTTGAGGTTAAACAGTGCTCTCGGCAGTGTTTAAACATGACCGCTTGAACATCGGTTTTAGACAGTGTCTAAGTGATAAATTACGTCTCTGCAATGCGGCAGCCATGCTTAGGCATTGTTTAACCGTAGACATCGTCTAAATACTGTTTCTGCAATCGGCCCATTGAGTTTTATTTTCGTAACAGTAAACACAGCATAATAAATCCTACTTTCAAATGTCAATCTGCATTTCAAGTTTTTCCCGCACACACACACAAAAAAAAAATCACATACAGGAAGACCGCAGAAGAGGAAGGCTGCAGAAGTGGGAAATGAAGCTAAACTCTACAAGAAATTTGAACTTCGTGTAGAACCAACCACATTTACAGTCAGCGAAGAGAAAGGCCCTCCACTCATCATCAGTGAACCCTTATATAAAACCATAGCACAGGGTGCACTAATGTACATTTGGAACTGAAAAGAATAGTTAGAAAATGTAGGAAACAAACAGCACTTATAGGGAAGCGGACAAATATTACCACTTTAAAAGAAAGGATGCATCAACTGGAAAATAAAAAAAGGTCAGAATGGACTCCAGAGTCAACTAAATAAAATTACAGAACTAGTTGAACAAGGCGATTTAAAAGCAAATTTCTTGACTGAGCAGATTTAAGCTTTTTGTAAACAAAAGTGTAAATTTAGAGAGAATACTATAAAGGTCTGCACATTACTATCCAACAGGTCACCCACAGGCTACAAGTTCCTAAGATATCTTAATATTTTGCACCTACCACACCAAAAAACTTTAAAAACTTACATTGCCCATTCCAGTGGAGAGATAAGAATTAATTGTTTGTTATGAGCTCGTCTGATTTCAGAAAAGAAATCTTTACAGCACGATAATTATAAGGTTGCTTTTCTTATCATAGATGACAATAAAATCAAGGCTGATCTATGACAGGAATTTGGATAAGCTTCTCAGAATAACTGATGTACTGTAGAGAGATCCTGTCGGTATTGAAGACAAGATTTCTAATAAATTGCTCTGCATTCTGTTCAAAGGCCTTTCCACACATTACAAGATTCCTGTGTCATTATTTTACACAAAAGTAATCTTTGAATAGAAAAGTGTTAAGCTAAGTTAAGCTGGGCAGTGATGTGAGATTCAAATAGTGAATCTCAACTGGAAACCAACTGCAAAGACTATTTTTTTAAGTATTAACTTTTACGTGTGTACAATTGACCATAGATTCTCACAAACAGCACCTTTGCAAATATGTGTAAATTAGTGTTTACTGTGGGTCCATATTATGACGACTCATAACCTCAAAATACCGATGCAAACAAGTTTCCAACAAGATATGTTAACATCATATTGACGGATTATTTGCACTACAACAAAAATGGATCATAAGCACAATTCAGAACATATGGTTTCTACGTAAATATCATAATTAGCAATACATTAGTGAATTTTCACAAGCACTTGTCACAAGACCCATGCTGAGCATAAGAAAACACTCAAAACTTGTGTCTCAGAAAGACTATCCTAGTGGGAGATCTGAAAACTAAATTCGGTGACCCCACTTCTCATTGCTCATTTCCCAGACTTGTCTAATAACATAAGCAACGTCCTGGACACACAGAAAGTTAGCACAATACGAAATCTCAGATCATCATTCACGTTCATTCTCGCTGAATGGCCTCCATTTTTCCCTTTCACGCCAAATCAAACCCTGAAATTACCATACGACCGCTGCTCAGCCTGAAGGCCGACAGATGAGGTGTGAGATCAGCACGACGATCCCTTAGCCGTTATTCTTGGCTTTATAGACCAGAGCCGCCATCTCCTCAATCGTAATCACGTGGGCTGAGTAAACCTCGAACCAGACCTCAGATCCAAATAAAATCCCTGACCTAGTCGGGAATCGGGGGGGGGGGGGGGGCTCTAGGTAAGAGACAGGCACACCACCCTAAACCACGGGGCTGGCCATCCACACCCAGCTGGGGCTAATTTTCTCAAGTTCCAGTTTAATGCTAGTTTCCTTTCAAATAACTGTACTCTTCAGATTGCGCTAAACATAAACCCCACGCTTGAGAAGGCATTACCAAAAATCCAAAACATCTAATCTTCTTGACCGGATTAATTATCTTAGGCATCGTGTGCAATTGTATATGGATGGCACGTTCAAGAGTTGCAGCAAACAGTTCGCCCAGATATACACCATCCTTGCAGACCTTGAAACCCGGAGTGATAAAAGCAACATTTATACAGTAGTTGTTGCGTTCCTGCCTAACAAAAAGAAAATTACATTAGTTTCTTTCACCTTGTCTTGGAAGCGGTTCCTCAATGGAATCCTAACAAAATCACTACTGACTTCGAAGAAGTTACGATTTCAGCCCTACGAGAAGTATTTCCGTCAACAGAGTTACGTGGTTTTTACCACGTGAAGCAATGTCTCTGGAGGGAAGTACAGAAACTTGGCCTGACAAAGGACTGACTGCAAAGAAGAACAAAGAAAAGCCTCTACATCCGCATGTGCGCTGCTTTGGTATTTATGAAGCCAAATGACGTCAATGAAGAATGGCTGGT
Source organism: Anabrus simplex (assembly GCF_040414725.1). NCBI lineage: Eukaryota > Metazoa > Arthropoda > Insecta > Orthoptera > Tettigoniidae > Anabrus > Anabrus simplex. Next base: position 1,519,020,729 of record NC_090265.1, on the reverse strand, counting down.
GATCCATTCGCAGTCTGCTCCTACAGGAAACAACTTGCTGACTTCTTCAAATATTTTGTAGACGTACGGCTTGAAAACAGCGAGATACCAATCACTGTTACTAAAAGTGACATCGACCAACAAATGCTGTTAGGGATGGCATCACAAGATCTGTTCTTTAGTATGAAAACCACATCCTCGATCCGACGATTTGGTGGATAGTTCGAAGGAAGCAAAAGCGACGAACTGCATGTACCTGAAATGGACCTCAATCTTGAAGGTAAGAAATGGAAAAACTATATATGTGAAGAAAGACGACATTATTGAAAAAACCCTTAAGAAATTTGAAGAAACCAGTGACTATTTCTTACATAAAAAACAGCCTAATATTCTTGCGGCTTTAGGTGTCCCTAATGTAAACAGGTATGTACATAACACAAAATCAAAACGACGTTCACCTAAAGCCGACAATAATAACTAACGAAGCTTAGCTACAGCGTATTTTAAACACGCAAAAACTATTTAAATACAATCATTATGCCAATCCAAAGCCTAGATAAAATGTGATGGGATGTAAACTCTAGTCTAGAGATTATTTATTAAATAACCAATAGGCCTACAAAAAATACGATGTCATTTTTTTTTTCATTTTACGTTAGGTCATAAATGGGTTTGGAATTTTGAAGGTGTATTTTACTATTTTTTTTATCGGAAGTGGAACGCAGAAAGTGCCCGTGTTTAAATGTGTTTCACGAAAGCGTGAAGTTTCTAAAAAAATCGCCATCTGATCGAATCTAACTTTAAACACAATATACACTTGGGATGTTTTATACTTTGTTTATAAACTGCAGAATTTCATGTTTCCAAACACACGACGGGTTTTTGAGAAACAATGTCAAAGTTGACGCATGGTTGAAACACATTCCGAAATAGGCGCTCTTTGAGTTCCACATACAATGATAAAAATGTTGAATTGCACAGTCCAAACCTACATGACTACGGCATACCTGCCTACTTTTAGAAATAAAAATAGGGAGATTCTTGGACTTTCATCACATATATTGCACTACGGTCTAGGATCTACGTGAAAAAAGAACAGGATAGAAGGCATACACATCTACAGTTACAATGGGAATTGACCATTAAATTTAGAATCTTAAACTAAGAAAACAAAAATGGTTACAAGAAAATGTACATAATCATTCTCATTTATGACATACATATGAATTAGACTGTAAAATGAACGGAAATTAAATTTTATTGGTAACTGAACACTTTTGAGATAACGCCTGTTATGTTTTTTGGCATAACATGAAGATAAAATACTAGAAACAATCGACACAACTCCGTTGAAATACATGAAACTCGTTAAAATTATAAAGTAAGAATAAACACAAATGCACAGAAAACTGCCACATACAAAACAGATCAACGTGTTTTATACATTAAAATACGACTCTGACAGGGGAAAAAGCACAGAACCGTAAGAAAAAGCACGTGGCCTACAACTCCAACAAAACTACGCGCAGAAACGATATTAACAGTGCGCGAACCACGCAATAATGAACTCATTCTTTCATCTCGATTAACTGAGTCGCTAGCGCACGTTAGCCTCTCTTGCTTGTAGGACGAATTCCGTCCCGAATCCCCAGCTGTAAAGTACAAACGATACACGAAGGCGACGGACGATACCCTCGCAAAATAAAGCATCAAATAAATACTCTTAAAAATAGGGTTGCGTAAATTACACAACCACATAAGTAGGGGGGAGATTATTGACCGTCAAAAATAGGAAGAAGAATAAATCGGAAAATCGGAAGACTAGTTAAAAACTGAAAGTTTCCGGGTAAATCAAAAGGATTGGCAGGTATGTCCAACGGGAAATGAAACGAGGAAAACTATGTCATTGGATTTTCTGTAAGCCCACTGGTTATTTCATAAACTTCAAAACTCGAGTACACATAATATTTCGGTAAGTCTCCCGCGAATTCTATCATGCCCCAACATCCATTAGGGTACGTTTATGCTGCAGCCTGGCTGCTGGCACATCGCCAAGCCTCGCTGCTCGATGTTAGGCGATGATGAAACAAGTCAATGGATCTCAATCAGTGCTTTTACCCTGGAGCCCGGCTCAGCTGCGCTGCTGGCTGCTATCCTCGCGCCATCCATGGTCTCAAACACGTTTGATTTTCGAGCCCGGCACATCGCCGGCTATCCTGTAATTTGGACTGTGATTGGTTCTTTCAAGATCACCCGCTCTCCCACTCTTCGCACTCTATACACACGTTCAGTGATCACCTGCTCACTTGTCATCTGTACCTGTCTTCGAACACAATGCGATTTGGAACCAGCGGCATGCGGCTCATCACAAGAGGTTCATATGGGATAAAACGAGTGACGAGATAACGAGCGGCCAGTAGAGCTTTTTCTACGTTTTATGAGGGAGAGTAGCTTGTTTTATCGTGTTTAAAAGTAAAGTTTCTATTTGTGTTTTATTTGGTTTACTGTTAACTACTATTTTACTCTACCGGGCGAGTTGGCCGTGCGATTAGGGGCGTGCAGCTGTGAGCCTGCATCCTGGAGACTGGATTCGAACCCCATTGTCCGCGGCACTAAAGATGGTTTTCCATGGTTTCCCATTTTCACACCAGGGAAATGCTGGGGCTGTACCTTAATTAAGACCACGGCCGCTTCCTTGCTATTCCTAGGCCTCCCCTATCCTATCGTCGCCAGAAGACCTATCTGTGTCGGTGCGACGTAAAACAAATGGCAAAAACCTATTTTTTCTATTGACTGTGCGTTTAACTTTGTGTATTTTTAATTTGAATTAAATATTAAATTTTATTACGTTTTACTCTTTCATTTTAGAAGAAAATAAGGCATTGCGAATTAGATCCACTACTTATTTTAAATACATGATAATTTTCATCATTTTTCTAATCCTAGTCAGTAGGTTAATTAACTTTTAATCCATTTCGTCTCATCTCGTACCATCAGGGGCCGATGACCTAGATGTTAGCCCACTTTAAACAAGCATAATCATCATCAAACTATGGAATGGCGTGACAAAAGAATACGGAACGATTACGTCAAATTTGTTATTTTATTCTTGCCATTTAGTGGACCTCTATCATTATAAGCAGGTGATTTATATGAATTACCTAGTTTTTCATGGAAAGTCGACAGTTATTTTTTCAAACTGAAAACACATTTTGTTAAGGAGACCTAACTAAAGTCAAAATGAGATACTCCATAACCCCTCATTTTACATTATTCAAAAGTGCACTATTAAATTACGAAATGAAGCATTTGTAGCTTCATTCTTCAATTAAGTCCCGCAGTACAAATGCACTGAAAAATCCAGGCGAAGCATTTTACACTTTTTAACATTCAGTATACCAAATTATTGTAAGATACACTCGCCAACAGAACTGCGACTCACTCGTTAAAAAACTCTCAATTTATTCCGCACTTCAGAAGCTTCAGCTGGAGCTGCGTTGTTTTTCCTCGACGGGGTAGCTCTTGGAAGTACGTCTTCGTAGTCGCGAGGGGCTAGGGCGAGCATCCATGTGCCAGCAGCGAAGCTGCAGCATAAACGTACCCTTAAGCAGTCTCTACAGCAAATGTGAATCATACAAAATTGTCATTAGAATCACACGTGCCTAAGTCGTCTCCAAAGGAAATCAGCACCGTTTGCTGGAAACAGCCATTGAACTATAGGTAATATCTACAGTTCAATGGAAACAGCTCGGCGCGAGAAATTCTTGCATGAGCTGGGTAAGTCCCTTATCAATGAGTATGTTGCATGCATGAATGACCATTCTACCCGTTTCCCTTTCCCAAACTCTTCACAGGAACTGATGGCTTTGTTCTGGGCATGCAAGATTATAGTCACTCGTAAAATGCATTTTTTCTTGAAGGATTCCAGCATTACGTCAGGTGCCGCTGCAGCTGCAGGTCAACAGAATTCATAACATATCAGGTTGTCCACATCAAGCAAACTCAAACACAGATCCACAAGACCAAATAGGAAAAGCCATCCACCAGAAACTAGCCCTCCAGAAATTATATATATATATATATATATATATATATATATATATATATATATATATATATATATATATATATATACATACATACATTTTTATTAATTTTTTTTCTGTTTGCTTTACGTCGCACCAATGCAGATAGGTCTGATGGCGACGATGGAGCAGGAAGGGGCTAGGAGTGGGAAGGAAGCGGCCGTGACCTTCATTAACTTTTGCCTGGTGTGAAAATGGAAAACTATGGAAACCCAATTTCAGGGCTGCCGACAATGGGGTTCGAACCCACTATCTCCCGGATGCAAGCTGACAGCTGCACGACCCTAACCGCACAGCCAACTCGCCCGGTAAATAAACATTTTCCCATCATCCTGTAGCAATTGAGTACACGCACAAAAAGCAGTGCCTGGATATCCGAGCTACAAACCTCTGGTATAACGGATATCAGTTCTCCAGTCACAATCTTAACTCACCCACTTACATTAAACTACGATTTTTCTGCCTCATTAGATAAAACCCCACGAGAATATTTTGATTAGTGAGACAAGAGAGAAAAGTGAATCAGGTGCAAGTATTCATACATGTATAGACGTATGATAAATACAAAATGGTCCGTATCACGAGCCGTATAATGAACACCGTTTTTGCTCGCGTGTATCTCCTACTTCTTTCTGAAAACCTGAGCTTAAAAATCGCGGAGCAATGTACAGTTAATAAAAAAACTATTCGCCTGACTCATAACATTGCATTCTTATAAATATAGTGCTAATAAGGAAGAATTAACTCACAATATTTGCTGTTCATAATTTTTTATTGTTTTAAAGTAACATTAAAATAGTTTAATATATTTTGTTTACAGTCAGAACACTAACCTTATATAACGCATGTCGACCTTGACGCCTAACAAGTATTTAATTAAAACAAATAAATTTCATTATAGGTCCGTATTGAAGTCTGATTACAATAGTATTTAAATAATAGATTATTCAGGTCCACCTTTTCAATACAAATTGTACAATGTTTTAAATTCAACTTAACATTAATGTAAATAAAACTAATGTTATGGTTGTAAGCAAATCTAAAATGAAGCCAGAGGCACAGCTCAGAATTGGAAATATTTTAATAAAACAGGTGCACAAGTTCTGCTACTTAGGATCAGTTATTACCGATGACAACAGATGCACTGTGGAAATAAAAAAAAGGATTTCCCTGTGTAAGAAAGCCTTTGAGGAGAAGAAGCAGCTCTTAACTAATAAATCCTTAAATACTGAACAAAAGAAATTATTTATCAAAACGTTCATTTGGAGTGTGCTGCTATACGGCTGTGAAGGATGGACTCTCTTGAAGGAGGACGTGAAACGACTAGAGGCAGTGGAAATGTGGCTATGGAGGAAGATGACTAGAACTAGCTGGATTGAGAAGAAAACTAATGAAGCAGTGCTTAGAGAAATAAACACCCAGAGGCATTTAATAACAGCGATAAAAAGGAGAAAAGCATCAGTTTTCGCTCACATTCTCCGGCATAATAACTTCATAAAGAACTTGTTCGAAGGCAAGGTGATGGGAAAGAAAGGCAGAGGGAAACCACGGAAGAAGAACACTGAAGAGGTAGTTGAGATGATGGGATGCCAAGGTTATGGAGAGATGAAAAGGATCGCAGAGAGAAGAGATCAATGGTTGCAGCGACAAGGCGAAGCCTTTAGATGATGATGATGATGATACGTTAAGAGACTAGTTTCGACCTAACATTAGGTCACCATCAGCCTAAAGTAAATCAAACACAAATGTATCAAAGAAATTAAACAATGTAAAGACACAAAGGTCTTAAAAATGTACATACCATGTGATATATTAAGAATTCGAGAGATGGCCTGCACTACGTTCAAAAATAGCTCTATGATAGAGATTCATAAAAAATCCAGTGCGCCGCACAACATTAAAAAAGTTGTTTAAGAAAGAGATACTTAAATTGCTGGTCAAGGATATCAATATAGGCTGGCTCTTTAAAGATACTGCTTTCCATTCAAAGATCAACTGAGCCGAAGTCACGCTGTCTTCAAGATGTTCATAAATTCAGTACACATGGATGCGAAGCATGATGTTGGAAAGTCTCTTCTGTTTTTATAAACTTGAAGGATGACTGTTGCGCGTGGAGGCTTAATACATAATAGTAAATAAAGGTGGTTGGATTTCGCAGTTCAATGCGGACCGTACAGTTGCGCGGCACAGCTCCCTTCCGATTGCTAGAGCAGTCGACCGGAGTGCAAGGGTTAATATAAGTATTGAAGTTGGTAGGATTTCATTGGTTGCTGAATACGCTACACTGCCGTTTAAGCTTCCTGTTCGTAATTGGGCTATCCAGCCACAGCTCAATTTGTTCCATATGGCTAAAACCCTGCTTTGTCGCTATTTCACGTGCTTGAAATTGTACCATTTCGTGTGAAACACGATATCCACTATCACGTGAATAATTCAAGAAATGAAGCAGCTCATTTTCGACCTCGCGAAACGTATCCACTTTTCGGCCACCGGAACGTTTTTCTTGATCTGTTTGCGTTTTCGCCAGTAGACCATTAAACTGTAGCATTGAATTCTAGGTTCAAGCATGATTGCAGTGTTTCTCAGGAAACTGAATTGCTTGAATGTTACAACTTGCCGTAAAACTTGCAACGCTTCTCCATAACTTGCCAAGAAGAGAAGTAATGCTGAAAAGCAATGACGACATCGTAATATAATGGACTCTAATCTTATACCTTACGTTTCGCATACACCATACGCTGGTGTACTGAAATTACAGCTACTTGAAGAGCGTTACATTACATCTAGTTCATTAGGCCAGGATATACTCAGATCACCTGCCTGCTTGTCACCAGACAAGCGCAGCGAGTTGCTGCGACTAAGAACAGGATTATGGGAGACAGTTCGAGTTTGAGCCGAGAGCGGGCATGCATGCCGCATTATATTGACACATGGAGACATATGCAGAGATTATTTTTCTTCCGCAGTTCTCACCCACGGCTGTGACAATACGGAAGCTGCCGAGGTATGAATATGATTGTTATGAAACGAGTTGCTCATAAGGTAGGTCGTGCTACAACAGAACTTTCTGGTCCTGAGAGGAAAGAAATGGTGAACTACCGTACTTCACTCCTCATCTTGCCTATAGCTCGTTCCATGTTAAGGAAATAGTACTAAGAAATACTATAATGCCATTTTTTAATGTATTTTGAAAGACAGAAAATGGATGGGGCATGCTTTTGCTCGTGAGTTATTAAATTAACTACTGAAGCCTTCCTATTTCATAAATACATTCGCAGGGAGGAAGCACAATGGCAGGATCAGAAATCGCTTTGTTGCCTTCCGTCATTTTCCTTCTGAGTTGCTCTGGTACATGCAACGTCCGTTACGCTGTGAATCACCGGCAGCTTATCACTGTTCTAGAGAAGTCATCTATTTGTGTTCTAATACTTTCGCATTGTACAGCAGTTGTTACTGAAGATTTTGATGATGTGGTGTGCAGCGAAACACCACGGCACGACTTGTACTGATCTAGAAATACCCTATGATTTTTATCGTCCTTGGTTTTGTTATTTAGCTTTTGTTTCTTAGGCGCATTTTATTTTTGCCAACATTTTAGCACTTTTCTTACAAGCGCATTTAGTTTTTACCAGCCTTTTCGTGGGGCGATATGACGTCACAGTAGTACACGACGTTGCCTGGGCAAATTTCTTCAATGCAATTAACTCCAATCCCCACCCCAAGCCCAAAAATATTATCATTTTCTCTTTTCTCCCAGTCTGCCTTGAACTTCAATACTGAGGTTTTGTATGTCCAGTAGTTTGCGTTTATCCATGTTGCTGTAACAACATAAGCCCCACCCCCTCCCACTTTTTACAACCCCTGCAGCTTAGACTTAAAAAATTGCAGCTTAGTTTCTTCATTTCATTTTGAACGTAAGTACTGAGTTTCACCAACATATATGCCACGGTTTTTCCGTGATGTTGAGCAGAGCCGTTCGATATGGCAACCTTGTTGCCATAAGAGCAGTAGGCCTACTGTTTTCTTAACATGAAATTACTTATAGCACGCCTTATTTGGCGCCGCCACAGGTTGTTGCACTTTTTCCGTAAACGCATACCCTTTGTGGTACTATATGAGTATCCAACCAGCATCTGGCTGATGACCTAACATGAAAGAACAACCTATCTGAGATATAAGCAGGGATTATTTTTCTCCCAGAGTTCCATGTCAAAAATTACAGCGCGCGATACATGCGATGGCCCGATAACCATAAGTAGACACGGTAGCAAGAGATGTAATATTCCAATATTTTCATTCTAATCATCAAAATGTCCCTGCTCGAATTATGTTCAGTAATGGCACCATCCTGGAATCAGACTTGCACAAACCACGAGTCAGTTCACAGACTACTGCATGAACATAAAACTGCCTTTATGCGAACCTAACTTCTTACAGCAAATATGCATCTCCATTTGATGGTCACCATTCATAAAAGCATCATTTCGCAGGAAGTGCTTGATTTAAATGAAAATTACCCTAGATTAAACAGATATGCACGTAACGAAATCGCAACCTTAACTCTGTGGTTCAAATGAAGAATTCGGGTACAATAGCATACCTAGACGATACTTCAAGTTACGACGTGTCAGAATGCCGGGCTGACTGATTCAGGCCGTAGAGCGCAGGCCTTTCGAGACCGAGATGACAGGTTTAAACCCGGCTCCTCAGCGGTATTTGAAGGTGTTCAAATACGTTAGCCTTGAGTCGGTACATTCACCAACTCGTTAAAGAACTCGTGTGGTGCAACATTTCGGCGGCACCTCTGAAAACCTTAAAATGAGACCATGACGAATATAAGAACCAAGTGTGATGACTCAACTGTTATAGCGTGGTAGTTTGTGGACCCGCCACTGCGAGCACTGCAAACGTCGGTGTCCAACACGTACTTCAATAGACCGGCAAACCATGTGTTGGAAAAGTGCGGGAGATGTTATCGTACGAGATATTTCAAGTCAACAAGTTGAATTTCCTTTGCTTTCAGTTCCTAAACTCAGTTCATTGTGTGTTGTGCACTTGAAGCACGTGTGTTATGTGGCCTGATTAAATTAATAGTTCAACATGCCGTACTGTTTTGTGCCTGGCTGTAAGTCAGGCTATGGTAGAGTAGTTAATGGTATAAAATTATTTTCATCACCGAAGGATAGAAATAAATTTGAAAAATGGGTCAGAGCTTTTCCACGAAAGGATACTGTGTTAACGCGTAATAGTAGAATTTGTCAAATTCATTTCTCTGATGATTTGAGAGTAAAATCAGATAACTTTATAGTGAATGGTGAAAAAGTGGTTATGTCTCGTGAGAGATAGAAATTACGTCCAGGAGCAGTGCCTCATATTTTCCCTAATTTGCCGAAATACCTTTCAAGTGAGATTAAGTCCCATGAAACTCCCAACAGGAAAGAAGAATCTAGACACCACTAGGAGAAGAAGAAAGACGGGAGTGTAGCAGCAAATAGAGAATTAAAAGGTCAGTCTAATGTTGATCAAAATTTGGGTTATTCTAGTGTGCTTTCTGATGCCGAAAAGACAATATTATCGCTCAAAAGGCGCCTAAAAATGCTAATCGAAATTTCCAGTCTAAACTCAGCAAAATCGAGAATTAATTTATTGGAGAAGCGGGTTAGAAATACACAGTTCGAAACATAGTGAACCATTTGGCTGGGTACGTTGTGAAGCACTCTTCTAAATTTTTTAAGTGTTCGCCCTGTGCCCATTCTCTACGTGATAATAATCATAGTACATTTTCAGTTCTCTCCGAAATAAAAGACTACGGTTCAAGCAATAATGAAGTGTTTTTAACACGCCCTTCGAAAAGTATATGTGACATTCTTTTCCAGGCCGAGAAAGTATTTAGCGAAAAACTGAACTCAAAATCGATGCGGAGCGAAATATTTTTTGATTTTATCGATTCTATAGACAAAATTTCAGTTGATCCTTCAGGTGCTGGCTGTTGTCTTCAACATGTTATGAATATATTCCCCAGCCTTGTTTATCATTATCTGAAGTGCCGATTTTTCTTCAGAATGAAAGAAATCCGGCGAGATTTACAATCTCGAACATCCGCCAAATCTTCACGCAAGCTTTCGAAAGTCCAGTAACCGACAAACTGAGATTGTAAGTAGAGTATTAAATAGTTCATGGGTGTTTTTTAATATGTTGGGAGTTTTGTCATTTATGTATATATACACTCGAGTACCTTGTGCTTTTCGCAACATGTGATGAAAGTCGTAGCTCTTATTTCCGTGTATATTTTTCCATTGTTCTCTGCCGTGGTATTTTAATTGTAATCTCTCATTTTTTTAATATAAAAGACAGTGTATATACTGATCAGTTACGGAGTAATACGTTTCCTGTGTCACCATTCCTAAGACCAGCTGATAGGTATTGTGGAGCTACCAAACTCTAGCGCTGCCTGGCGGGGCGCGCCTGAACTCGATGAGTCATCACACTTGGTTCTTATATTCGTCATGATGAGACGTTTCCTGAAAAGAAAAAAATGACGAGACATAAAACCAAAAGTCCATTTATTATTATCACAGAGAGAGTATGTTGTATACTTTTCTGGAATCGAAGGAGAGCTACGACATCGTAAACAGCATCCCCGTGTACTGTATGTGTCTCAAGCTGTACAACTGTACTGTTGAAGTGTACTGTCAATGAACGTGGACCACAATGAGAAAGGAAGTGGAGAGTGTCAATTACCACACCATGTCATTCGAACGAACATTAAGAGGGAAAGGTAAATACGAACGCACGACCGACCGAGTTAGCTACGCGGTTAGCAGCTATTAGCTAGGGTTCGAATCCCACTGCCGGCAGCCCTGAAAATTGTTTTCCATGGTTTCCTATTTTCCAGAATTTTCCCAGAGCACGCGTAAGAACGTTTCAAGCAAGCTTCGGACTCATGTCCGAGTTGCCCACTCCCATTCCATAGCAACTGGGATCCCGACCTTTCAGGACCACTTACTAACCATTCAGCCTACAGGAGTCCCACTCCCATTTGACAGGCGAGGGACGCCTTCAAAACAGCATGGCGAGCGAAACTGAATTCGAATGGGAGCTATCAACATTTAATGGTGTTTATGGAAGAAAGAAAGTATAACTGGCTGAGTCAGCAAAGATGATGCATCTGGATGTGTTAGAAGTTGATGATATTCGGGTAAGAGGAGATGAGAAAGACATAAGAGATTATAAAGTGCACTTGACGGGTGTTAAAATGGGAAGGGCGGAGTGTGGCGCAGGACTGTTCATCAGGAATACTACTGCAAGTAACAGTTTCTGTTAGGCACGTATATGACCGAATGATAACTGGTAGATTTGGCCGTTGAAGATCCTTGTTGTTTTAAGGGGCCTAACATCGAAGGTCATAGGCCCTGGCCGTTTAAGGAAATAACACGAAAATTGTCTCAGAGTATTAACCATGTGACGGTGCAGATAAAGATGAAGTTGACAATTTTTATGAATCATTGAGTGACATCGTAGTCAGGGTCAACAGCACGGATAGCATAGTGCAAATGAGTCACCGCCGTTATGCTGCACAACAGAAGATGGCAACGCATCAACTTTTGCATCGAACATGGAGAGATGAACAAAGATGGTACAGATCCATAAAAAGGGTTTTGCGCTTAACTGTATATACTGTACATAATACAAAGGGACTTTTCGCCTACCCTGTAGTTAAATATTACTCTAAGTTTGCCAATTGAGTACATCCTTCATTGGGTCTATACCACTCGCACAATCTGACTATAGCTTAATGGCTTTCAGTGGCAATTTCTCATCCCAAAGTAAACCGCCATGTGAAGTTCAAGATTGCGAAAGCACTTACTTTATAGTCTCTTTGCTCAGCCACACAAAGAGACCCCCTCACGTGCTGTAGGAAATGCGTACTGTTCTCTTCTTTTTCTTTCCCTTTGTGCCATTAGGCGCCGGGGCATTTCAGTCATTTTTTACAGTTTCTTCTGTCGTGCGCCATTCTCTGAACATCACCCAGGGTCTTCACTCACTTCCTGATCAGTCCCAAGATGTACTCCTTCCATTCAATTCGTGGCCTCCCTTGTGTTGTTCTTCCTGTTCGTCTGGCTCGCCACACTTGCTTCGCTTTCCTTTCATCTTCCATTCTTTCCAGGTGATCAATGCAGCCCAATCCTCTCTCTCAATGACATTCATTGCTGACTCCTGCTGAAGTTCATCTCTCACTATGGTGTTTCTAATATGGTCTCTTCGAGTTTTCCCGGCAACTTTCCGCAAATATCTCATCTCGGCGGGACCAAACGACTTCCAGTTTTTTAGGCGCTGTCCAACTCTCTGCACCATACAGGAGGTTTGGCAGGTACACGGCATGATATAACCAGCATTTTTGTTTTTCTGATAATTTCCTTGTTCCCTATGATTGTTGTTTATACCATAGTAAACTTTATTAGCTTTTCTAATTTTGTTTATTTCTGCCTCTAATTTTCCATCCTCTCTGAAGATGGTGTCCAGGTACTCAATTTGTTCTACTTGCTCAATATCCTCATTGTTCCACTTGATCTGAAGCTGTCCTTTTTCTCCTTCGACGAACTGCATGACCTTGGTTTTTCTCGCATTCACTTCCATCCCACAGTTCTGGAAGGCATAAGCCCATTCAGTAAGAGCTTCTTGGAGATCCTCTTGCCCAGCCCAAATCATAATGTCATCTGTATAGACCAAAGATTGTATATTGGTCTCATGTTCCAGTTGCCAACATTAATTCCTTTAGTTCTTCTTTCACACTGCTTAATGACTTGGTTCATGAACATAAGGAGAAAAGGGCTCAAGCTGTCACCAGCTTTACTCCCTTCACCATTTCAAAATTCCCTAAAGCATTCACCAGTTATTCTCACCACTCCTTGGACTCTATTGTCCATGCTCCTAATGCGGCATAAGAGAGCCTTGGTTACCTTTTCCTCTTCAAGTGCTCCCCAAAGCTGTTTCCTGGGGGCCGAGTCAAATGCGGCCTTTAAGGTCGACAAATGCAGCTAGAGCATCCTCCCAACGACTAAGTCGTTTCTCTATAATGGTTCTTAGTGTGTATGTATGGTCGCGTGTTTGTCGATTTGGCCTGAGAGCACACTGTTCTTCCAATTTTTCCTCTACTTCTTGTCCCAGCCTCCTCTCCTCACCAGCCACACTGGAAAGGCAAATTGCTCGATATTGTGAGCAACTGCAACGTGACCTCGAAAATGTTGTGAGATGGACAGCGGGCAATGGTAGCGTTACAAAAATGTTGCAATGTTTGGGTTGGGAAGAATTGAGAGAAAGAAGAAGAGCTGCTCGACTAAGTGGTATGTTCCGAGCTGTCAGCGGAGAGATGGCGTGGAATGACATTAGTAGACGAATAAGTTTGAATGGCGTTTATAAAAGTAGGAAAGATCACAATATGAAGATAAAGTTGGAATTCAAGAGGACAAACTTTTTTTTTGCTAGGGGCTTTACGTCGCACCGACACAGATAGGTCGTATGGCGACGATGGGATAGGAAAGGCCTAGGAGTGGGAAGGAAGCGGCCGTGGCCTTAATTAAGGTACAGCCCCAGCATTTGCCTGGTGTGAAAATGGGAAACCACGGAAAACCATTTTCAGGGCTGCCGATAGTGGGATTCGAACCTACTATCTCCCGGATGCAAGCTCACAGCCGCGCGCCTCTACACGCACGGCCAACTCGCCCAGTAGAGGACAAACTAGGGCAAATATTCATTTATAGGAAGGGGAGTTAGGGATTGGAATAACTTACCAAGGGAGATGTTCAATAAATTTCCAATTTCTTTGAAATCATTTAGGAAAAGGCTAGGAAAGCAACAGATGGGAATCTGCCACCTGGGCGACTACCCTAAATGCAGATCAGTATTGATTGATTGATTGATTGTTTGCACAGTCCAGAGTGCTGTCCTTCTTATGGATATGAACAATAAGGTTCTTCTCCCAATCCTTTGGAATCTTCGGAATGCTCCATGCTTGTTGGCATACTCTTGTCATCCATTTCACCACATCCTCTCCTCCATACTTCATCAATTCCGGTGAGATTCCATCCCAACCAGCTGCCTTGCCCACCGACATGTCAGTGATAGACACACTTATTTCACTCTGCATAACTGTCTCCCCTTCTTCGCGCTCTTCGTCTGCCCAATTACCGGAGTATTCTTGTGAATTCTGGTCTGCACGGAACACGTCCTTATAATAAGTGCTCCACGTATCAAGAATGTCCCGTGGCCCCGTTTGGGTCTTCTGGTTCCTGCCTTTAATGTTTCTGATTTTCTTTCCAATTTTGACTTGGAGGGATCTTAGTATCTTCCAAAACTTTTTCTGATTATTTCTGTATTCTGATTCCATTTCCTCACCAAATTCCTGCCAGTTCCTTACGTTTGCCTCTTGAACTTGCCGCTTAGCTTCATTACATGCTTCAACATAATTCCTCCAGTCCTCTACCCTTCTTATTCTCATGTATTCCTTCCATGCTGCCTTTTTTCCTCCTTACATCTTCCTTGACTTCCTCAGTCCACCACTTTGTTAATTTCCTTTGTGTGTTTACTGTAGTTTTCCCACATACCTCTTCTGCTACTTTGATAATATTCATCTTAAATTCCCTCCATCTCTCTTCTAAGTTCCAGCCTTTCTCGGATTCTTCTCTTTCTGTTTGCTGAAGATATCCCCCCAACTTTTGAAAATTCTGCCTTACCTCTTCCTCTCTGAATGCAGAAATTCTCATTTTCTTGATTCGAAGATGAGAGGGTGTGGGTGTAGCCTTAAACCTTGTTTTCATAACCAGAAGCCGACGTTCTGTATTCATTTCTGCACTGCGGAAGACCCTTACATGTAGTGCTGCGTAAATCATGTTCTTGGTGGAAAAAAAAGTAGTCAATGCAACTCTTTGCTACTTGGCCTACTGCCTCAAAAGTTATTTTATGGATACTTTTATGGGGGAGAAAGGTGTTGCCAATTTTTAGCTCGTTATCAATAAAGAAATCCAACATTCTTTCACCATTGGTATTGATGGTATGTTCTGCTCCATGTTGGCCCATACATCCATGTCCTTGACGTAACCTGTTTCCAATCCTAGCATTCCAGCACCCCATCACAACAGCACGTCTACTTCTTTCCCTGGCTTTATAGCTTTTTTCATTTGAACATAGAACTGCTCCTTATCTACTTCTTGCATATCTCCGGTGGGGGCATAGACCTGCACTAGCATAATACTTTCTTCTAGTTCCACATCCACTGTGATAAGTCTGGAGTTAATAAGGTTCCCATCCTGTCACTGTTTTCCACTGCTTCGGACATAACGATGGCCACTCCTCCTTTCGCCCGTTCATTCCTGCTGACTCCTGAGTATCTCATTACATGTTCCTTATCCAAATTTATTTGGCCACTACCATTTTTCTTGATTTCACCGACTCCAAGTATAGCAAGCTTGTACTTCTCCATTTCTTCAACTATTTCTATCTTATTCCCTGACAGAGAGGTCACATTCCAAATACCAATTTCCATATACCGCTTCGTGCCATGTTGTTTCTTTGATATCCGTCCAGCTACTCTCGTGTTTCTCTGAATAGTTAATTTCGCTCCGTGTGGGTTATTAGCCCTACGGAAGCTAGCATGATGAGGGGGCTGCCCTCTTAGCTGTCATACCAGCCCGTTTTCTCAGTGTACCTTCCCTTAGCCTTTGGGGTCCTCTCCCTACCTGCAAGGCAGCAGTTTGTGGTTCGCAGTTCTTCTGCCTACTCCGCCTTTGAGGTGTTTACAAGGTTCCTTCTTCCGCCTTCGTAGACATTGACTGCCAACTTTTGATTAATTTATGTGCCATTTCCTGCACAAAGGCTTCATCTGGCCTCCAAAAGGGAACCTCCTTCCGCCTGTAGCCGCTGGTCCCCCTTCTGGTTGTCAGGTTTGGTAATGGCCGCCTGACCCTCGGCCAGACAGTCGCAGGTCATATAGTCTACTGTCACATATGGTAGCAGGATATTCCCGACCTGACCGGCCTGTTTTCTTCAAGGAATTATAATTTTCCTTCAACTTGAGACTGACATCTCTCATTCTCCATTTTTTACTGTAGAGTTGAAAATCAAGCAAATTACTGTAATTGCTAATATACAATTCTTTAAATGTCTGAGTAATGCCATTTTTATTTCAGGCTTGGTTGCTGCACACAATAGCACAACACCAGAGTTGAAACCAAACGAAAGATTCCGTCGGCTGATTCCCTATATGACGTTCTACTTCGCGCAGCAGAACTACGGCAGCAAACCACAATTTCAGCAATACCATGGTCCTGCAACAGTATATCCAGTATCTAACAACAAACTACCACAGTATCAGGGAAATCTTGTTGTACCCGCCACATATCTACGACCCAACCGACCAGCGACTAAACCACTCCCACAGCAGGTGTATGAACCACAATCCAGCATTCGACAGCACAACCCACAAATCTTCCCCTCTAATGACGCCAGTAGCTACAATACACTTTTCAATAATGATCCATACTTCGCTGATACTCCGAGACCTTCTTACGATGCCACACAGGGTCAAATAGAGCTACCATATCCTACACTCCCAACAGCACCATCACCATCTATATTGTCTGTCAACACACGAACAGCTACTCTAATTCGTATTCTCAGCATACTACAACAAACTCAACGCCTACCACAGACTGTAACAGCTAGCAACAGTGGACAAACATTGTCACAAATACTAAGCATACTCCAACAAACTAATCAATTGCCAATTGAAACGCGGAGCAGTCTGCTGAAATTCATTACGCAGATACCACACTATTACAAACAGCCACAAGCAATTAGCATCACTTCTACAGGATCACCAATTTCTGCCAAACCGCAGTTAACACCCAAACTTCCAATAACAATATACACAAGCAAACTGCCCCAAGCAATAACAACTCCACTTCCTGGCATCAATATTTTACACAACACAGCTGTCCCAAAACTACAATCCATGGTCACAGAATCCAACATTCCTGAAATTTCTAGAGGCTACAGTGATGGTATCTCAACAACACCTACACCTTCCCTTACAGAGCAGACAAATGAACTACAAAACTATAACATTCCGGTAAGGCTATCAGAAGTAAAGGTGATTCCCAATGGAGAAGACAGTAACAGACCAGCATCCGACGATGAGGACAAACTGCAACCATACGAGTATGCCAACAAGGATGTAGACAAGGTTCCATCCTACTATGGAGGAAGCACATTTACTCAGAGCTATCCAGATCCCAATTCAGAGGGCAGCACACCAGGACGGGCTGGTATAGATTACCCTACCTATTCAAGCATTCCTCAAACTAGCTTCAACTGCAAGACACAAAGATACAAGGGATTCTTTGGAGACCCTGAGACATCATGTCAGGTAAAATACATATTATATTGGTATTTACAAACCACTACTTTCTAAAGGATTTATAAAAAATATGTCTTCACAACCTTACAAAATAAGAGATAATTATCAAGTAAACTATTAGCTAAAAGAACATGTTGTATAGTGCAATAATCAATATTTACAAACAAACAAAAAAATTTGAGGAAATAAAGATATACAGTCAGTAAAAGCTGACTGTGCTGCTTTCCTATAGCTCCATAGAAACCCATGGCAAAAAAAAAAAAAAATTACTAAGACAATGGGAGAACTAATTTGTAGATTTCAGTAGCTCAAATTTTTATCACCGAGGTGAAACTTTGATTCACAAATAATACTCCTAATAATTATTGCTCTAAGTAGGAACTTTAAAATCAGTTATTTCTACAAATAAACAGCTCTCATAAACCCCAAATTCATTTTTTAAGATAGATTTTTAAATAAAATGCACAGCATGAATGTAAAATTGTGGCAAAAATTCAAGATATGTCTTAAAAAGCTAAGATCATTTGTATACGGTAGTCTTGATTATTCAACTTAAACAGTACCTGGAGTACGTCGGATCACCAAAAATGTTTAATACAGAATAACTGAAAATGAACTAAAACAGTTATGCTATACTGTATTACTAAAACAATGACATGTTTTCGATACTCTATTTACTGAACTATCAATTCAATTGTACATGCAGTACTTAACTGAAACTTCCCAAACGGCTTACGGAAAAAAACCCTGCCAACGTCTACTTGTCTGCTGATTCATGTTTTCTTGCTGCGAGAACTCATCATCGACAAAAAATCAACACTTCCTTTGCGCTTGCTTCTGGTTGTTGCTCCACGTAGGTTACTGCCATATCCAATGCACCTAATCCTTCACTGTGAATCATCTTTTTCTTCTTTGTTCTGTAATGCCTCCTGCATCATCATCATCATCATCATCGAATGTCATTAGGGTCAGTTAGTTCAAACAGCTGATCTTATGCCCACCACACATCTTGAGATGTAGTATCCTCATAGCCAAGAATGCAATTCTTGTCTTCTTGTACCACCTCCTCTTGATGTTCAGCCACACTCAATAATATGTTCCAAGATTTTGCTAATGCCGTTGTTTCAACTTCTTACCAAGCATGCACTATCCAGATCCAGAATGTTATGTCTTACATGTTGATTCGTTTTAACTTTTCTATGATGTTATTGCCATTGTCCATTTTTTATATCAGGGATGAAAGGAGTTAACGCCAATATTTTACGCATTATGATGTCATGTTAGGAGGGGGGAACATGACTTTGATGTCACCACTTCCAAGTTGTTCTTCATTCGGGTGCGATGGAGCATTGTCTAGTAGAAGAAGAGGTTTTCTTGAGAGATTATTTTAATCATAAGTAATGAATTTAATTATGGTTGTATTGGCAACTGATCACTAATCAAAGGGTAGAGATTATTTGAAGCTAGAAATTGTTCTACATCTGCGACAAATGTGTAAAAAAAAAAAAAAAAAAGTCTATAAATATGCCAGCAGACAACCAGGCAGCCTTCTGATTCGTGTAATGGACTGGTAGAGCATTAAGAGAAATAATGTTACATTTTCTAGGCTTCTTTGCTTTACCAATAAGCAATTTTACTTTTAAGTCCCCAGTAATACTACAGGCAACAACAGTAACTCTTTCCTTACTACGCTTGTAGCCAGGTGTAGACGTCTTGGATTGGGCTGCAAGAGTTGTATACGGCATCTTAAATTTGAGCCCAATCTCATCACTATTAAAAACCTGATCACCGGTCAACCTTCAGCCAAAATTATTTCTTGAAATTCCTTTTTTAAATTTCACGACCTCATTGGATTTATTTAATGTTAAAACTTCATCACTGATCCGTATTGAACTAATAATTACAATGCCAAAAGGAGAAAGATGTTCCACCTATTCAATACAATAATATTGTTGCACGAATTAATGTAGCAACATATTTAATATGTTATGGGACCGGTTTTGACATATGTCCATGTCATCATCAGCAGACACAAAAATGGCAAGAAATCAACACAATTGTAACACTTGACACTTTTCTTGAATTAAAAATAGAAGTTCATGTAGAGATTCTTGAGCACTCTTGCTGTACATCAAGATCAAGAAAAGTGTCATAAGTGTTACAATTGTGTTGATTTCTTGCCATTTTTGTGTCGGCTGATGACATGGACATGTCGAAACCAGTCCCATAACATATTTGTTGCTACATTAATTCGTGCAACAATATTATTGTATTGAATAGGTGGAACATCTTTCTCTTTTTAGCATTTTAATCATTGGATTTAGCTGACCGTTTTTCTCCACAGATATTAAGTTCCCTAATGCCGGACAGTTTCTTCCACCAATCAAGCGACCCAGAAATGGCAGTAAAATTAGGGTCCCTTTCATAAAACTCCTTCTGGAAATACACCGCCTTTCCTTGCAAGATGGGGCCAGATATTTGCAGGCCCTTTTCCCGGCTCTGAGTGAACCAAAGAAATAGTGCTTCATTTACTTTTTGGTACTCATTTTTTCATTGTTTTTCTAATTTTAGTGCATCACTCATTGCTTTGGTAGAGCACCACTTTTCAATTTCTTCCCCCCCCCCCCGCCTTTTTTCTTTTTTCGCTCAGTCTCCCACTGAGACACACCCAACACCATAATGTGAAGTCACATTTTGACGAGTTTCCCCTTTGTCCAGTCTCTTAATGCACTCAACATGCCTTCCATGGAAACAATCTCTTTCTTCCGTTTACTCGCCATACAGCGGATGTGAAAAATGATAACATCCACACCCAAGCAATAAAAGACTGATGGCTAGCTGCACCTGTCATTGAACAAAAAAACCAGTCCTACCGTCAGCAGTCAGGTCAGTCCTTGTCCTACGGCCGCATCCTCCACACCGGGTGTCCTAGAATGTATTAGTCTCCACCAAAAGTTCAAATTAAGTCTACCAGGTGTTGGATAACACGGAATGTTATAAGCAAAGGTCGGATGAGGGAGACTACTGTAACAGTCTGATACTGTCAATATGTGAACTACTGTAACTACACTAGAGACACTGCCTTCAAAGATTTCTTTGGATTTATAAAAAATCCTCCTACATATTTGTAGATTAATTTAATAAATGCAGCTATTTACTGGTTCTTAATAATGCTACCATTAACATACCACTCAAATATATTAGCTAAGACTTGCTGGTCCTCAATTACATTCAGCACATTTCTATAGCATATTTTCTACTCACAATTCGTGAATGTGAAAATTTATATTTTTTATCCATCAAAAAAGAGTAGAATATATTTCAAAAATGCATTAAATTTGTTCCATTCAATAACTTAACGTAACCTTAGCTGCTGATTACATTTTCGGTTGTTCTTTACACAATAAATCAGATGGGTTCGAGCCCCACTGTCGGCAGCCCTGAAGATGGTTTTCCGTGGTTTCCCATTTTCACACCAGGCAAATGCCGGGGCTGTACCTTAATTAAGGCCACGGCCGCTTCCTTCCACTTCCTAGTCCTTTCCCATCCCATCGTCGCCATAAGACATATCTGTGTCGGTGCGACGTAAAGCAAATAGAAAAAAAAATAAATCAGATGCAATTTTACATCACTGGGATGAAGTTCGAAGCAATGCATTACTCTCACAGTAACAACAGACTGATTTCCACGTATTACTTTGTTTGGGAAATGGGAAACCCCCTACTACAAATCCAAATACCAATTTCAGGAAACTGAAGTAAAAGGACTAATGGTCTGAGCAAGCAACACCATATCTTCCTGGTATTGTACAAGCTCAAACTTTCTCTCTTTATAATATTACAACAGCTCAACCATTCTATAAATGACTAAACGAACTTTAATATCTGGTTCTATACATAAATAAGACAGGAAGGATATCAATTCATGTGAGAAAGTAAAAGCCTATGCACAGAGAAAACTTGAAAATGGCCACCATTTCTTTGGAGCTGAAGAACCAAAACCACCACACAAACATATTCCTTTAATATTGTCAGTTTTAAAATGGAGTAAGGGAATAAAAACATATTCCTTTCATATGCACTTGTAAAATAAGTAAAGGAATGGTTTTCTTTTACAGGTGTGGCATTACTGTGACCTGAATGGAGGACAAGCCTCATTTCTTTGTCCAAATGGGACCATCTTCAGTCAAGTGGGCTTGACATGTGACTGGTGGTTTAACGTACGCTGTGCCTCAACAGAGCAGCTGTATGTTCTCAACGAGCGCCTCTACAAATACATCCTACCAGTGATGCCCAGCTTCCCCGAGGACTTCAGTGGGCCACTAGTGGACCAGTACTTGACACGTAAATTCCAAGAACAAGAAAACAAGAAGAAAAATAAGACAACGACCACAACCACAACTGAAGCTCCCAGTGAACAGACTCAACGCTGAAACAATACAACTACCCAATGCAACTACTAACTGCTGTGCAATAAATACCATATAATTCTGATCCAACATCTTCAACAGACAACTACAGATTTAAAAATATTTTTCACCTCGGCATTCAGAGTGGAGGAGAGAAGACCAACGTAAATTGTAACAAACCTTAGCCATACAAGAGGAAACTTTTCACCTCAGCATTCAGGAGATTGACTACAATATGCACTCAAATTGTGCAACTCAAAATGAAGTGTAATACAGGATAAGATTCTTTTGGCCAACTCATTTAACAGTGCCATCATTTACTGAAAGTTAACAATAGAAGGCATTTGTTAGTGTGTTCAACAGCAAAATAAAAGAGCAAAGAATAAGATTATAAATTAGAATGTGAACTGTTAGAAAATTAGTGGATAATGCTAGAAGCAGATTTATGTGGCATATTCGAAACAATCATATGAACGTGATTTAAGATAATTTTTCCCCCAGGAAAATATCCACCATTTTATGTGGAATATCATAAAATTTCAACATTTATTTCTGCAAACAATGCTCAATATTACAAGACAGAGCAAGCATAAATGATTAAATAAAGAATAGTTTTAAGCAGGAGAAAATTCAATAAATGCCAATTTCAAAGCCTGATTATGACAAAACCTACTGAAACGTCACACTGGGCGAATATTGGTACAATGTACAAAATTTATAAGGCTCACTAACTAGCAGTCACAACCACTGTAACCCAGGTCATGTTTAGAAAGTAACAAAATCTTATGTTTTGTTTTAGTTCGTCCTTGGTGTGGCATTTTGATCTGTATACACTGAATTTCAGCTTTCCTTACAATTTGAAATCACAGGGTTAGAAGGAACGGCATTCCAGTGGCGGAGACATCCAACCGCAGGGAGTACTCTTAGGATCAAAAGAGCCGACCGTGCGTGATACGAGTGTGTCCATTGTGGGCACACAGACGGCCAGGAAAAGAAAAGGTTGGGAGAATGGAGTGGCCACAAATGCTGCATACAAGACTGTCTTATATTCCTATGCTGTTAGTGCCATTGCAGAACCTAGATGAAAACAGAGGCTTCTCTTCACCAGTTTTTCAGAGAAAGGACGCAGTATGTTTGTAACGTACCTATGGCTGTTAA
This sequence comes from Anabrus simplex, assembly GCF_040414725.1. Classification (NCBI taxonomy): domain Eukaryota; kingdom Metazoa; phylum Arthropoda; class Insecta; order Orthoptera; family Tettigoniidae; genus Anabrus; species Anabrus simplex. The sequence goes on along the minus strand of NC_090265.1, from coordinate 1,518,997,685 downwards.
TTGTTAACAGGAAGAAAACTGGTCCATAATACAATTTGCACATCATATGCCAACTATAACATCATGAAGGGAATTTTGTATGTCAATCTAAGGTTCATAGTTGAACAATACCTAATGTTCAGTAAATGTAAAGAAAAATCAGTAGTGGATCTATCTCACCATCACAAATCATCTGTACAATCCAATTACAGAAATATACCCTAACTACTGTATCTCATGGCTCTAGTTCATGCACTGAGGTGTTCTTGTACTATTGCAGTTTGAACAATTTTGTGGCAGTTCAGACGATGTACTTACCACCTACAGATCCATATCCCAGCTAAATTAACAAAATGAACATTAAGGGCTAGCATATAAAATTAGTGTCTCCTCTGTAAGAAATCTTCATTTCTTTACCAGGGCATGAATTGATTTTATGTCTATGCATGTCCTTGCATGTACCCAGCACTATTCTTTTTAAGTAATAATCGTACAGGTAAAATACACTAGTCTAAAGTAATGAAGTTGTATTTTAATTTCACAAAAATTATAGGAATGTAAGTGTTCCTGGTTACAACAAGTAAAAATAAAACAAAAATACTCCCCAACACAATTACTACAAGCAACCTTTGTCTCCAAACTAAACAACTACCACTGAAGGATAAGAAACATGCAAAAAACAACCAAGAACTGTCTGGAAAATTTGCTAGATGGGTGCAAGCTGCTGCTGCTGCAGAGCAGGCTGCATGGTGTTGGCACAGAAAGCAAAAATTCTCCCAGGAGAGAAAAAGCCTGAATAATAATCAACTGACACTGTTAGAATGATTTACACCGAGCTCAATAGCTGCAGTCGCTTAAGTGCGGCCAGTATCCAGTATTCGGGACATAGTGGGTTCGAACCCCACTGTCGGCAGCCCTAAAGATGGTTTTCCGTGGTTTCTCATTTTCACACCAGTCAAATGCTGCACCTTAATTAAGGCCATGGCCGCTTCCTTCCCACTCCTAGACCTTTCCTGTCCCATCGTCGCCAATAGAACCTATCTGTGTTGGTGCGACGTAAAGCAACTTGCAAAAAAAAAAAATTATAAATAGATAAATAAATAAATAAATAATGATTTACTCAACAAATTCATTTTTTCTCCCTCTTTTCAATTGTATTAGCAATTCATGAGGCTGTTACAACCTTCAAGTGAACATACAAAGTAGAAACATTCTTCTAGAAGGATTCTAAGAACATTACATAAATTATTACAAAATCACCAAACATAGGGTTAGAGTATCATTAATCAAGCAAAGGAAATAAGGTGGAGTGACACATTCCGGCTCACAGATAAATCTTTTGTGCTGTAATTGTTTTGTTATAAGAACTTTCTGTCTTCTGTGGCATCAACCGTGCTTTGGTAAATTATTATTTTACCTTTTTGGCTTACAGTTATAGAACATCCCCATGAATTGTAAGACAGCAAATTTCTCTCCTTTTATCAAGTGTCTGGGTATTTTTATGGGCTATGTGGCATCTGGAAATTGCCAGCAATGGCACCTCATGAAGTGGTGGATATATAGTTTATCAAGCGAGAGGCTACAAAGAACAAAGAATTACACTAGACTGACTCATTTCAGATATTCCTTTGGTACAATAAATTGCAAGATGCATCGAAGACAAGTGCACTTATATAATACCATGGCTTGCGTAATTAAGTATGGGTAGTGGCTTCTTATAGAAATGCAAGATTATTTTTAAGTTGCCAAGAAATGAAGAACCTGAATTATACTGAAATACATAAAACATTTTCCTAATTTTATCTCAAGATTCATCATGAACATCTGATATACAAATGGCGACTTACGTATCGGAAAAGAACAAAAAAGTGTGTCTCATCAAGTGCCATATTTATGCAAATAATCCCCGCATTTAAAAAAAAATTGGGGCATGAAATTGGGGTGCGGGTTTTATTTGCATCAAGGTTGGCAACACGCTCCTTGCTCAAGTAGTTTTTGATGTTAAGTGTACAGTTATGCTTTGTGTAACTGTACACGAAAGAAAACTGTCCCCATACATAATATATAAATAGAAAATAATTCAAACTTAATTCCAAACTGCCTTTACATTTTTAAAAATATTTTACAAAGTAATTTAAATTCAAATCTCTGTATCACGGTGGAACGTGTTTTCCGGAACATGCAGTGGTGGCTTTCCGCACTTTCACTCGGTTTGGTGTGTTTATAGTGTGTTTCATAGTTGAAGTTCGAGTGAAATCTTAATTACAGTATTTTGTATTCAGCGTTTTAAGGAATGCCACAATAACACGTAGCAGGCAGTGTGCGGAGAAGTGGAATCTGTGAAAACTGGTGATGCCAACAGTTGGCGAAAAAGCGTGGCTCATAATTATAATCAATTCATAAGCACCGAACAATATTGATGTGTATTGATTGGGTGGATCAAAACCTAACATTGTTTCTTAGTTTTAACTGTATCAATATGGATCTACACGAAGTTCGTAAATTTACTAATATTGTCAATGCCGATGAAACCAATTTTTCTTATTATTTTAATGTTGAGCCCAAACAGACAGCAATGCAGACAGAAGCGAAAGACTTCAATCATCATAGGAAAGTTCAATATGCCCCAACACTTTCCGTGCAAGTACAAGGCATCTAAAGTGCATATAGTACAGTAATCCAATGAATAAAGCACCTGCACAGGGTAGCCAGCATAGATTTCTCCCCACCTTTGAATAATTTTTTCTTTCGTTGTATGAGGTTATTTGAATACTGTAAATGCACCTTGTTGGATACATTTTGGAAATTATTTTTTTCATGGCATTTGAAAGTCGTAAACTGTGAATCAGTGTTAATTGCTTGCAGTAATGGGTATTAGAATATTTTCTGACACAGTGAGGGTTGGCATTTCTTACAAGTCGAGGGTTAATTCGTAATCACACAATTCAAAGTATGATCTCTGCGTTCCAAAGACGTCTAATTAATGAGGTTTTACTGTATTGCAAAACTAACATCCCAATGCACCAGTGTGTCTGTTTCAAGTGTTTACACTGCACGAAAAGAATTATCCACCACTGGCCATGTTACTACCCAAGTAAAAACAGACTGAGTGTGAGAAGTGTTTTAGACGTGGAGTGTGATCAATTTCTAAGTAATTTAGGAGAGAATTCTAGTGATGCAAGAGACAACGAATCTTCCGATCTACAGTGAGTCGAGCGAGCCTATTGCAATTTCAGATTAATGAAATAACTGTTACTTAAGTAGACCTACTTGCTAATTTTCATGGCAAATATATTGCATAGCAGTGATTTTCTTTTACCTCAGGCAAAGGAGCTATATCTGTAAATTTACAGGTTCATATTTGCATAAAGACCACATGGACCTCGCAGAGTTATACTGAAGGTTTATGCCTATGTTACTCTTTTGATGGAAGGACGTTTAGTTCAGTTCATTTTTTTAAAATGAGCTCCCTAAAATTAAAGGGGATTATTTACGTAAATACGGTAGAAAAACAATAAGAACATGATCCTAATACTGTATGACTTGAAATTATGACAATGTGTGTGTAATGTATAATTTAATATTTACAAGAATGTAAATTATGTCTTTAAAGTATGAAGGCTTTCATGGCCGGTGTCAACATAATAAAATTCTTCCGGGCTGTTATGCCGTGGTCCACTCCTCTCGTTTCTCCCAGACGTTTCGACTACTGCTGCGGTAGTCATCTTCTGTGACGTCGTGCAGATACGCTCTCCTGTATCCCGCTGGCGACTGCCACAGAAGATGACTACCGAAGCAGTAGTCGAAACGTCTGGGAGAAACGAGAGGAGTGGACCACGGCATAACAGCCCGGAAGAATTTTATTATAAATTATGTCTACTTCATTATAAACTGATAGAACACGAAAAGTGGCAAATATATCAGAGAACAAGAACTAGCCTTGTAATGAATATTCATCTCTAGTCACTTGAGTGTGCAATAATACCGATGTATATTAAGCTTTGCATAACACTGGATTAATTAATTTATCAATATTTTGTATGTAAGTTTTTGTAATAAAAGATTTGAGAGATTTTTTTGTTATTCCTTTCAGTAAAATGTCATGTCTTGATCCCACTGAAAATGTCTTTCAAGTCTCAAGGATATGAAATGCCAGTACCTATGAGACAAGTAGAAAAATATTGTGTCAAAGCCCACCTCCATTTTGATGGTTAATTTAAACGCTTCCCAGCAGCTGGCTCCTATAGAATGAGGCTCAATTCAAATGCATGTCTCAAACAAATTGAAAACTATTCTAAGCAATAAACAAAAAAACTCAATACAGCAAACTCGCACGCCTTAATGCCTCAAACCAAAAAGAAAAAGACCAAACCACAGAAATCAAAAACATTAACCCAAAATTAAACAACACTTCTTACTGTAAACCTGTCCAACATTTTTCAGAAGACGAATTAAACTTGCTTAACAAAGGCCTCAAATTCAATCAGCCCAATGCCCACAAAGAAAAAGACATAACGACAATCGCCAAAGTCTAGTCTAATATTCCCAAGCTTCCCATTGTTTAACAAAATAACACGAGGTACAAAATCAAGAAAAAACTCGCTGGTTTGGCAAATGAAATAAATTCAACACACATTAATCACAAAGTACAAATTTACAAAATAAAATAAAGCAGAATGATGTAATCTTCACACTGGCCGATAAAGGCTGCACCGGGGTAATAATGAACAAGAAGGATTACATTAATAAGACTGAAGCCTTTTTCACAGATAATTCTTGTTCTCTAATAAACAAGAATCCCACAGCCCAAATCCAATGCAATCTCAAGACTTTGCTCAAAAATTCAACCTTTTTACTAAATGAACAGGAATCACAAAAATGAATAAACATGAACCCCAATATACCAACAGCCAGAACACTACCATAAATACACATAACAGAAATTCCCATTAGACCAATCATCAACAGTACAAATAGGCCAACATATAAAACTTCACAGTTCATACACAGTGTTCTTAAAAGAGACTAAAAATTCCATAACAATTCTCCAATAAAAAATTCCATCGATTTTTGAGAGAAGTTACAAAAATTCAAAATACAAACAAATTACATTATGTGCTCCTTTGAAGTTTCCAATGTGTATTCAAAACATTCCAACAAGAGAAACAGTTATCATTAAAGGCAATTTTACTAAACAAGGCCATCTCAGTGTAATGGAAATCGAATTTATCAACAACTTAAATTTCGTCCTCGACAATTTTCTCACCTTCAATAAGACAACATATCAGAAAGGTTTATCAATGGGAGATCCAGCACCAGGCATCTTACAAAAACACACAAAACTCAAAACGAAAATACAAGGTTTAAGTCTATGTATGCACTATGTCGATGACAAGTTCATCATCATGGACCAACGTTTCAACAACAGTAAAATTATTTTGCAATACCTCAACTCTTAGATCAAAACATAAAATTCACACCAGATGAAATCAATAAGCTCATAAATTTTTAGACATTACCATCACACGACAAGACAAAAGCTTTGATACCATATTTATAGGAAGCCAACCTTTTCACCAAACACAATCAAGAACAACTCATTACATCAAAACACTCAAAAACGGGCAGCCTAATACAGGTTAATCCTTCGAGCATTTAAAAAAACCCTCACACCTAAAGACCTCAACGAAAAATTACAATATATAAGGAACATAGCCAAGTTCAGAGGGGTTAACATAGAAATGGTCAATCAAATAATAAGAAAAATTAGAAATAAACAAATTTCAAAATTAATTCCAGAAAAACAAAAAAATCTAAATTTGTCATTTACTTACAGTAATCATAAAATATATCAAATTTCTAACCCTTTCAAGAAACATGACCTCAAAATTTCATTCAAAACACAAAACACCAACCAAAGCATGTTCCTAAATAAAAATAGTGTCAACTCCAATAAAGACCAATACTCAGGATCCAGGATTTACAAACTCACCTGTACCCAATGTTTCGTTTCATACACAGGGCAAACAGGATGTTCTCAACGAAATACTTAAAACATTACAATGCAAACAAACATCATAAATTCTTGGCAATGAGCGTACATATGAAAGAAACTGGATATGCCTACACGACCACAGAAAAATATTTAACTACACTAAAGAGAATTTAAAAAAAAGAAATTGATGAACGAATACAAAAACCATCACATTTTAATAGACCAGTTTTTCAACAGAAACCACAATTTGAATGATATTATAGAGACTAAAAATCCTTTATACGATCAAATCCCACAATTAATAAAAATATTAATTATAAGAGAAAACATGTCCCAACATCAATAAATTCCCATTCGTAAAAGCTCCACCCACAGATAAACCCCCTCCTCCGAGAACAGACAATACCTCATCCGCCCACCCCTCCCCTCCCCAATCGATACACCCCACATGACACACACACACACAACACTAGGTGCACGGAATTAGCCATCGCCAGTCAGACAGAAGGTGCCACAAGACCAAGCCAGCCGCAAAAGAAGAGAGGGGGTGAGGAAGAGCCTGCTCAACATCCTCATTTTATACTTCAGTTCGCACTAACTTCAGAACTGAGATACTTTTTTTTTTTTTTTTTTTTTTTTTTTTTTTTTTTTTTTTTTTTTTTTGTTACATAACTCTCAATCCACCAATATCAGCCCTTAAAAGAAGCAACAAGACAACAACAAATTGTCACAATGACCTTGAGAAGTCTATTCTTCAAACCCACACAGAGACGAGCAGCAAGATTTTACATAATTTTAATCACCATAAAGCAACATTCAGACAACGGATCATACAATATCTTAAGAAAACACTACCCAATTTTACTCCCAAGGTTACACTCAAGTCCATGAAGATTCCAGTGAGAGTACGCACATTGGTTATTACTAGGGACTGTATTTTTTGGTAAGAGTGATACGGACAAATTTTTTAAATATCTTCGTTCTTGCCTTGATATGACCTTCTAGGTACTGAAAATACTGTATTTTATCCAAATGAACTCGCGAAACATCGTGAAATTTGATTTACTGCGCAAATTTGTCAAATAATCGCGAAATATACCCTACTTGGTACGAAGAAATACAAAATAGTAGCGGAAAAGCTCTCCGATAAATGTTTAAATGCTTCTGACAACTTGACTAATGTAGTTTCCTTCTCAGTTGCTTGATAGAACTGTACATTCTCTATACAAACGCACACAAAGCAATGCGCACTGTGTATCGGAAGTACAGGACAATTCAAAATGATGGACCCGATTTTATAAATTTATTCTATGAAATCTAATGACCATATCATACTGTGAGAGATGCGCAAACAAAGGCAAACTCAGCTGTTACGACCACGCAGGAAGCGAGTAAAGAAAATGGCTGTGGCTGGAGAGCAGAAGCCGTTCTTTGTGTTTGATTACCATGTAAACAAGTCTGTGATTAGTGTTCAACGGCATTTCCATACCAGATATGGAAGAGACCCACCTACTGGAAAAGGCCATTCATGCGTGGTATGCAAAATTCAGAGACACGGGCTGCATCTGTAAGCATAAGTCGACTGGCCGTCCTTCGACCGAGGAAGAGAGAGTGGAACTCGTTCACGCCAGTTTCGTGCAGATTCCACAGAAGTCCACCTACCGGGCAGCGAGGCAAACTTGAACTTCCACAGGCAACTGTTTGGCGCATTCTGCGGAAACGTTTACGAATGAAACCCTACCGCTTGCAACTGGTGCAGGCCTTAAAAGACACCGATTATGCTGCTCGAGCATCCTTCTGTGCTGATTTTCTCGCATTAATGGAAGAGGATGGGTTCTCGAAGGGGTAATTTTCAGTGAGGAAGTGACTTTTCACCTTTCCGGGGCTGTGAATAGACACAACGTAAGGATCTTCCACTAACACTGAACGACCTTCGTGCCCGCATCACAGCAGCCATCGCAGAGATTGAGCACGACACACTACACAAAGTTAGGCAAGAGATAGACTATCGGCTTGATGTATGGTGTGTTACGCAAGGTGCTCACATAGAACACTTGGGATATGACTGAAAAAAAACTTTGAGAGTTTACCGTTCTTAGCACGTCTCACATTACAATATTTGTTAGATTTCACAGAATAAATTTATGAAATCTGGTCCATCATTTTGAATTGCCCTGTACGTGTATTCAGTTCCGCGATCTCGAAGGCAGTCTATAAAGATCGATATCTTATCGATCACAGCAAATGGCGTTAACAAGACCGGTCGTAGATACAACAGTGCGCAGTAAGAGTTGGCTACCTATGAACCTTTTCTGGCAAATGTACAGCATTTAAGTATAAAAATGCCAAAAACTAAAGTCAAAAGAGGTTTTACGAGGCTCGAGGAAAACAACAGTGAGACGTTCTATGTATTTGATGCTGCAAGAAACATTCTAATGTGTAAATACTGTAATGTTTGTATTACATGGAAACTAAGAGGCTCGTGCGATATACACTGCAGAGGATCATGAACACACACGAGGAAGAAGAATGAAGCAAATGAATATCATTCTAAGCGCAAGATAACAATCGGCGATACTTCACATATCGCAAAGAAGTTTAAAAGAGATAGAGATCAATTTGTAGTAGACACAACAAAATCATTCATGTAAGCCAACATTCCTCTAGAAAAAATTAATAATCCTGGCATGAGGAAGTGGATGAATATAAAAGGAAAGATAAATAATTCTGTCTTTATTGTTAAAGTGTGATGGTATTAGTAGGCCTATTGTAAATAAATCGCCTGGTTGAGTAGTAATAATGTTATTGTTTTTACGTCCCACTACCAGTCGTTACGATTTTCGGAGACTCCGAAATGCCGGAATGTTGCCCCGCAGGAGTTCTTTTACGAGCCAGTAAAACTAGTAACACGGGGCTGACTATTTGAGCACCGGACTGAGCCAAGATCGAATCTGCCAACTTCGACTCAGAAAGCCAGCGCCTTAACCGTTTTAGCTGGCCGGGGAGCATCAGCGTATCCATGAACATCTTCCAGGGCTGTATGGGTTTGCAAAATGCATTGAAAGCACATCTGGTAGAGGAGAAGGAAGAAGACATTGTTAGTGAAGTTTTAGGTGGTTTGATAGAAGACCACAGTGAATTTGTATCCAATTTCTCGCAAGCATTATGGTTTCTGACGTCTAATGAGGACAGCGAGAGGGGCTTCTTTGCTTACACAAAGATACTTTCTGACCATCGCACCTGCTGATGATATTGAAACCATGCCAGTTTGTACTTTGGAGAAAAGTAATTTAACATGTAAAGAAAATGTAGGCCATGTATAAATTCATATTACACGGCAAATCACCTGACTTTATTTCGAGGTATCAGTGATTTGTATATTTCTACAAAATTTTGTATGTTTGGTTGTATTAAGATTTTATAACAAGGAAACATAAGAGTTCACTTTAAAAACCCTTACCAGAAATTAGTTAGATTTACCCCATACTATACAAAAGATTTCGCAAGAAACATTGATCAGTTCGGCAGTTTGTTTCACGAAATACCCACCAAAATAATGTCAGTTTTAACACTGAAAACAACAATTTTATTTCACTAAAAAATAAGGCCTTTAGTTATTACAGACTTAATAACCCAAACCAACCAAATTCATTACAAGTTTTTAAAGCATATCAATCATGTTTTAATCAAATGTACAATAACTGTAAACTTACCCTTCTTAGACAGAGCAATTGTATGCAAGCTAAATGTTAGTATATACAGGACATGTAAACGCAATTCACTAGTCATAACAATTCACATCAGCCGGATGTTTCTACAGAATAAATAATACACAAATATTTTTCAATTAAGACAATTCATGTCTATTTTATTATTAAACAAAACCCAGGATCCTGGCTATTTTGATCTTAGGTAGTAAGAACAGCAGCTGAAAATGCCTAAAAAACAGGCAAAACATATCCCACTTAAAACACAATAATGTAAAACTATTTATGTACATCAATAAACAATGTACTGAAAAGGTTCACTAAAAAACCCATTCTTTTAGAAATTTTAATGTAAGACGAACAAACCAACGTATGTGTGAAATTCATACGCTGTGTAGTGTTCGCTGGCGCCATTTCTTAGTGAAACAGGAAAAGACTAATGCATACACCTGGTAACACGCGTTATTCCGCTGCGAGGTTTAGAAACTGTCTTCCCAGTGCACCTGTGGCTTTTTCACTTGATTTTGCCTGTCAAGAATGCCAGGAAGCAGCCTACACTTTCAGTTGCCAAGGGAGGCTTTCAACTGTAGCTCTAGGCATTAGGCATTAGGAAAGGTAATGACCAAGATCTAATCTTTACGTCAAGATGTTAAAGAAGAATTGTAAAAACATCAAATCCGAGTTATGAACAATGAGTGTGCGTACAGAATATAGCAGTTATCTCTGTTGCCTGCAAAGCTCATCAGAAGCAAAATATAACACACATGTCTAAAAGATACTGCGTGACTAATTAAGGGTTAACTGCAATGGCCGACTTATCTGCGACAACCATTATGCACATTTCATACGACCAATAACTCAGAGAAGCATCCCATGGTCAGAGATTTTGTTAGTTCAGCAATTTCCTATAAAATAGAGCCCTAGCCTTAGGCCAGGTTCAACCACACATACCAGGGGAGAGTAAACAGGCACGGACAGGAAAATTAATGCATGAAAAAACTTACCTTTTGAGCCTTCATCAGTCGTTTCAATACAACATTAGCCTTATCATAAGCCTCTTTCACTTCTGGCAGCACAGCTTCATTCTGAAAGAATTTTTCATAGGGTTAACATAAAATAGTAATTACCAAAATATGCAGAAATGACTAGAAGCTACAAGGTCATGTACAAAAATACCAAGAGCAAACTCCTATTTACACCTCAAACACAAGCAGGTAAACTTTGCAGTATGCTTGTTGAAATAATTAACCAGTCATTTAAGGACTGACCTATACTAATGCAAGCTCAAAGCTGCGCACCTAACCGCATGGCCAACTCCTTCGGTGTCATAGTGTCTGAGTTTACAGTTGATTTGACATTATTAGATTGTTCAAGAGACAATACAGTCATGTCACAGGACAGGAATCTTTATTATTTTACTTTATCAGTGCTCTGTGGCAGTAGGTTAATGTTAGTCACCAGAAACAAGTACATGTTCATGAAGGGGAGGAAGTCTCACTTGGTTGTCTTCTAGGTCTCCCATGCTTCCTGTCTTTGCCTGAGGTGGCTTGTATACTTCTGCAATAAGAACTTTAACCATACCAATAACAATCTCAATGAACATGGATTCAGGAGTGGGGTTTACAGTTGAAGCTGACGTATGTATATTTTGCTCTTCAAATCGGGCCTACAAAACAAAGTCGCTCCTCCACCCAGTCGATTCCGGTCGTAGAGATCAATACAGTACCCCCCTCCAATGCTATTATGCTAGAAGCGATGGAATTTCACAACCAACTTTCACTTATAGTGGCAACCTGTATCACACTCCCTTCAAAAATAGCTTTTATTTCTTCTAGGTGAGGCACAACAGTCTGGCTATTTATATGGGCACAACATACCACTCATGGAAAAGCCTTGAGTTCATTCTCTAATATTCTATGGGAACATACAACTAGGACAGAGGGGTGAGGCGAGGGAATTGGTGCCGATTTGCGGGAGAGGGAGGAAGATGGGCTATTATTGTCCAGGTGTCACTGAAAGAAGAGAAAGTGACATATTCCTACCATATGTGCACACCCCACAACGCCACCCTTCACTTACAAACGTAAACCTATTACACATACAAATATTTACTGCTTTCACCATGCTCACCACACGATACCTCATACCTGCAGGCCTACGGGCTGAGCAGCGGTCGCTTGGTAGGCCAAGGCCCTTCGAAGCTGTAGTGCCATGTATTTTTTAGTTCAGCACCACCTGATCAGAAGATACAATTCTGCAGTGTTCAGTTGGTTCCTGTCAACAGTATGTACAATTATTTGGCCGTCCTAATGGTGATGCTTGTTTAAAGGGGCGTAACATCTAGGTCATCAGCCCCTAATGGTTCGAAATGAGCCTAAATGTAGTAACAATTTAAAACTCCAAAATTGATCCAATAACCAGAATTCAATACGTGATGATGAATGAATGAATGATTTTAAAATAATCAGCAGAGCCAACTCACCACACTAAAAGTTAAAAATAATTCCAAAATCGATCCACTGACAAGAATTGTTTAAAAATACGATCAACAATGATTATGAACTTGAAACAATCAGTGGATTTGACCCTCAATGCCTCACCTTCCCAGAAACTGTAATAAAACAGTATTACTGACCAAGGGACTGCTTCCAAAGCACAATCCTGAATCAATGATTCTTGTTGTCTAAAGGGGTCCAGAATCCAGTCAACAGCCCTTCATAATGGTACTTACCGCTAGTACAGTACAACCATGGTATTTCTCTAGTTGTGGTACTAATAAAAAATAGCCTAGACTCACGGTGTTCCACACATTATGCTACTACTCACAGGTAACACAGACCTATGGTGTTTCTCACATAGGTGCACCAATCACAGGGACTCTTACTATTCCATGATGTTCCTCACATAGTGGGTACTAATCACAGGCAACGCAAACTTACGGTGTTGCTCATATAGTGGTACTAATCACAGGCAACGCCCAGACCTGTAGTATTTCTCACATAATGGTACAAATCACAGGCAAAGTAAGCCCGCGATGTTCTGCATATAGTGGTACTAATCACAGGTACTGGAACCAACAGAAAACCGCTCTCTGCTGCTACTAATCACAAACCTATTGCATACCTAACAGTGGTACTACTCGCAAGTAAAGGTGACCCATGGTGTTCCCCGCGGGATGGTGCTAATCACAAGTAGCTTCATGGTTCTAATTCAATCATCCCTTGGTCACGCCTCTTATGAGAGGCAGGCGATACCATGGGTGAATTCTTCGTCTGCGTACCCTACTCACAGGGGGGTATTCGGCCGTCCTGGCTGCAGGCATTATAATATTTCGTCTAAGACCTTGTAAATGTTTTTTAACACGTTCGCGGCCAATGACGACACATATGCGTCACGACTCCACTTTCACTCAGTGCTGATGACGACACACGTGCATCACACTCCGCGCCAAATATTACAGCTCGTATTTCCGCCAATATGTATGTAAACTAAGACCTCTTATCTGTGCATTGTTATGGTGTTATTAAACATATGCGCCATCCAGGCATCAGATCAATTGTGAGTTACAATCTCTGTAGCCATTACAAGTCGGCATACATTTCTGTGATGTCAAGAGAGAACAGTGAAGTTTCAGAACCTTCTCTTCGGAAGAAACCACGTCATAGCGGGATAAACAGGCGATTTGCAATTAATGATGATACTCTGGAAGCTCTCCTGAATGCCAGTGACAGTGACAGCATTGATAGTGACAACAGTGATCACAGTGTGAAAAGTGACTGTAGCCACCTGAGTGAGAATCTTAATCACGGATGTGTGCGTGTCGAGTGTCTACTCCCAATTCTCACATTACAGAAGATGAGGAAGACATAAGTAATATCTCATCTCCAAATCTCCCGCCAAATAAAATGGGCAATATTTCAGAGGTCATTTCTTGGAGTTCAGATTAGTCCTGAATGAAACAAATAAAATTTATTGGTCGGCCGAGAATGAATGTTCCACTGCCGAGTGATGCGAAACCTATTGATTATTTCAGCTTGCTTGCAGATGACAACTTGCTGAATAACATTGTAACTGAATGTAACGCATTTGCAGAAGAGTTATTTTTGCGAGGAAATGTCACTGGAAGGTAGCCCACTGTATTGACTTGTTACATTGTACAGCTTATGGAGTAGGCCTAGTGTAAGTATACATGTTGACACAGCAATAATAAGATTCTACTGCACAGTATCTTTGTGTGAAATGTTCAAAAACTTATTTTTCTGCTGTAAAGAAGTTCTACATTCTAACAAAACATTAGTTTCCTCGTTTCACTTCATTACCAGTCATGACACACACGCTGCGTCAAACGGCACTGAAGCCGAAAAACTCATCGGTAGTGCCGCTGACACAGCGTGTGCGTCATGGCTCGTATGCACATATATTGAAATAATTAAAATAATAACTTAAAATGCATAAGGACACAGAAATGAAGTCCTTTAAGCAAAAACGTATTACGGTACCACGGTAATGGTTGCCGATATCCGAGCGGCCGCAAACGTGTTAATGTACTCTCTCTCTCATATTATGTTGATAAGTCCCAACCAGACGTCTGGTGTAATTTTGAGGTGCTTTGATAGGACTGATGATGCCCCACATAGGGGGCGAAACATGTCTCCATTTTAACGATGTTTAACTAAAAATGTTAACATCCTGTAATGTATTGAATAGGTTGGAGTCCAATAAATTTTCTTATATTTTTATTGATGCAGCTCTCCGTTCCACCCTATCCTGTGCTAACCTTTTGATTTCTACATAACTGCTGCATCCTATATCTGTTCTAATCTGCTTGTCATATTCATACCTCGGTCTACCCCTAATGTTCTTACCCCCTATACTTCCCTCGAAAACCAACTGCACAAGTCCAGGGTGTCTCTCTCTTCTTCTCATCAAATTTAGCCACAAAGATCTCGTCTCACCAATCTGATTCAGTCTCCATTCGTCATTCGATCTAACCATACCACCTTCATTCTTTTGTAACACCACATTTCAAAAGTTTCTATCTTTTTTTCTGAGCGAGTTATCATCCATGTTTCACTTCCATATTATGCCATACTCCAAGCGAATGTCTTCAAAAACATTTTTCTAATTCCTATATCAATGTTCGAAGTGAGCAAATTCTGTTCGTAAGAAAGGCCTTCCTTGCTTGTGCTAGCCTGCATTTTATGTCCATCTTACTTCTGCCATTGTTAGTTATTTTACTACACAAGTAACAATATTTAACCGCTTCCTTTAAGACTTAATTTCCTAATCTAATATTTCCTGCATCACCTGACTTCGTACGACTGCACTCCATTACTTTTGTTTTGGACTTATCTTCTTCTTGTAGTCCTCATCCAATACTCCGTCCATACTAGAGATGGGGAGATTCTGAACGAGTCATTCATAACGAACGAATCATTGCACGGAATGAATCGACTCTGTGTATCACAAGCTGAATCGAGAGCGCGCAGCCGCAACTTGTTCCTTGGTTCCTCGCTCCTACTCCTTTGATTCACTCTGATTCATATTGCTAATTCGGATATCCATATCTGCCATTTTTAAATCAATGACAAGTTGTGAAGACCGACTCTTGTTATTTTTTAATAACCTATCTAAAAGTCTGCTTCACGAGTCAACCACACCAAACCTAACAGGGAAAAAATTTTTTTTTAAATAAGAAATTATCACTTCGTTTCAAGTCCCACACTTCACGGAACTGAAACGTGCACTCAACTTCCAACTCATTGCGAAATGTTAGGTTAAGTTTACTTCAAGATTCCCATTCTCGCGAACTACTGCGAACTAACCTGTGGAACATGGAAGCCCCCCCCCATTTTCATTCTCAGCCCTTAGTATGAATAGATACAAGTGATATTTTTTTTATTTTTTCATGTCATGAAATAGCTAATAGTGGAATAGCTAACCATAATTTCTTTGTAGCGTATAACCTATACAAGTCCATTAGGTTACATTTTTTATAAGATTTTCTTCATCATGATAACCAAGGGAGCAAATAAAGCAAAGAATGAATAAGTCCTCCAAGCGATAGATTCTTATGAAAGTGATATGTACACCAGTTACTATTTGACCCATAACCTCCATTATTTCTTAAGCATTTTCTTCCATGCTTCCCCCTTTGGCAGTCACTTTTCTGGTTTCTAAGTTTTCTCTGAGAAAGGGCAGTAGGCTATATTACGGGGCAACCGTACTAAAGAAAAGACAGTCACCGACTGAGTGGCTGCACGGTTTCATTCACATAGCTATCAGCTTGCACTTGGGAGATAGTGGGTTTTAACTCCAATGTCGGCAGCTCTGCCTTCTTCTTACTCCTGTATTTCTTTAAGACAGTCAGATGCTTTATTTCGATAATGCAATGACTTATTGGCGGTAATGCATTATTTAATTATAATGTTATTGGCCTTACGTCCCACTAACTACTTTTTCGGTTTTGGGGGACACCGAGGTGCCAGAATTTTGTCCGGGAGTTCTCTTATGTGTCGGTAAATCTACCAACACGAGACTGATGTATTTGAGCACCTTCAAATACCACCGGACTGAGCCAGGATCAAACCTGCCAGGTTTGGGTCAGAAGGCCAGCACCCCTACCATCTGACCCACTCAGCCCAGCAGTGTATTATTTTGCTTTTTATAGTGTTCGAGTATTTACTGTTTATGAACAGTTATTCTTGCCAAAAGTGACCATGATCCATTTGAGGATAACATTGCATCCATAGTCTTACATGAGGGTGCAGATTTGTTTAATAACATTTCACCGCCTACTGCAGATTGTGTGACCTGCCTAAGGTAGGTATCTAGTGAGTAGCAGTGAACTGAATGAAAATATTAAGGAATGCTGTTAAGAACAATCAAAGTTCAAAAAACCATAACGTAGCAGTTGCGATGTCACGGTTGATTATCAGGTGGTCATGTTTACATTTGATTTCAGATATCTTAGAAATATGTCTTCACAAAAAAAAAAAAAAAAAAAAAAAAGAGAAATGATGGTGAGCTGCTGTCAATATTCACTTTCAAACTGCCACAAAAATGTACATATCTACGAGGGGGGATCAAATATAAACAGGATTTTATTTTTAATTTAAATCCATTTATTGAAAAACAAAAGGCAATTATTTTTCCACATAATTTCCTACTTTGGAAATGCATTTGTCCCAGCATATGGGCAGCTTTTTGATGGCCTCATTGTAAAAAGAACAGGGTTGTGTCACCAGTCAATTGTGCACGAAGTCTTCCACACTCTCGTCATCATCAAAAAGTTGTCCCCCTAGAGCTTCTTTAAGCGGTCCGAACAAATGGAAATCACAAGGCGATAAGCCTGGGCTGTAACGAGGATGATCAAGTGTAGTCCAGTGCATTTCCTGTAGCTTGGAGACAGAGCTGCAGTATGAGGCCACGCATTGTCATGGAGGAGGATGGCCTGTCGAATCGGCTGGCCTCTTCTTTTGCGGCGATATGCAACCCTCGCCTCGTTCAACAGCTCGCAGTAGTAAGCAGCATTGATTGTGCGTCACTCATGCAAAAAAAAATTCATTAGCAACATGCCTCACCGATCGAAAAAAAAAACGGTTGCAAAAACCTTGCCAACTGACGGTCTAGTCTTGGCTTTCACTGGTGGTGCCTCCCCTTCCCTCCACCACTTCTTACTGGCTTGTCTGAATTCGGGAGTAGTGGTGGACCCATGTTTCTTTTTTTCTTTTCTTTTTTTTTCTTTTTTGCTATTTTGCTTAACGTCGCACCGACACAGATATATCTTATGGCGACAATGGGATAGGAAAGGTATAGAAAGTGGAAGGAAGCGGCCGTGGCCTTAATTAAGGTACAGCCCCGGCATTTGCCTGGTGTGAAAATGGGAAACCATGGAAAACCCTCTTCAGGGCTGCTGACAGTGGGGCTCGAACCCACAATCTCCCAATGACCCATGTTTCATCGCAGGTGATGATTCGACTCAAAAATGCATCACCTTCTTCCTTGCTGTAAGCCTCTGAAAGACCTCCGAATGTCTCAACTTCAGATTTTCAACCAAAAGGCGAGGTACCAACCTGGAACACACTTCATGGAACTGTAGGTCGTTTGTGATGATTGTTTGAAACCTCCCACAACTGATTCAGGCTTGTTCCGCAATTTCTCGTACTGTCGCCCCTCGATCGTTGTCAATGTCTTTAACCGCACAAATGTTTTCATCTGTAACGCTGGTGCGAGGACGGCGATCATGTTGCTCATTTTCCACATGTTCTCATCCTTCCTAGAACTTTTATGATAGGAAACATACGTGTAATTGACAATGTTTAATCACCGAACTGTGCAGTCAATCTCTGGCAAATTTCCGCTAACTCCTTCACGAGCAAGAAATTTTATAATTATACGTTGGGCAGTGGAGGGGTACACCTGTTGCTCTGACATCGTGAGCGTTACTGGAGAAACGGCGGGAAATATCTAACAGCACGCTCTCCTCACTCCTAACCTTCCCGCCTAAGCATAGCAGAAGCGCGGGGCCAGTCCTACCACCAACTAATGATGTTCAGGAACAAAAATCCAGTTTATATTTGATTGACCTTCATACTATAGATGTCAAATTTGATTGTTGTATAGTGTCGAAGGGTAGCTTTGAAGAATGCACGTTACTTTCCCAAAATCACAGGTAAGCATCGGCAGTTCCTAACCTAATTTAAGTTTGGAAAGGATTAGTTGGACAACGGTGTAGCATTTTTCAACTGTAACCTCTAAAAAGGATATGCTAGCAATTACCTTCATCATGCCACTTCTTGTAATTTGTAAACTTGTAAAGCAGTAGCAATTATAAAGCACATAACGAAATGGCTCATCTGATTCCATGGTTACGCTTTCGGATCTCAGAGACGTGGCAATCGAATGAACGAATCAAATGAATGAATCATTTTGGTGAATCATTCTAGATGAATCAGATTCCCCATCTTTAGTCCATACCATCCAGCAACTTCTCCAGATCTTCTGCAGTCTCAGATAAAATAACAATCAGCATATCTCAAGGTTTTGATTTCTTCTCCTTGGATTGTGATTCCCTTTCCAAATTTTTCTTTGATTTCCTTTACTGCCTGTTCTATAAAAATATTAAAAAGGAGGGGGACGAACTGCAGCCTTGCCTCACCCGTTTCTGGATTGCTGCTTCCTTTTCATAGCCCTTGATTATCACGGAAGACTGATTTTTATATAGAATGTAGATAAATCTTCTTTCTCGGTACCTGATCCCTATCACCTTCAGAATCTCAAATAGCTTGGTCCAATCAACATTATCAAATGCCTTTTCTAGATCTACGGACGCCATGTATGTGGACTTGCCCTTCTTAATTCGATCCTCTAAGATCAGACGTTAAGTCAGGATTGCTTCAAGTGTTCCTACATTTCCTCTGGAGCCTAATTGATCTCTCAACTCAGTTTCAACTTGTCTTTCCATTCTTCTGTGAATAACACGTGTTAGAATTTTCCAGGCGTGAAATACTAAACTAATGGTGCAGTAGTTTTCACACTTGTCAGTATTGGCCTTCTTGGGAATAGGTATAACAATATTCTGCCGAAAATTGGATGGCACTACTCCTCTCTCATACATCTTGCACACTGGCCAGGCTGGTTTCTATTACAAGATATTAGAATCATTCCGTATTGGCGGTTTTCACTTTACGAAGGAAAATTTAACGTGTTATCCTATTCATTGCAAGTTATGAATCTCATTCCGTATTGACGGTTATCACTTTACAAAAGAAAATATTTAATACTTAATAACCTGGATCCACACATAAAGTTTACGATAGAATCCGAGAACAACAATTCCCTTAATTATCTCGATTTAACTATTACTCGCAATCAGAATAAAACCATTTCTTTTAATATTTACAGGAAGCCCACTCACACAATAAACACAATCCACCAAACTTCTCTACACCCAGCGACACAGAAGAAGACAGCTTACAATAGTATGATTTTCAGAGCTCTTAATGTTCCTTTATCCCGTAAGAATTTTAGAAAGGAAATCAACACCATTTATGCAATAGCCGAAGGTAATGGTTTCAGTAAAGCTTTCGTGAATAAAATTCTCAATAAATTTAGAAATAAACCCAAGACCACCTTAGAAAAAAATCTTCCCATAAAGAGAAGTTCACCACATTTACCTTTAATAATAATAATAATAATAATAATAATAATAATAATAATAATAATAATAATATATCCTATTACAAACATCTTTAAAAAGCACAAGTTAAAAGTAGCTTTCAAGACCGTTCACACCAATACAAAAATGTTTTTGAATTCTCATACTGTCAACAGCAAAAAATTTTCTCATACTGTCAACAGCAAAAAATTTTCTAACTCTGGAATATACAAATTAAAATGCCAATCATGTCTTTCAACGTATATTGGGCAAACAGGCCGCAGTTTCAATGTAAGATACTCCGAACATCTTAATGCCCTAAAGTATAATTGCTACTCAGCCATGAGCGAACATTGTAGAGAGAAAAATCATAAATAGACAACAATTGATCAACATTTAAAGATCCTGCATTACGAACAGAAAGGTCCCTTAATATACTAGAGAATATATATATATCGACCAATATAACAATCCCGTCTATAACTTAAATGAAATCAACGAAAAGAAAAATGTTTGTTTGGAAACCTTTGTCCCGCTCATCTGCGAACATTTCATTAATAAAAAAGAGTTTCACTACCGACATTCTAGAACAAGACCCGCCCTTCCATCAACACCCTCCTTCCGCGAATCACAACGTCCCTCCCTCCCTGCCCCTCCCCCTCCATTACCCCTCCCAACCACATCGACACAGATACACAGTAAGCCACACACAGGCTTAGTTGTCAATGTGACTTGAGACCGACAAGGTCATCTCCATTCGAGACAACTTTTAGTTACAAGTAAGTCATACGAGTTTTCTTTTCGTATATCATTTTAACTTGTTCTTCATCCACTCATATATTCCTTTTTTTCTCATTACAGATGTTATACACGTTTTATTCGTAGTATTGACGGTCTCACTACACTTCTCAGCAGTGTTTTTATTTAACAGTCAGCAAGATTTTTAGACGAGAGGACTTTGTACCTCAATGTGTTTTTAACTCACTAATCATGATGACTGTCACTTCACATCATTACATTTTTAATTTGTTTGTATATTATGTAATCATTGTTTTACTACTGAAAATGGCCTTGAGATTAGGCTGAAACATGTATAGACTTTGCTTCATCTAACAGATGACTTGACTTGTATTGTTAGGAGGATTTTATTATTTTCTTTTGTAAAGTCATCCTATTCATACATATATATCACCATCATTAGATGGAGTAATAAAATCAAACATGTTTCGAACTGTTTGAGCCATCTTCAGTGAAAAAAAATTATTACTTAACTGAAGTTAAAAAGTGTACTGAAAAAAAAAAAAAGAAATACGAGATAAGAAGGAAACAAACAGTAAGTGTATAAGGTGAGGTTGTGGACCTCTTAGTCTAAAAATTTTGCTGTGTGATACAAGTAAAAAAACAGGACGAAATCATCGGGTTAAAAATTCAGAACTGACAGTGTCTATGTAGCCACCATCACAAATAGTCAAGAGGGGATCGAAACACTTGAGAACCTGGGTTTGAGAGGAAATGCGTGCCAGGTGAAATGTTCGCGACACGTGTTGGAAAATCGCCAATGAAGTCCAAATTTTAGAATAGTGTGAATATGAAAAGGCCTGATCTTGTCAATTATAGCACTCCCGTTCTCAATGACTGTTTCCAATGTTGACTAGGTTTGTTTGCCTTATTTTGAACAGGAGGACAGCGAAAATTTTTTATTGTAGTTGCAAGTTGCTTTACTTCACACCGACACAGATAGGTCTTATGGTGACAATGGGACAGAAAAGGGCTAGGAATGGGAAGGAAGCTGCCATGGGCTTAAAGTACAGCCCCAGCATTTGCCTGGTGCAAAAATGGGCCCACCGTTTCCCAAATACTGGCCGCACTTAAGCGACTGCAGCTATCGAACTCAGTGCAAAAAAAAGAAAATTGAGAAGCTGTATTATAACAGATGCCTGGTAAACTGCACGAGACCATAGTGATAACCGTCAATGAAGTTCCAATCTGTAATAGAAAAAATGAGATTGTATGAAAAGCTTGGGCTGATAAGTCTACATATATAAAATAAGAGCTTTGTCTCTGTACACTGCTCAGAATGTAAAAAGGATGGTACTTCTGTATCGGTCATGTCCACAGTCCACTTTTAAATTTTCCATAATTTCTGTATGTCTGTAAGTATGTACACGCATCACTAGAAAATGGCTAAAAAGAATTTAATGAAAATCGGTATGCAGAGTTGGGTAATAAGTCACTACAATCTAGGCTATAAATAATTTTATTAACGCTGAGTGAAATGGTAGTTTAGGGGTAGGCCTAAAATTTAATTCTTAAATATTTAAGTTATTATTGGTCCTATCGATAAATACTACATAACTAAAGTTAAATAGTATTAAATTTCCGATCATGTATGTCATACATTTTTGAAGATGATGCTTGTTGACAAATTATAAGTCCAAAATCCTCCTCTGACCAGAATTCAAAACGTGAGGACGAAGAATGAATGGATGTGAATTTAAAACAGTCAGTGGATCCGACCCGCAATGTCTCACATTCACAGAAACTGACGTAAAACAATAGTATTACTGACCAAGGGACTGCTTCTATAGCACAATACTAAATCTATGATGCTTGTAGTCTAAAGAGGTCCAAAATCAAAGTCATTGGCCCCTCAAAATGGTATTTATAGCCAGGAAAGTAGAACCATGGTATTTGTCATGTTGCGGTACTAATAAAAATGGAGTGCAGACTCGCGGTATTCCACACATTATGGTACTACTCACAGGTAATGAAATTTGCACGTTACACAGACCTATGGTGTTTCACACATTGTGGTGCCACTTACAGGCAATGCAAACCTATGGTGTTCATCACGTAAGTATACTAACCACAGGGACTCGTACTATCCCGTGGTGTTCCTCATATAGTGGATACTAATCACAGGCAAGCCAGAACCAGGATGTCACTAATTTAATGGTACAAATCGCAGGTACTGTAAAAGCCAGCAGCACACACTGTACTAATCACAAACCTATTTCATACGTTACACAGACCTATGGTGTTTCACACATTGTCCATGCAAATGTTACGGCAAACCAAATCGCAAATCAGCTTGCCATCAATGGGAAAACAAATCACCCAATAAGGAAGATGGAACATAATATTATAAAAAGCGAGGTAATGAAGTCCAGTAACCTATCCCGGCCATTTGAAATAACGGAATTACAGAAAGCGGTTCAATGCGCCAAAAATGGAAAAGCGGCAGGATTAGATGATATCACAATAGAACAAATAAAACACTTCAGTTCAACCACACAGGCATGGCTTTTAAAATTCTTCAACAACTGCTTTACTTCCCTAAACATTCCAAAAATATGGAGAAAATCCAAGGTGATCGCATTTCTGAAACCTGGAAAGGAACCTTCAAACCCCAAAAATTTCAGACCAATCTCCATACTCTGCCACCTATACAAAATAATGGAAAGAATGTTGCTCAATCGCTTAATGGGAGTAGTAGACCAAGTCCTAATCCCTCAGCAATGTGGCTTCCGCCCAGGAAAGAGTTGCACAGTACAGGTTTTACATCTAACCCAACACATCGAGGACGGGTTTGAAATGAAGATTACTGGTGTGGCTTTTGTGGACCTCTCAGCCGCCTACGATACAGTAAATCACAGGATATTATTACACAAACTTTATAGAATGATTACAGACATCAAGGTAACCAAGATGATAGCTACTCTCCTGGAAAATCGTCGCTTTTTTGTCGAATTCCAAGGACGCCGAAGCAGATGGAGGAATCAAAGGAATGGACTACCTCAAGGCAGTGTACTGGCTCCTATTCTTTTCAACATCTACACTAATGACCAGCCATTACCAGAAAATACTAAAAGCTTTATCTATGCTGATGACCTTGCACTTACTACTCAAACTGATACCTTTGATGAAGCAGAGATCTCTTTAACTGCTGCATTAGAAGAGCTAGGTACCTATTATGAGAAAAACCAACTCAAACCAAATCCAGCTAAGACTCAAATTTGTGCGTTCCATCTGCGGCATGCGCAGGCCTCTCAGAAACTCAAAGTACTATGGAAGGGGAACTTACTGGAACACTGCTTTACACCAAAGTACCTGGGAGTTATGCTGGATCGCACATTAACATATAGGAAACATTGCCAAAACCTGAAACAAAAGATAGCTGCCAGAAACAACATTCTACGAAAGTTATCAGGAACAAGTTGGGGAACACAACCACAAACAATTAGAACATTAGCTCTAGCTCTATGCTATTCTGCAGGAGAATATGCCTCCCCGGTTTGGTACAGGTCAGCTCATACGAAGCAAGTCGACATCGCTTTAAACGAAAGCTGCAGGATCATTACTGGATGTCTGAAACCTACACCCATTGAGAAGGTCCAACTTTTAGCTGGTATTGCTCCCGGTGAGATTCGTAGGGAGGTAGCAGCTAACAAAGAAAGGCTCCAGGCATCTTCTTCAGAAGCACATCCTCTCTATGGATACCACCCAGTCACACAGAGGCTAAAATCTAGGAAAAGTTTTCTCCGCACATCAGTTAACCTTGAGGGGAAAGCAGAGAATGCTAGAGTCACAATGTGGAAAGAAAGAATCCACCACCTTTCCAACTGGATAGAGCCGAAGGAAAGTCTTCCATGTGGACACCAGGAGAAGTGGACAGTATGGAAAGCCCTTAACAGACTCCGCACAGAAGTCGGCAGAACCAAAGTAAACTTGCGGAAGTGGGGCTTCTCAAGTGATTCATCACTTTGTGATTGCGGAGAGCAGCAGACGATCCAACATCTAGGTCAGTGTGTTTTATGTCCTTCAATGTGTACTATGAAAGACTTGATTGCAGCCTCCCCCAACGCTATTGACGTCGCCCAATACTGGGCAAGCATCATCTGGCTCTCAATATTGTTGCTCTATCTGTGATTGTATAATAGACTTGTATATTTGTATAGTAGGAATGTAGATATCTTGTTGGTTTTTGTTAAATATCTGTAAGTAAAGTTGATACTTCTGACACGAATAAAGAAGAAAGACACATTGTGGTGCCACCTACAGGCAACGCAAACCTATGGTGTTCATCACGTAAGTATACTAACCACAGGGACTCGTACTACATTACATTGACCATTGTTTGTCGTGATATGCTTTGTATCTTCTGTTGCCACTCATTTCCGAGAGATGGGACTACTGTTGCTTACCAAATATTTTTTTTTAAATTTGCTTTGCGTCACACCGGCACAGATAGGTATTAGGTGGTACTATGAGCAAGTAAATGCGACCCATGGTGTTCCCTGCGAGGTGGTACTAATTACAAGTGGTCTCATGGTTCTAATTGGATCATCCCTTGGTTGTCCTTTTTAGTCGCCTCTTACGACAGGCAGGGGATACCATGGGTGTATTCTTCGTCTGCGCCCCCCAGCCACAGGGGGTTTATACATTTTTACCATACTGGCTATGATAAGAGATATTCATGAATTTGGATTTTTGTTGTTTAAGTCCATATCAGGGCCAAGTTATGACAGAATGGGTGAACAGAATTTAATGTAAATCGGTATGTAAATAATATCACGAAGTGAAATGAAAACTAAATGTGAATGCCTGCAATATTGAAAGCTCATGAAACTGATCAACAGTAACATAACATTAACCATTGTTTGT
Source organism: Anabrus simplex (assembly GCF_040414725.1). Taxonomy (NCBI): domain Eukaryota; kingdom Metazoa; phylum Arthropoda; class Insecta; order Orthoptera; family Tettigoniidae; genus Anabrus; species Anabrus simplex. The sequence goes on along the minus strand of NC_090265.1, from coordinate 1,518,972,181 downwards.
CGAGATATGCTTTGTATCTTCTGTTGCCACTCATTTCGGGGCTACTGTTGCGTGCCAAGTATTTTTTTTAAAATTTGCTTTAAGTCGCACCGGCACAGATAGGTATTATGGCGACGATGGGATAGGAATAGGCTAGGAGTGGGAAGGAAGCGGACGTGGCCTTAAGGTACACCCTGCAGTTGGCTTGGTGTGAAAATGGGAAACCACGGAAATTCATCTTCTGGACTGCCGACAGTGGGGTTCGAATCCACTATCTCCTGGATGCAAAATCACATCTGCACGTCCCTAACCGCATGGCCAACTCGCCCAGTCGTACCGAATACAACAGCCTGCCTGAATATTGGTGGGAAGTAGCTGGGGAGTTAGATAACTTTCTTCTTGAGCATGCCATTCCTCTGATTCATAAATTTTCTGATACTACTGGTACGTAACACACTGGTTCATCACAGCATTCAAGCTATTCAATCCCTACTCTGTGGCAGTGATTGGAATGAGCAGTGTGCACACTTACATAAATATTGCAGAGGAGTGTTCACGGCTATATGCAGCCTGGTCAATCCAGCACTGGGACTTTGGACCGTTATATTGGCACTGTAGTACTGTTCGTTAAAAGTGCTGCTTTTCATCTGATTGAGTATTTTGTATGATAACATCGCTTTTAATCGCTATATTCCTATGAACATTATTTGTAATTTTCTATGTTGACACTGGTTAGAAAACCACAGACTGTCTTTCTGAGAATCCTGTAGTGAAGCACGGGGACATCAGGTAGTAAAAAATAAGTGTAAAGAAACTATTTAAACTTATTTAAGTGGTTCTCCTCTCGAAATGGCCTGACTTTCTCAAAGTTAACAGTGCCTTCTCACGATCATGTCTATTGTTGGCTCAGCTGTGTTTGCGAGGACGGGAGGAGTGAAGGGGTAAGGGGAGGGATTGCAGGACTGAGGGGGAGAGGGGGAGTGGTGGTGAATTGGAGAGATGGAGGCAGGGTTAATTTTTATTGTAGAAGTTCTGACAAATTTATGGATTGTCTTAAGTAGAATGTTCTTTTTATCACTGACTTGTTCTACAGCTATAGTTTCCTGTTTCTTTCAGGCCTGCAGCAGTATCAATACAGCGAAGCTATGTTGAGTATTATTACAAGGCCATATCAGTCAATCATCTAGACTGCCGGCCTGGTAACTTCCGAAAGGCTGCTACCTCACTTTTGATGAACCATTCATTAGCCTGGTCTCTCGACAGGTACCCATCCAATAAGGTTGCACCTGCCGCTCGGTTATCTCCTTTATTGGGACCACGGCAAGGTCACATGGTTCGCAGGGGAGGATTACACACATGCATACACATTATAGACTTTTATGCCTTTCACCGTTTAGGCTACAAGCCTAGGCATAACACACTACCGCATTTTCTCACGTAATTAACACGCATTTTTGATGAAAAATACAGGTGAAAAATTGGATGAGTAAATGTTTTGAGGAATTCAGATATTTAAAAAATAATTTACAATCAATTTACATTTAAGAGACGCATCAAATATACATGCAATTAGGTCGACTCACTTGCGGTTAATCCTTATTCGGCATAAAATTCTGGCGTGAATTTTTTTCTGAAAAGTCAAATAGGGTACATCAGGTAAGTTGGACACGTGGGTTTGAAGTACAGACATTGGAAAACATTCTTCCCATTATGAGCTGACAATTTGGCCTGAAGTGAAATAAAAATGTGCTAATAAAAGTGCAATTCATGTAAGGACATAATGCCATACCAGCAAAAAGAAAAAAAAAAATTGTTTTAGAACAACATAAGGAGCAAGCTTTTTGACACCACCTGTTACAGTAAAGCATTGCAGCACACTGCTGTTCTTCGCTAGAGGCAGCGCGTACGATAACACTCGATATCCCTTTCTTATCGGTTTTTCGACTTTGTGGCATACGGAAACTGACTGGCTTCTGACTTGTGGTTCCTATTTGGGAGAGCGTATATTCCTTCACTTGATGCATCTCAATCACAAAGCGATGAAAATCAATTACTTTTTGGTTGAAATCATTCGGCATTTTGTGGCATAATATTCTTCGTTGAAGAGAAAGTACATTTCTCTTTATCAAGCCTCGGCTAACCTTCAAATCCTAGACACTGATTCCATGTCCAGTAGCTATTTCGTGACCTCTAAAATACAGCACTTCGTATGAAATGACATATCCAACGTTGCGTAACAAAATCATATATTTTAGAAGAGGCTCCTCTTTTCGTGGAAACTTGTCACTTTTTGGTCTGCAAAATGCTTTGCAAAACTTGATGGTCGCTTGAAGTTCACTTCTCTGTTTATGCGGTAGCGCACATTGCATTCGGACACTGAATACTTGCAGCTCACTGGCCTATTCCCGTATGTTTCAGCGTAACTGATCACCGTGAGTTTATATGATGCAGTATTACTCAAATACTTGCTCACTGTGAACTAAAACAATTTTGAGATCACAGAAAATGCATGTCCGTACTCAAAACACTTCTTTGTACCAGACTGGAATAGAGCATTACTAGTTACTTCTGCACTGATTCTCTCACTGAACTAGTGCAGTGGTATTTTCTACCAGCTGAGAACAGCACGTTGCACGGTATTTGGAATGCCCAGTTTCGCAACTGAAAGCTGCTACTGGAGTAGTTGACACCTTTATTTCAAAACGCATCTGGAGCTGTGTGATGGATTTTCGAAGAAGTGGGTGCGTCAAATACATGAACATTTCTTTTTCTCCACTTTGTAACCAAAAATACTGGAATGCGCAAATTATGCAAGGGCGCTAATTATACGAGAAAATGCGTAATTTTTAATCAGAGCAGTCGTCTCATCTACTTAAACATCCAAGACCTTGATATTCCTAAGCATTGAGTGTAACTAATCTTGCACTGGTTCCCCTCTGCTCAACTTACCATCCATGGCAGGATCCATTAATCTCAAGGTACCACAAATTCTTTCCCCACTTGGCTCACATTAACAATAACAAAGCCAATTCATGCGCACAGGTTCATCTATCGAGTACATTCCTAACTTAGTCTCACATATGTTTGTAATGGCAACCATTCTTTCTTTCTTTCTGTTACTTATAATTTATGAGTAAGATATCCTGTGTCCACCCAGTTTTTGATTCTCCATAGCACTGGTCCGAAAACACCACAAACTCACTTCTTTCTTACTGAATACCGCTGATTGCAACAGTGAGATCACTTCAATACTTTTGCTAAACCTTGACTGAATCTGCATTAAGAGCCTCTGATTAAACAGAGAATACCGTATTTCACTGCACAATCATAGCCAGTGCGTTATCGTCGTATCCTTATTTTAAATTCTAAAAATCGGATATTAAAATTTCATCGCATAACAGCCGCATGTTCAAATTTTGTACCCCAAGCCACTTGAAAGGTAAATGTTAATTGCATATCAAAGCGCAATTTAAATAAATGAATGGTGTATGGAGAGTTTAGCAACGCAGTCACGCTTGCGAGATGTCTGTACAACTTTCACAGAATACACTGACACTGCGGAGACTACTTCAGGACCGGGATCCCGCCATGTTGATCAGCTGTGATCACGCGACATCGTCACTCGTCAGACGAAGCTGCTGCTCCAGCTGATGAACGCACGTGTAGAATATTGTGTGCACTTTAGCTTTTCATTTCATTTTCGCCAGTTACGCACAACCTTTTCACTCACAGAAAACGTTCTTTCCTCCACTCTGTATCTGTAATGTTCAACGAAGACAATTACGTTTTGCTTGAAGACCACAAAATAGTTTCTGTAATTGCTGATGATCACAATCACACAGTGTGTTGCTATGTAAATTACTGCTAGTAACTGTTCAGTATCATTGCATTAAAACTTTGATGATTGTGTTTACACTCAAGGCCATCACAGTCTTAATGATATTATAAAAAAAGGATCCATTTTAGTTTTAAACTCTCAAAATTCATGTTTAACCACGTTTTAATCTTCAAAAACAGTTAATTTACTCTCTTTTAACATACTTTGGTGCATTATCGTAGTTTTAGATGTTATTGTATAATGTTTTACAAAATCATTTTTCAACATTTTAACCTATAATTTATAAGATTAGAATGACACCATAAGTATTATTTTTAAGATTGATATAGGCTGATGATGCCCGTATGGAGGGTGAAACATGTAATGCCCGTACGGAGGGTGAAACATGTACCATTGACTTTTATGTATTATGTATAAAATTTTTGACCATATGAAATAGTGGATCATATTGTATTGTATTGAACAGGTGGACTTATAATATTGTAATAATATTTCAGACATACATACCACCTAGTCGAGCAGCTCCTCTTCTTTCTCTCAATTCTTCCCAACCTAAACATTGCAAAATTTTTGTAACGTTACTCTTTTGTCGGAAATCACCCAGAACAAATCGAGCTGCTTTTCTTTGGATTTTTTCCAGTTCTTGAATCAGGTAATTTTGGTGAGGGTCCCACAAGAAGACCACAAGAATGTGGCCGATTACATGACAGTGTTAATGAAAGGAGGACATTCATTTCGATGTTACCAGTGACAAGAACAAATATTATCCTTTTTCTTGAATTAGTTTATCAGTGACTCATTTTGTCGCCATTTGTCTGTGTGTTCTAAAACCAGTGTACCCTTGGTTGCAAGGCTTTGAAAGCCGTACTAGTAGACAAATGTATGCGGAGCTGGTATTTCCCAGTGACGCTGCCGACTAGCGATAACTTGCAGGCTTACGTATTTCAAATCAGAATCCATATCACTGGAGAATAAATTGCACATTGTCTCGCGACCATGTAGTCAAACTAAAATTCGTGTTGCTTTCCTTAGGACTTTTTCCCAGTTCTCGAATCAAGCAGTCCTGGTGAAGGTATCATACACTGGAACCATACTGTCATGTGTCGTACATATATCTGTATTATTTATAAGTTTGATTTGGCCTACTTTTATTATTACAATAGATTAATTTAATTATTTCAATGTATATACTGTCCCCTTCAAAAGTGGTAAAAAGCATTTACTGGAGAATATTTTATTTCTACTGTAAATTGGAACATTATTTTGTGAACCAGGAAGGGAGTTTTAGCACGTCGAGTCGACTAGAACCAGACACCAGGTGTACGGAAATCCCAGCTAAGGGCGAGCAAGAGGGAGCGAGCAGAAACCGCTAGCCAAGTAACCTTCAAATCAGCCGTGAATACCACGTTGTGCCCGTTCGCATCTCGAAGACCAACAACAAAATGGCGGCGTAGGAAGGTATGGCCCATGCGATCTACTAAGGCAATGAACTTCATATCAATGCAGCGAATAGGAGGCTATGTACGTCATGGAAAGGATAAATTTCGAAGACACTGCAGAACAGTAGAGGCTCATTTTGAATTGTTTTAAAAAAATATAGCAGCGGGAGGATTGTTTAAGAACTCACTCTCAAAAATTATTTTCGCGGAGACAAGACGCAGAGACGAGCGGAACTTCATATTCGAAGAATACTCTTAGCTATTGAAGAAGAATATTAACTATATATATCGGCGATAGCATACGAGTAAATTATTCACTGGTGAATACTAGTAGAAGAGGCGAGAAAAGTATATAAATATATAATTTTTGGTGATATACGACGGACTTGGTTTAGTGAACACCAAATCAGCGATCGAAAGAATCGGAATTCACCATTTTATAATTTTGAATAACTTCATACGAGAAGATAGCAAATACCGTAGCAGTAAACCTAATAACTATTTACGGAGGAATCTTTTCAGAGCAAAGAAAAACTTCAACGATTACCTTAAATATTAGAAAAATGGAAAATATCATGACTAATTACTGCGCACATGGAATTCTTTTCGTTGTCTACAGATATAAGATGATGACTGTCTGCTAATTTAACAAGATGGACCGAACTGGGGATGTGTACCGTCAAGCCAGATGACCTGCTGTGGATGATTGGACCGGCCAACCAGTGGACATGATGACGTGGATGAGCACCGGCCAGCCAATAGACCGGACGAGAAGGAGTGGTCCGACGAGCTATGTGACCAGCTGATGACCATGAACGTGCAATCCAACCAGAGATCCAGATCCGATTTGAGGGTCTAGCTGCAACCGAAGGATGGAGCATCCACCAGACCAAACGTAGCAACTGACGAGCTAAGTCCATACATTTCTTTAGTAGAGTAGTTTCTTGTAATCTGCACCCTCAATCTATTTTGGCATGTGCTGAATATTTGGTGATTTTTGAAGTAATAAAGAACGCGTGTGTAATATAAGTGAAGTGTGAATTACTTAAGGCTTTAAGATAAGATGGAAGTGTAGAATTAGAATGCTAATATGACATATACGGGTTACCGCACTAGCATATCTACAGTGGAACTAGTTTGGATAAGAGAAAGAAGTGTCACTTGTGAATACCTTGTAGCAATGAGTCTAACTTACTAGTGAAATTTCGATTAATCTCGCTTACCTGAATATAGATTACGTCACGAAATACCTGCGCGATGCGTTGATTATTGTCAAATTAAGTATTCCTTTCATCATAGAAAGTGGGCATTGAACTCGTACTACTGACGTTAAGATAAAGGTTATTAACTGCGTACTTTTACAAAGCAATTCTTGAATATTTAGCATATAGTTTTGGGAGTAATGGCTATATGCATACGGCCATATTGAAGCCGGTATTATGTTAAAGTGTCTTTGGAATAGTGTTGATATGTGATTATTTATTGGAGTATATTGATGAATGGTTAAAGTATAGAGGTTTGTTTATGTCCTACGGGAAGTGTAAGAATTGCTATTCGACGTGATAATGTTATATTTGTAATACAAGGTGAGTTTCTGTGCCGTATTTGAAAGTATATGACAAGGAGAGAATAACGCGCAGATGACCATTATAAGGTAAGATAAACATGTATTATGTAGAATTGTGTATCGTGACAGTTATATTTATGTCTGACTTTGGTGAATAACAGGTACTGCGTATGAGAGAGTATTTTAATATACGATTTCAATAGACTCATGACTGAGTATACATCTAATATTTCGTGGTGCGGTGACGTTACAGGATAATACGAAATAATTTCTTTCTATACTATCCATACAAGTTCAGTAGCACGTATATATATGAAATATTGAGACAGTGCAGATCGCAAGAGTACATTGAGCCAATAATAGAGGAGTGTGTAGATCAGAAACTACTTGAATAAATAGTTAGATATTTATTTCTTTTCATACAATAATTATTTCAATTCGGGAATTTTAAATATGAAGTATATTACTATGGTTAGTTAGGAGCCATATGTCGTAGGCTTTAGGGTGGTATTGCCTTAGCTCGTAAGTTAGTTACTTGTGCGTACTCAAAATATGTGACCAAATAGAGTTCAGATCTATGAATGAATATAATCTGTGAAAGACTATAACTTGTGAATGGAAAGTTGGAGGACACTTTTACAGTTTAATACTCACAAAAGAGTAAATTTGGGAAATAATTACGTGAAAATATGAGCAGATTTGCGTTTACAATTTAACTTTTTTCTATGTAATTTCATTACGTTTTCAAGTTAACAAATTATTCATTTTTCCACAGTATGATGTCTTATATGTTGTGAGGATAATTTTAATAATTAACAGAGCAGTATTTACAATATGTAAATTTTATTTGATTCCATGAATGCTCAGTGATCGCGAATATAATTGGAGAAAATGTAATACTTTCGGAACATGGCTACGAATATTCAGATATGTTTTAATTGGAATTTGAACATTAGTTATGAGAGAATGTTAGCATTTTTTTTTTTTTTTTAAGCTTTCATTATTTATTTTTATTTGAGCCAGCGCTGACTCTAGTTTTTCCCATGATTAAATAATACAGAATTAATACTACCCAGATTTCACTATATCTAACATCGAATATTATTTTAGTCAATAAATAATCTTATATATTTTTTCTTCAGTAAGTGACTGTGTTTTAATTTTTGTTCGGGTAACGTCTAGTTGTAAGTTAGTCAATAAGTCTTCTAGATGTAAGCAATTGATATGTTCTTCAAACGAAAAGCGATATCCCTTTGAAGTTATCGCTCACAGGTTTGTTTCTTGTGCGTATAGATACTCCCGTGAAGCATATCCCAGCGACCAATTTCTCTTTCGAAACCACGTAAAATAATCATATATAAAATCACAGATTTTATGAGCGGAATTGGATACCCTGAGAAGAAATAGAGAGCAACCGGGATAACTTGGCACTGACCGCTACATGAGCGGGTGCAACGTGATCAGGCGAAATGTGTGTCAAATGTTCGATCGATATTAGTAAAGGTATATGACGTCTGACTATGGCAGCCAATCAAGTGATCAATTTGGTGTGAAGTTAATGAAGTGACCAATCGCTTATAATGAAAAGACGCACCCCTGTCTTAAGACGGTGAATTATGGATTTTCCTAAGGAAATTTTACTCTAAAATTTCTACCTCTGAACGCGACGAGTGGAGATTTATCCTGACTTCGACTACGGACGTGAGAAGACGCACTTTGCTTACTGGGGAACTTCGTCTTATTTAGAGCTTCCAACTTGTTGCAGATAGCAGTTCAGACATTCACGGATTCTATTTACAATTAACCGAAGATATTAAAAGATAAGTTGCTTTTCCATCTCGTCAAACAGCGGTGTGTGTTTTGGACTTGTCTCAGACTTAATTTTCAGTTTCAGCTTTCGCAAGAACTTCTACAGAGGAGATCATTGGTTCGAGTGCAAGTCAGGATGCCTGTCTTCCTACGATATGAATGGTGTGGTTTCCAGCGCGCCAGCATGTCCTCAGTGAACGAGTAGAATGTAAAGCAGCTCAGACGGGCGAGACCAGGATCGATGGTGCGTAACGTGGTAATGCACTAGGTCATCAGCCCGAGTTCTACGATCGGCAGTCACCACCAAGTAATATTTAAACATTGTTATTCTTTCTTCCTATTTGTAAATGTACAGTGTAATGATATAGCCTCTACTTATTTGCTTAGAAGAATTTCTATTAGTTAGAATTTTTTTTGCCTCTTCTTTCTTGGTGAAGGTAGTTTGGGAATGAGTGTGTGTATTTTGAACCTATTAGCTTGTTTTGAGTGAATGTCATCGAGAAATGTTTCAACTGTCCTGAGTTCATTGTGGCAGGAGAGATGAAAGTAATACGACCTCAACGTTAAACTAGGACTATTTGAATAATTTTTATACTTGAATTGAGATCAGATGGGACAGTTGTTGTTGTTTGAGTCATCAGTCCATAGACTGGTTTGATGCAGCCCTCCATGCCACCCTATCCTGTGCTAACCTTTTCATTTCTACGTAACTATTGTATCCTACATCTGCTCTAATCTGTTTGTCATATTCATACCTTGGTCTACCCCTACCGTTCTTGCCACCTACACTTCCTTCAAAAACCAACTGAACAAGTCCTGGGTGTCTTACGATGTGTCCTATCATTCTATCTCTTCTTCTCGTCAAATTTAGCCATATCGATCTCCTCTCACCAATTCGATTCAGTATCTCTTCATTCGTGATTCGATCTATCCATCTCACCTTCAGCATTCTTCTGTAACACCACATTTCAAAAGCTTCTATTCTCTTTCTTTCTGAGCTAGTTATCGTCCATGTTTCACTTCCATACAATGCCACGCTCCACACAAAAGTCTTCAAAAACATCTTTCTAATTCCGATATCAATGTTTGAAGTGAGCAAATTTCTTTTCTTAAGAAAGCTCTTCCTTGCTTGTGCTAGTCTGCATTTTATGTCCTCCTTACTTCTGCCATCGTTGGTTATTTTACTACCCAAGTAACAATATTCATCTACTTCCTTTAAGACTTCGTTTCCTAATCTAATGGGACAGTAATTTCGTGGATTCCATTATATCAGAGTTCATTCCTCGATTATACGACGTATGGTTGGATTCCGAGTGCGATAGAGTCATCTGAGATATTGTTGTGCAGCAGCTTCCGCATGTATGATCTTGCGCGGCCAGGGATAATAATAATAATAATAAAAAATAAAAATAAATTAACTTAATTATCGCGTAAAAGAACACCTAAGGTCATGAGCATAATAATAATTATTATTGAATAAGGTTGATGTGCGCTCATTTATATTAATTTAGGCCTGGGAAATGGCAGTATCTGACCGATACATTTATATATATTTTTGCTGTGCTAGTATAATTAGTTGACTGGTAGATGGATATTATTGAATTTAGCAGATAAGTTGTGCATCCATTATTGAGTCAATTTAAGAAGAAATGTTACCTGACATAATTTCTTCGTTGTGAGCGCAGATTAATTGAGAGCCACAATTATGTTGGAGAGGTAAAAATAAATATCGCAGCTCATGAACCGCGTGCGCGGAATGTTCATTCTGACCTGTGTTTAAGCAATTTTGTCGATTTTCGGATGATTTTTGCTCGTAAATTTTCCCTGAACATCGTCGTATGACTGAGTTCTTCAATAAAGTGATAATCATTGCTCTATCACATCTCAAGTTGATGAGAGGAAGTCCCCACGATATTGTCATCTTGAGAATATTTTCCCTGACTTTGACTAAACATGAAAATAATAATCAAGGGCTAGCATTCGCGTAAATATGTATATAATATTTCCGTGTATCTTTGTGTGAATGTAGTGTGTGTGATTTGTCTGTATTTTGCTTATTGTAATTTTACAGTCCATATTTGTGATGATGCTCTTCGCTGTTTCGTGGATTTTTGGCCAAATTTATGCCAACTTTAGTGGTTCACTATTTGACAGAATATAAACCTTTAGTGAATTTTATTCGTTTTTAAGGAAGAATAGGGTCTTAACTAGCGAATACATATAAGTAAGTATAGGCCATGTCAGTGGATTGAACTCACAAAATAGAAGTTGTAAGAGTGACATAGCTAATTATTTTCAATCAATGGGTAAATATAGGTTAACATGATGTCAAGTTCCAAATTATTGTGTGAAGATCAACTACTGAATAATTATGAAAGGGAATTTATCAACTAGTTTGAAGGTCAAGGAAGACGATTCAACCATAATTTCATGGGAGAAATTTTTTTATTTAATTTTCAGAAAGGAGTGAAAATGATCATTTTCAAACTCGATTTAAGTCCATTGAGGAAGGAAATTTTATTTTCAAATCATTTAATTATTAATGGAAGAGATAATCTCAAATTAATTATTAATCATTTAATTAATTTTCAACTAAAAATCTAAATATTATATTTACAGACTCAGGCATTTGCTGTTCCATTTATCGATGGAGTGTCCATGTTGGTAATGACATAAAAGAAGACGAGTTATATGACAATTCCTAGATTTTGTAAATTATTTGTAGAATTTGAGAAGAGCAGTAGTTGTAATAAATGTGTGAAACCTATTTAGCTTTCTCTCATTTGCCACTAGTTCATCATCTATCCCTGCACTTTAAAATTTTCACACAGCCGATAAGCGAACGATCTACCCCCTGGAGATCCTCGCTCACCGGCCGAGCTGAGCCCGGCATGACGGGTGCAATACTCAAGTATTAAGCGCAACTTGCACTTGTATCAAATACAATTACGTTATTTTTTTTGAGTAATACAAATATTGGCACTGTATAAAAATTCTCTACGTAATAGTCGCAAACTACAATTTTTTTTTTTGAAAACTTTAGTAATAAAAGTGTGAGATTTTGGGGTGAAGTACGTTAATTATTGAAGTATATCTCAATCTATACATTAGAGCCCTGCAGTGACCATTCATATCATTCCACTATAGGCAAGTCATATTTTCTTTTATGCACATTGATGATTTACACCAGACAGATGGTTTTTATTTAAAGAAGAAGCTTGTTAGAAATTTGAACAGTTTGTTGTAAGAGACTTCAGAAGGAAAATTTTACGTGTTTGGGTTGGAGTTTATAATATACTCAGTACATAAATTATGACAGTTGTTTTTGTGGCAAGTAAAATGTTGACAGAAATATCTATTATATGGTAGTGAAAAAACAAAAGAGATCAATGCATATAATAACCATGTACAACTTTTATTTTCTCTCGTTAGCTACAATATGTTTTTTATACGTCTTTTCATTCACTTCGCTGTAGAATGAATTCCTCTGTCAAAATGCAGAAATAATAGTAAACATTCAAACAGGTAACTTACCCTCTCTCGAATGGTCCAGATAGAATGCTTAGCATGTCCTTCAATGGCGCACATCGGACACATAACAAGATCACACTCTTTGCAATGATATTCCAATTTCTGTTCAGGATGCACCTTACATCTAGGCTGTGTGAAAGCTGGAACTAATACATCAATACCGAGCTGAATTTTAGTATGCTTCTGCAATGCTTTGGCAGCTTTATGAACCTGGAACAAATCATAAAGGTATAATTGGATTAAGAAACAAATAGCTTAAATTATTTGAAAAATGACATGATAAACCACAAATTACACTACAGACATCAATGCTCAACTAGGCAGAGAAAGAAATAGCGTGACATCATCGGAAAATGGTCAGCACACAAGAAAACAAAAATGGAGAGCGACTAGTTGACCTGTGTAGAATTTAAGCTCAAAATCTACATGTTTTAAGACAAAACCTCAAAAACCCAAACATGGAAACACCCTCACTACACTAAAGGAGAATGGCAACTGGATCACATCTGCATGGACAAACACCACCACAAAGAGATCTATAACATAAAAGTCATCCAAAGAATGGAGTCTCAGATCGCTACATCGTTAAAATAAAAATTAAGCTCACTCCCGAGGAAACTACAAAAGAAAGCCCCTAAAATTAAAAGAAAAATAGATCCTACCCAGCTAATCCACAATGAAAATCCAAAAAGCAACTGAAAAAATAAAAATCACAGATAAACTTTAAGACTTAGTACACAACCTTAAACAAATTGCAGAAGACCTGGCTCCAATTAAACCACATAAAAAACAACAACGGGGGAACAGAGAATGTGATGAAACAGTGGAGAAAAGACATAAGGCATGGCTATTACATCAGTCCCAAAAATCAGAAATATCCTATCAAAATCTAGCAGAAAAGAGAAAAGAAACTACCCAAATCTTAAGAAGAATAAAAAGAGAGCATCATAAGGACACACTGCAATAAACTGAAGAAGAATTCAAAAAAACTCAAGGGACTACTATAAAACCTTCCGAAAACAGCTCCAAAAATATGAACTCCCGACCCTACTGATGAAGGATGAAAATGGTAAGCTGGCTCGTAACAATAAAGACAATGCAGAAATTCTGGTTAAATATTTCAACAAGCTTCTAAATTGTGAGGAACCTACAGAACTCCTTCATTTGGACACCAACACCCCAATAAAAACACCACCATAAATCATCAATCCCCGCCACAATAAAGGAAGTCTACCAAGCACTGAATAAATTAAAAAAACTACAAAGCGCCAGGAGAAGATCAGACTTTTGCGGAAATCTGGAAATATGCAGGAAGATCAGCAATAGTTGCCCTCCATCAACAACTTGTCTCTATATGGATTAAAGAAGAACTGCCAGAACACTGGACAACAGCCCTCATTCACCCACTGAACAAAAAAGAACAAAACTGACCATAATAACTAAAGGGGGGAATCTCACTCCTAGACATAACATACAAAATATTTTCAATAATCATCCTTAATAGGATAAGTGTACAACTTGAGAAAGAACTAGGAGATTATCAAGGAGGTTTCAGACCCTGGAGGAGCTGTCCTGATCAGATCACGAGTCTTATAGAGAATCTCTGTTTAAAATTTTAAGACACCTTGGACTACACCCCAAATTAATAAACATGATAAAATTGACTCTCACTAACACCAAATCAAAAGTGAAGTTTACGGGTGAAATATCAGAGTCATTTGAAATTAAAACTGGATTACAGCAAGGAGATGAGCTCTCACCACTATTACTTAATTGTGCTCTAGAAATGGTAAGGAGGGAATGGTTTAGGAAATGTCCCCCAAAAATAAAGATTGGCCGAAAAACCAAAACAAATTGCCCGGGTTTCGCCAACGATTTGGCATTACTAGCACTGGACATAAAAGCAGAAATCCAGATATCAGAACTTCAAAACATTGCAAATAAAATTGGCCTCAAAGTATCATTTGAAAAAAAAAGAAATTATGCCCCAAAAACCAACACAACTAAAAGAAGTTACCATAAATGGTAATAAAATCAAAATAGTAACTCAATTTAAATATCTTGGAGAAGTAATAACACATAACCTAATTGAAAAAATCTCAATCCAAACAAGAACAAATAGATTAGCTAAAGCACAAAAATTAACATGGGATATCTACAAAAAGAAATGTTTATAATATATGCAAAAATAAAACACTACAACACAGTAATAAAACCAGAAGCTACATATGCAGCAGAAACACCTTTTTCACCTGAATAAACAATCAAAGACCGACAGACTTCAGAAAATTGGAAGGAGATAATACCTAGCAAAGTCGTGTACAAAGAGCTAGAACCCATTACAGATACTATGCGTAAGAGGAGACTGGGATTCTTTGGACATATCATGAGGATGGAGGATTCGAGACTTCTGAAGCAACTAGTACGATGTCATTTAGATTTTGATTCTTATTGAAGTGCTGGTCTAAAGAGATATAGGCGTTTTCGTATTCCGTCATTCACCTGCCTTTATTAAGTATCTTTAAGATCTGAAGGTCCTGGTCTATAGTGGTGAAACTGTGTCCCGTTTCTTTAGTATGAATACTCATAGCAGACTGTTGTGCTTAGATGGATTAAATGTACCTCCTTTGAAACCTGCATCCAGTTTGTCCCACGTATGAAAACTTACAGTGGGGGCATTTTCGTCTATAAATCCCTGAGTTTGAGTATCTGTTGTGTGTTAAATTTACTGTATGGGAGTTTAATATATATCTGTTTGTATAATGGGTTTTAAATGCAATATTGATGCCATGTCGCCAACCCAATCCATCCAACACCAACTTAAACAGACGTTTAAAAATACATCTTTTCTTTTAATGGACAGTGAAAAACACAAACTTATTAACATGAACCCGGGACTACCTACCGTTAAGGCACAACCTAAGATTCATAAAACCGGCATCCCCAAACACCCAACCGTAAACTTTAGACGAAGTCCCCTATATAAAACAGCACAACTCATCAAACAATTTCTTAACCCTCAAACACACGCGTATGGGGTGGAATCAACCCCAGGTCATTTTATTTCCTAGTGAAATGTACAAATAACTTTTCTGTGCTTTCCCTGCTCTTGTACCTTTCTGGCTGGATCACCACAGAAAGAGTCATTCTTACATAATCCATCTTAAAATCTCCAATTAATACAGTAATTCATATTTTACAATACAATGATATGTGGGGTGGAAATCACCCCCCAAGCGCGTGTCTGCGTCCTAAGATCTGGCGCGTGTGCTTGAGGGTTAACAAACATACTTTCCAGTCAAATAAATCCATCAATAATTCTTTAGAAATTATCAAACGATTAGACAACATCAAACTCCAACCGTACCATTCTATACATTCCTTTGATATTACTAATATGTATACAAGCATAAGAACAGAAAAACTCACACATCAACTCCAGGAACTTAACTACACATAGTCAACTAAGTAAACTAGAAATATCTGACTTTATATCCATTTTGAAGCTGTTAATTAACAACAACTACTTCACCTTCAACAAGACAGTGTACAAATAAGACGGTCTAGCCATGGGGTCACCGGCTTCCGGTATATTAGCTGAAAATTATTTGGACTTATAGACGCAAAATTCAATAATATACACTTCTGGTCTCGATATGTAGATGATACATTCATCATTTTAGACAAAACGCTTACCGACGCAGCCACTACTATATCATATCTCAATAACATTGATACGGACATCAAATTCACACTAGAATCTGAAGTAATAGTTAGACGCAACTATTACCAGACTCCCTTCTTTTAAGTATAAAATCTACAGGAAACCCACACACACTGCTACAACAAACAAGATTCTGTACACCCTCTTAACCATAAACGCACCACTTATAATAGCCTAGTGAAAAAACGGGTTTACTGTTAAATAGCGTTGAAACTAGTTCCAAGTAAACATGTTGAAACTTAACCATTATAACATTTATTTGTATTGAAAAGGTGGACCTTTCAAGTTACCTATCTTATGTTCTCAGTTCAATACAGATATAAAATGAAATTTTTAAATTTAAATAATGTCCCTAAAATCAAATTTAATTAAAGAAACAATTAAATCCAAAATTTTCTCAACATTTACCTTAAATTGTAATATTTATAGTGTCGCTAACATATTCAAGAAAGCAGAACGTTAACATTTCCTTTAGAACGAACAATAGAAATATAGACATTTTACACAACTCCTATTTAATTAATGCTTCTAACCCTTTTGTATACAGATTCCGCTGCAACGACTGCCGCAGAACATACATCAATCTGGTAGGTCATTGAAAATTAGATACATGGAACATGTGAATGCAATCAAATATAAAAGATTCTCTGCAGTAGGTCAACATGTGCACGACTATAAACATAAATTCTACGGCAAAGACCATGACAGACACCATTGAAATAATAAACAAGGGCTCCCTACTTGACATTTCTGATCAATGCTATATTCAACTTGATCAATATCATAATCCAAATCTAAATCTCAACGATTTATCCAAAAAACCTAAAATTGTGTTCAACATGTTTATTAAACAATATTAAATTACCTAAAAACCGATCAGTCTTTCAGATAAGACACAATACGCTTGCATGCTACCCCTACCGCTCCCCACGCCCACCTGACTGCACATCCTCTGCTACCCCGTTCTGACCCCCTCCAACCTAGTAACCCCGCCCC
This sequence comes from Anabrus simplex, assembly GCF_040414725.1. NCBI lineage: Eukaryota > Metazoa > Arthropoda > Insecta > Orthoptera > Tettigoniidae > Anabrus > Anabrus simplex. The sequence goes on along the minus strand of NC_090265.1, from coordinate 1,518,955,298 downwards.
TTCCCAAACAACAACTCGTCACCAGAGGTGAGTCTTCTGTAGCAACAAACATGTTCTATGAGATCCATTCTTCTGTTATGTTAACACCACGATACAAAGTTTGAGCCCAGTTCTGTATACAATTACTCAACCTTATACAGGGTGCAGCAAAAATACCTGACGAATTTCGGACATACATAATTCAGCAACGCAACAAGCCATTCACAATTTTGTTTAAAAGAGCAGGGTTTGCCATATATGTCATATACAGTAGATTGGAGTGAACTAACTGTCGTATTGGCCACAGTTTTCAAACAGGCGTTATTGTCATGGTGTGCGCAGTCTTGGCATTGGCCTTGGAGAACATGTGCATCGTCTCGTCTGGGCTCGTCGGTCAGTCAGCCAGCCGCTAGCATGGCGTGGAGTGGTGAACACCGAGATTTCATGGCAGACTTATTTAAAAAATGCCAACTCTGTTACCACATCACAGCGTTTGTTTCGCAGACACTGGCTTAGGTCGATATGAGAAAGTTACTGACAGGAACACCATTTTGTTATGAGTGAACAGTTTGAGAAAAAGTGGTGCGAGTGTGAAAACGAAGCCGCCTGGTAGGCCTCATAGCGTCCGAACACCAGAGACCGTCCGTGCAGTGAGACACGCAGTTACGCAATCTCTTTAACGTTCGGTGCGTAGGCATCAACGTGCTCTGGGACTCTCGGATCGCACTGTAAGGAGGATTTTACACGCAGACGTGAAGCTCCATCCGTACAAAATGGTGGATGTTCAGAAACTCAGTGAACGTGATTGGAAACTGTAACAGTTGACACCAGTGTCCTGGCAAGTGATGAAGCACACTCATTTGTCAGGCTACGTTAATTAACAAACTTTTCGGTAGTGGTCCACAACCAAAGCTCAACAGATCCATGAGCGACCTCTCCACAGCGAGCGTGTTACTGTTTGGTGCGCTGTTGCCGATTTTGGAATTGTAGGCCCTTACTTTTTTGAAGAGGAGGGCAGAACTGCAACAGTAAAATCTGATCGTTACGAACAGCTGTTACGCAACTTCCTGCAGCAGACTCACCGACTTAAGGAATCCTGCTCCGTGCTTCTAAAAAGATGGTGCCAGTGCACACACAGCCAGGGCGTCGATGGGTCTCCTCAGAGAAATGTTTCCAGGACGTCTCATCTCCTTACATGGTGACGTTCCACGGCAAGCCTGTTTCCTCGACCTGCCCCGTGTGATTTCTTTCTCTGGGGATATTTGAAGGATCGCGTCTTCCGACGTAAGCTGTGAACATAATGACCTGAAAGCTGCCATCCGTGAAGAAATCAAGGCAATACCACATGACATGCTCAAGCGAGTCATGCGGAACTTCAGGGAGAGGCTTGAGAGGTGCATCGACCAGGACAGTCGGCATTTGGATGACATTTTCAAAACCTAGTGTGTTTGTGACAAATGGCAAACACTACTCTTTCCAAATTTGCAATAAATCTTTAAATGGCTTGTTAGGTTGCCGAGTTATTTACGTTTGAAATTCGTCAGGTATTTCTGTCGCAACCTGTATTTCTTAGGAACTATCTTCTTATAAAGACCCTTCGGTTACTTTCATACCAGCCCATCATTACTGAAATACGGCCACAATATCCATGGACTACATACGAGGTTTGTCCGGAAAATACGTATAAAAGTTGAATAATAACTTTATTTGACAATTATTCAGGTATTACAATATGGTCTCCTTCAAAGTACTCTCCCTGAGACAAGATGCACTTCTGCCAACGCCGTTTCCACTGTTGATAACATTGTTGAAAGTCTTCAGTTGTGATGCTGTTCAGTTGCCGTGTCGTTTCTCCCTTGATGGCTTCCACATCACCCAAGTGCCGCCCCCGAAGCACCATTTTGCATTCCGGGAACAGGAAGAAGTCACAAGGGGCTAAATCGGGTGAATAAGGCGGGTGGTCTGTCACTGTGATTGAGCTTCGGGCCAAAAACTCACGCACAACAAGCGACGTGTGAGCGGGCGCATTGTCGTGATGAAGGATCCACCTGCTCCATTGTGCCAAATCCGGTCGAACTCTGGCCACACGAGCTCTGAGACTTGATGTTGATGCGCTGTTCCTCAATCAGAGAGAGCTCCATACCGACGGCAGGTGAAAACGGGTAACTTTCAACAAGCAGCCGCACACTGCTACTGACACGCAGAGCTCTCCGACTCGAACTGAGCGTTGAGAAGATTGGCGACAACAGCAGTGCCACCTGGCGGCGCCTCCACAATACGTGATACGTCACCCCGACGGATTTATACGTATTTTCCGGACAAACCTCGTATAATTGACTCACGCTGTTTTTAATGAAGGAAACAATTAATAAGGAACTTCTTGTCACTTGTACACATCATACTACTAGTAAATTATAGATGTAAAATACACCTTATTTTACTGACAAAGTGCAATCATAATATTTTACAACATCTAATATTGGATTTTAGATTGTTACTCTCCTTTAATAAACATGACTTTCAAGTTACTGCTCGTAAAATTCAGTTAAATGACTATCAAGTCATATACTTGTAAATAACATTCAGCTACTATTCGGATATCCATTTTAAGTTGTTCAGTATATTTTCATTATAAGGTTTAACATGTCAATGTCACTGTATGTCTTTGTAAACCCCCTATGGCGGATGATGCCAAACACTTTGCCGAAACTGGTACCATGAAATGAATAAATAAATAAATAAATAAAGAAAGAAAGAAAGAAATATGTGGTGATCTAATAATCTCACATAATTTAGTACTGAAGGTGGATCCTGATATTTCATTTCATTACTTTGTGAACTAGTTCGGTTGTTGCCAAGTATCCAGCTGAATACAGAAGGTATTACACGGCTTTACTTCTAAACCAACATTTTAGCCGATTTTGACTGTTTGGTGGTTATGCGCTGAAACACAGACATCCAACCAATCCCAAGCTGCCATTCATATTGATTTATATCAGCGGAATGCGATATCGAAATCTAGTTGGCAACTCTATTGTTTACATTCACCACGTGGTTAACCTCTCTCTTACTCAGCATGTATGATATTTGATAGGGTTTGCAATCTTTTGAATTTTTCTTCCATAATTAGTGTTTTTCATACTAGTCTTTATCTCTGCAGTATAGTACAGTATAGGGTAGTTACAGTTTTGCACAGCATAAGTCAGTACAACACAGGTTTATTGGATTTCAAAATAGGTGTGGCCACACTTTTTCTAAAATTGAAATGATCTAGTTTTTCACCATCTTTCTGATAGTTTCCAGGCATTTTGCTCTGCTAAATCTATCATGTGTGCTATCAGGGGGAAATACCATTTCTTTCTACTGGCAGACACCCTATAGAGTGAAAGATTCTGATCAGCCCGTTCGATCCCACCCATTTTCATGATATTTCTCAATAAGCACCTCGTTCTGTTCACCTTTTTCTAACGCGAGTACTGTAATCTTTGCTCTTAACGTCCCATAGAGCCAGAAGGCGTCGATAAACTAAAAATAATTTTTTTCACTATCTGTTTGTCTGCCATCACGATATGTTCTCCCCCATTTGTCGATACCAACTGATGGGAGGGCGCGGTATTGCACAATATTCCTAACACACGACATAGTATTTTGCGATTTATGCAATATATTTCAAACTTTTTTGATTTCGTACAATATATTGCACAACCCGTCAATATTAAATACACACTATCAATTATATTGCATAAACCGCGATATTGCACAATAATATTGCACGTCTATGGGCCCCTTAAGAATCCCCAATATACATAAAGAACCCCGACCCCACAATACTACTACAGACAGACAGGTAGGTAGGTATCAAGCAGATTTTTGAAGTCTCCATGATGTTTCTTAATTTGTCTCTTCACTAACTTAAGTTGTGTCAGATTTCTGACTATCAGAAAAATAACACCATTCCAGGGACAATTGTCACTAAAAATAAATCAACAGCAGGGTAACCGTTATTGCAAACAGTAGTGCTGTTGAGCAGCATGCAAAAGCTACTCTCACCAATTCTAAGCTGCTTCTTGCAAGTTATGACCTCAGTTCCCCATCTGTACTGAGTTTCAATATCATATTAAAATCTAATTTTTATTTTTAAAATAGAAAATGTGGAAAATTTTTAAGATAAAAATTAGATTTTAATATTTTACTAAGCTACTGAGAAGAGGGTTTGATAAAAAAAGAAGATATACTTTCCAGCGTAGACTCAGATAATACAACAGAGTTCTCCAGCATGTCGAACACTAAATATAACAACTACAACCCCATAATATACCTTTACAAAGACCCCAGCATTATTAAACCAAGTATTAAAAACATATCAAACAAAATGCACCAGAAAATTGATGCGAGGAACATTACCGGTAAACTAGCCAGCCCATTAAATACTCCATTAAGCAATATCCATATACAGCAGAAGTTAACTATATCGAGTATAGCATATCACGAGAGCACTGTTTCAACGAAAGATTTTTCTGTCCCTTGAAAATTCCTATAATAAACTGTATTGTCCTTCGGTTAAAGACACAATATTTTTCTTTCCCCCCCGACATGCCTGCATTTCAAGTCGTGTATGTACGGGTACAGTGAAAGATAACAGGCTATCTACTGATTCTAAGGATCAGAGTATTGAAAGGCGTGACAAAGATGAACAAACACGGAAACATTTTCCACTGGGGCGTATTAACCCTTTCCCTTTCAAGGTAACGATCCATCGGTACCCCATTGGTACCAGCAAAAACCGCCATGGTAACGATTCGTTTATACCGGCCTTTATTGTTATTTCGTTATATATGCACCAGACAGCAGCATTTTGCACGGAATAAGAACAGCAAAGTTCTAAGTCACGTTATGCTCCATGGGAACAGCCGACTATCCTTATTTATCTGTATTCTCAGAGTCCAATGTGTTCATTGGAGTTCTGTGTCTTGTTTACATTGCGATTGGTGACGAACTTGCATGCGTTTCAGTCTGTTTCTGTTGGGTATTTTATAGTGAAATTAAGCAGTTTCATAGTATTTAGTTTACGTGCTAGTTCACTGTTTAAGTAGTTTTCTTAGGTAATTAGGTGCATAGTGTTAGTGAAGTGTTAAGTTAGATATATTTCAGTTAGGTTATGCCTAGTTATTTAATGTGTGCGACATGGCGAAGATGATACCAGGGAATATTTTTATAATTATTCAAGAGATGATGTTTCATTGTCCACATCATAAAGTGTAGATGACACAGATAGTAATCTAACACTTCCAGTAAGAAGTATAGTATACGAAATTGGCCGACATTCGTCAGCCATACATCACTTGACACATTTTAATCTATCCTTGGATGTGCTGTGCACAGAATTGTAATATTTACCATGCTAGTAGACAATAATACAGGCTTTCTACTAACATCAATCATGAACTTGGGCAGTGAACAATATTTTCCAGAAATACTTCAAATCTTTCAAAATCTCAAACTTATAACTTTGTTTCCCACATGTGTTATTTTTTAAACACTGAACCCGTTTCGTTTAGAGACATGACTTATCTGCAGTGGTAGTAAGTGATGTATACTCTGGTAAGTTTACAAACTTTCATATTGATATCTTTACTGGCGTGCTTACCACGCAATTTTTAAAGAAGTGTGTGCATAGTGTGGTAAATATAGCTGACAGTTTTCACACATCCATCAGCTGAGAGCTTGAAAGCAAAAGGGTTAAATAACAACAGTGTATTAAAAGGTGTGTGACACACACACACAAGACAACAAATATAAAAACATTTGCAGTCAGGTTCACAAAAAGTATCAGCACATTATTTGCAGATCACACCCTTTCTAAAACAGATGTCGGCTGAAGCCTTATATTTTGGACTGGTGGGTTATTAAATATTGTTCTCTGATCACACTCTTCAACTATGAATTATGGTTCAACTCTGCCATGTGCGAGAGGATTATCTTGACCGTCATCTCGAATGTGAAACACTGATTCTAGTCTAAACTCTAAGCCAGACGTCATCACGTAGTTGCTCTAGGGAGCCGGTGTTTCTTGCTCCACTCTGGACGGTTGTCACGTGACAAGAGAGCAGCAGACAGACGGGTTGCATACCGTGACCGTATTGTACTTGCCGCTCGGAAATGTTACCGTTTGAACAACAGCTTTTATAATAATAATTTTCAGCATGTATCATACAAGACGAACAAAAGACAGATTATGGGGTATATCAGGACAAGAAAATTATTCATTGACAAGGGAAATATACAGCAGTGTGCAACATTTCCACAATAAATAAATTTTCATGATTAACTGAAGCTTTGGGACATGTCGATTTACCGAAAGAAAATACAATTTATGTGATTTGTACATATTCTTTGTACTCTCATTAACATACATTTCAATATTTGTATGGCATTTATGACTATGACAACAAATGAAACATGAACTGGTGTACTCCTTCACGGAACCTTTGAGCTCGTTTAGATATTGTTTCAATGTTTGCTACTATTGCCTGCGTACTGGCAAGTCTCAAAATACATTTCAAGTTTTCATCGCTGAGCCTACTTTTGTGTCTAGATTTACAAATCCTCATTAATGAAAACATATGTTCACATAAATAAGTTGATCCCAACGAGCTAGAAAGAGGACTATAGAGTGGCTAACATGGCTGCTACAGCGCTCTGGGTGGTGCCAAGACGAAATAGCGACTCCATAGTTTAAGTGCCATTCATATAATTTCTTCCGCATACGGTGCGATACTTTTAACAGATTAGATCGAAGAAATTATGCTCTCTACGTGTGTGGCATGCAATTGCATAAATTGTAGAGAAAACACGAAGAATAAATATCATATTTCAGATAAGATTTTTTTTTTACTAAAGTACACAGTTTTGGGCGATTAGCAGAATTACGTTGCCTGTGTAAGCACAATCCAGCACGTGTACATCAGGCCTACTTTTATTTTCTTGTAGGAACTGGCAGCCAAACACGATAAAAATGTATCCTGCCTGACTAAGTGGCTCAAGTTGCCATATTTGGTATTTGAAGGTGCTCAGATAGGTCACCTTTGTGTCAGTAGATTTACCAGCCCGTAAGGGAACTCCGCCGGGGCAAAACTCCGGCACTTCAGCTTCTCCGAAAACCGTACTAAGTAGTCGGTACGACGAAAAACCAAGACCACTATTTATTATTACATTGTATCCTACAGAGCACATTTCCCCAGCATTTTGAAAATAAATATAAAGTGAACAACGGTGTTACAAGACGCCTGCTGTCCAACGCCACACCTACAATATTTAGAATTTCCTAGTCAGCCCATCCCCTCTGCCAACGATACGGAGTAATATGAGGGCTTTCAGTCCTACATCACCACTACTACTGAGCGAGTTGGCTACGTGCTTCGCGGTATATAGCTCTTAGCTTGCATTAGAGATATAGTGAGTTCTAATTCCACTGCCGACAGCACTGATAGCTGGTTTTCCATGGTTCCCATTTTCACATCAGGCAAATACGGGGGCTGCTGTGCCTTAATGCCACTGACACTTCCTTCGCAGTCCTAGCATCGTAGCTGTAAGGCGTGTCTGAGTGGGTGTTACATAAGGCAAATAAAAATCGGCGTTACCATAATCTTCTTCCAAAGATAATCGAAGTGAATTATTCAGTAAAGTTATGTGATTTAAGATCATTATCACAAGAAGAACTGTTCTCTTTTTCAACAATTATTTCAAATTGTTTATCCTACAAATTCTTGTTATTTTATTATTATTATTATTATTATTATTATTATTATTATTATTAAGGGATACTTTATTACACCATTGTTCACTTCAAACCTTGTACCCCACGGCTCTAGAATACTTATTTTTCGTAAATTATTATTAGTTTTACGTCCTATTAACTACTTTTTCGGATAAGCCGAGGTGCCGGAATGTTGTCGCGCAGGAGTTCTGAGGGATATGAGCACCTTCAAATACTATCGTACTGAGCCAGGATCGAACCTGCCAAGTTGTTTAGTGTCGGCTCCTTGAGAGAATGATCAGCGTGCTGGCCTTTGGTTCAGAGGGCACCGGATTCGACCGGGTTGAGGATTTTAACCGGGCAGTCGACAGTTAATTACTCTGGATCCGGGACTGGATAACCTTCATCTACACACAACAGAACATACTACAAACCACTACAGAAACACGCAATAGTAAATACATCACTCCACTTAGGTTTGGCGTCGTCAGGAAGGGCATCCGGTCGTAAAATTAGGCTAAATCCATACAAAATTCCAATTCCAGGTAAATGGAAAGATATTAGGATTTATTATTATTATTATTATTAAAGTTATATTAATTATTTCTCGATGTTGTTATATTACTTTGCTCAAGGTTTTCTGTTCTATATTTTCATTCCCTGTAAGTGGGTCTAAATTTTTGGCAATGTCTTGTGATTTGTATTGTAATTCGGGCTACTGGAAATGCGCTAATTTTCTTTCTTTATACAATATGTAACTGCGTAGCCTGTATCTTGTATTTTTAATGTCCTTTTAAACAGACATTGCGCATCTTTCAGTGCTTCCCTAATAAAGAAAACTGTGAAACGGTATTTATTCCCGCAGCCTCTGTACTTGCTTCATCACAAGCCCACTCGATTTGATCGCTTACAATATGGCGGACGTGGCTTTCAAGTAGATTCAAATATGGTGGTCCAATAGCCACTCTATAGTCCTCTTTCTAGCTCGTTGGTTGATCCGAATATACTTACAATATGAGCATTAAATGTGTACACTCCACGAAATCTCTCCCGTGTAAAACGAATATAAAATTCAGTCAAACTGCTTGTGTTTGCAAACCTATCTTTCATTTGAGCATCGCAATGTACGTCAATCAGTTCTAGCTACAGTTCTGGTCTAACAGTTTGCACATCCACTGAGAAGGGCACAGCGAACACCTGCAGATCCTTTTCTAATGTCTGAATGTCGTGAAACCTACTCTAATAGCGACATAAAACCTCTTTATATTCTTCTGATTCCATATTTTATTACGTTATTACACATTTTGCAGTGTTATTTAAACTATTAAATACTCTTCTTCCCAAGAAGTTTTGAAACTTGTTGGCGTCGATGGCCCATGCTGTGCTGAAATCCCTTCCATAGTAAATGAGACATTAACATACTAAATTTGAACATTGTGTGGTATGAGGATAAAGAAGGAAACACACTAGTGTCACCTCTCATGAGTTTATGCGTATCGTGTCGCAATCTAACCTGTCCAGAAAAATATGCTATACCTTTGCACCACTGCCCTGCAGTACGTACTATGTCATGCACTTCCTCTACTTGCTCGCTAAGCTGCTCATGTTCCTCGACAGCGGGGAGCAAACTGGCTACGAAGGCATTTCGATCTCGATTGACGATGCCTACTCTAAGGTGAGAGTTTCAACATACATGCCACCATTGAAAGACTTCCTGGATTTAAATTTTGTCTTCATTACACAACTTTTTCACTATCCATAACTGACCTACACAATATTATGACCACGCTAGTCAACTTCAGACGATTATGTTCCTAATCCATAGGTAGTCTATCACGCAACAAATATTCACTACCATTCACTGCATTGCTCAACACAAATTTCTAACTTCTGAATGGAATGGGAAATACAAGCAAAAACAGGCTTTCTCAGTTATTCAACAATATCAATGAAAAGCAGAGTGCAAAATGGAACTTTTGTGATGCTAACAGCTCGATTCCTGAAGGTGTAATATACCCTGTAAAGTCGAGGACTTCAAGGCCATTCTGCATTTTCGCACAACACTCTCTGACCGACCTCCAGTGGCGAAGACTAATCTGTGTTGTAAATCACGTTCCTTTCACAAGGGATGACAAAGAACATTTTCCGGGCTAGGAAAAATGTGAACGAACTAAGCAGCAATAGTGATAATTTTTGACGGGATAAGCAAGGTGTTTTTAAATAAACTTGATATGATGTGAATTGGTACTTCAAATTTATGGTGTGCTAAGTGAGAAATCGTCTTAAAGAGGAAATCCACAATCAGATTTCACTGTATTTTCTCAAGTCTGGTTAAATTTCGGAAAGGTTATTCCCATGTAAATTTATACAGAAAAGGTTATTACTTTACTGCCACCTGAAATATGTTTTCACAATATAAGTTAGGTTGGATGACACAATTGGAGTAAGAAAACTGAAATGTTCATCACCAGAAGCCACTGGTGAGATACAACTCCAATTTTTCAGCTGGTCTCAAGCGAAGGACAGAGCAATGACCGCTCACACTCCTTGTTAAACCAACAAGGAAGGAGGACATACTACTGAGACCTTTACTATGGTATAACTTTCAAATATTCAAGGGTAAAAACAGAGTTTAGTCAACTTTGTTTTTTTTCACATTTCTGAACTATTTTGATCAGTTTACAATAATAAATTAGGAAAAAAGAGTGAGAATACGTGATAATTATCGAGCAACCTCCTCATAACTCAAGCAGCAAAAATATCTAAAAGGATACTAGAAAAGAAAATGAAAAAGGCGAAGGGCAAGTACAAGAAAAGCAATATGGCTTTTGAAATGGAAGGTCAATACTAGACCCCATCTTCAGTATAAGGCAGTCAATGGAAAATCATTGGAAGTTCAGAAGGGACACAGCGATTATATTCCTTGATTTAGAAAAGGCTTACGACAGTGTACCCAGAGCAAAGGTAAGGAATGTAAAGCAACAGAAAGCAGAAAACAAATGACTGTGTGCAAGCAATGCACAAAAGCTGTTGCAGCTGTGCCCAGATACATGTGGGCAGAACATAGTGGTTTTGGAATGAAACTGTACTACGACAAGGAAGTGTGCAGTTACCACTGCTATACACATTGATAACGGACAAAATTCTGAAGGAGACTAAAGTAAAATATGGGGATAGGGAGCTGAAAGTAATACTGTTTGCAGATGGTATGGTGAGGGGAGCTAACAAAAAGGAAGTACATGGGTAACTCGACATATTGAGTGAAATGACCGAAAATTATGGAATGAGACTCAGCATGGAAAAGAGTAAGACAAGGGTGTTGACGAGAAGAGAATTATAAAAACAAAAGGACAAAACCTTGAAATTGTGGAGAGCTTCAAGTACTTGGGAAGCTGGACAAGGAGATCAACAAAAGTGTTCAATAGAGAAATGCATTCTACCAGTGTGTGAGAAACCTAGTGCTGAGGAAGGAAGTACCAATGAAGTGTAAGAAGGAAATGTACAAGATCTACTACTGCCCAATACTGATATATGCAGCAGAGGCATAGATACCGACAAAAAGGCCAGGAGAATAAAATCCAGGCTAGTGAATCACATTTTTTAAAAGAAGTATGATAGGAAAGACAAGAAAGGACCGAGTAAGAAATGAGGAAGTCAGAAAAGAAATCTGAGTGCAAAAAATTTTCAACACAATGGAGGAGGGAGATGGTTTGGACATGTTAAGAGGATGGAAGAGGCAAGAACGCCGATGCAGATGGCGAAAGCCCCGATAGGAGGGAGAAAGAGGGAGACCCAGACTAAGGTGGATGGAAATGATCAAGAATGGTACAATTAGAAGAAACCTGAATTGGAACACACAGCTGACGAAGAACAATGGCGGTTGGATAGAGGAAGACATCCCAGACCGGCGGGAGCTGGAAGAGGTAAATGGATAATGATTGTTATGATGAACCGACACCGATAGGTCTTATAGCGACGTGGGATAGGAAAGGCCTAGGAGTGGGAAGAGAGCTGCTGTGACCTTAAGGTACAGCCCCAGCATTTACCTGTTGTGAAAATGGGAAACAGAAAACCATCTTCAGGGAAGCCGACAATGGGGTTTGAACCCACTATCTCCTGGATGCAAGTTCACAATTGCGCGCCCCTAACCGCACAACCAACTCGTCCAGTGTTATGATAAAAAAAATACAGTAAAACCTTATTAAGAAGTTTCTGCAGGGAACCAGGAAAAAACGTGTTAAGCGAGAATACGTACTACTAAATACATGAATAAAAACTATCTAACAGGGATATAGAAACACTAGATACAATTTTTTCTGACATGAGGGCATTTATATAAGAAATAAAGGTATTTTTACTGTTCCACCTATTCAATACAACCCACTGTTCTGTGGTTACATTTATAAACAGCTATATAGATTAATGGTACATGTTTTGCCCTCAGATAACCTATATAGCTGTTTATAAATGTAACCACAGAACAGTGGGTTGTATTGAATAGGTGGAACAGTAAAAATACCTTTGTTATTTCTTATATGAATAACTTTCAATACAGAAAAAATCATAAGGATAATAACTTGTAATGAGGGTATTTTGCATTGTGTATTCGTGAGTACAGCGAAAGCTATGTCTACCTTTCTAAAAATAAGAGGAAAGTATTACAAGGTGTGAAAAATAAAAATATGAAAACCTCTACCGCTGGGGCTTACAAAATAAAATCACAGTGCAATGAAAAGTGTGAAAAATACCAGACAACAAATTTCAATGTGTGAAGAATGTTTGTAAGAAAGTGACAGATAGTTTTAAGGCAAAACAGCATGTATTGTTTATAGTGTATTTTTTTAACATTTCAAAAAGGACGTGGGTTCAACCATTTTAAATTGTTAGACAGTAATAATTACATATTTTAATTAGATAAGAGATGCAACCTAATACTAGTTCTTAATTAAGCTGTATCAATAAGGACCTATATGATGAAGTTTGTAAATTGCAGAGTGGATTGAGTCGAAACTTGAAGGTGAGAGTTTCAACATTTGTGCCACCTCTGCAGTCTTAAAGATGCGGATGCCAGGTTACTTTCTGAAATATTTTAATTCTCTTGTCATTAGCAAGGAATTTCACGACTTTCTCCGTATCCGTAACTAGGCTGTCAAAAGACAAATATGCACCACGCTAGTCAACTTCACATAATTATGTTCCTAATCCAGATATAGGTTATCACGCGACAAATATTCGCTTCCCTACACTGTACCACCTAACATAAATGTTTTTCTGAATGGAATGCAAAATACAAGCACAAACAGGCTCAATCTTGCTGCTAACCGGCAAGCAAAACTGAACATTCCTGAGGCTAAATGCTTGCTCCCCGAAAATGCAACTTATCCTGTGAAGTTCAGGAATTCAAGGCCTCTTTCCGTAACGACGCAAATGTGGTGACAGCTCTTACATGAACTGGAAATCAAGTTTCATTCACAATGGATGACAACTGAAATTTTATGGGCTAGGAAAAATATGATTGTAATAAGCAGTAAAGTGAAAATTCCTGACGTGATAAAAGAGGTACTTTACATATATTTAAAATGAGGAGAATCGGGACGTCTTATTTACGACGTGCTAAGTAGGAAAACATTTTATTGAGGAACGCATTAACGAGGTATCACGGTATCAGAAATATTTTCAAAAGTATTTTCACACAGTTGAACTGATGAATACTTATATCTGTTTAATGACTGCACAAGCTGTAAAAATTTTGCCAAATTTGTTCATTAGAGAGAAATATGATTTACTGTACCATCACCTTTCCATTTGTACGGGCTGCCAACAAGCAATACAGTAGAACCTCAATTATACGTTCCCGGAAACTAAGTTTTCCTGGATTATTCGGTCAAATTACGTGGTCTCGTGACCATCCTGATTAAATCACATTGTAAAAACCCTGCATCATCCGTTCCTCGAAGAAACAATTTCCAGGCTCAACCGCCCAGAAATTTCAGTCTCAACAATGGTAAATCCTCGATCAACTTTTTTTTTTTCAAGAAACTGTATCTCATGAAAGGACGGCTACGGAATACTTATGGACCTTGGTGTTAATGTCCCGTCATTGTGACAATTGCAGCAAATGGTGTACAGGAAAAGCGATCACGGTGAACTTGCATAAGGGACCATCTTAGAATCGCATTCGGTTGGTATTGTTTAGAGAATCCTTGGAAATCAAAGCAAAGAGTGGCCACATCTGGAAGGGGACAGAGCACTTTTCGACAGCTCTACTTAGAGATGGAATGAGTTTCGTAAAATGTTCGTACTTGTAAAACATCTACATTATATCCAGGGTTAGAAGGGTTTTTTTTTCATTGATTGTATCGCCAAACAGGTTTTCGGTACTTCCCTCAGGGCACTGTATAGTCGATGGACTTTCAGGCAGGAATCGAATCTGCACCTCTTAACATAAATTTAGTATTTTAATATTATCATATACGATTATTCTATTTTATTTATTTATTCAGGATCAGCAACAGCATAACGCCGAATTACAACGATCTGAGCTATGTACAATATATATGAATCTAAAATGAAAGATATATAAATACTTACAAAGGACACGAATATACACAATAAAAACTGTACAATCATATATAATACATATTTACATAAACAACGTTATTAACAAAGAAAAACACATTTACAGTAAATACAGGAGCAGAACGGGAAAGAACAAGAAGGAAAATTAAGTTATATGATAAATATCATGACAGAAGGAAGGAAACGTTACGAAAAGATCTAGGTTGTTGTTGATAGATAATGTATTAAACATTGCTGGAATACGTACCGAAAGGGACCTTTGGATGAGAGAAAGCCGGGAGTAAGGAGTATGGAATAGGGTCTTCATTCTGGTATTACGGGATGGGACGTGGAGGGGAAATAAGGAAGCTAAATCTGGAGACCTAACCATACCATTAACTGCTTTGTATAGCAGCTTTAGGTCGGCTCCTTTCCTCCGAGCAGAAAGAGTCTTGAGGTTCAGTTTCCCAAGCACTTGGATAGTGCTTAGATTGTGACATGCAGGGACCCTGGCTCTGACGATAGCACAGAAAAAAGATTGTACACGGTCAAGATGGCTGAGGTTTGAAGAAGCAGAAATGGACCAGACTGGAGAGGCGTATTCAACAATAGGTAAGATACAGGAGACGTAGAATGCTCTGAGGGCATTTACATCTGTGATGTCAGAAAACCTGTACAGTAAACCAAGGAGTTACATAGCACGTGAGGTAACCCTGTTTATGTGCGAGACAAACAACAATTTACTGTCGAAATGCACTCCTAAGTCTTGATTATGAATTCGGCCCTGAGAATGCTACTTTTTGTGTTAAAATCGTTATAAAAACCACAGTTGTTTTATCTGTGCATATTACATTTAAAAAGTTAATATAATTTTTCACTAGTATCCACTTGCACTGCGAGCACACTTTCCAAGCTCAAGATCAGTAATAACTGTAATTTCTGAAGTTTTGACATTCTTTCTCTTTCCAATGTGATTGTGTTCAGTGACTGGCAGAATTGAATATAATGCATTCAAGAACTTTTGAAAATCAATACTTACATTCGAAACCATATTTTCTTCAGGGAGAAGCTGAACAGATATGACCCTCCAACTCTCCAATTTCAGGACAAGAAAGGGAATATGGCATATAGTAATAGAGGCACCTGTAAGATATTAGCGGAATAATTCAAGGAACTTCTGAATTGCGAAGAACCACGCCAAAAGAGGGTGGACCGAAGTCATCCCCCAACCCTGACTCTAAAAACCCCCATCTATAAGCCCGATGCCTTATTTTCTATACGAGTCAGTATTGTCTGGATTTTCGAGTTCAACATAAACTTTAAAAGTTGATAGAGGCCTAATTTACACGGTACGAGATTTCTAGAAACTGGCTACGAACAGTATACCGGGGATCAAATTACAAGAAAAGATTTTTTTGAAAAGATTTCGCCATCCCGATGGGAGCTTTTGTATCCAATGTGGTTTATTTTATTATATTAGAGAATTAAAAACTACTTGTGGTCGATTGCCGTTTGGCTTGGCGCCATTAGACTTTTATAAGAGTTTGGCTGAAAGTTGCTGAACTGAAAGAAGTTTTCACGGGAAACTGACAAAGTTTCCCCTGTAAAACTAAATGTAAAGTTACGAAAGTTTATAATTTGCATACCAGGAATTTTTTTTTTTTTTTTTTTTTTTTGCTAGCGGCTTTACGTCGCACCGACACAGATAGGTCTTATGGCGACGATGGGATAGGAAAGGCCTAGGAGTTGGAAGGAAGCGGCCGTGGCCTTAATTAAGGTACAGCCCCAGCATTTGCCTGGTGTGAAAATGGGAAACCACGGAAAACCATTTTCAGGGCTGCCGATAGTGGGATTCGAACCTACTATCTCCCGGATGCAAGCTCACAGCCGCGCCATACCAGGAATTAATGTTTGAAGCTGGCCCTTTGGTCTAACTTGTCTGCTTCTCACCCAGAGGGCCCGGGTTCGATTCCTGGCCAGGTCAGGCATTTTTACGTGGATATGAGGGCTGGTTCCAGGTTCACTCATTCTACGATTACCTTTAATTGAGGAGTTACCTAATGGTGAGACTGTGACCCCAGTCTAGAGAGCCAGGAATAACGGCCAAAAGGATTAGTCACACTGACCGTGCGTCACCTTGTAATCAGCAGGCCTTCAGGCTGAGCAACGGTTGCTTAGGCAAAGACCCATTGGGTCTGTAGTTTGATTTGGTGTAGGAGTGTTTGTAAGATTATAATTATACGTATTTCATTTCTGTGATGTTTAGCCAAATTGCCGATGGTTCATTCGTTTCCGGATCTTTCGGTTTTCTGTGTTGTATGTTTTTTCCGTGGTCCTGCCAAAAACGGAGAATCAAATTTCCACTGTATGTGTATAATACGCAAACAAGAAAGCTACAAAGTGGTAGTTCAATGTTTGAAAAAAAGCCTGAGACAAAAAACAATCAAAAATGTAATATAGTTTTTAAAATATTTTTCAGAACACAAAACACTGGAGTCGCCAGCAGCATATGCTTTTCCTTTCTTGCTCATCGTAGGATCCTTCACATGAATTTCTGTCACTCTGGTTGCATGTCGTCTTTTCTACTTCCAGATCACACCTCACACTTTGCTTTATTCATTGCTGGTCTCGACCTAACTTGAGAAAAAGTTTTCACTGAAGTTCTGGATATCTCTGTACTGTAGTAGTAATATTATTCATGGTTCACAACAGAAACCGTTTTTGCAATAGCCAAGTCAACCTTCTTATTTAAGACAAATTTCTCCTTAAGGTACTTTAACCAGATGACCACTCAGAAGGCTTTCATTAGTATTCTGTGTTTTAATAGCACTGCATATTGCTAGAACTGCCTCTTATGAACAGGGATTACTTGCAACAAATAATGAGTCCAGAGATAAATGAATTTCTGCCTTGCAATACTTTGGTATTTCCCCCTTGGCAAAAACACTTTTCATGAAACACAATGATACCCCTCCACCAGGACACTGGTGTCACACCTTCTCACCCCTGTTGCAGCTATTTCATAACTCCAATTCTTAAACTAATTTGTTGTTGGTTTCAAGAAAACCACTTTGTATCTTGTTAGAACAGATTATGGATGCAAAATAAGATCAAGAAAGAAAATCACTAAAATATTGTCAAATTTTAAGGTTGTCTACCCCCTTAAAATAAAAGTAATTTGATTATTACTACGAACATTACAGAGTTCAGAACCGATCATCTCAAGGACTAGTTTCAAATAATGGAATGTGAAGATATAGTATTACCTTCATATAGCACTGGTTGCAGTACAATACAGCACACTGTGGGCAACTCCAAACAGCAGAAGCAGTTCCACATTCACTGCAGATCTCTGTAGTTGATCCTGTAACAGAAATGATGGGTCAGTCATTTTTAGCACTCTTCCCTTGGCACACATGTGCAGCAGATACAGTCAATATTTTTCATAACCTGTCCGTAGGAAACCTAAGTCAGTGAAAGTTTCCACACTCTGCTATCCTTCCCTTGCCTCTGGACGAGTCCACTTGCAAACTTTCAAGTCTGTAGTGAACATATTGTTGACACTAGGACCTCTACCGTATGTGGCAGATACGTAAGTCACATCTGTTTACAGAGCATCACATGATAATCTTAGCTCCATTTGTTCATTGTTGCCTGTCGCGTAGCAACACTAGCCTAACGTACCCGTGCTTTATGCTTCATCATAATAGATAAGCAAAATTTAAAATCCACCATTTCAAAACTAGTATTAAAATAAATAAGTCATAACATTTACTTGGAACTAGTTTCAACACTGGTGAGCATCATCTTCAGCCAAATATGAAAACAGGCAATCGTAAATATATCATTAAATCAATGCACATATATAAACACTCCTATTATGGGATTTATAATGCCCCTAAAAGTATCTAAAGAACAAAACTTCAAATAATCACAATTTTAAAATCTTTAGGTCATGATTAGAACTACACTTAACACAACAGAATTCATTTCACTCAAGTTAGAACTTTGAAAGTATTGAGTTCAACTTAGAACTGTAAGATTCTCAAATAAATAAAAAGTTTTGTCATAAATGAAATGTTATACAAAGGTCGAACCACATACAGAGTTTCTCTGTAAATATGACAGTCACAATTAGAATGACAATTATTTTACTCAAGATGGAATCTTCAAAGTCCTGAGTTCTACTTAGAGTAGGAAGATTCTCAATTTAAAAGTTCTTGTCACAACTGATCAAAAGCTCTTTCAATATTCTTCTTTTCAATAGTAGTGTCCTAACGATTGTGAATTCTTTCCTTGTCTCAGTCAATGCCACCTTGATTTTTTTCTATTTCGATCTCTTAATATATTGTATCTCATCAATATAGATGACAGTTTATTTATTTATTTTTTTTTTTTGCTAGGGGCTTTACGTCGCACCGACACAGATAGGTCTTATGGCGATGATGGGATAGGAAAGGCCTAGGAGTTGGAAGGAAGCGGCCGTGGCCTTAATTAAGGTACAGCCCCAGCATTTGCCTGGTGTGAAAATGGGAAACCACGGAAAACCATCTTCAGGGCTGCCGATAGTGGGATTCGAACCTACTATCTCCCGGATGCAAGCTCACAGCCGCGCGCCTCTACGCGCACGGCCAACTCGCCCGGTAGATGACAGTTTATGCATCATATTTAACTTAGATCTTGGTTATCATTTTATGACAGTGAAATGGCACATTATAATGAAAAGTTATGAAAATAATGATAGTAAATGTAATTCTAATACTCTTTCTCTTCGCAATAAAGTACTTATTCAGATTATTAAGAGTTTATATATGGTGTAATAAAGCAACGAATTTATTGCTGCAGGCCGTGTAAACATGCGACAAAAAGGTATAAAAGTTTCTGTAAGATGAAAAGTGCGTGGCTCAATTTGAATAAAACTTAACATGCAAAACCAATACTGTACACCCTTTCAAGCTGCTATATCATTCGTTTAAAATTTCAAATGGATTCATACGAAGCTGATAGTAAAATACGTCTCGTGTTTACGGCGTTCTTGCGATCAGGCGACCGGGAATTTCCCCGCTGCCGCAACACGCTTTCCACAGGATTCAGTTTCTGCGTCACACACACTTGTAAAGGACGTATGTTAGAATAGCAATCGGTGTTCACAGTGAGGTAATATTTAATAATGCCGCTTTTTCACAAGGAGCGTTGTAAACAGTATCGCGAGAAGAAGGACGACACCTGTTCGGTTACGCGTGCGCTGCCAACAGGTACGAGAATCTGTGAAGAAACACAGAGCTCAGAAAAAACTTCAGTGCTTATCAACAGTTACTTCCTGTTCTACAAGTCCAACAACACAACCATCAACATCGATTGCAGAGCTGAGTTCCCCAATATTTGTTTGCATTTATAACCAGACGTTAGCGTACTCGGCTCTGCAATCTATGTTGATGGTTGTGTTGTTGGACTTGTAGAACAGGAAGTAACTGTTGATAAGCACTAAAGTTTTTTCTGAGCTCTATGTTTCTTCACAGATTCTCGTACCTGTTGGCAGCGCACGCGTAACCGAACAGGTGTCATCTTTCTTCTCGCGATACTGTTTACAACGCTCCTTGTGAAAAAGCGGCATTATTAAATATTACCTCACTGTGAACACCGATTGCTATTCTAACATACGTCCTTTACAAGTGTGTGTGACGCAGAAACTGAATCCTGTGGAAAGCGTGTTGCGGCAGCAGGGAAATTCCCGGTCGCCTGATCGCAAGAATGCTGTAAACACGAGACGTATTTTACTATCAGCTTCGTATGAATCCATTTGAAATTTTAAACGAATGATATAGCAGCTTGAAAGGGTGTGCAGTATTGGCTTTGCATGCTAAGTTTTATTCAAATTGAGCCACGCACTTTTCATCTACTGAAACTTTTATACCTTTTTGTCGCATGTTTACACGGCCTGCAGCAATAAATTCGTCGCTTTATTTCACCATATATAAACTCTTAATAACCTAAATAAGTACTTTACTGCGAAGAGAATGAGCATCAGAATTACATTTACTATAATTATTTTCACAACTTTTCATCATTATGTGCCATTTCATTGTTGTAAAATGATAATGGACCTAAAATGGACGCAATTGCCAAAATCCAAGTTAAATATGATGCATAAACTCAGTCATCTATATCAATGAGATACAATATATTACGAGATCAGTGTAGAAAAGATCAAGGTGGCAGTGACTGAGAAAAAGAAGGAATTCACAATCGTTAGGACACTTACTATTGAAAAAAAGAATATTGAAAGAGCAAGCTTGAGAAACTTGTGTTGATCTGGAGATACCTAACGCATACAATACCGCATTTACTCGCGTATTAGGCCCCTTCTTTTCCCACTTTTACAGCCGAAAAAAGGTAAAGGGGGGATCCAATACGCAATGACAACAAATTTTGTGCAGTGAACACATGACTTCCAGGGCATAAAGAGCTATAATTTTTACATGTAAGCATTCTACACTGTTCTTTAACAAAACCTATGAATATATTTGAATTATACTGGCTATTTTCGTTGCAAGGAAGTATATCTTTATGTTAGGCTTACTTTTTAGTTACTCATATCACATAATTCGTTCCTCTGATGGGTTAGACGTCAGGAAGGGCCGGACTTAAAAACTCGCTACAAAGATTTGTCTCACTACCTACTCGACCCCATAGAGAAAGGGATAAGGGTCTCGTATTATCACATTATGCCATATTGATACAAAATAACTCAATGGCCAGTCTTTTGTCTCTGCCAGTTGAGCAGTAGGCCTATTACACAGCAAAAACCTGATCACCGCTTTCATTTTAACTGTCTCGCGCCACCAACTTCCCTGCTACTGGGGCGTCGTCATTCCAAGTGACGTCATCTGCACTGCCACCTTGTCAACCATGCACTGCAACTATAACCGAGACAGACAGCATTCGAGGTCTCGTCTTTTTGAATCTTTTAAAAATAGTTTCATTCCCCACTGTCGAGTCCAAACTGTGTGAAGCTATTCCCAAATCGTTTCTGGAGATGGTCTCTGATATTCCCAGTTGGTGTATTTGTAGCAGAAGCCACGCCTTCTGAATAAGGCCATGTTGTTGAAAGTGGGCCAAACCACCAACTGATAACTAGGGTATCTTACCAGTTGTATTTCTGAATGTAATACATAGTGTCTGAAAGCATTCCTTTGATAACTGCAGCTGTTGAAAGTCAGACCCTTATGTTAAAGTATATTTCATGCTTATTTCTCTAAATTTATCACATCAAGTTTAACCAAAACAGCTATAAATGAGATAAGAGAGACCGCACTGTTTAGGTTAGGTATGATATCGCCCGAATTGTGCCAAAAGTTCCAAGACGGAAAGAATAGAAATAAATAACAGGAAAGTTTGCAGCTTTTATGGATATATATGGATATATCCCTTATGGATACCTATTTATTATAATAATGTTTAACTGTACGTTTCTTGCCTTCCATTTTTTATTAATGCATACCCTAGTATGTTTTGTTTGGCATCTACAAAAATCATTGAAAGTAGGTGGGGACATAATTATTAATATTATTATTTGTTTGGTACGCTGGCGAGTAAAACAAATGTGATTGGATTGTTTTTATCAAGTTTTAAACCTACTTCTCTCCCAGAAAACCCCATATTGGCCTGAGTTACGAGATATTAAACGATCACTTTGTTAATGATCTTGCTGCCTATATTAATTTTTTGCTACTTGCTGTACGTCGCACCAACACAGATAGGTCTTATGGCGACAAAGGGTTGGGAAAGGCCTAGGAGGTGGAAGGAAGCGGCCATGGCCTTAAGGTACAGCCCCAGCATTTGCCTGGTGTGAAAATTGGAGAACACGGAAAACCATCTTTAGGGCTGCCGACAGTACGGTTCGAACCCACAATCTCCCGGATGCAAGCTCATAGCTGCGTGCACCTAACTGCACGGCCAACTCCAACAGTACCTATATTAATAGGCCTAGCAACAACCGTAAATATTTCTTACCTGAAGTAAACTTGTTTTTCTCATACGAGGTGGTGCAGCTCCTTTTTAGACAGGCTCCCAGTGGAAGGGAAATTCATGTACCATTTTTATCGCAAATCAACCTTCCTGCCATTCGTAAATCTCTGGCAATACAGTACGGAGAATCTAACTCAGGATCCCGAGAATGGCAGCTAATTGTGCTAACCATCATGCTGGCGGACATTCTTAACTACAAAATACAGACACACATACATGACCGATGCGTGCTTGCAATGCGCATGTCAGACACGAAACTGTTCACCTATTTGTGCGACGTCAGAGCTGCAGTAGGCCTACACTAAGGAGGCAGATATTTCTTAACTACGAAACACAGATTATTGCATGACTTCAACGCGCGAGTCGTACGGACAAAACGATTCAAATATTCGTGTAATGTCATCAGAGCTGCAAAAGGCTTGTAGCTGCTTCAAAGCGGAATCGTTCTTTGACGAATTACGTTGGGGGTCTTGTATGCGAGTTTTATTTTTTCATTTTCTGCGTATCAAAAAGCCAGTGGGGGTGTATACGCGAGGGGGTCTAATACATGAGTAAATAGGGTATTTCAAGACTTAGAAAAAAATTAATTTAAGGAAGATTGGCAGAATATATATACTAATTGGAGAACGCATAATTATGGAAACTGTAAATAAATCTGCAACACAAGAAGAAAATTAGAAAGAAGTGCATACATTGGATTAACAAGATGGTAAGGGATAACCATTGACACGATTACAAGGAAAAAAATCTCGAGGATACAGAGGAATAGCTAAATTAACCCATAAAATAACTTCAATACATATATCTGAGACAAGCGTAGACATTCTGATAGTCTACAAAGGCTATTAAGACTAGAGTTAAAATGACAGAATTCATATTGAAGCTAGATGTTAGAAGGCTATGAATTCCGTATTATTAACCAACTTTATACAGGTTTATTTCTATTATATTTGCGCAAGGCATGGCTCTCATGATGTTCTAAGAAGACGGTGGCGATATGTCCGGAGGAGGCTGAGCTGAGGTGACGTCAAAGGAACCTTACCTATCCCAGAGCATCCTGATGTCCAGCGAGTGGATGTAATTGCCGATCCCAAACGACACGTCCTGGTGCTTCTAATTCAATCCCAGTGGAGATGATGGAAGAAGATAAGTCTTATTTCTTAGCGCAGTAAGTTACAAAAATCTTGCAAATTGTAATGTAATCGATAATATTTGATGGTGAATAGATGGTTAAACATTGTGATCTTCAAATTAGCTCAGGTATGTGCCATATAAAATCAGAACAGAATTTTATAGGGATATGAGAGTAATATAAAATAGTAATGAGATTAATTGAGAAGAAATGGATTAATCAAATGAATGAATAATAGAGGATTCCAAGAGTCAAATTAAGGTATAACTTAGTTAAAAATTATTTGGAAGAGAAATGATAATCTATGAAGAAAATGACGTTGGAATATTAAATGAATATGAGGAAGGATAAATAAATGTGATATGTATTGTTTCGTTGGTAAGCAATGGAATGATTAATTGTGAAGATAAAGAGAAGAGTACTGATGCATTCCAGAATCAGTAATATACTAGATACCATGATTTATAATCACTGACAGGTATTCCATATGTTAAAAATTAAATAATTGAAAAAGAGGTTCAACCTATTCAATACATAAAAGAAAGAAATGTAGTGATTACATTCTTATTTAATAGTAACTATAAATGGGACCGGTTTCGACCGTAGTCCAGGTCATCGTCAGCCGTAAAAACATGTAAAACAATGCATATGAAAAAGAAAAAGATTAAGTGAACTCTGGATCGGTATAAGATTAAACATAAATTAACGATGGGGGTAGAAATTGTGAGTCACTTAAAAGAAAACAGTACGTAATATTAAGAATGGTAGTATGGCACACGCAATGATAGGCGAAGTCTCACAATGTTTATGAATATTGGAGAACGGTCAAATGGGTCAGTTTCCACACACTGTCAGGCACAAAGCCACAACAATATCAAATAATATATGAAGATCATAATTAACTTGAAGTCGCAGACGAATAGATTTGTAGAAGCAAACCGCCAGCTCCCGGTGATCAGCGCGGCACATTGAAGATCATGCGCTGCGGTCTCGAACGCCAAAGTAGAATGGAGAATATCCTGAAGGTCCAGTATTTGTCTCGGTAGCGGGAAGTTAAGTACGTATATATAGAAATATACAACGCAAATCAGTATAATTGAATGAGTACTTGTGCTCCTGCTAAGTTCTTGGAAAACAGTTGACTTGAAAAAACAATTGTAAAGAGAAAAAAATATAGTAAAAAGCGCAATATCGGAAAACAAATGAAAACTTATATGCACAGTGCGCTATTTTTTAAATTGAAAAAATTTAAAGTCATGATTGAAGTAGTCGAAGTTGGCGCAAGACAAGAGTTAAAATTTGAAAGAGGAGAACCAAAATGAAGGTCGATGGGTTTTTCTTTTTTTTAAATAGAGAAGGTAGAATAAATTAACAGAGGAAGAGTGATAGTGAAATAAGAGAAAGAATAAAAAAATTGAAGTTAGATGGTATTGAGGAAGGATAAACATTGTGAGACTTCCCTATCATTGCGTGTGCCATACTACCATTCTTAATATTACGTACTGTTTTCTTTTAGGTGACTCACAATTTCTACCCCCATCGTTAATTTATGTTTCATCTTATACTGATCCAGAGTTCACTTAATCTTTTTCTTTTTCATATGCATTGTTTTACATGTTTTTACGGCTGACGATGACCTGGACTAGGGTCGAAACCGGTCCCATTTATAGTTACTATTAAATAAGAATGTAATCACTACATTTCTTTCTTTTATGTATTGAATAGGTTGAACCTCTTTTTCAATTATTTAATTTTTAACGTTAATACTTTCAATACGGAACAATGAAATTTTTATCTTTAAAGGTATTCCATATCCAAAATGAAGACATATGGTGAAGCTTATAATAAGTTATGGCATTAGTAAGTCATTGAAATAATTCATTGCTGGGAAAGTTTAGTAGGATATTGATTAAAATTAAAACACAGCTCTACCGTAACGTGGAGTATTTGCTGAAGAAGTACATGGCACTCACTGAATCCTATGCACAAGTAGTATAATTTCTTCATATAGAATATTCCAGTAGGTAAAATAAATTAGAGTCTTCATGAATAATATTCTACACCTAGTTTAGTAAATGACACTAGGTAATGTGTTGGAATTCGATTAGTTATCTGACATGTTTCATCAGATACATTTACGTGATTAAACTAATTTGTAAGATTGATAAGTTGAATGATATATTTGAGCTGACTAGTGATGTTAGATATTAATATAGATATTGGTGCATATTATGGTTGAGTTGGTACTCATCTTCCTGATGCATCCTAAAGCATAATCCCAGAATAAAGAAAATCTAATGCTCATCCTAAATAACCAAATAAATACATAGATAAATGATTATAAGAAGAGTAAAAGACGATGCTGAGATTATATATTTCTCGAGACGATTTATAAATAATTTGAGAAACTTCGATTGGAATTTAGGAACATTTTCTTTTGTATAGATATAATTATGAGAAGATGATTTGTGATTTCCTTTCAATAATTTGAGTTTTACATAATTATTTTATTTTTCTTGTTGTAGGCTACATTATTATTACAATTCAATCAAGGATCCTAAGCACTACAATGAAAATTAATGAATTTTTAACTGAGATGATAATTTTCTTTTAACTATATTTCCTTTTTTCTCAATTTTCTCAAAATTTGAACAAATAGTTGTGATAACATCTTAGAAGTGAAGCTTCCACGGTGTGCAGAATTATTTAATTTAATTTCCGGGTTGAACCGTGTTGTACTTGCACGCATATCACGTACAGTTTGCCAACGTTTCGAATACATTGCAGTATTCTTTGTCAAGGAGACTGAAATACCCCTACTCGATCCGAGGTAATCAGTCTCCCAGGCAGAAATTACACTACTAGAGTGGCCTTGATCTTGGCCTTTTATATCCTAGCCTTTCTGGCTGACGTAAGCCCTGGCTGTCTCGCGAGACTTCTGGAAAGTATATGTTACAGCCAGGTAGTGGGGGCTTGCCTGCGCTGTTATGTAATGGGGTTGCGGCCCGTGTGTTGATGTTGTGGTCTGTATGTCTTAAACTATGAATGATAGGCATCCAAGAATTACTGATTTTATATCCTTCTAAATTTGTTGTTCGGATGTTTCTTGATTTCGATAGCCTCGTGGATTTTCCTTTCCAGATTCCAAGGGATAGCTGCTAGGATCTTGGTCTTGTCAAATGATATTCCGTGCCTAGTTTCGTAGGAATGCTTGGCTAGTGCTGAAATATCTGTGTTTTGGTTCTTGGTGTGACGGATATGTTCTTTTAGGCGGGTGGAGATCAGACGTTTTGTCTCACCTACATAACAAGCTCCGCAGCTACATTCAATGTGATACACTCCAGGGGCCTGTAATTCTATTGTGTCTTTTACTGGTGGTAGATAACGGGCTAGCTTACAGTGAGGTTTATAGATAGTTTTAATGTCGTATTTGTCCAGTATCTTGCCGATCCTGTCTGTATTTTTAATGTATGTCAGTATCGCTGTTTTCTGGCAGGTCAGTTCTTCCTTCCCGTTGTTTTCTCCTGCGGAGGCCTTTTCTTTGTTCGCTTCTGATTTTTTAAGGGCTCGTCGGATGTTATTGAGCGAGTAGCCATTTTTCCTAAGGGTTTCCGTGAGGTGTTCTTTCTCTTCCTCGAGGTGCTCTGCGTCAGATATCGCTATGGCCCTGTTCACTAGTGATGTTAGGACAGCCTGCTTTTGTGATGGGTGATGATGAGACGAGGCGTGTAGGTACCTGTCTGTGTGAGTGGGTTTCCTGTATACTGCGCGACTCAGCGTCCCATTGGGATTACGTATTACTAGCACATCCAGGAACGGTAGTTTTCCGTCTACTTCTATTTCCATGGTGAACTGAATATTTACGTGTATGGAGTTGAGATGGTCGAGAAATAGCTGTAGGTTATCGCTCCCGTGAGGCCAGATCACTGTGAACCACCGCCGTCTCAATCTCTATATACTGCCTGCTCTGTGCCGCGAGAATTCAGTCTACAGCATCATTGCAGATGGCAGCACTTACCGCACCCAGAGCACACGTTGGTTAAATGAGGGTTCATCTGAAACACCAATATAAAATGAAAAATAATCCTTAACATGTTACTAATTGAGAAGATAATGCACATACAGAAACTAACACTTCACATTTGAGTTCGACTTATGATACAGAAACGTAAAATATATAAAATCTTACCAGTTACAGTATATATATATATTAAGATCATCCCATGCTGCATGGTACATACAAAGTTCGGAATTTTCTCGACATGATTAACGCAGCTACTTTTCTTACTTTTATTTACCAGCAGTGGACGCAAAAAATTTTCTATCGCTATTTCGTTGATCCTTCATTCATGACCAGACTTCAGGATACGTTGTATAGCACATAATGCAGTGCGTGCGTCCGTCATGGCATTACATCCACCACCCAATCTCACTGCACCAAACAGAGATTCTATTGAGTCTCCAGAAAATCATTTATTGAGAACAAAAAATAACCGATTTTGTAACAGATAACACGCACATTCCACCATAGATTTCACAGTTAGTGAGACAACATCTGCTTTCTCAGTCAGACAATTCAGTTTTCCACGTTTTGATTCCAAATGAATTTATTTTAACGTACACGATAAAATCATCAACCATTGTAAGTATATTACCTGTTGGTGAATAAAAATGCACACAATCTGGATTGTTTTGCTGAATATGCTGAGTTCTGTCAATAACTTTGTGGAATGTGAAAAATTTGTAAATTCATTCCATGAAGCGCACCGTCGATTCCACGTAAGAAAAGTCTAAACATGTGTTTATAAACAGGAATGGTTTTTCTTTTATGAAGCGAATAGCAGCAGTGACCACTGGGGAAATATATTTACAGCAGAACATTAATCTTTTCCTAATTCCTCTGTTTATTCGTAGCACCGAACAGGCTTGGATGTGAAGTCTCTCAGGAGGTGATACATTTCTTTCACATTATTTGGAGGTGATGATGCAATTGCTGTCATTTCACTGTCTAGAAACAGGGACCTCACATTTATCAAATGGTAGGTGAAAACTTAAAAAAGTTTACGACTAGGATCACATGGATGATTCGCACAGGTTCTCACTTTTCCCTCTCCAAAATATTTAACCCTTTGTTGCCTGAATAGTGAAAAATAATAAGTATACCTGATTTTTTCACCTTATTCTAATGGAATATGTTCAAATAGTAAATTCTAATACTTTCAAATAATAATCTTTGGTATGCTTTTGGGGCCTGGTACTTCTAAGTACCGTCAGGCATATAGGAGGCTTCATATTTGGGTAGATAAGAATGTTCACATTTTGAAATTATATCACATTTAGTGTCTCAAAATATTAGTAGAACATGTTTTTCATACCTAAAACTGTTACAAAAATGTAAAAGCAAAATTTAAAGCAAATATGTGTAATAAGAGTGAAGTTTCCTAATATTATTGTTCATATGTAGAACATCTTGCATACATCCTATACAGCTGACACATTATGATACTCTGCAAAGCAGTTCTTTTTTTCATTGCAGCAAAGAAAAACACTACATGTAGTAAAATTTGAATGCGGTCTTGACTGCACCTTCTTTCTCGAAAACACAAAAACAACAAAATGATTTCCACGATTACTTAGTCTGACATCACTGGGCACAGAATATTCTGATTTCCTCCTTTTTGGTAGACAAGTTTGCTCTGGTGACTTTGGTGACCTCATATCACGTGAAAGTTTTTCTGGAAGAGGAATTTCTTTCTTGTTCACCAGTCCTAGGGCCACATTATGCCGGAATGCCATTAGAGGGATTTTTTCATGCTGATTACAGGATATGATGTAGGCATTGACAAATGCTATCTCAATCATTCCCCAAAATAATCTATGCCACCATTTTTGGATCGACAGCCTAAACCATATACGCCTCGAAGTCTGTAAGCACGGTCCATTCCACCAATGTGTGCATTGCAGTCTTGCACAACAACCGGGCAATTAACAGTAACACGACTTCCATCATCCTGTTTCCTAGAAAGTTCTGGCTTCTGTTCCATGGAAATTAGATGCTAAGCACACCTTTACTGTCTTTCCATAGAAAAACACTGATGTCCATCGCAGGAAAGCACTACTTTCGGTTTTGGATATGATAACATGAGACCCTCCATATGGCCTGACTGTACTTCTAAGTACCTTGCCATTTACTAGCTATATATCTGCACCAATTGCAAATTTCATCAATTTTAGTATTTTATTGCATTATAGAAGCATACTTACATGTACTAAGATCACTTGCAGGTCGAATGTAACAATAGGAGCAAAGAAATAATCTATCAAAATGTCATTTGTTTACAGTGGTAACACTATGACTACACTCCTAAGAATAAAACGATCTCCCGCGTTTTTCATCAATGCCAACATCAAAAATGAAATCTCTGTTTCAAGAATTAGTTACTTGAAAGTACCATGAGGAAAATACAAGGGTAGGATTTACCGAATAATTCCAAAGCCATGAAATATGAGATGGTACTTTAAAGTACCGTCAGGCAACAAAGGGTTAAACATTGCTTCTATGATTGTCAGTCAACGGCATTAATTAATTCTGAAAAGGAATAGATCGGAGACTTCTAAACCTTTAACGAGGAAGTAGGCAGCAGAAATAGGGACGTTTTTGCATGTCCGTTTACAAGTAAACGGAACCGCTCATTCGCGAGAGCAGATTTTCCAATACTTGTGCTGTACCCACCTTCAACACTGAACATGCAAACGAACTTGTCACTGGTTTGGTTGTAGAGGAGCCGTACCTAATTAGCCATTTAATCAGCAATCACTGTTACATTCCTCTCGGATGGTCTGCGAGTTTTACATTCAGCTCTAAGGGCCGAATTCATAGACACCACTTATACAGAAGTGCCCCTTATAAGCCAGGTTTCATTTCATATTACCTACTTAAGTGTCCCACTTATTGCTATAAGTGGACCTCCCACACACACTTAAGTGACTCACTTATGTTGCAGCAAGATGGAGGATGATTTTGCTGAACATGTTGCATTTCATTCACAGAATACTTTCCGTACACACAGTAGATAGAAAATCCTGTCAAAATGTAATGTGATCAACAATTTAAAGAAAGTTTTGTGTTAGTAAAGTGACAGTTATTAATATTCTTGTTCCTTTGATTGAGAGAGAGAACATACCCTCTACTAGAGGACTCACTATCCCACCATTAACGAAGATATTGTTTTGAGATTTTATGCCACCTCTTAATTTCAGGTTATTATTGTTATTATTATCAACATCACCGTCATCATTACCAGTATTTTGCTTAATTGGAAACGTGTTACAAGTCGATAAGTTATCAAGACTGTAGACCTATGGAATAGAAAAGAACTATACCGAGTTAAGTTATAAGAAGAAAAAAATGTGTTGCACTACTACCATTTATTTTAAGGTTGATGTGTGCTAATTATATCAGGTTAGTCAACCAATTGTTTGCCGGATTATATCAGAAGTTTCTGGCATCACACATCAAACCATACTATTTACGTTTTATTGGCGAAGTAATTAGGCCTATTACAATGTAACGGCTACGGGTATATTTGTCAAATCATTAAGAGAGTTGTAAGGCTAGATATTCTACATTTGGATGAATATTTGTATAGGCTTGAGTACCTGGATAACTATAAACATATCTCAAGAAGAAAATTAGACTCTGGGCATTTTCGTAGTTTGCATTGTCCACAAAAAGTTTTTCCCACGTCATTCATATTCTGATGAGAAACTGCGTCGATCTACTTGTTCTATATTATGTGCATGGACTTCGACACAAGTTCTTGCAGGTGTCGTCTCAGCTCGCTGGTTTTTTTTTTATCCATTCTGATAACCAAATACAATATAGACCAGGGCCTCTCAGGGTGCACGGTGCAAAAGACGACTTGGCTTGGTTGACCAAAGTGCAGACCCCCCACTCCTCGATTTGGAGCAATAGCGCTTACTCTCTCTTTCCTCACGCCTGTCTCGCTCGCTCCGCCTGTCTCCCTCTGCCCCACTTGCGCCGTAGCGCTCCAAATCCGGGCTGACTTGAGCCGAGTATAGGCGAGTTGAGCCGAGCTTAGCCGAGTAGCCCAGAGACGAAGCGTTGATCCGAGCCATGCCGAGCGGCAGCGATGCACAGTGCACGGAGCTCTTGCGCCTCGCTCTGCACGCGTGAGATTTTGGGCGTTTGAGAGGCCCTGATATAGACGATCTTTTAACCTCAAAAATTTTGTGCGCGGTCGCGCGATATCCTTCGATAAACAAAACACAATAGATCAGGATCATCCAACTATTCGGTAGCCAGAACTACACGATCCAGGAAGCATTGGCATAATATACAGCATTGCCACATCTCCAGTGAATACTAACTGTATCAGTAAGTGTGCTCTGTAAGTGCTGTCTATGAAATGTAAACTCATAAGTGAATACTTATTATAAGCGATCCCTTATTACTTAAGGGTTCCACTTACGTATAAGAGCTCACTATGAATTTGGCCCCAAGTCTTTCCTTCACTAATTGGGAAATCCTGACAAAAACTATCAACATTTTCCATTTAGGCTACCTGTCCAGAGTACTTTGTGACAGAGATGACACCAGACCAGGAGTCCTGCCATATTCGTAACCGTTTGGGATACTATTCCCCACGCCACCGTGTGATTTGTTCTGACCGCGCAGATTTTGTCTTGCAAAAATTTTGGATTTAATTTTAAAGATAAACGGTCTTTATTTTTCATTATATTTAGCTGCTTCTGTTACTTTATTCAGACGATCAATTTCTGGGTTGTCTTCAAATTTCCTCTGTAGTCTTAACTACATTATAGTTACTCATCAGCTGTTATCGCAGTCTCAGAATTCTCGATCGGAGCCTCTAATGTCTGATTTTCTGATCACTGATGTCATTCTTACTCGTTGGAATACTGACTTGGCTTGAGACATCACTGTTCACATGGATTTCGTACTCGTCATCCGGTATTTCCTGTGGTTGAAGAACTTTCATCATAGATTTCTTCCGGAGACATATCTTGTCGCTGTCTGGTCTTTTGTGAAGCTATTTCTCTGGTTTGAAGGTAATAGGGATAATTCGAAGACTAGGCGCGCTCCCTGGCTTCAATATATTGTTATTTTAGTTTTATCCTTTACCTCCATCTCTAAAATTCAGGCTACAAACACCAGAATAATCAGATGGAATACATTGATTACCCTTGGTTGATCCTTGCCTTTATACCGTTAAGCCAATTTTCCCAAAGTTCTTTATTTGGAGAGATTTCAGGAATCCTCACACCTGAAGAATTTGGATTTCTTGCTATGATATACAGAGAGGAACACAACAATACATCATTTTAGAACCACAGACACACACATAAATTGCTCGATCCAAATGCGTGGGAACACAACAACGTAGGTACGGAGATAACTTGGGTGGGTTAGCTGGCGCCCCTAGGGGAGGTTTGTGACACTAAGAGCTCGCTGAGAAGCATGTTAACCGCATAGCATAGAGCAGGCAGTTGATAGGATTGAGACGGCGGTGCTTTGAACATTCATTCAAAAGAAAAATGGGGACAATGTCAAGAAAAAATATATAAGATGAATGAGGGAATTGAATTGGCGAATAAAACAATGGAAGTGAGTTTTACAGTAGCCCGAGATCAGATCGGAGACAATTTAGATATTATGAAGGACATTGAACAGAATAAGGTAGAGGCTAATAAGAGGATAAATAGAACAGAGGAAGGAATTAGGCAAATCCAGAAAGAGATACAGGATATACGAAACAAAACACAAATGACAGTCTGATGTATAGTTATAATGAAAGGCAAAGGGCAATGGAATTGCACATAAATGAAAGAGAAACAACACCTACAATGACAGCCCAAACTAACCCGAGTAATGGTGAAATGAGAATGGGAAATAGTAATGGAAGCCCAGCTATAATCAATACTATTAAGACCTGTGACGGCAGACCAAAACACAAATAATTCAGCAAGTATATCTCCGAAGAGATTTCTAAGAGAAATGGAAGATTATTTCAAGGAGAATAAAATCCCCGAAGATGAAAGGCTGAGAGCAATAGAAAAACATTTAGATTCAAACCCTAATTTGTGGTTTCAAGCATTCAAATAGTTTCCATGAATATGACGATTTTAAAACAGCATTTTAAAGGAGATTTTGGAATTCTGAAGTGCAATAAAATCTGAGACTTGAATTGTATTCTAAAAGATATGCATTAAATGGACAAACTAGATTCAGTAACTATTTTGCATATCAGTTTCATCGTTTCTAAGATTTAGATACAGCTCCTAGTGAGTTGGAGGCAAAGACCATCCAGAAACAAATTTCTACCAGACGCACAAAGGTTACTGGCAGCCGCAAATGTAGAGACAGCGATTAAATGGAAAACATTTTAAGACAGATATGACCACTGTATGTCAGACAGAGTGGTGCGAAACGTAAATAATAAAGAAACAAATATTTTAACTCGGGAGAACTCTGATAAAAATATACCAAGTGAGCAAAGAGGAAAGAAACAAAGCTCTAGAAGAATAGAGTGGACTCAATGAGAAGGAAGGACAGAAGGAGACGGATGTAAGTGTAGAAGAGGTAACCATGGTTGTGAAAGGTACAATGGAAATAATAGATTTATACCTTATCACCGAAACAGGGATGGATCCAATTATAGAAGAAAGCCAGGATACGAAGGAAGAGAAGATGGGAATGATCAGGATAGAGAATATAGGAATAGAAGATAAATTCAGGATCTGAAAAAAGCGACCCAAAATAAAGACAAATGGGAACGCGCAATCAAGGATCAGGATGTGAATGGAGACATCGAAGGAGCGGAGAGTCTTGAGTTGCAGAGATACAAAAGAAAGGAACAGGAAGGACAGGGATTAAACTCGACTGCTCAATCTTTCATCATAGATTAGAGGCAAATGATGATAATTTACAAAAAAAAAAAAAACAATTTAAGCCAATTTCTGGATATAAGAAGAGGTAGGAAATGTTAGAGACAAAGAATATAGCAAAATTTCAAGTTGGATTATAGCACAAATCGAGTCTTGGGAAATAAATCAGATGGTTAGAAAATGGATGTGTAGGCAGTCTCGGAGAAGGAGAAGAGTCCAACATAAAAAAATTCCATCCACCACTGAAAGAAGGTGATCTTGTGCTGATCAGAAAAGCGATAATTTTTAATATGTCAGCTAAAATATTCTCAGAATTTATGCAACTGTTTGATGGGCCATTTATAATTAAAAAAACTTTTTGTAATAATGCATATGAGATTGAAAACATGAATGGTACACATAAAAGTATACATAATGCGGCAAATTTAAAGCTATATCATGAGGACTAAGAAATTATATATAGAAGACAGTTCTGGTAGTGAAAATGAATACTAGAAACAAAGACGGTACCACAATAGATAAAATACGGCTTATATAAAGGAACATATATTTAAGAAAAAGATATGAGAAGGCACACACGTTCCGGTGAAGATAAAGAGAGGACAGTAATTTAAGACAGCAGTCATTTAAATCGAGATAAAATATGTAAATATATCGCAAGCAGTATATTTAAATCAACTTAGGGAGAACAATGTGCCATTTCACTGTCAAAAAATGATAATTTAATGGACCTAAAATGGACGCAATTACCAAGATTTAAGTTAAATATGATGCATAAACTCAGTCATCTATATCAATGAGATACAATGAGTAGAAAAGATCAAGGTGGCAGTGATTGAGACAAAGAAAGAATTCAGAATTTTTAGGATACTACTATTGAAAAATGGAAAACTGGAACAGCAAGCTTGAGAAACAGTCTTGTTGATCTGGAGATAACTAACGCATACAATATTTCAAGACTTAGAAAAACATTCAAGGAAGAAGATCGGCAGAATATATATACTTATTGGAGAACACAATTATGGAAACCGTAGATAAATCTCCGACACAAGAAGAAAATTAAAAAGAATTTCATACATTGGATTAACAAGACGGTAAGGGATAACCATTGACATGATTACAAGTAAGAAAATCTCGAGGATACGGAGGAATAGCTAAATTAACCCATAAAATAACTAATGGCCAATTCCAGGCGTTGCGTGTTTAAATTTGTACATCTCTTTTTAACATAGATATGAAGCTTACCACCTAAACAAATTGAGATTTATGCATAGTGAAGTCTAGATGATACTTAATAACCCCCACAAATTTCATTGTTATAAACCTGATGTGTGCGCTTTAATAAACTTTTAAATGTAGTGATCGGTGTTTACATGGGACGGACTTTTAACTTCGCATACCTTTACATTTTTCCTGAATTCTGCGAATTGTGGTCACTTTTATTAGTAATGTTAATATATTGTTTACAAGAAGGACAAATATACATTTTGTGAAAAAAAACCCAAATGTGTAAGTTGCGTAATATATTTAAAAACGATCGTCGCGTGTTTACTTGACAGCGTCACAGGATTACACACTCGAATCTGCGCTATGGCGACATGGCATGAGTGGCTAAAAAATCTTTAACTCCGCATCAAATACGATCACTGAATGATAACATGTATATTTAATATCGCAGCAAGTAATAATAAATAAGGGGTGTGATGGTGCAGCGGTCAAACTGCTTGCAACCATCAAGACGGACTGGTTCGAGTCCCGATTAATGCATCTGTGATTCGACGTGAAAGTCACGTCCGGTGGTTCGGATTTCACGCAAAATATGAAATTCTGTCGCTTATGATAGTGTGATTATCGGTTACATAAAACTACAAGCTTCCTTCCTCCCAATAATAAGAAGATATATAACTATAGATACTGGTACGGACATGTGGCCTAAGTAGTGTTTTTATGAATTGTCACACATTTATTTAACACTAATAATAGTGAATGTAAAATGAACTAAAATATTTAAAAATATCTGGACATTCAACGTTTACTGGTATGTAGCCTACAGTTTGAATGAAAGCTTGATCAGAAAAAAAATAAAATGAAATCAATTTATGTTCATTCTGCTCCTGGTATAGACCCATCAAAATACCATTTCCCACAAGTAAAACGAGGCACCGGTATTTTCTTTCAATTTCACTTTCATTTAAAAAGCACTCGTCTTTCGTCACAAAACAGTTTAGCATCATTGTTGCACTTGCAAAATTGGTCACAAAATAAACATCACCATCACTTATGGTACAAACATAATACTTGGAATGTTTCTTTTCGCTGTATTTTCCAAGAATGAAGTCTCCCACTTCAAAAGTCGTATCACGGCGAGGATTTTTGTCATCTGCTTCGATCTTGTAGTCTGGATGTAGAGAGTGTGTGGTAGTTGTTTCTGAATAAAAGTAATAAAATTTTCATCTCTGAACTATGTATTTTTTTAATGGCTCCACAGTGAATATCATGTGTTCCTGGTACTGCACAGACATCGGCGAAGCGACTTTTCAGAAGTGTTTGTCAAATTTCTTTTCGCTACTTTCACGACATTGTGCACATTTATAAGGTCTCTCTTTGCACGTAGAGCAACAGTCAAATTACGTTTTAGTGTACCGTCAACAGCATCTTTCAGTGACCAGGCGAAAAAAAAAATTCCAAGTTACATTCATTCCAAAAGTTTCCTTAAAAAACGTTAGGTTTGCGAACATGAACCTTTGCTTGAACTGACTCACCGCCCCGCCCGAGAAGATAAACACATTTGTGATTTCTGGTCGTATTTCCTTGATGTCTGTTAATATTCTGCTTAAAAATTAGTGCGTGGCATATTTGTCATGCTCCATATGGTCAGACAATCGCATATGAAGCATGATTTCCTCCCGTAAACCACGCAACAGCAGTAAATATCGTAATTTGTTGGTGATGCCAATAACAACTCTGAATTTCATCTTGTGGAAGAATAGTGAAATTCTCTGCAAAATCCACTTGCAAAGTCATAGAATTTCCAGTCGTTTGTTTTTTCTGCACATCGAACATTTTGCTTTGCATTCTTTTAATAAATGTTGTGCTTCATAAACAAGGGACACGATTTTACTACTTTAACTGTGCCAGATTCTTGAATTCGAGATGCATGATTTTCATCATCACTTTGCCACTGGTATCACTCAATTTAGTCTCCAGCATTCCTGTACACATGGCTCCATGCGACGGAGATCTCCCCAGCTGCCCACTCGCGAAAACGTCGTAAACACGTGACGTATTTTACTATCAGCTTCGTATGAATCCATTTGAAATTTTACACAAATGATATAGCAGTTTGAAAGGGTGTACAGTACTGGCTTTGCATACCAAATTTTATTCAAACTGAGCCACGCACTTTTCGTCTACAGAAACTTTTATACCTTTTTCGTCGCATGTTTACACGGCCTGCAGCAATAAATTTGTTGCCTTATTATACCTTATATAAACTGTTAATAACCTAAATAAGTACTTTACTATGAAGAGAAAGAGCATTAGAATAAACATTTACCATAATTATTTTTATACCATTTGATCATAATAAACAGTAATGAATACATGTCTGTCTGTCTGGTCAACAGCCCAGAGGCTGGTTGGATCCTCAAATAGCACCACCAAAGGTTGTGGGGTCATAAGGAAACCCCAAAAACCAATGGCAGCACCAAAATGAGGCATACTAGGCAAGATGAGGAGTGAGGTAGTTTGCCATTGCTTTCCTCACTGGGTCAGAAAGTACTATTGCAGCATGTCTGACCCTGTGAGCAGCACCTTTCATAACACTCAGAAGCACTAGTCGTGCTCTGAATGTCATTACTCAGCACTACCCATACACCAGCAGCTTCCATATTGTCACAGCCATGATGTTGACTTGGACTTCGGTGGAAGCTACACTTTACTCTGGCCTGTGCCAAGAGATGGATGCAAAAGTACTGTATCCATCAAGAAATGATAGCAGGCAGAAATGTATACATATATATCATAAAATTAATAAAATTTAATGTTTTATCTATCATAACAACCAATTGTTGAGTTCTATTTTAAACTTTACTTTTTTTTCCTTCTCGGGTTGACAATTCTCTGGAATCAGCCTAATACAGATATCGGAGACCGGGGAAGACACTTTAATAGTCTACAAACGCTATTACAACTAGAGTTAAAATGACAGAATGCACATTGAAGCTAGAATGTTAGAAGGCTATGAATTTCGTATTATGACGCAACCAACTTCATATTTGTTTATTTCCTATCACATTTGCGTAAGACATGGCTCTCGTGACGCTCTACGAAGACGATGGCGAGATGTCCAGAGGAGGCTGAGCTGAGGTGACGGCAAAAGAACCTCACCTATCCCAGAGCATCTTGATGTCCAGTGAGAGGATGTAATTGCTGAGCTCGAACCACAGATCTCCCGGAGCAACTAATTCAATCCCAGTGGAGCTGACGGAAAAAGATAGGCCTAAGTCTAATTTCTTAGCGCAGTTAGATAAATCTTGCAAATTGTAATATAATCGTTAATATTTGATGGTGAACAGATGGTTAAACGTTGTGATCTTCAAATTAGCTCAGATATGTTAGTGTCAGAATACAGGGATAATAGGTAGTCACCTGAATAACATAACCAATCCTTGACTAGGAAATGTGAAGTGAACAATACGTAAGTGCCATACCAGTGATATTTAAGCATGTGAAGAGGTTATTATATATGAATTATGAGATCCATATCGGTAGAATAGTTAAGGTTAAAAGTGAGTGATGGTTATATCTTGTAGTATGAAGATTAAACAATGCCATATAAAATCAGAATAGAATTATATAGGGATACTAGCTGATGTACCCGTGCTTCACAACGGAATTCTAAATTTTATACAGAATTCTAGGTTAGGTAGTGTAAACGTTGTGAGCAAGATTGTATTAAGTTGCATAAAATGTTGAATAAAATGACTGGCAAGTCACCAACGTATTTCTTCATATGAAGACTGGGTTAGGAAATTTTCATTGTAATGGTAGGCCAGCTTGCCTACCGTCAGTCACAATCAGGTTGGGAAGTTTTCATTATAATGGCAGACACTCACTCTCTGCCTGCCTGTATAGATTCTCACAAAGTCTCCCTTAGTGGTTTTCCCAACTGAAACGAACATGGGTCATTACAATGACGTCGGTAGGAATGGCATGATTAAAAGCAATGCCTTCATACGAAATACTCGATCAAATGAAAAACCACACATTGTCTCACTTTTAACGAACAGTACTATGCTGCCGAACTAACAGTCCAAAGCTACAGAGCTGGAATGACGAAGACGCAGACATTCGTGATAAGTGAACAATCTTCATCCTTTTTTCGGCAGGAGGGGGGTTGAAATAGTGGATAGTCCCAGGGCAAAAACTATGCCCTATATTTATCTGTTTCCTGGGAGTACCCGATGAGTCGGAAAATCTCAATTCACTACACTGCGGGGGAAAGAACTATCTAACGTGGAGGCAATTTTTCCTCCAAGCCAGAGAAGAAACCACATCTTCGCTGCTAATTTGGAATAAAATTAATGTGGATTTAATGAAAGTGAAGAGGAAGAAGCTTTACCAAAGAAACGGCTCTTTCAGGGTTGAATTTTGAGTTATTTAGTGAATTGTGGCACTATAATTTGGAATAGGGCTAAATTGTAATTCCAGACCAGTTCATACTACTACTACTACTACTACTACTACTACCTGAGCCTCTGACTTAAGTGCGTACACTGCTCATTCAAAACAGCGCGTCAGAGTAGGTATCGAATAGCTGGCATACTATGATGAATCAGTGTGATACGTACCAGCAGTATCAGAAAATGTATCAACCTGAAGATTGGCATGCTAAAGAAGAAAGTTATCTAACTCCTCAGCTATTTCCCGTCAATATTCAGTTAGGCTGTTATACTTGCTACGCAGCAGTAATCCTATCTATCAGAGTTGAATGTCAGCATAAGAGACAAAGAACATTACAACAAACAACGGTCAGTGTAATGTTATTGTTGATCTATTTTACTTGCTTTCGATATTGTAGGCTTTTACATTATTAATCATCTTCCGGTTCTGAAATACCACTCTTATCATAGTCGGTACGGTAAAACTGAATAAAACATAAATGATAGGAAATTATATTCTCTATTCTATAACTTTTGTTATGTAGTACTTTTCCATAGGACCAAGAACATAGGTATTTAAAAATTAAATTTTAGGTGCCTTTCCCTAAACTACCATTTAACTCAGGTTGAATAACATTGTTTATACCTTAAATTGTAGTTTCTTATTCCTCGACTCTATATACCAATTTTCATTAAATTCTGTTTACCCATTTTGTCGGGGCTCGGCGTTGATATGGACTTAGCAACAAAAATCCAAATTCATGAATATCTGTGTTATCATAGCCGGTACGATAAAAATGCATAAGACGTAAATGATCAAGAATTTAATTCTATATAACTTAAGTTATGTAGTATTTATCGATATGACCACCAATAACAAATATTTGAGAATTGAATTTTAGGCCTTACCCTAAACTACCATTTCACTCAGCATGAATAAAATAATTTATAGCCTAGGTTGATGCGGCTCACCCCCCCCCCCCACTCTACATACCAATTTTTATTAAATTCTCTCCAGCCGTTTTCTTGTGATGCATGTACATACATACATACATACAGACAGAAATTACGGAAAAGTAAAAACTGCATTTTCTTGTTATTGTGGACATGATCAATACAGAAATACGATTCTTTTCAAATTCTGAGCAATGTACAGACAAAACTCTTATTTTATATATATATAGATGAGAGTAATATAAAATGGTAATGAGATTATTTGAGAAGAAATGGATTAATCAAGTGAATGAATAATAGAGAATTCAACATTAAAAACTTCATATCTGGCCCATATTGAAAGGAGATAACATACAATAGAGGGAAATTTTGATTGATCCCCTTTTTTCAATACATAATGTGTTGTTAATATAATCACATTTTTTATTCAGTTTTGGTGTCTATGGACACCATCATCAGCTGAAACAGGTTGTACGAACAAAGATATACAATTATGTAATACATATAATATATATAATACATATAATAGACCCTTAGTAATAAGTGGCCGAACTCGATAGCTGCAGTCGCTTAAGTGCGGCCAGTATCCAGAATTCGGGAGATAGTAGGTTCGAACCCCACTATCGGCAGCCCTGAAGATGGTTTTCCATGGTTTCCCATTTTCACACCAGGCAAATGCTGGGGCTGTACCTTAATTAAGGCCACGGCCGCTTCCCACTCCTAGCCCTTTCCTGTCTCATCGTCGCCATAAGACCTATCTGTGTTGGTGCGACGTATAGCAACAAGCAAAAAGTAATAAGTGACATTAAAATGAAGTAAAAATACAATGCTTAAAAGAATATAAACAAGTTATGTACTTGTTGGTCAAAGTATAAAATGAAAGTGAAGACAATAAATGTTTAAAGACTTGATCACTTTCGAATGGTTAAAATGTCTCAAGCGTATCACTGTTAAACACTAGGTGAAAATAAAAGAGTCAAATTAAGGTATAGTTAAGAATTATTTGGAAGAGAAATGATAATATATGAAGAAAATGTTAGAATATTAAATGAATACAAGGAAGGATAAATAAATGTGATATGTATCGTTTCGTCGGTAAGGAAGGGAATGATTAATTATGAAGATAAAGAGAAGAGTATTGATGCAATCCAGGATCAGTAATATACTTGATACCATGGTGTATAATCACTGACAGGTATTCCATATCCAACATGAATGAAGACATATGGTGAAGTTTATAATAAGTCATGGCACTAGTAAATCACTGAAATAATTCACTGTAGGGAAAGTTGAGTAGGATATTGATTAAAAGTAAAATACAGCTCTACTGTAGTGGAGTATATGTTGAAGTACATGGCACTCACTGAACCCTATGCACAAGTAGTATAATTTCTTCATATAGAATATTCCAGTAGGTAAAATTAATTAGTCTTCATGAATAATATTCTACACCTAGTTTAGCAAATGACACTAGGTAATGTGTTGGAATTCGATTAGCTATCTGACAACATGTTTCATCACATACATTTACATGATTAAACTAATTTGTAAGATTAATAAGATGAATGATATATTTGAGCTGACTAGTGATGTTAGATATTAATGTAGACATTGGTGCATATTATGGTTGACATGGTACTTACCTTTTTACTGATGCATCCTAAAGCATAATCCCAAAATAGAAAATCTAATTCTCATCCTAAATAACTAACTAAATAAATAAATAAATGATTAGAAGTAAAAAGACTATGCTGAGATATTACATTTCCTCAGATGATCTATAAATAATTTGAGAAACTTTGATTGGAATTTATGAACAATTTCTTTTGTATAGATAATGAGAAGATGATGTGTGATTGATTTCATTTCAATAATGAACGTTTTA
Organism: Anabrus simplex; assembly: GCF_040414725.1. Classification (NCBI taxonomy): domain Eukaryota; kingdom Metazoa; phylum Arthropoda; class Insecta; order Orthoptera; family Tettigoniidae; genus Anabrus; species Anabrus simplex. The sequence goes on along the minus strand of NC_090265.1, from coordinate 1,518,912,417 downwards.
CATACCGGTAATTATTTTATTTTTCTTGTGGTAGATAATTATTATTACAATTCAATCAAGGACCCCAAGCACTACAATGAAAATTAATGAATGTTTAAATATGATAATTTTATTTTAACTATATTTCCTTTTTCTCAATTTTCTCAGAATTTGAATAAATAGTTGTGATAACAATATATATTTGTATTTATATTTATACTCTAGCACAGGGCCACTCAGGGTGCATGCGCCAGTGCACTGCACAGCACAAGGTGCAGGACACGACTTCGGTAGGTTGACCAGAACACAAACATCCACTCCTCTTTCCCTACATCTGTCTTGCCTGTTTGGCCTGTCTCCGCCTTTTTCACACTCCCCTCACTGCGAAATGTTTATATGCGGTGTGCGGAGACACTCTGTTGTATGGGACAGTATTACCAGTGTTAAAAACTCTTCTTTCAGCTTAGTTTGATCATACAATTTATCTTCTCTAGCTCTTTTTCCCTATTTCTTTGCAATTATACCAGTAATGTCTGGAAGAAGGGATCAGCTGACAGCAATTCTGAGAGCGTTCTTTACATTACAATCAAAAATACTCACACGCAACCTACTTTTCGTACAAGTCAAAACAGAAAAAACTTTCACATATGCATGTGCTTCTCGATGCAGTGTAGGAAATTCTTCCTTCGACAAATTCTCGTAGAATTCGAGCAAAGCCTTTGTATTGAAAAATAGATCTTTTTGATAACGTAATTATTGCCCAACCGAGTAAGCATTTGGCTTTATCATCACGACTTAGGAAAAATACGCAAGTACCCAGTTCGATTTTCGGAAGTCTTTGCTTCTTCGAAACAGGTTGCTCTATTATTATGTTGTTGTCTTGCACTTATCTATTTTACTGATAAACAAGCTGTCTATCACTGAATGCTTCGTCGCTCTCAGTACACTACACCATCCGAGTCAAGCCGACTTGAGCCGAGTCGGACCGATACACAGTGCACGGAATCTCTGCGCCTAGGTTTGCATGAATGAGATTTTGGGCGTTTGAGAGGCCCTGCTCTAGCGTAAGCATTACATGTGTAAGATATACATTTCTTAATTCAAGATAGATTAGGAATTATCTCTCAATATAATTGATAATTGGAACGATGGAGACGACCATTAGTGTTTGCGGCGGATGACTTATCCGTAAGATAGAAAGTTTTCGCAACTTTCACGGATCCATGTTAAAAAGGAAACTTTGAAAGGCAATCAACCCTAAGTCTACTATCTGGATTTCTTCGTGACCCGCCCTGGTTGCAGGAAAGGCGCAATAATAAAGAGAAATTCTTAAAATTACTGATAACAATCAAATGAATTCAGCCTCTACATAAAAGTTTAATTAAGCACGTAATTAAGAACTGAAAGACATCAATAAATTAATACATATCATAAAATTAATAAAAAATCATGTTTATCAATCATACAAACAAATTGTCGAGATTAATTTTAAACTTTACTTTTTCCTACTTGGGTGGACTATTCTCTGGAATCAGCCATTAATATGTAACATTTGAAAACATTATGCGCACTGTTGTATATAAAAATGTAGTCAGACATTTTAAACCTACCATTTTTATGGCCAGCAATGAAATAAATCTAGGTAAGTATCTCTCACATACACACAACCGTTCATGAACTTTTAGAGGGCCCGCCTATCGGAAGGTTAATCACAATAAGCTCCAAAATATTTGGACAAACGTCATCATTCACAAACTTAGCAGCAATTCCACAATACTTAGATTTGGACAGGAACTCTGAATACCTACCCAGTTGCATCACACTACAACACTTAATGACACATATCAGGTTTGCTATTTGCTTTACATCACACTGACACAGATAGGTCTTATGGTGACGACGGGACAGGAGAGGCCTAGGAATGGGAAGGAAGCGGCCGTGGCCTTAATTAAGGTACAGCCCCAGCATTCGCCTGGTGTGAAAATGGGAAACCACGGAAAACCATCTTCAGGGCTGCCGACAGTGTGGTTCGAACCCACTATCTCCCGGATGTGAGCTCCCAGCTGCGCTCTCCGAACCGCACGACCAACTCGCCCGGTCATATCAGGTTTGAGGAAATAGTGACATACATACGGGTCTTATATTTTGATAACAGTGATAAACGCAAAATTTTTCAAATGCTCTTTCTAACCAATATACGGCTTCCTAGGAAATTAAAGTACCATATTTTAGAAAAATGAACTCACAAAATATTGCAAAATCTGCTTTATCATGTGAATTGTGTGAATAACTGAAATATATCCCCCATAACATCCTGTATATCGTTGCAGAAACAATGACAAATTATTAATCTAGAAGTGTCTTGCGACAATTTGGTACCCCCCCGGCAGAAACACATTTCAAGAAACACCACTCCACCAGGACACGTGTTGGGGAACCTTCTGTGCATGACTGGACGGCTTGCATGCAGATAAAAACAAATGGTGTGAAAGGTGTCTACTTCAGAAAGATCTGGAGATTATGAGATTATCCTTTTAATCCAGAAAGTACCTTATAACACTTTGTTTTATTTTCAGGCCCTACTCACTCGGACAATGGCATTGGTGGCATTGGGCCCAGCAGTGGTTTAATCATTAATAAATTCAGTGTCATTTAGGAAAAGGCTGGGAAAACAACAGATAGGGAATCTGCCACCTGGGTGACTGCTCGAAATGCAGATCAGTATTGATTGATTGATATTAAGCAACTTTTTACTCAGTCAGAAAAACCTAAAAGCTTACACCTTGAAGATAATGTTATCGTCCATCAGTTAAATTACATCCTGGACAATTTCATTTTCATTTTTTCCAACTTTAATTTAAAATTTTCCATAAAAATGAATTGTTCTTTTCCCAGGATGAACACATTCAGTAATATTTGTTACATTTAGCTGGTGGGAGACAACTGGCACTCCTATATGCATTAACTAATATTCCACACTCCATGTGAAAGCTTATTGTAAGCATGCAGAACTGATACATACTGGTGTACGATATAATAGCATAAACATATCACAAGAATTACAAATGCTAAAAAAAAAAAAAAAACTAATAATGAATTAAGTTTGATTCCGATTAATGTTTTAACATCCTATAATTCAGGAACAAAACCAAAGGAACAAAGCTACCCACCAGGTTTCGTTCCATGTCCCTTTCCTTTCTTCAAGGTTTGTAAGTTCATTCCAGCTGGTTGGAATACAATCCTGGTGTCTACTGTTTGTTTGGTGGAAAAGTTGTCAACAAAGCAGCCCAATAGGTACATGTTGATTGGAATATCTTTCTTCATGATTTCTGCTTGAGAGAATGGAGCCTTGCTCCCACATACTGCACACACAACACCATTAGAACTCTGTAGTGAACTTCTGACACACTGTTCACATACAGAATGCCCACATGGCAAGACAAGTGGGCATCGAAATCCCCGAGGTCGTAATGGATCTGCAACAGGAAAATATATTTACATTCATACATTCAAATTGGAATGTAGCTGTTTTATATGAACAATATTTTGTAACAATTTGTAACATTTAGAGAAAGAAGTCCTATAAAAAAAAATATTAAAAAATCACTTCCAGGAGTTACAAAATCCTCCTTTATACCAATTCCTTAAGATTCCCTTAGGTTTGACACTTCTCCAATAGTAAACGAGTAATAGCATAGGTAGCTCTCTCTGAAGATCCATTCACTTGATATGATCTTCCCAAAACTAAGCCAATATATATACACAGGATATATATAATGTTTGATTCTAATATTGCATTATTTCCTCACCAGCACTCTCATTTCATTGTTCACATCTATTAGAACCAGCTAGCATGCTTTGCATTTCATATCTAATACAGTTTATAAATCAGGTAACCACTATTCACTCTAACTCTAGAACACAGTCTCGACATAGCACCAGACAGGTTTTGCCTGAAATACTGTTTAATTAATACAACCAATTATTGAAAATAAACTCAATAAAACACTTCTCCGATACTTATAACTATTACCAACTACCATTTTGTTATAAGTTGGTACTGGATTTTAGACAAAAACTTCAATATACTGTATTAAGTTGGTGAAAGATTTGGCAACCTTTGACCAAAGGATTAACAGGACACATTTATGGATATCCCAGACTGATTTCTGAGGGAAATGTAGGGGGTAAGAAGGGCAGGGGCAGCATTAATATAACAGTAGACATAGGATGCAGTAGCAGTTTTCACTGACCTTACAGAAATTTCAATGACTTGCAAAAACTGTGCAATACGCTGCTTATTGAACATTATATTTTACATACATTCTATCTTCATTATAGACTGTTATGCCTTTCAGCGTTCAGTTTGCAAGCCTCTGAATTTACAAAATTATGCCACAATCCTCTATTTACAATTAGTTCTGTGGTCTTGTTTAGTTTTATACCTAGTATCTTTCATTAGAAACAGAGTAACCATAGTCATACCCTCCATGACAGCCCATTATTCTACTAGGTAACCTAACCTCCATTCGCCTCACGTGACCCCAATACCGAAGCTGGCTTATGCACACAGTTTTATCAATATAATTCATTCCTAGCCTTTAACTCCTCATTCAGAGTACCCTCCTACCAATGTTCCCACCAGTTTACCCCAGTGAAAATTCTCGCGACTTTAATGTCTGTTACTTCTAATTTATGAATAAGATATCGCAAGTCCACCCAACTTTCATTCCCGTAAAGTATAGTTGGTTTGAAAAAAGACCAGCGTAAAGACAGTTTCAATCATTCAGAAAGTATGCCTTCCCAAAGCTATCTGTGTCGGCGCGGTGTAGAGCAAATTTTACAAAACTGGGTAACAGCAGTAATCCCATCTATTGGAGATGAGCGGCAACAGAGACACAAAGCACATCGCATCAAACAATGGTCAGTGTAATGTTATTGTTGATCAATGTTATTAAAACTGTATTGTAGGCCTTCACATTGTTTCCTTTCGACTCTAATATTAGGGCGACATATAAAATTAATTATAGCGTAGACTGTATGCAATGCATGTCACACTTACTGGCCCGTAATTTTCAGCTGTATGTCCATCACCCTTTCCTTCATACATACATAGTGGCTACTATAGCAATTCTCCAATCATTTGGTATACCACCTTCATGCAAACAATAATCGGTATGTAAGGTCGAGGAAATTAAATTCTGTTAACCGATTTTCTCGTGGCAGCACTGAAATGGACATAGCAAAAAAAAAAAAAATCCAAGTTCATTAATATCGCCGGTACATAAAAATGTATAAGACATAAATGATCGGAAATTTAATATATAATTTAGTTACATACTATTTGTCAATAGGACTACTGATAACACAAATATTTGATTATTCAACTTTAGGCCTTCCCTTAAACTGCCATTTCACTCAGCGTGAATAAAATTATTCATGGCCTAGATTGTAGCGACTTATTCCCCGACTTTGCATACCAATTTTCATTAATATAGCACAAATAATATCAAAATTTGAGAATAAAATGTTAGGCCTTCCGCTAAACTATAATTTCTCTCGGCGTGAATAAGATTATTTATGGCCTACATTGTAGCGACTTATTCCCGGACTGTACGTACTGATTTTCATTAAGATAGGACCACCATTAACAAATATTTGAGAATTAATATATATATAATTCTTTTTTGCTTTACGTCGCACCGACACAGATAGGTCTTATGGCGACGATGGAATAGGAAAGGTCTAGGAATGAGAAGGAAGCGTCCATGGCCTTAATTAAGGTACAGCCTCAGCATTTGCCTGGTGTGAAAATGGGAAACCACGGAAAAACAGCCTTAGGGCTGCCGACAGTGGGGCTCGAACCTACAATCTCCCGATTACTGGATACTGGCCGTACTGAAGCGACTGCAACTATTGAGCTCGGTGAAGTAAATTTTAGGCCTTCCCCTAAACTACCATTTCTCTCAGCCTGAAAAGATTATTTATGGCCTAGATTGCAGCGACTTATTCCCGGACTTTACATACGGATTTTCATTATGACGTCAGGAGGAATGGCGTGATTAAAAGCAATGCTTTCATATGGAATACTCGATCAAATGAAACACCATACATTTTCTCACTTTTAACGAACAGGACTACACTGCCGATCTAACAGTCCAAAGTTCCAAAGCCGGAATGACAAAGCTGCAGACAGCCGTGATTCGTGAACACTCTTCGTCTTTTTTCGGCGGGGGGGGGGGGGGGGTCGAATAGTGGAGACTCCCAGGGTAAAAAATATACCCTGTTACTGATGTTTCCTCGGAGTATCCGATGAGTCAGAAAATATCTATTCACTACACTGGCGGCGGAAAAATCTACTTAACATGGAGGCAAATTTTTTCTCCAAGCCAGAGGAGAAACCCTCTCTTCACTGATAATTTGGAATTAAATGAATGTAGGAAAGTGAAGGTGAAGAAGCTTTTCTTAAGAAATGGCTCTTTTCAGGGTTGAATTTTGAGTTATTCAGTGAATTGTGGTGCTATAATTTGAAATAGGCCTATATTGTTATTCTAGACCAGGCCATACTGCTACTTCTTCTTCTTCTTCTTCTTCTTCTTCTTCTAAGTCAGCCTCTGCCTTAACTATGCACACTGCTCAACCAAAACAGAGCGTCAGAGTAGGGATCGAATAACTGGAATATTATGAAGAACCAGTGTGTTACGTACCAGCTGTATCAGAAAACGTATGAACCAGAGGAATGGCATCCTAAAGAAGAAAGTTTTCTAACTCCCCAGCTATTTCCCACCAACATTCAGTCAGTACGGTCAGTCAGTTGGTACGCAGCAGTAATCCCATCTATCGTAGCTGAGAGGCAGCATAAGAGACAAATAACATCACAACAAACAATGGTCAACGTAATGTTATTGTTGATCAATGTTATGCGTTTTCGATATTGTAGGCCTTCACATTTAGTTTTCTTCCAACTCTGAAATACCACTCATCATAGTCGGAACGGTAAAAGTGAATAAAACAAATGATCGGAAATTATATTCTCTGAAACTTTCTGCTATGTAGTACTTTTCAATAGGACGAAAAACATAGATATTTAAAAATTAAATTTTAGGCGCCTTTCCCTAAACTACAATTTCATCCAGGATGAATAAAATTGTTTATAGCTTAAACTGTAGTTTCTTATTCCCCGACTCTATATACCGATTTTCATTACAGACCGTTTTTAACCCATTTTCTCGTGGCTCAGCATCGATATGGACTTAGCAACAAAAATACAATTTCATGAATAACTGTGTTATCATAGCCGGTACGGTAAAAATGTATAAGACATAAATGGTCGGAAATTTAATTCTATATAACTTTGGTTTATGTAGTATTTATCGATAACGACCACTAATAATATAAATATTTGAGAATTAAATATTAGGTCTTCCCCTAAACTACCATTTCTATCAGCGTGAATAAAATTATTTACAGCTTAGATTGTAGCGACTTACTCCTCGACTTTACATACCGATTTTTATTAAATTCTCTTTAGCCGTTTTCTAGTGAAGTGTGTACATACAGACATACAGAAATTACGGAAAAGTAAAAAGTGCATTTCCTTGTTGCTCTGGGCATGACCGATACAGAAATACCATTCTTTTCAAATTCTGAGCAATGTACAGACAAAACTCTTATTATATATATATATAGATTTGTTGGTCATGAGGAGGGAAAGGAGAAGGTAGTAGAGTTTCACGTTGGTACTAACAACATAAGACAAGCAGCTATAAGTAGCAACATAGTTGAGGATGTGTGGGATTTGGTAAATGCAGCATGGGTGAAGTTAAAGGAAGCAGAGATTCAGTGGAATATTGTTTAGGAGGTATACTAACTGAAGGTGGTTGGGGATTTAAATGAAACTATGGAGTGGGTATGTGGGGAACTGGGAGTTAGCTTTCTAGATCCTAATGGATTGGTAGGAGATAGGGATCTGCGCTCAGATGGCCTTCACTTAAACTGCAGAGGTACATTCAGGAAAAATGGGGTGGCCAAGGGAGCGGTGATAAGGGTACAGGGAACTGGACATCAAGTAAGGATGACAAAAATGTTAGTGCTCAACTGTAGAAGTATTGTAAAGAAAGGAACAGGAATTTATTTATTTATTGATGTCTTTATTTGTGGCAAAGTTAGGGCTCTTGGCCCTCTCTAACACTTAACCACATTGTGCGGCATAATACTGAATACAAACTTAATATTCAAACTTAACACAGTGTATATAATATAATAATAATATAACATAATATAGACTAAAAGATTACATCCTAAGTCTAAAATTAGAAAAATAAATTCAATATTAACTACTCTAGGTGGAATTCATATAACAGTAATTTATGTGAATTTTGGGAAATATTTACTCCACACATTCACACAACTACATGATACAGGCTACGTATTCAAGAGGAAATCTTTATACTGTCTTTTGAAGGTAATTAATGAGGAACAATTTCTAATTTCAGGGGTAAAGCATTCCATATTTTAGCGCCTGACACAAGGAATGAATTACTGAAGGCAGATATATGATGTGGAGGTATTGCAATTGTTGACCCAGATCGCGTGTCACAGTCATGAAAGGAGGATAGAAAACGGAAATTACTGGAGAGATATTCAGGTATATTTTCAGTCAAGAGTCGATATATAAGGTTTGTACATGGCGATTTCTCTGCTGATCTACTTTTAACCAAGAAAGTTGTGCATAAAAAGGGGATACATGCAAGGCAAAATTCAATGAAAAAATAAATCTAATGCAGGAGTTTAAAGCTCTCTGCAATTTCCTATTTTATTCACTGGTAGCATCCAGCAACACATCACAATAGTTAAAAATTGGAAGTATCAATGTTTGAACCAGTTTTAAAGTTGAGAGGTAATACGGTCTGATGAATCTTAAGGGGATGAAGTGATGAATGAACTTCCCTGCATACGTTAGTGACATGCTCATCCCAGTTTAAAGTTTCATTTATAGTGACTCCAAGGCTTTTTACTGATTTACAGAATGGGATAGCAATGCCATTTAGTTGAATGACTGGAATTTGTAGACTGTGTAAAAGGGCAAGCAGTTTTCTCTGCCCTAGTATGATAGCTTGTGTTTTCGTTGGGTTGATGGAGAGAGAATTCTCAGCTGCATAATAGCTGATCTGCTCTAAGTTTCGGTTCATATTTTCAATAGCTGCATTTATGTCATTCATTTTTGTGTGGCAGTAAATTTGAAGGTCGTCGGCATAGAGATGGTAGTTGCAGTTTTTCCACTTAAAAGAGATGTCATTCAAATATAAAATAAATAACAGGAGGCCCAGTATAGAACCTTGTGGCCCACCATTAACTTTGTACTTCCACTCGGTTCCCTTATCATTCATGACAACACACTGTCGTCGGTTATGGAGGTAGGAAGCGAACAATTTGAGAGCAGCGTGGCTAAGATGGAAGGAATGCAATTTCGCTATTAATATGTCCGTACTGATAGTGTCAAAAGCACTGCCGAAGTCTAGGAGAATGAGCACGGTCACTTTACGTTCGTCCATTGCTTTTCTTAAGTTATCCATAATTTTTAGAAGAGCAGCAGATGTACTATGTCCTTTTTTAAATCCAGATTGGAAGTGATCAAGTAACGAATGGTGCATCAAATATTGGAGCAGTTGTTCATGCATGAGTTTTTCTAAGACTTTCGAAAGTGAAGAATGTATACAGATAGGTCGATAGTCAGATGGAGAATTTCCTACAGATTTTTCTGGTACTGGGAAAATTAAAGCATCCTTCCAAATAGTTGGGAAGTAGCCTTCTGAAAGACATGAGTTACATATAAGGGTTAAAATTGACAGTACTACATCTATCAAGGTAACGACGAAGGATATCGGGATGTCGTCCACTCCGATTGCTTGCGATTTGATTTATGTTAGTTTTCTTCTTACATCGTTTTCATTTACTTTACAAAATTTGAACAAAGGCCGTTGTGGTAACGGAGTAGATTGAAGAGAATTTATTGTTGTCTGTAATGTGTGAAGCTTAACTATCAAGATGTGGAATACTTGAAGTCCCAAGATCAGACATGGAGGTGTGACCAGTGTAACTCACAGCGGCATAGGAGCATGCAAGAAGAAGCGCAGTCAAGTTCGTCGGCACCATCAGTTGGGGATATTTATAAACTGCTGCAAATTTTAACTGAAGATATGGCTACATTGAAGAAAACAACTAGTGAAATAGAAAAGCATTTAGGTAAGTCCACTGATGTGTGTCATGACTGGACGAGCTAAAACAAATTCTAGAAAATCAACAGGCAATAATTAACAGACAGCAAAATATTATTGATAATTTATTATCTGAAAACAATCACCTTGCAAAAGCTTTCAGTGAACTTAAAATCAAGTGCGATGACGAGCAGTATTCTAGGATTAATACACTTGAGACATACGGTGTTCTGGAAGTGCCGAATGAAAATGTCTGTCAGACTGTCATAAGTGTTGCCAAGGCGCTAGATGTAGAAATAAAAGACGATATGATTGATGCATGTCATAGGCTGGAAAAGGTTAATAATCGTCCAACTCGTGGCATTATTGTAAAGTTTGTTAGAAGATGTTATAAGGAACAGATCTTAGAAAAGCGTAAGATCAAAAGGAATTTGTCCACAACTCATCCTGGTTTTTCCGTCCCTAGTCCCATATAAATATTAATCAGTCTATAGCTCCTAATAGGTGAATTCTATTTGCTAAACAATTGCAACGTGATAGAGAATGTAAGTATCAGGAGTGGCAAAATTTTGATGAGAAAGACTGATGGAAGTCTAGTGCATGCCATTCGTTGTGAGGGTGATTTGGATAAATTGTAATTTTTTCATCGTAACGTTGTTATTCTTTCAACTTTGATTTTTCATGAGCCATGATATTGAGTTTTTAGTTTATTATCAAAATGTAAGAGGACTTAGAACTAAGGTTGATATATTTATCCAAAATCTCCTGTGCTCTTCATACGATATTGTTGTACTGACTGAGACTTCTCTATCAAATAGTATATAATTATGATATTGAATTATTTGACAGTAGATATTTAGTGCTCAGAAATGACAGATCCTTTAGTAACCGGCAAGGAGCGGGGCGGGGGAGTTTTGATTGCCGTCAAAAGGAGTTTTAAGGCAAAACTATTATCCAAGTACTCTAGAGAGCATTGTGAATCACTATTTGCATCTCAAATAATAATAGGAAGTTATTTATAAATGTTGTGTACATTACTCCAGCATCATCTTGAAGAGTTTATCAGGACTACTTTGGTTATTTAGAAAGCACTGACGATCTTATGATTTCGGACAGAGCTATCGTGTGCGATTTCAATCTTCCTGAAATTAATGGTACTGGTTATTCATTTATAGAAGGAACTGTGACTAGTAAAAGATTGGGTCAATTGAAATCATATTTAGGTTTAACGTCGTATAATAATATTCTTAATTACAATTCTATGACGCTGGATCTTGTACTGGCCAATTTCATAGTTGACGTGAAACGTGAGGAATTTGCTCGTGTCTGAAGATTTACATCATCCCCCACTCAGTTTATCATTACCTTCAGTAAAGAGGTGTTCATTACCAAAAAATATAAATCGAGATCACTACGATTTCAAGAAAGCGGATTTCTACGACTGTATTACGAGTTAAGAGATATTGATTGGAACCCGTTGTATACATATCAGGATGTGGATGAGGCAGTGGATTTCCTTTACTCGTCAATATATAGATGCTTCGATAATTGCATACCTAAGGGTCAAGTCATTAAAAAAATCAAAATTTCCAGCCTGGTTCAATCACGATATCATTCAGATAATCAAAAAGAAAAGGAAGTGTGCCAAAAAGAGGAAATTCTCTAGGTACTATGATGAACGTTTCAAGCAGCTCAGATCTGACTTGCAAGTAAAAATAAATTCCGCATATCGAAATTACATCAGTGAATTAGAGGTTATTTTAAAATGCGATAACACATTTCTGGAGGCACATAAAAAATAAGCGATTCACGAGATCAGGAGGAACTACGTTCGAGTATAATGGTGAGAGCTACGAAGGCGAAAATGTTGTTCATGGCTTTGCTAGATATTTTTCGTCAGTTTATATCAGATCAGATTTTAATTATATACGGGATAATTTGGCTTTAGATGACATTGCGCTATTTCCCTCTGTTGATATATTACATGTCAGTGAGATATCTGTTGAAGAGGTGAAAAAGGTTATTAATGGTAACTAAAGCCTAAAAGATCGACTGGTCCTGATGGCATACCTCCATATATAATTAAGGCTTGTGCCGATTTATTGGCTAATCAATTAACTTTCATTTTTAAACTTTCTATTCGCACTTCATCCTTTCCTGAGAAATGGAAAGTTGCTAAAGTTACGCCCATTTTTAAGACAGGCAGTTTTGTAATGATATCTAATTATCGTCCAGTGTGCATTATCAACGCCGTAGCTAAGGTATACAAACATATATTGCACCGTAAGATTTATAACCATGTTAAGATTGCCCTGTCTGAATTTCAACTTGGATTTGTACCTAACAGATCAGTTATCACCAATCTTCTGGGTTATACTCAAAATTTGTATGATGCAATTAATACCAACGGAAGGACTGATGTTTATATGGATTTAGAAAAGGCATTCGATAAAGTCGACCATAGAATTTTAATTACAAAAATGTATAAATTTGGTTTTTCTAAACAGCTGTTGCAGTTAATATGTTCATATTTAAAAAATCGACAGCAGTTTGTTTATTTTAACAATGGAATTTCAGAAAATTTTATCAGTCGTCCTGGTGTTCCACAAGGTTCAAATCTTGGACCTCTCTTGTTTTTAATTCTAATTAATGATCTACCAGACAATATTTGCCACTCTAACTGTTTACATTTTGCAGACTATTTGAAACTTTTCAAATATATTAGCGACCACCAAGACCAGGACGAGTTGCAAAAGGACATTAATAATGTCATTTCCTGGTGTGACATTAATAATTTGTCTTTGAATGTTAGTAAATGTAAATACATGACGTTTACCAGGAAGAAGGAATATGATGTCTCAGCCTATCATATAAGGAGGAAAAAATTGGATAGAGTTTTAACGTTTAAGGATCTTGGTATAATTTTTGACAGTAAGCTGTTGTTCAAAGATCATATTAATACAATAACAAAGAATGCTAACCGAATGCTAGGATTTCTGGTAAGAACTTTGAGACCATTTACCCAGCCGTCTGTACTGAATAAATTATACATTACCTTAGTACGGAGCATACTGGAATATTCTGTAATAATTTGGAGCCCGTATACAAAGCAACAAGTGAATGCTATTGAAATTGTACAAAACAAGTTCCTACATTATCTTTATTTCAAAACTTTTAAAACTTTTTGCCCTTTTGACACATCAACCCAGTTATTAAGGAATTTATTTCTATTTCCTTCACTGAAAATCAGACGGTCCCTAATTTCTATACAAATACTAGGAAAAATTGTAATAGGACGATTTGATTCTATGGATCTGTTAAAACACATTTCATTCCATGTTCCGCAGACAAGATCACATCAGCACCAATTATTTTATGTTCAAAGGTCAAAAACTTTGTATCAGTCAAATTCACCTTTTGTGAAAATGACAACCCTTTATAACACTATAACCAAAGAAGTCTATATATTCACCGAATCGGATAATGAATTCAATAAGAAACTAGAAGCCTGCCTTTACAATTTGCAAATTTTTTAATAATTCCTTCTTTCTGGTACTCACCATATTTCCCAGTGTACTCATTCGTTTTTTAAGTTTCTTTGTTTATTGTCTTTTGCTTTGTATTACCGGGTGATATCGTAGTGAATTTTTTATTTCCTATAAATTGTAAATAGTATCAGATATAATGTTAATTTTGTTCTTTTTCTTTTTTTGTTGATTTTTAACTTTTTGTTAAACTTTAACTTCATAGATACAGATTGTTAATGAATGTCAAGAAGGTACTCTTCTCCTTCCTTTATTTTTCTCCCTTCACCTCCTCAAGTTTTCCTTGCATCTCACCTACCACCATTTTTTCTCTCTTCAGCTTATTACAACAAGCGTCAATTCTCTCATGACAAATATTTTCTTCCACCAGACCAAATATTGTTTATTTCTTCTACTTCCTTTATTTTTCTCCCTTCACCTCCTCAAGATTTCCTTTGAACCTTACCTACCACCATTTCTCTCTTCAGCTTATCACAACACGCGTAAATTCCCTTATGACATATTTTATTTAAACATTTTCTTCCACCTGACCAAATTTATTTATTTCCTACTGTCATTTATTCAGAGTCAATTGTATGGTCCGCATTGAACTGCGAATTTATAACCACCTTTATTTAACTCCATATATGTTATTCCGCCCCGTAAAACAGCCATCGTCCTTCAAGATTCCAGAAGCAGAAGAGCTTTCTTCTAGCATCTTACTTCACATCGACAATTATTTCTAGTTTATAAAATCTTGAGAAGACAATGTCACGATACTTTATTTTCAATTGATCTCTGAATGAACACCATCGCTTGAAAACCAACCTTTTTCGATTTCCACTTTCACAACTTGTCATTTTTATACGACGCACGGGACCTTTTTTATGGATCTCTATTTTTTAACATAATATAGCGCTTCTCTGGACTCCTAATCCTCCACGCGCAACAATTACCTAGTTCCAAAAAACTGAAGAGCCTTTCCAACATCCATGTGTTTTGACGTCTATGAATACCTTAAAAAATGACGTAACTTCTTCGAATACACAACAGCAAACTCAAGAAGCCAGCATTCAACTGATAATTCTTCTTTATAACATCTTTTAGTGCACACTGGACTTTTAATACTATACGGCCCACTGAACTTTATTCATAAATAAACAACATAACTTCCGCTCAGTGCATCGTCAATTGGAAGAGTTATTATTTTTAATATATTGCTGCTCAATATCCCACATGGTATGTACTTTTAAAAAGACTGTACTTGTGTTTACATTGTTTATTTTTTCTTCGATATTTGCGCTTTAATTTACTTCAGGCTGATGACCTATTGCTAGGTCGAAACTAGTCCCTATGTAATTTAAACTATTTACATTTTGTATTGAAAAGGTGGACCCAAAATAATATGTTAATTTACTCTATTGTAATCACAGTTCAATACGGATCTATCATTATGAAACTTGATTCTTTTAAAACCTGTGTACTTTCAGATCAATAAATAAATAAATAAATAAATAAATAAATAAATAAATAAATAAATAAATAAATAAATAAATAAATAAATAAATAAATATGCGGGTGGGTATTAACTATTTCTCTAGTAAAGTGGGCATTTAATATATGTCATGCATATTGGAGTTTGTAGTTTGCCTCCCAATACCTACGGATCTGAGTTGTTTCCAGGTACATTCTGTGTTCAAGTTACTGGCTAATTGTTGGAAGTACGCATATTTTTCTTGTTTCTGATTATTTGTTTAACTTTATTTCTAAGCACACGGTACTTTTCAAAATCTCCAGTTGATAATGTCTGCTTGTAACATCTGTGTAGTGCATCTCGTTCAGCCATTGCGGACTTAATGTCATTTGATAACCATGGAGCAGCTTTGTGAGTCACCCTAGCAGTACGTTTAGGTACGTGTTTGTTATACAATCCCAACAATAATGTGTTAAAACTCTTTACTTTTTCGTCATTGTCAGTCAAGTGCAGTATTTCGTCCCACGGGCAGAGATTAGCATCTTGTATTAATTGTTGAGGATTTAATTTTTTCATGTCTCTATAGATTATCCACTTCGGCTTTGTTTTGGGAACTTTCAAAGAATAAGCTAAATATGAGATCGTGGTATGATATACCAGGTACAGAAGTTTGTCCGTGTTTTAGTATTTTCTGAGGATTGTTTGTGATAAGTATATCTACTGGAGTGTGTGAGGATCCGTTAGCCGTGTGCACATGGTGAGTGGGGTTAAGTGGCAATACCGACATGTTACAAGAGGTAAATATGTTCTGTAAACGATTTGCTTCAACGGAGTCTTAACAGGTTTGTGTTAAAGTCACCAAATATGAGTACACGTTCGTAGGTAGGTAAGAGTCTTAGTAAATTTTCTTCGAAGTCGGCAAAGTTTCCTGCTTTTGGTGGTTTGTAAACAACTCCCATCAGTACTTTACTCTTATCAACAGATAGTTCTACAAACATATATTCAGTTAAGGTGTCAGTAGATAATGTCGAAGTTTGTATAATCTTCCCCATTAAATTGTTTTTGTAGTATAGAGCTACTCCTCCACAGCGCTTCGGTCTATTGTGAAAAACTGCATTAAATCCTTCTATATTTACCGAGTTCAGAGGGACCGAGTCCTTCATCCAACTCTCACTAATTGCTACAACATTTACCATGCTTCCTTCAAAAATAGCTTTCAGCTCAGTGTGATGGGCAATTATAGACTGAGCATTGACATGGGCACACAGTAATGAGCAGGGAAAGGACGAGAATTCTCTCTCCAGGTGACTGCGGGCGGGGTGAGAAGGGGTCAGGGAAAGAGAAGGGTGGGAGGGTTCAGTATCAAGGTGAAGGTTGTTTACCCTGCCCAGGGAGAAAGATATTACCTGTGTTAACCATAATCAAAAATAAACAGAGGGCAACTTACCATGGCTTCCTCTTGCCCACGTAAGCCACTTGAATCATTTAAACATTCACTCACACTAAACTTATAATAAAACCACTTATAATTAAAATGTAAATCCGTGAGTCATGTACTCTACTAATCACCTAGCCTTGAAATAACAGCATTTAGTTCCGCTTTAGTGGTCACAGTGAATTTGTTTTTGCCTAGAACTATGATTCTTCCTTCCTGGGTACAAACGTTACGCACTCCGAGCTGGTCTCGGGCTCGATTTAACAGATCTTTTCTAGAAGCAATCAATGACTCCGTAACCAATAGTTTGGTGCCTTTGAAGAGCTTCTTAGCGCACCAGACACAATCGCGAACATGAAACCGGACGAATTTAACTATAATCAGCCTGTTTCCCGACGTCACAACTTCCGCAGCTGATCTGCATAGAGGTCCCAGTCTACGACAGCGATTGATGTCATCCATCGATAATTCCACTTGTAGGTTAGATTTTACTGTCCATCAATTAGGCATAGACATTCTCAGCCGGTTCTTCTTTCACCCCGTGTATGAGTAGACAGTTCCGTCTACGGTATTGTTCGGCTTCGCCAGCCCTGGCTTCGTGCTGGTCAAGACGCCGTTGAACAACTAGTAACTCCTTTACACAAATTTCCGCCGAGATGTACTGGCGGAAGTCTTTGAACTCAGAACAGAGGGAAGACAGATTTTCATCGGCGCGGTCGTTAGTGTTGGCAGCCCTGCTGGCACAGGCTGATGTCAACTGTTCCAAGCGAGCTTGGAACTCATCCGTCCGTTTAACAAACTTTGTTTCAAAGTCCGACACACGCTTATTTACACTTTTTACGGACATCTTTTTACTAGAACTAGATGTCAGTTGTCTGGTGTAATTACTGACACACACTCACTGGACATGTCTGCTAATTATCTTGCTAATTCGGGCTGGTAACACAGAGCTCTCCTACACAACACACACAGCACGCGCCATGGTCGAACTGTGGTTGAAGTGGTAGGCCTAAATTGAAATTAAGTAATTTAATAGATATATACTCACCAGATATTGTAATAGGAGTTGAATCATGGCTGAGAAATGATATAATGGATGCAGAAATATTCTCACGGAACTGGAGTGTGTATCGTAGAGGTAGGATAGGAATGGTCGGAAGGGGGGGGGGGGTTTACTTATTCTGGTGAAAGAAGAATTTTTAAGCTATGAAAAAGACGACAAAGATGAAATTCTAGGTGTAAGGCTCATCTCTAAACATAATAGTCAACTTGATGTCTTTGGAGTGTACAGACCGGGAACGGGTAGCGCTGACGCTGATTCAGAATTATTTTACAAGATAATCAGCTATGTGGGAAACGACAAGAAGCATGACCAAAAAATGGCAAATAAGTTATTATGGGAAGGACAGCTGATTCAGAAAGTGATGGAACCACCTTTTTCTTTTTTTTTTGCTTTACGTCGCACCGACACATATGTCTTATGGCGACGATGGGATAGGAAATGCCTAGGAAGTGGAAGGAAGCGGCCGTGGCCTTAATTAAGGCACAGCACCGGCATTTGCCTGGTGTGAAAATGGGAAACCACGGAAAACCATCTTCAGGGCTGCCGACAGTAGGGCTCGAACCCACTATCTCCCGATTACTGGATACTGGCCGCACTCCCCTTGTTCATTCATTATTCCTGGAATGTCCTTTTTGGAACCTGTTTCTGCCTTAAAATACCTACACATACCCTTCCATTTTTCACTAAAATTTGTATGACTGCCAATTATGCCTGCCATCATGTTATCCTTAGCTGCCTTCTTTGCTAAATTCAATTTTCTAGTAAGTTCCTTCAATTTCTCCTTACTTCCACAGCCATTTCTAACTATTTCTTTCCAGTCTGCACCTCCTTCTTAGTCTCTTTATTTCTCTATTATAATAAGGTGGGTCTTTACCATTCCTTACCACCCTTAATGGTACAAACCTGTTTTCGCATTCCTCAACAATTTCTTTAAACCCATCCCAGAGTCTGTTTACATTTTTATTTACTGTTTTCCACCGATCATAGTTACTTTTCAGAAACTGCCTCATGCCTGCTTTATCAGCCATATGGTACTGCCTAATAGTCCTACTTTTAAAACCTTCCTTTCTATCACATTTATTTTTGAGTACGACAAAAACAGCTTCATGATCAATAATACCATCTATTACTTCAGTTTCCCTATAGAGCTCATCTGGTTTTATCAGCACCACATCCAGGATATTTTTCCCTCTGGTTAGTTCCATCACTTTCTGAATCAGCTGTCCTTCCCATATTAACTTATTTGCCATTTGTTGGTAATGCTTCCTGTCGTTCGCATTTCCTTTCCAATTGACATCTGGCAAATTCAGATCTCCCGCTACAATCACATTTCTGTCCATGTCGTTTCCCACATAGCCGACTATCCTATCGAATAATTCCGAATCCGTGTCATTGCTACCCTTTCCGGTCTGTACACTCCAAATATATCAAGTTGCCTATTATCTTTAGAAATGAGCCTTACACCTAGAATTTCATGTGTCTCATCTTTAACTTTTTCGTAGCTTACAAATTCTTCTTTCACCAGAACGAATACTCCCCCTCCCACCATTCCTATCTCTACGATACACACTCCAGTGCCGTGAGAAAATTTCTGCATCCAATATATCATTTCTCAGCTATGATTCAACTCCTATTACAATATCTGGTAAATATATATTAATTACTTAATTCTATTTCTTTCTTTACAATACTTCTACAGTTCAACACTAACAATTTTATGTCATCCCTACTTGATTTCCAGTTCCCTGTTCCCTTATCACTGCTCCCTAGGATCTTCAAAAGGCAGAAGTATTCAGTCAGCAGTATGTAAAGATTGTTGGTTACAAGGATAACGTCCAGATGAAATCAGCACAGACATGAGCAGCAAAAGTCCAGGGTTTACAGTGGCTACACAGAGTGCTCAATGCAGTTTGGAAAGATGGCAAGATACCTACTGATTGGAGCAAGGGTGTCATTATCCCCCTCTTTAAGAAAGGAAATCGCCAAAATGCTCCAACTACTGGGGAATAACACAAATTTCTCATGGGCTTAAAGATTCTTGAGAAAATCTTAAGAGAGCAGATTGCGAGTCATCTTACAGTCACAGTTTGAAGAGGAACAGTATGGCTTCAGGCCCAACAGGTCCACAACAGGCCTAATCTTCAGTGTCCATATGTCAATGGAAAAATATTGGGAAAAAGGCAAAGATCTGTTTTTGGTTTTCCTTGACATTGAGAAGGCATATGACAGCATTGCAAGAGAGAATGGAAATGCCTGAGAAAAAGGAATGTGCCAGAGGGACTGGTGAGGAAAGTTCAGATGCTGTATGAGAACTGTACCAACTGTGTGCGATTGGCTGACGGACATTCATCCTGGTTCAAGACCGAAAGTGGATTCGAGCAAGGCAGTGCACTATCCCCGTTATTGTTTATCACCATCATGGATGACATAATTGAAGAACATCAAGAAAACCTCTGGTGAACTAAATGCAATGTCCTTTGCTGATGATGTTATGATCTAGGGAGAAACTGAGGAAGAAGTACAGTCGAGACTCAATGAATGGAAGGTTAAGTTCCAGGAGTTCAATCTCAAGGTAAGTGAACTCAAAATATTAGTGATGGCAATAAACAGAAAGGGACGGCCAGCGAACATCATGCTAGGAAACCATCTACTAGAAATTGTGGAAAGCTTTATATACCTCGGCATACACTAGCCACAAAGGAGGTGGCGAATAGAGTGCAGAAGAGCTCTCACTTTTTCCCAGGAAGTATGAACACTCCTCTGGGATCCCAAAGTACTAACAAAATTAAAGCTGGTGATGTTTAATCAGTACATCATACCAATCTTAAACCTATGGTATTGAAACCTGCACCCTCACTAAGAAAGACTCATCAAGGTTGCAGGCATCTGAGATGAAGTTCCTTTAGGTCCACAATTCAAAAAACCAAACTGGACAAGTTGAGGAATGATGTGGTTAGAAAGGAAGCTGGAATTATTACATCATTGTTAGATCGGATCTGCATGTCCACACTGAGGTGGTTTGGGCATGTAATGAGGATGGAGCCAACAAGGACAGCATATCGTCGTTGCTGGGACAAAACCTCCTATGTGATAGCATTTTTGGAGATATACTGACCCGCAGCACATACATTATGAAGAGCGAGAATGCCTTGACAATATTCACACAAAATTGCACCTTAGATGACAGAACCTTACCGGCCAAAGTTCTAAGCTAAAATATTTCACATAGGAGGTTTTGTCCCAGCAGCGACGATACGTTAACTTGGTGTGACGTATGGCAGGGAAACGAATGGTGGGAAGACCAAGAACCCACTGGATGGATATCGTAAAGATGGACAAGGCCTACTGAATAGAATATTTTAAGAAAAGTTATTGGCCTTGAACTGGAATTATGAAGTATATCCAATGACATGTTAGTGTCTAAGCAGCATGACTTAACTCCTAGAGGTCTTTAGTAAGAGCAATGGCAAATCACAACCTAATAGACAAAATACACCAGCAGAACATCTAATCCTTATGCCTTACTTTCTTGGGCATAAGTTAACATGATAGCCATCCAAATATCTGCTTAGATATGTACATGAAGTATCGCAAAAGGAGCAGGAAGGTTGGTTTCCAGAATTAAGCCAGAGATCATCTCCTTTCAGCTGAATATCCAACATTTTTGTCTGACACAATGTTTTCCCATATTATATTTTGCCAACCAGACCCATTCATGTATCTCATATGACTGGGATCTACCCTGGAATCAACAAAACTGAGTTTTTATGAACTTGTCAAAAAACTCAGTAAGTCAACACGATATGAATTCATTTAAATTTACGGTACAAAAGCAGTTTGTAAACCATCATCACAATATTACAATAATGGTTCTAAACAAAGCTTACTGCATAGCCTAAACAAAATAATTTACAATAAAATAAGTATACAACATTTTAATTCAATCAAACAATGGCATCTCATGGAAAACCACCTTTCACAAACCAGAAAAGCAAGTTAACACATACCTGTTTTTGAGTCTAATTCTCCAACAGCCAAGTTAACTACTGCATTATCCAAATCTCAAAACGCTCAAAAAACAACAAATCATAGATGAATAAGAAGCGAAGATAGGTTTATTTAAACTGCTAAATTCACTAGAAAATTCCATGCTCGTATAGTGTCCACAAATTAACCAAAAAAAGCACAACTGTCTTAATAACCTATCATTCATACGCACTTACGCTATTCGAAATATCAGCACCCCTTGAAAATACCGAACATTAAGCACAAAAATAAACATAGATCATGGTTCCACCAACTCAAAATCACTGTGAAATAAATCTATCCGCAATAACCTAAAATGTCAAGTGGATCATTTTTTAAAATGCCTCAGTGCATTCAAGTATAGCTTATTTAAATTCTATACACCCGTATTTACAAGTAATCATACATGCTTTTCCACTACACTAACTAAAAGAAATTCAACACCACGTGTAAGAATAACGCACAATAAATAATATAGAAAGGGACTTTAAGGAAACAATGCCAAATGTTGCACGTTCTCAAACACTTACCTCTGATCGTAAATAACTGGGAGCATTGCGAGCAAGTCGCAAGCTTATTTATACGACAACTATCCATGCTTAACAAATCATTACTTCTCACAGTATGACATCGACATTAGCTTACTTTCTTCACACAGTCCTATTCTCGCCACAAAGTCACATCGCCGACAGAACTCAAACTCGTAGCAGTTTATGCGTCTCACAATAGAGACGCTAGCTGAGATGCATTTGTTACCAAAGAGAACAACACCCACGATAGAAAACATATACATTCTTCACAATGAACTCTTAGAGCACCCTCCAAGTTACATTATAAAACACACACAATCAAAATAATGTCTGCCATACATTCTATTTAATCAGATTACGATATCTAAGCGACACTGTGAAGTAAAGTTTATGGTCATTTCTATAGTGAAAACAAACATAACATACGCGTAGTTGCGAAATATGGAGTACGCACGTTAGCAGCACTGCAGGATTTTACTAAAACTGCTCCCGCGTAAAATAATTCAATTTTAATTATATAAAATTCTGAAACAGGCTAAGTGCAATTAACAAACAGTATATGCCACAAAAGATTAGTGCGTGATGAGGCCTGGTGGCCATGAGCACTAAGGCGTAAAAGTTTATATGGTCTGACACTGTGGTTAGTCCCCTTGATCGAAAAAAGTTTGGATTCTCTTCCAAACAACTCCGCAGAGTTCATATCGAAATAGAGTGAAGACATCACTAGTGGCTGCTGAGGGGGACTGCCGGAGGAGCACTATATTTCCACAAATTTACATTCTTACTAAATTAATAAGTGAAATGCGCACAAGTGTGCAAAGAGTTAAATAGTTAATTGTCTTTACAGTATTCGTTGAGTGATCTTGTTCTTTTTTTAAACTTAAGTATGTGGTAGTGATCACACACTTCCTCACATAGAGAGCACACACACTCGTCGTTCACCTCATGGAATAGCTTAGTCGCATATAGCTTATGGTGGAAGCCATGGACTGCCATCCTTGTAACCACATGTCGCTGTTCGTAGTTCGCTTCTGTCTTTTTTCACTCCAGCATGGCGTCGGTGGCATAGAATTCGAGCTCGATTTGGGCTCGTTTCATTCTTCTCTCTTCAATTATCTTTGCGCTTTGTCTTGTGAAGGGCAGAACTAGATTGATTCTTAGATCCTCATAATAGAATGGTTCTTTACAAAGTTCGTACACCAACCTGGACATTGTGTTCGTAGGCACACCTAATTCTCGCTTTAGAAATCTTCCTTTTAGTTTCTCTAGAGCCCTAAGGTCAGCCACAGATAACTTTTCCCAAATAATTTCAATGCCATAAGTGGCAATTGGGCTTATTGCAGCATAAAATAATTCTAGTGCTATTTTTAAAGAATTTTTTGGAGGTCCTTAATTCTATATATCGCTTTGATGGCTGTTGTTGTCCTTTCCTTTATGTGAATTCTGTAGGAGTTCATTGTCGTTTGTAAGATTATTCCAAGGTATTTGAAGGCATTCTTTATGTTTAGGTCTCTGTTCTGAAATTTAATTTTGTCCTTTGTTGCAGCTCTTCCTCCCTTTCTGAAGATCATCATTACCGTCTTACATTCGTTTATCTGCAGATCATTTTCTTCTGCCCATGCTTCCAACCTGTTCATTGCTTCCTGAAGGTCTTCCAAGTTGGATGACCCAATTACCATGTCGTCAACGTATATGTGTTGTGATACTGTTACACTGAATTCTATTATTTTCGATACGCCTGTCCATTTTCGCTCCAGCATGGCTTCGGTGGAATAGAATTTGGGCTCGTTTCATTCTTCTCTTCTGCGCTTTGTCTTGTGAAGGGCAAAACTAGATTGATTCTTAGATCCTCGATATAGAACGGTTATCTACAAAGTTCGTACACTAACCTGGACTTACTAAACACACACACAATAAACAGGTGCATGCACGGATACACATCATACAATGTAAAATACTTGATCATTACTCACCTACTTCACTGCTATCTTCTTAATTTTAAGAGAAAATGTGCAATGAAATATTGGTGCCCATTCAAAGAAGACGGTGATCCAGACTCTTACCTCACCCAAGTATATTGAACTGTTTAAATATACAGTAACTACTGACACTAAAGTACCTTGAACTATTTAAATGTACCTAATGTCACTGAAGTCTATCAGAAATACGTTCACACACTATACAGTATACTTTATCGAACTACCGTTGGATGGCCGGGTAATCCGTAGGTCCATTCGGATTACTGTACCGACTGTTAGGCCTACTACTGAGTCTACAGGACGAACGAAGTACAGTCTACTCGCCCTGGTCATTCAAATGAAGAATACGATAGGGCCTGGGAATTGTTCGGCGATGGCAGTGTTATTCCATTATTTAAACACGGATTTCATTTTTCTATGCCGTAAATCCACAAAGAAATGACTTCATCGTCGAATTTGCACGTTATAAATTTCATGACATTTCTTGACATTACAATTATTAATGACTCTAATAAACTTAGGTTTAAAATATTTAGGAAACCTACTCAAACGGCAAACGTAATTAAATAAAATTCCGTACGCCCGGCAGCACATAAGAGGGCCTTCTTTTACAGTATGATTTATACAGAGCTTATAATATACCCATGTCAGAAGCAGATCGTGAAAATGAATTGAATACTATTTATTTTATAGCAAAAAGAAACGGGTTCAACAGGCAATTTACTTATTAGCAAAAATGAGAAAAAATCATTTTCCACATTAACCAAGGATACCAAAAAAAAAGAAGATAGTTACGCCCTTATAACTTATAGTCACAGTAAAATATACCAAATCACGAATATTTTCAAAAAAATTAATATGAAAGTTTATTTTAAAACAACCAATAACAACACTGATCTTTTCTTCAATCAGCACACTATCAATAACGGCAATAGCAAATTTCAGAAATCAGGTGTTTACAAATTAAAGTGCCAGCAGTGTCCCGCCAGTTATATTGGACAGACAGGCAGCAATTTTAACATAAGATATAATGAACATGTTAATGCGTCAAAGTACGGCAGATTCTCAGCATTCGGTTCTCATATGGACGATACCAATCATACATTCACGGGCATACAACAAGACCTTCAAATTCTCCATTTATGTAAGAAAGGAAATCTATTGAATATTTTAGAAAACATCTTTGTAATATTGATAAAAAATGCAATCCGATTTACAATCTTAATGAGATATCGGAGGATATCAATATACTTTTCGAGGAGTTAATCAATAAATTCTTTTCACGAAGGCGCGTGAGTAATACGTCACCTCACGCCTCTCCCCTTACGTCAAACTCCTCTCAACCTCCCCTCATAGTCAGTCCTCAACGACCTTCGAGGACGTCACTCAGTTAGCCTTAGCATTTGAGGTGGAGTGGTCGATGTAGGACGGGCAAGGAGGTCAGTGACTGGATGCGCACTTAGTTCACATTTTAACGGCATTTTATTCTTCAGTATATTCATATCTTCTTTTTCTTTTTAGGCCCCTATTGTCAACACACAATCAGGTACAACTTGCATCAGTATTACTCCACCTCCTAATCAAGAAATCTATTATAATGTGGCATCACCACAACACTGTTTTCTGTACAATACGCACATAATTGTATTTGCATAGCCACTTACGGTGTTTTATAATTGACAATTCGTTGTTCTCAACAACAGTTTTAACATATGATTTTAATTGGACATCATGCTTCATATCATGTTCACACCGCACTATTTTAACATTGAAGATTGACAAGACGCTATCACGCCGCGTCACAGGATACAAAGATTTGCATTTACTTATTTTAATGTGTCCTGGCCTTATTTTCAATGTTATGTATTTGTATTTGTGACTGAAGATGTCCTATAAGAGGACGAAACATGTTTCACGAGTGTAATTTAATGCAGTCCTTGTCGTAAAGACAATTACAATATTGTATAGGTGAAAATCTAAATTTTCACAAGTTCATCGTCGAAGTCAAACATATCGTAAATGAGGAATTTCGCAAAGAAATCATTGACACAGTAGACAGTCATTCTTCGGTCATTGTGTTGCGTAGAAATGTCCTAATACAAACCAGTGTACTGAGCTCGATAGCTGCAGTCGCTTAAGTGCGGCCAGTATCCAGTATTCGGGAGATAGTGGGTTCGAACCCCACTGTCGGCAGCCCTGAAAATGGTTTTCCGTGGTTTCCCATTTTCACACCAGGCAAATGCTGTGGCTGTACCTTAATTAAGGCCACGGCCACTTCCTTCCCACTCCTAGCCCTCCCCTGTCCCATCGTCGCCATAGGACCTATCTGTGTCGGTGAAACGTAAAGCAATTAGCAAAAAAACGAACCAGTGTCGAAGAACAGCGCTTTGCTTCGGCTGTGGACATGGGTGTTTACACAATTATCCTGAGAAGCTTTAAGCGGCTTTGAACGTCGATTTGAGATTATTTTCTAAAATAAAAACGAGGAGTGGTACAGCTGCTTTGACTTGCCTGAAATCTGTTCGTTAATGAATCCCTTCTATCTTTGGCTTTTTTCTGCAATATTGGATAATGTAACACAGTAGAATTGAATACAATTTATCTGGAAAATTTATAGAGAATTTGTCTAATGAATCGGAGTACAGTAGTGTTGCAGCTTCAATATGCCAAGTAAATGTAAACCTATCATGTACCTGGTTCATTACAACGTCACAGACTTCTTTCACTGCAAAGGTCCTTGTGTCACTCTACGTCTTTTGTCGGAATTGTTGTAGTCCGTGAGATCACATTCAATTGTGTCTATTTCTTCATGTTCACTTTGCGAAGTCAGAAATAACCTTTTTTTATTTGGATTGAATCTGTTTCTTGTTTTCGTAGCTGTACAGTACGTCAGCATGCTGCATTAATTTGTGAAAAACCGACAACCAGAACATGAATCTGGTATTCTCAAGAGCGCGGTGCAGTCCAATGGCTTCGTTTACGTTAACAGAAGTTTTACCTTATTCTATTCCACGAAAGCACTCAATAAGTTTCTCACCTTTCTCGTAAATTACATTCACCGTACGAATGTTTTAGTTGTCCGAGGGAGTCTGGTCTTCATTATTTCATTCTCTGAGACGAGTTGGAAAAAAGTTGGGATTGCGGACGGATTACAGAAAAATTATTTGACTTGGGGATTATACGAACAAGCCTTCTGCATTGTCAAATTTAGTTGGGAGTGTACATAGCAATTAATGAACGTGCATTAGTGTAGTGTACTTTCAATTTCGCCTGCATACCCTTCCGCTCGTTACGCTGGCTCCGTCATAACTCTGATAAATAAGTTTATGTGGTGTGCCCCTTATTATGGGATTACTTTGCTCTAACATACATTGACTCCATCCATCCGCTGTCCTGTCGGTTGGATTCGTGAACCCCCAAAACCGTTCATGGATGTCACCCTCTAATGCATATCGGAAAACAAATACCAGTTGGCTTTTGTTGTTTCATCTGCTTCTATTGCAACGAATTGGGATTCCCCAGTTTCTGAAGAAATGTGTTCCCTACACTCATTCAACATACGGTCGGGAAGCTCGTTCTGAGTGATATTTGACGTATCTTTAAATACAGAACTTTGGACAGGTGTTCTTTCCTAGCAACGTCTATTTCAGCTGTAAAATCAATGAGATCTTTGAAAATTCCAGGATTTAGAGAATGTTCTGTTTTATCATGGTCACGAAGTGCCACTGCAAATACGCCACACAATTTTATGCACTGAAAAATTCTACATAATAAGAGCCTATTTTTCCTAACCTGATGATTGTGTTTGTAAATGGATTGGCGATAAGCAGAATCCATTTGAGACACTATATTAACTTTCCCTAGCACAGCTAATTCCATGCATGAATTGATATGTTGGGAGGAACTTTCGTTCTTTTTAATTTTTTCTTTCAGGTGCTTGAGATCTGTTATTCCGGTTTTCGTCCACATCAGGTCATGTCCGAAAAACATGCACGGAAAGCACAAAAACGCATTCCTTGAATCGCAGCCACACAAACACTTGCATTCTGTATACACCCCTGACTGGAATCTACGTCGTTATTCGCGCTCTTTATATTGTCCGACTTGTTCTAGTTGTAAATGAGGTGTTGGTCGACCGAGAGTCTTTATCTCTGTCTTTTCCTTTAGGGACAGTTGGGAAAAAGGTCTGCTTAAAATATTACTCACAGAATTCATTGTACGTAGCCTACAGGTTAATCATACCTTTGTGATATACCTTATGCGACTCCTCATAGGGATTCTATATATCCTCACACAACACACGACAGATTTACTCTTAACGACACCGCACTAAATATTATGAGATAGGATACTGGCTAATTAATTTCATTAGTCAATACAGAATGCTTATCAGACCGCAGATGACAGACCTGAAACACGAATATGAAACGGATGTTTTACTCGGCGCGATAAGCCTTCGCGTATTTTCGGAATCGTAGCGGGCTGGCTTCGGCAATGACACAATTTCCAATTCAGTGCATGTTAAAAAATAGTTCTACGCATGCGCGAACGAAAATTACCTAAGAAAGAGTCAACAGCTGAGGCACAGGGACAGCATGACCAGCCAGCGGAAAGCCCGCTGCAGGAAGCAAAGTACGTGTCTGATTAAAAAATTGACGCACTAGCTGCATGTGACGCCTAATATTAAAATCTGAATATATCATCATTCAAATTGCCAGTAGTTGCAAAAACCATGCATTAATAGTTACTTAGCACGTGGCCCTCTGCCCTTTAGAGCGAGCCGCTACTGGAAGACATATGACGTTGTTGATGGTGCCAACCTTACAGACTCGAGTTTGATGCTGAGAAGAGTGCAATATTAACATTACTGGCATTGATTCGAATCAATTATTATTTCATCATTCATGCTTCGTGTGTTTTACCACGTATACGGTAACTAGACGCGTTATGTTGTTAACTATTTCATGCTCTCTCATTAACGAACTGTTCTTTCAAGTTGTTGTTGCTGTTGTTGTCGTTGTTGTTGATACATTAGGAGCTTTGAAACATTGAGCTCATCAGCCTCGTGTAATTGTATGTATGCAGAATTTGTTTGATAATCTGTATTACTGTAGTAGTGCGTAAACACGTTCTAATTTCAGGAAGGCCAAAACATCCTTTAATTTAAAAATTATCTTCTAAAGCGATGCCTTAAAATACTTTTTAGCTTAAAATTCATCAAAAATATCCTTGAACAGCTTATAAGTACAAGCTCATCCACAACTGGTTCTTTTAAATATTTCAGTAAAAATTACTTCCAAAGTTAAGAAAATGTCACGGATTATACCGTACTTCAAATTACTTTAAGAGTAAAAGTACAGCATGCTTGGAAACATCCCTTAAAATAAACACTTCGTATTTCCCAAACCGGTAGTCCTAGAAAAGTTTTTTATAATTTAAAATTCATCACCGGGCAGGTTGTCCGTGCGTATCAAATCATCCCGGTTTATTTCCAAAATTTCTGGCAAAAGTAATTTCTAATGTTAAAATAGTCTCTGAATATTCAAATTACTTTTAGAGTAAAAATGAGTTGGTGTGTAAACATTACATTTAGAGTAAAATATTCGTTTAAGTTGAAAACACCCCTTGAGTTAAAAATATATTATTTTCTAAACAGGATAACTTAGAAAAGTTTTCTTTAGCTTAAAATTCATCAAAAATAATAATTTAATAGTCTATATATATCAAATTGCCACTAATTATTTCTTTCCAATTTTAGGCAAAAATAACTTCTAACGTTAAAAAACAGACTCGGAATGTGCTTCAAATTACTTTCAGACTAGAAATAAGATAGGGATGGAAGCATCAATTAACTAAATAATGTATTATCTTCTAAACTGGTAATTCTAGAATTCTGTTCTTCAGCTGAAAATGTGTAATTTTACGTGTTATTCATCTTCACGTAACGTTTCTACCCTTCATTGGTACATTTTCAAACGTTGCGGGCAGGGACGCTAGAAAATAAACAATTTGATATTCATTGTTCTTTTATATGTTATTTTATGCAAGCGCTTATAGCATTATATCTAGTCCTAGGCCAAGGTTTGGTTTGTTGTAGGCTTCAGATAATTCTGATACTGGAAGGATTCTCTGTCATCCTCATCGTCCTCGTCCTTACAGGTCCTCCGCTTCTGCCTCTACCTCTACCTTGTAGCGCAAATGAGAACACTAAAGAGCTGTGGCTAACGAGCAGTCGCTAATAAGCAAGAGCTAATGACCAGTTTCTAATGATCAGGGGCTAATGTGCACGAGCTACTGAGCAGTCGCTATTGAGCAGTGTTTAATGAACAGTCGCTAATGAGCAAGGGCAAATGGGTAGTCGCTAGTGAGTGCGGTTTAATGAGCAGCGATAATAAGCAAAGGTTAATGGCCAGGGGCTAATGATCAGCCACTAATGAGCAGGATCTAATGAGCAGCCGCTAATAAGTACGGGGCAATCTGCAGTACACTGCTGGTTTTATTACATTTTGTTCAACTATTTTCTCACAACTCTCTCTTATTATAGTATGATCACAAATCTATGTTATGGCAAAAATTACATAAATGTTTCATTCAACAACTTCCGTTATGTAGTATTTTTCGACAGAACTGATGTTATTGCTATTATACGAGAATTAAATTTTGGACTTCAACTAAATTACCATTTCAACTAGCATGAATAAAATTATTTATAGCCTACTCGGTTGTGATTTATTCCAAACCTTTATACTGCGAATATTATTACATTCTGTTCAACCATTTATTTTCAACTTGGCAAACTTTTAAATTGACGATTAGCTCTGTTACTGTATTTCGTACAGAAAAGCATGTTATGACAAAAATGATTGGACATCGTTACGGGGATACCCGTGGAGCAGAAAGAGGTGAAAGAAGGTGTGGGTGTTGAATGGGTTTAACTACGATATCAGAAATTGAATTAAAACTTTAACAAAGGTTATATTTCGCTTTAAATCACCAAATTAACAAATTTGTCACTGCGAGAAAACAACAAAATCGCAGGTACAATGCCTATTTTGCTACAAGGGTGGAACATCCCAGAATAGGGAATTTAACAGCTTTGGGCTTCAAGGCCCAGATTTGCAAGTTCTGAGCTACAAGCTCAAGTTTACAAAATTTACAATTCAAAATGAGTAATAATTTAGGCAAGGGCAGAAATCCCCCAATTCAAGAGCACTTTGCTCGAAAAATTACAATCTCTAGCCTTCCGAAGGCACTCCTCACAATTACAGAACTTCGAAAAGAGTTTACATGCCCTCCAACATTAACAAAGTTCTTTCAGCCTACTCAAGGCCACATTACATCAAAAATCGTACAATCTCA
This sequence comes from Anabrus simplex, assembly GCF_040414725.1. Classification (NCBI taxonomy): domain Eukaryota; kingdom Metazoa; phylum Arthropoda; class Insecta; order Orthoptera; family Tettigoniidae; genus Anabrus; species Anabrus simplex. The sequence continues at coordinate 1,518,880,831 of NC_090265.1, read as the reverse complement.
GGCCTCTCTCTGGGCGTAATGTACAGTTGACAAAAGTTAGTTTACAGGGGTATCTAGTACCCAACCTACTGGGCCTTCGTGGAAAAATAATAACAGGTTAAATTAACGGCCCGAACACAAAATGAAAGGAGGCGTATTCTTGCACTCCTAAATGAAGAATAAAATCCTAACGGGGCTCTCGGCCCAGTGATAGAGGGGCTAATCCCAAGCTTCTGGACTCGAATTAAAGTTACTTTAACGCATTACAGAAAAGAAGAAAAACAGTTACCAAGTCGTAGTCACCTCAAACCACGGTGCAGGGTAACTCAAGAGGGTAACGCACTTTCTATCCCCGATTTAAAGTTAAAGACTTTATGAAATTTTACATGAAAAAGAAGAAGTTTACATCAAACGGTTACATAGTTAGAAATTCGGAACTTTCCTTCGGATACGTTTGCGGAGACAGCTAGAAAGATAGAATATGAGTGGCCATTACCAGGATGATGTTCTGCCTGCCGAAGAATGAGAGGCCCCGCCTTCTGTCTTAACACACACACTCAGAAAGACGACGATCAATGAGGCAAGGAAACTTGAAAAGCCGCAACTTATATACCCTCAGGGAAGGTTCGAGAAGATTCTGGACTAATCTGGACACACCCTCTCAATTTTTATTGCTTCAATCAAAATAAATAAGAAATGAGAGATAGGCTGAAAATGAATTACACAAATTCATGATTGGCCAGATTCAAAACTGGCGGAATGAAAAAGAAGTGTTGCCAGCCTAAAAATAAATGTACACTGATTCAGTTATGAAAACCTAGAAACACCAAAATTCTTTAAATTACAAGTTCTTCCACTTTGCACCAGAGTGCATGATCTCCGTTTCTGTAATGGCATATATGGGGAAATGTCCAAACTTCTTGATGTACAGCCAAACAAAACAAAATATATCCAATCAGTTTAGGAAACTTAGACATGATAAACTTCTCAATAAATCACTAGTGACTTGTTAAGATTAATGTCCCAAATTCCTGTAGTAGCAATTTCACTTTTTGGTCAATAGAGGAGTTCATAAAGGCGTTTTTTTAGTGCGCGGGGTTGAGGTGTACCTCCCGGTACAGACCTCCTCCCCCCCCACCCAAATGTCCTTCGTTGGGGAGACGTAGAACAATTTTACAGAATATTTGCACATAGTTGTATCGGAGAGGGAAAAAATTGAAAGTTCGTTTTTAGAAAATTAGTCTTGAAATCCATATTTGAAGTCTTTCGGTGATCGTAGAAGTTAATTACATGTTGATTAAGTTTGACGGCAAGACCTGCCGCCGCTGCCGATACCCAAGGTGAGATCGCCCGGTACCACGAAGGATTCTCAGATACACCTCTCGCGCTACTATGAGAGGGGTAGTCGTGATGATGGTCGCCGCAGATTAGATGTACATGTGCAATCCCCAGATGTGTTGGCGGTAGGGTTAGCGCACTTCAGCCCTTGGCGGGAAGATGGACTCCGGCGCACCGTTCAGAAGGAGGCCGCACTAGAGTGGAGTGGGCCCAGTTCCCGCTCCGGTATCTCTCGCCTGATGGTGGATATACGGCCGCCGACCGCTGAGCGGGTACTGAAACAATAATTTCTGGGCGACAGAATTTGTGTTGCTTGAGATTCTAGAGTACGATCTTTATTTGTGAGAGGCAGAGGGGCGGGCGGCGTTGATGGTGAGTGTGTGTCAACACTGCGAGGATGCAGGAGACGGGGGCATGGTAATGGCCACCAGGGAATTGACCACAGGGATAATCAGAGGGGAAGATCGTACATATCAGGTAATATACATAACGGGACAGAAGGCCTCGAATTAGTCATTAACCCCTTAAGCGGGGAGCTCGGTACACACTAGCTCACTCTCAGGTGGGGTGCGATTTCCCTGATTGAAGAACATATTTAGTTACTTGATTAAAAACAATCTTAGACAAATATGAACTATTGAAAGGCCAAAAGAGAAATATTTACTTGAATATAATGTATTTACTAGTTGAAAATTCTATTATTTTAATTTTTCAATACTTTGTGCAAAAACGTACTAAGTGCTTTCACACTGTGAAATCGAGATTGCTTCTTCCTAACAGCAAATCTCTGGTTTTTGTTTATACAGTAACTTTCACCTGAATATTTTAGGCAGTTTACTATCAATCTCGGCTTGGAAATAAATGTTTCTCTACATGTAAATTGTAGATTTACAAAGTTTACATGTACTTAAAAGATGTACAATGGAATAAATTATAATACTCACAAAATTTTCTGTTATGTTGATTAGCGCTGTACAACTGCACAATCTCAGCTTTCTTTATTGTAGCAATTTCAATTTTTAATCCCAGGCTAAATACTAATCTCAGTGCCTCATCTGCATATTCTAGATAGGAATTGTCATAGATCTTCCACTGTAAACCACATTGTCAGTTCCTTTACGTTTGAATCGCATTTTAACTCTTCTATCTGGCAGCAAGCTGTTCGACTACATAATGATATTGCATCAGTGTGGTTTCTCGCCTGTATTAAGATTCCGCATATGATGGATACTTTTTCTACTTTTCCATACCTGGGAGGATATGCGTAGCACGTGTGTGGTTTTGACCCTGTTTTACGGGCGGATGACACACCTTCAATTCATCGCACTAGTTGGGCTGCCCACGGGGGTTGAATTTGTTGATCATTTTTAATAATAATAATAATAATAATAATAATAATAATAATAATAATAATAATAACAATAATAATAACAATAATGTTTCTACCTTTCCAATGCCTAGAGGGATATTTAAAAAGCAGAATCACCAAGTTGACATGAAAATTACTTTTCATCACATATTGTGTAAGTGTGTAATCTGTTGACTATTTTTATTAACTAGCTGCTAGGTGGCGTATCCTTTGCGTCACAAGCGGGGATCTGTTAGGCATTTAAGTAACTCGCGAAGTTGATGAATAGTTGGAGCGGCGATATATCTCTTGCGCGAATCTGTTTGTCATTTGCTTTCAGTAACGAAATTCGCCATGAGAGTGTGCACTTGACAGTTCCCCTCCCCTCACCACACCAGTGGGACTGCCGTGAACTGTTAGTGATTTGATTGTAAGTAACTCGCGAAGTCGATGAATAGATGGTGCGGCAATACATCTCTTGTGCGATCTGTTCGTCGTTTGCTTTCAGTAACTTACCCCACGAGAGCATGCACTTTTTAAGTCCTCTCACCACGTGAGCACACTAGCGCGATATTTGAAACGCAGTAACTTGCAAAGACGCTGCAGCTGTGTACCCGGAGATAGATAGTTACTTGTCAAGTCCACCCGAGTGAGTGTGCTGATATCACTCTAGTTAGTGCGCATGCGCGGTTTCAGTCTCTCCACTCATCGTGCATACATCCCCACCCACACTAGCATGCAATAAACGTCACTACAGACTCCAAGTCAAAGATGTCACAATTACGTAAAACCTTACCTACGTGAGCTGGACTAACCTCACGTAGGTGAGATTATGACGTCACGATCCCGTCTTAAGCTAACCTACAAATACGGACGCTAACCTAACCTCATTGGGTTAGGTTTGAGACCAAATTTTTTGGGAGTTAGGGAGAGTGTCGCCTCATCCCTCCTTGAGGCCCACCTCCCAGCCCCTACCAAAAATAGGAGAAGAGAGAGGGATTGCTCTCTCCCAGAGGACCACCTCCCGGTTCTCGACCAAAAATACTGCCAGCTTCTTTGGCAAGAAGCCAGGCATGACCACCTTCTCTGCAGAAAGTGGCGAGGAGCGTTTTTTTATTTTTCGGGGGGGGGGGGCCGAAGCCCGCTCCCCCCGCGTGACCAACGACTCAATCTACATGGCCTCCGACATGCTATTATTTCTAAGAAGAAGAAAGAGATAGCAGGGAGGAGTGGGAAGTGATACAAGGAGTATCTGCCGGTTTCCGAGTCAGACTCGCCACCACGGCAAGAGTTTGTGTTAGGTATATGGTATTGAAGTATGGTATTGAAGGGTCAGGGAAAAACCACATAGGCAGAAAGAAGAAAGAGCCTACATGTAAAACCTGACATCTTTTGATAGCACATGCAAGGATGTGGGCTGGAGAAAGACCAGAGGTTGTGTTAGTTAGGAACAGGTAACATGCACAAAACATAAACCAATTCCTTGCCATTCCATCGTCTGGGGATCTGTCCGTCTGGGCACTGCTGTGACTAGCACGGTCCTTGCCGGCTGCGGAGCCATGCGTCAAGTACCACTAGGGCCTGTCGCACAGCTCCACCTCCTTGGGGTACCTCGTACCCAGTCTCCGATCCCGGAGAGTGAGGCCAAGCCCGCAGAGGCGGGGGCCTCCTGGCAGGGGTGGGTCATGGCGGCGCGCCTCCCTCCTCTCTGCCCGCGCCATGGCCCTGTAGACTGGGCAACTGCGGTGGGAGGCCGGATGGCCTCCCGCGCAATTGGCGCACACCGGCGCCTCCTTAAATGTTGCGCAGGCCGTGTAGTGGTGATCACCACCACAGCGGTTGCACTTCACTTGGAGTCCACAGCTACCTTGACGGTGGCCCCACCTCAGACAGCGGAAACACTGCAAGAGCTGCTGAGGGGGACGTTTTAGTCTCACCTGTCTGCCGCTACCTGCTGAGGTCCTCTCCTGATTGGCTCCTCGGTTGACTGCTGTCCTGGGAGCAGTCTTGGGTTGCGGCTGGGCGGTCCTCTCCTGATGAGCCAGCGTCGACTTCTTCTTCTTCCCTGGGGCTGCTTCTTGGCTCGGGGGGAGTCCTCGTCCTGGTGGCCCTCCTCCCGACCTGGTGACCCCGGGGTGACTGGTGGTTCCGCTGCGTTGCCATCTGCTTCTTCCTCCTGGGTGGCGGCGGCGGCGGCGGCGGCGTCGGTCGGTGCTAACACTCGACTGCGTTCCCTGTCCTGTGGGGCGCACATCGAGGTCTGCATCTCGAACGACATGTTGACTGGCAGGGCTTGGACGGCGGCCTCAGCACGCCAAGGGGCGTCCTTGTCCACTGCCGTGCTGCTATCCACCATCACGGGCGCTCTCCTGGTTTGCGCCCGGGTTACAGGCCCCTCCTGGTAGGCCTGCGTCTGCGACCACTTCGCCTTGGTAGGTGGTCGACGATCCTGGATGGCGGCCTTGTTGGTCTGCGTGTACTTCGTAAAGTACCGCATTCCAACAGAAGTAGCGGAAGTGAGCAAGATGGCGACACAACTGGCAATTTTGAATGCATACAAACTATATTTTGTCTTTAGAACTTATATTGTCGCTTGTTATCGTACGTTGTACATAAATTTCTAATATACATGTATTTTGTAGTGAACAGAAAAGATTTGAACAGTCAGCATACAATCTCTTGTATTCTGAACAGAAAAGAACACCTACGTGTTTATTTTTGGTGAACCAACCTCACCAGTTTGACACTTCTAAGAAGAGTCGGTAATTGGGACACTTTGAAACGGAGAGTGTAAGGTTAGTGTTTATGGGCATGGTTGGGTTAACACACGTGTTAACCTCACCTACAAGTTACATTGCCTGTTCAACTCCTTCAAGAGGTATCACTAAAGGTCGTGTGTGAGTTTAAGTTAGCGTTTCTATTATCAAAGTTAGGTTATAATGACATAATAACATTTGAACCTCAACTGGGTGTCATCAAATTGATTACGCCTTTCTAAGAGCAGATGTTAAAGAGCCTGTGTGATTTTAGGTTAGGTAAACACACATGTTACCTTACTTGCAGGTCACCTAACCAATTCACCTGCTTCAGTGGGGGCACATCATATTAGACTCTTCTGAAGTGGCTTGTGACCTGACCGGTTTGAACCCCTTCTAGCAGTAGAGTTAGCTGAAGCTTACAAAAATTAAATCTTTATACTCATGCACGAAAAGCATATACTATCTTGGTTATTTTGTCCTTTAACACTGAAAAGTCTGAAGTCTGTTATACTTACGTCGTTGATAAGTCTTGGAACTGGAACATAAGCTTCAAACATACGTATGAAATAATACTTTCCATACCATTTACAGCAAAAACACAATATGAGATAAATGACTGAAAATTGTATTTTCAGTGGATTCGGAATTTTGTCCCGCAATAATTCTTTTTATATGTTAGGTGGATGCATTGATACGCAGGCTAGCTAGATGACACCTTTTCAGATAATCTGCAACTCTAGCAGCTAAGACTACACACACACATGCATTGAAGTATACCAGACTCAGCTAGACTCGGCTACACAGTAAACTGTTGTACTTAGTTCATTCCCTTCATATCCTCTCACCTATCACATATGAAAACAGAGTGCGCAAGTACAGGCTGTTTTTACGGTAGTGTAATGGTAAGAGTAATTCATAATACATGATATTTATCTTACAAAACTTAGTACACGGCTTGTAGAAAATTAAAATAAGAAAAATTAACACACACAGATTAGTGTACTACTACTAATAATAAAGTGTCTGCCGGAAGTGTGAAGTAAAAAGAAAATATTGAAAAATATACACGTTACAAAACATTAAATTAATTACCGGTAACATAAGGATGAATACATCTTAAAAAGAATTTCGAAGCATTTACGCAGGCAAGGAACTATGTGAAAATATTTAACACACGCTGGAATTGAACATTGCACACAGCGCTGGCAACATGCCATAACTGAAATTCAGCAAATATATATACATTGAGTGGCCAAAAAGCATATAAAACACTGAATGTGATGTTAATAGAGAGCTGCTCCTCCGCGATACCTCAAAACGGCAGCAATACGGCGAGGCATTAACTCTACAAGGTATTCGAATTGTTCTGGAGGGACCTGAACCCACGCATCTTGCAATGCTACCCACAATTGTTCTTGTTTATTTGGTGCGGTGTTCTTGGAGCGTACACCAGCATCGACAGAATCCCATAAATGCTCGATGGAATTAAGATCAGGAGATCTGTAGGGCAAATCCATGGTCGTGACTTCACCGGAGTGCTCCACCATACACCTGCGTGCCATAGAGGGGTGATATGGCGCATTGTCCTGTTGGAACATGGCATCTCCATCAGGGTACTCTAGGGCCAGAACGGGATGCAGATGGTATGAAAGAATGTCTACATAACGAGCACCTGTCAGAGCTCCCTGCAGGCGGAAAATGGGGCCTAATTGCGACCATGAGAATGCCGCCCAGACCAGAACTGAGCCACCACCCTCCTGGACACAACCTCATTGACACGCAGAATCCATAGCTTCATGTGGCATATGCCATACTCTCTCGCCCCCATCAGCTCGATACAACTGGAACCGGGATTCATCGGAACATACAACTCGCCGCCACTGTTCCATGGTCCAGTGCCAAATTTCGCAGGCCCATGCACGTCAGCTCTCTGTCGAGATGTGCAGTTGCCTCCTTACATCCCTCATAGAAATGGGTTCCTGATTCCCAACATTCAACTGGGCGGTGACCTAACAATAGCCGTCGAGCGCACAGTATGTTTCTGCGGGAGCTACGTGATGTCCGTTCTTTAAACACCTGTGGTCTTCTCGTCCGGCGGTTTACGCGGGTGGTAACAATCTGTGATATTGAAGATCCACCCGTGCCACTGTTGACCTGAATTCGCGTGTAATATCCACAATGCTATTACCCATGCGCCGATGACAATCCCATGTTCAAAGTCGGTTGACACGCGACGTGTTTCCATCTTCACGACACTGGTGTATGTGACAGACTGCTCAGCTACGCCACAGCTAGGGATTAAGATCGGGAGATCTGGAAGGCCAATCCATGGTCGCAACTTCACCGGAGTGCTCCTCCATCCACTTGCGTGCTACCACAGAGCGGTGATATGGCGCATTGTCCTGTTGGAATATGGCATCTCCATCAGGGTACTCTAGGGCCAGAAAGGGATGCAGATGGTCGGAGAGAATGTCCACATAACACGCACTTGCCAGCGCTCCCTGCAACCGGGAAATGGGTACACGATACATTTTCTAATGGGACACCCTTTCCCGTGGCTTTTGGCAACTCAATATATATTGTACCGGAAAATGATTGTGGGGCCAGAGCATGGGAAGGATCTCAGGTAGTGTGCGGTTACTTATTGGAACAGGTACAGAGAAGGATATTTTCGCAGGGCGAATAATAGATGGTAAAATTTTTGACAATATTTATTGAAATTTTTATGTAAATAACCCTGCAGTTGGATTGTCAAAATTAAATTTTCAGTCAATCTTTTCAAAATGCAAAAATGAAATATCGGTGCTGTTATATTCTGAGACATCCACTTGATGTTAAAAATGTTCAAAAGGAATACGAATTTTCTGAGATCATAAACACCTTACAGTTCATCTAGGATCTCGTATATAGGTTTAAATTCCAAAATAACACTTGGCACATGGAACTTCATTTGACCAAATTGCATAAAAATCAAGTCCATCACTTGTGATGCAAAATTTTTGAACATAATATTAACACACACTTCCATTAATAATCTGATAGTTCAAGTAAAATTTTCAATCACTTGCTGTATACTCCTACAGTTCATCTAAATCGATTTTATAAGAAAATGAAATAGTGCACTTGCTTTATGGCAAACCCTATAGTTCGTCTAAGTGAAAAGATTTTAAAGAGAAATCTACAGTTAAAAACAAGACATGGAATCTTCTTGAATTATTAAGAATAGTAAAATTCACACGAAGCACTTTTCTGTTGATGAATGTAGCACTAAAAATGATTGAGTGCTTTGTTAAAAGTCAGTTAGTGTCTACGTGGAATTACTCACTAAAAAAATATGAAAAATTATATCACCTGTAATCTGCTTGTAAGGATTGATGAAGTACTGTCCTGCGGCTTGGTGGCTGGAACTGTTTGGAGCGTGCAGCCAAGACTCGAACTCATCACCAGCAGCGTGACACGTCCATTCATTGAAGACACCACGTTATTATCCCTCGTCGAAATCACGATCATTCCCTGGCTGGATACCACAATTGAAGAAACCACGTTTAATCCCACGCTGGAAATGGCGTTCTACGCAGTGTAATATCACGACACTTCGCCAAGATTTCCGATGTTCTTTTGGCACTATATCATGGGTTATAGAACTCTTAATTATCATTAAGATTGGTATTTTACACTGACAAAAGTCTTAATGCATAGTTCGTATTCTCACTTTTGTTTTACAATGTTAAATACGTGACTTAGAATATCACACTTTATGCTATAGCATGATTCACAAGTTAAGTTAATGCAGTAAGGACCTACAGTCGTTTTCAAAAATGGAAAACACAGTCTTTCACTCACAGTTTATAGGACGAGAATTGAACACTGTCACAGTTCATAACAGTCACTGATTATGTCTTACGTTCAATCGTAGTATAATCATTACAGTCCATGAAACACTTGAGAAAATGCCATTAATATCACTCCTATAACAGTCTGTGGAATACCAGTGTTCATAGATTAAGTTTTTATGACTGAATTTGCATGGCTCGAGTTCGTATGACCTAAAATTGCCATAAAAAGTCCTTAACATTCAGTAAGTTTTTCAGGGTAATAATCGAAATTTCGAGAAAATACGTGAAAAAATAGTCATTTTATTTGTTGAATATTTATTGGAATATTATTTCACACAGTTCATAATCGTACTAGTATACGAGAAATGCGTCTCAGAATTAATTAAATTGTCATAAATTGGAAGTTCAGTTTATCACACACAATGTCCTAGTATGCTGTTACTCTCAATGACAAAGTTCAAAATTACGAGAGGGTGACAAAGTCCACAATACCGTCAACTGGTAAACTAAACACTTGAATTCCCAATTATCTTCAATGCACAGCCTCTATCGTAAATTCCTTTAGTTAAGACACTCGCAAATCTTATACAATGACGATTTAGTCAGAGAAAATTTTATAAAACTTCACACGCCTCGACGCGGCTGAAACTTCATTTGCGACGTCCTCGCACACTTTCAAAGTTCTAGAGTGTAACTTTTATGTCTCTCGCGAAGCGCGACGGAGCATACTGACGTCTTGTCATGATTGTAGAGTTTAAGATACACTGACTATACCCTTGGTTCGTCGACCTGTATATATCCGGCTGGGAGCCGCACTCTAAGTCAGGTGACAGAGGGGGGTGGATAATACTTCCCAAACTTCAACTCGTCATATCTTTGAAACCACTGGACGGATTGGTCTCAAATTTGCAGGGTTGAATTTTAAAAATGTGAGTTACAACTTGATGTTAGTCTCATACTTATTGATCCAGCCGTTGAGAAGCTTAAAAATAGTTTCGAGACGTTTCTGCGGGGAGGTAGGCTACAAGCAGTGCTGACGTCACTCGACCTTGTCCCACTCATGCTGTCTTTCTCACGCAGCGCAGTGCGGACGAGAACATTCTCTCGCACAGCTGTTCGTACGTCGTAACTTAGCCGTTCGCTCATGAATAAAGATTTTATAACACATATGTGCCACGGCCTATGCCTTCCTGGTACAATATACACATTTTAAAATGCTCAAAACACGGGTATCACGCGCAGATAGGTTGAATCACACGAGTTATCATATTTGGTCGACGATTTCAGGACATTTCAAGCAATATACTGTAATCATGTAGAATGCCCAAGTGATGAAGTGAAAAGCAACTTACAATTCAGTAGAAGACCATCCCTTAGATGTAATCAATGAATATTACCAGACGAAAATACTAGATTCAGCGGCGCTGAAATTATTGACATTCAGCCTGCGTCTAAAACTATAGCCTCAGACGGGGCTAGTTGCTTTTCGCAGCATTTTGAGTACCAGACAGAGACAGACTGTCCTATCTCTACCACGGCGATCGGCTGATGGTCGTTCACGGAGAATCTCTAACGGACAATGTTCATGTTCTCAGCAATCAAGGGAGACAGCTCCAAGTCGAACTGTTCCATTAGAGAAGGTGATGCGAAGCATTCTTATAAATAATATACGCTGGGCATTAATAATGCCACACCACGCAGCGATGCAGTTTTGTATTTGACTTGCGACGTCGCGCTGTGAGTAAGGACTCACTGTTGTTATAGCTCGTGCGCGTCACTGATCTTGGTTTTCTTAATCAACAATTCAGTTTATTGTGTAAGAGTCGTGGTGATGTTGCGTTTTACGAGAAAGTACAACTAGGTAATGAACCGTATAACCAATTCACGGTAAAATTAACATAATTTGATATAACCAGTATATTCAAATATAGCACCATATAGAGGCCGAACTCCGTGCTTTAGGAGAAAACGACCCAGTACTGCAATTTCCAGTCCGTGCGATTACGTGTGAAGACCCCGGACGGGAAGGAAGCTTTATTTCAAACTTACTGGTAAAGACCGCGGGAGAGAAAGGAGATCGCGCGAGGGTGACAGAGAGATTTGAATTTGTCACGTGTAGCGAATAGTGCCAACTACACGCAGCCAAATATAAGCACTTCAGGCCTGACAGCAAGTTAGTAGATCAAGCTATTTCCACACTAAAATTCTTCACTAAAATTCAAACGAACGTTGACGGCAAACGGCTAGTACACAAAGACAGGCTATAGAAAGAACGGGGAAGTACCACCCATAACGGAAACAGACTTTTTTCTATAAAGGAGAACCGGGCGAATGGCTCAGCCCTTGTAATTGACAGACCAGTGCGAAGTGCGTACCGCTCGAGTGAAACCTCGAGACAACTCACCTAAATTAGAGTGCCTTATACAAAGTGAGAATAGAGTTTTTAATAGAATGTAACAAGCACGTCCAAGCATATAATGCGAGTGGAGGATAGTTGAATTAGGTCAAGCTCGTCATTTTTATTTCGGGTCGCGGTAGTTATCTGCCTAATGAACTCGTTGTGAACGGCTTCTTACTGTAACAGGCTCTACTTGTAACGGGACTGAGGCGTAAGTAGGAGATTAGCTAAACGATCTCGCCTCGGTCACAGCACTCTGCGCATATTCGTACAAGGCAGGAAAGGGGAATATTTACTTGCCGCAGCCAGTTTCTAGGACGTGAAGAGAAGACAAGGAAGAAGGAGACGACAGCAGTGATGGCGTTCTCAGGGGTCGAGTGCCAGGCTTCCAGACTTGACGTCCGCAACTCCATGATGGCTTTATTGTACCACGAGCCCCGGACAGTGGCCCGAGGCAAATGGCGAAGGTTATCAGATGAGTTATATTGCAATCTTTAAGCATGATTTACAATTATAAGCTCGATTCAAGCCCGTTTTCCTTCATGTAAATATTTAACTACATAAGTCCAATGCCTTAAGCACACTTTAATTAAGTACACTTTAATTAATTTAACTTGGGACTGACGACACGCGTCAGCGTTTTTTAGCTTTGTTTAAGAAGGTATGAGGGTGATATTAGAGTAATGGTTATGTGTTCTTATGTAGTTTCGTTTTAGGATTATTGATGTCATTTTCTACAGTTAGATTCGGATGCAAGCGTTTCGAACGGGGAACCCGGTATCGAATATCACGTAGTTAATGTCACGATGTGCATGAGTTTCACAAAGCATGTTTTACAGCTTGGAGCAAGACCAGTGAAATATTTCCACCGTTGTGACGAGCGAGGATCTTTTAGATTTATATGCGAAAGGCCGATCCGTAGGGTAGATGCAAACCCAGAGGGGGGTAGATATGAGGCCGAAATGAGCCCAGATATTTGTGTGTACTACCGCCACGAGATAACAGTGGAATTAGCCGTGTGAAGGCTTAGTTAACAGGACGAGAGTGAGCCGATATGTTAATGAGATTAGTCGAGAGAAGACTTGGACAATGGACCGAGAGCGAGCCAAGAGTGGAACCTGTATATTCGAAATGCGAGACGCCAGAAGCGCTACTGCGTATATATGCGAATATGGGTTACTGCGAGCCCTGACGTGGTGTTTATTGTGACGCAAATGTTGGAATGCGAAGAGGCTTACTTGTGTCGCTTTTCTGCCGATGTGGCAGTTGCAGCTCGTTATGTAAGCTACAAGGATAAATATTTATGAGGAACGCAGGTAGTTTCAATGTCAGCGACCCAAGACGTGGTAAATGAATGAGTGTACACACGGTACAGTTATGTTCTGACCGAGGCAAGGGGAGGCCTGTCCTCAGTTAAAGCGCCATTTCGTTGATCAATCACTGGCACCGCTTAGCTGGTGCACCGACACCTGCCACGTGCGCAGGATACAGCTGGTGATATCCCGAGTTCGCGACCAGAATATCAGACATCAAGTGTATTTACGTGTTTTCAGACGGGTTTCAGTGCATATTTGTTTTGCTTGTGTATTTCATTTTGTCATTTGTCATTTGTGTGCGGCATTGTATAATGGTATTTCGGCACGAGCTGGATTTGTGGTTACGAGGTTTTGTCCTCTCCAGTTATCCGGGCGGATTTCGTGATATTAAATTCAGTGCTCTTTTGGGGGAAATGTGTCATCCCCAAGACAGGTTTTTTGTATATATTTACCGATTGGATCGGATTTATTAAACTGGTGTGAGAAGCGCGAGTCTGTATTTGTAGGTCAGTTGCAGTGTATAGTTAATTTCAGGTTTCATGCCACCCGTAGATATAACTAATCTGTACACTGCGCAAAAATACAATGATACCACCGTAATTTTCACTCACGATGTTTTTGATTTGGGATCGAGATCCATGCTTCGACTCACACTTGTGACGTCGAATTTCCTTGTATAAATTTTGTAAATTTGAGATTGTTGTAAATTTTTATCTTACCAAATTATAATTTTTTCATGCATTTTTGATAATAAATTTGTTTCCACCCTTATTTTCACTTCTCATTTACTAAAATATGTATTCTAGATACTGTCCGATTGATTTAAGCAGATTTTAGCTAGATATTGAGACCTACCTTTCAACCGAACGCTCTACACAGCTTCTTCGCTGAGCCAGGCCAAAATTTAGAGGACAGGGTAAGGTACAGTAATCATTCTCATGCAAATCGAAAGATTTCTTTCTAGAATTTACGTCACACTATCTCCCGAACACTGGCCGCTCTTAAGCGACTGCAGCTACCGAGTACAAAATTCTACCAAACCTACCAATCAAAAGCAATTTCCCTCTTAAAATACAGCAAAACCCCATTAATATGCTCCGCAAGGGACTGTGTCTTAAACACGTAATAAGCTGCACAGCGCTGTAAATGGGAAATGTTTTATGCTATGGGGAAAGCAATTCTGACACCCATTCATATATAATTTAATACTAAATACTGAAAATGAATATTTCTTATGTAAAATGTCTTAGGATTGTTGTTTGCCATGTCTAATTACTGCTCTTCTGAATTATATATTATTATCTATGCAGTTCAACTATCCATTAACATCATTTGATATACTGTTAGGAGCAATACAATCGTATTTTCAAAGATTTGCTGCTCTGAGGACTTCGTTTCGTGCAGGGACATTTTCCTCCCTGGATTCAATTTCCTTGTCGTCTTCATCTTGAACAGTAGCAACAACATGATCTGCTATCATTTCATCGATATCATGGGTTCCTGGCGTCAGTATATCATTGTCAACTGACACAAAATCACGTAAGTTAACATCTCCCTACTTCTCCCTTATGCGATCCAATCGTTGTCATCCATTATGAAAATTGCATTCGTTTCACACGGAGTTTTTCCAGGTTCCGAATACATTAAAAAAGAATACCCTATTGAAGAAAACAAAGTTTTGGATGAAAGCTCAACAACCTAATCAAATAACATTGAGAATCTTACCTTAAACACATCCTGCTCTCCTGAAGCAGCTGATAATGGCCTGAGCGTCAATCCCTTCCCGAGCAGCAGAGATGAAATTCATATCGTCCACCATGGAGAGGCGAATTTTCGTCGCCATTATCATTGTAGATATTTCACAACACCATTTTTGACAAAAATGCTTCAGCACTTTAATAACACCTTGATCTATTGGTGTAAGCTTGCTAGATGTCTGAGAGCAGGAATGCAAGTTCTACATTTTGAGACACATTTTTTCGGGTGAGCTAGACAGTTATCAACGAAAACCAGAATTGTGCAGTTGGTTGTTTATCATTTTTTTGCTCCAAGTCTTTTACTCGCGTGAAAAACAAGTCGTCATTCATCCAGGCACGTGCTTAGTTCCTGAATTCACAAGGCAGGATTAGCGGATTTAATATATCAGGGTCTAACAGACCTCCCTATGAAATGAGTGACAATATCACAGATTCATCATTCGGCATTTGCAGCAACAAATACAGTGACCCTTTCCATGCTTAGTATGGCACCGTGACATCTCTCCTCTTTGAACACATGTGACTTGCTGAGCACTAGTTGAAAAAAAAATAACCACATTCATCCACATTAAAAAAAACTGCGCGCTGCAAAATCTGAGTATATAAAATAAGAGTTTTCTCTGCATGTTGTTGTTTGAGTCATCAGTCCATAGACTGGTTTGATGCAGCTCTCAATGCCACCCTATCCTGTGCTAACCTTTTCATTTCTACGTAACTATTGCATCCTACATCTGCTCTAATCTGTTTGTCATATTCATACCTTGGTCTACCCCTACCGTTCTTGCCACCTACACTTCCTTCAAAAACCAACTGAACAAGTCCTGGGTGTCTTAAGATGTGTCCTATCATTCTATCCCTTCTTCTCGTCAAATTTAGCCAAATCGATCTCCTCTCACCAATTGGATTCAGTATCTCTTCATTCGTGATTCGATCTATCCATCTAACCTTCAGCCTTCTTCTGTAACACCACATTTCAAAAGCTTCTATTCTATTTCTTTCTGAACTAGTTATCGTCCATGTTTCACTTCCATACAATGCCACGCTCCACACAAAAGTCTTCAAAAACATCTTTCTAATTCCGATATCAATGTTTGAAGTGAGCAAATTTATTTTCTTAAGAAAGCTCTTCCTTGCTTCTGCTAGTCTGCATTTTATGTCCTCCTTACTTCTGCCATCGTTAGTTATCTTACTACCCAAGTAACAATATTCATCTACTTCCTTTAAGACTTCGTTGCCTAATCTAATATTTCTTACATCACCTGCCTTCGTTCGACTGCACTCCATTACTTTTGTTTTGGACTTATTTATTTTCATCTTGTACTCCTTACCTAAGACTTCATCCATACCATTCAGCAACTTCTCGATATCTTCTGCAGTCTCAGATAAAATAACAATGTCATCGGCAAATCTCAATGTTTTGATTTCCTCTCCATGGACTGTGATTCCCTTTCCAAATTTCTCTTTGATTTCCTTTACTGCCTGTTCTATGTAAACATTGAAAAGGAGAGGGGACAAACTGCAGCCTTGCCTCACTCCTTTCTGGATTGCTGCTTCTTTTTCAAAGCCCTCGATTCTTATCACTGCAGACTGATTTTTATATAGGTTGTAGATAATTCTTCGTTCTCGGTACTGATCCCTATCATCTTCAGAATCATAAATAGCCTGGTCCAATCAACATTATCGAATGCCTTTTCTAGATCTACGAATGCCATGTACGTGGGCTTGTCCTTCTTGATTCGATCCTCTAAGATCAGACGTAAAGTCAGGATTGCTTCACGTGTTCCTACATTTCTTCTGAAGCCAAATTGATCTTCCCCCAACTCAGCTTCAACTTTTTTTTTCCATTCTTCTGTAAATAATTCGTGTTAAAATTTTGTAGGCATGAGATACTAAACTAATGGTGCGGTAGTTTTCACACCTGTCAGGACCGGCTTTCTTGGGAATAGGTATAACAACATTCTGCCGAAAATCGGATGGGACTTCTCCTGTCTCATACATCTTGCACACTTAATGAAATAACCTTACCATGCTGGTTTCTCCTAAGGCAGTCAGTAATTCAGAGGGAATATCATCAATTCCGGGTGCCTTGTTCCTATTTAGGTCACTCACAGCTCTGTCAAACTCTGACCTCAAAATTGGGTCTCCCATTTCATCAGCATCAACAGCCTCTTCATGTTCCAGAACCAAATTATCTACATCGTTACCTTGATACAACTGTTGGATATGCTCCTGCCATCTTTCTGCTTTGTCTTCTTTCCCTAGAAGTGGCTTTCCGTCTGAGCTCTTAATATTCATGCACCTAGATTTCCTTTCTCCAAAGGTTTCCTTGATTTTCCTGTATGCAGCATCTACCTTTCCCCGGACCATACAGCCTTCAACATCCTTGCACTTCTCCTTCAGCCATTCTTCCTTAGCTACCTTGCACTTTCTATCCACTTCATCCTTTAATCGCCTGTATTCTTTTCTGCCCTCTTCATTTCTAGCATTCTTGTATTTTCGTCGTTCATCAATCAGGTCTAGTATCTCCTGAGTTATCCACTGATTCCTAGTTGATCTTTTCTTCCTTCCTAACATTTCTTCAGCAGCCCTACTGACTTCATTTTTCATGACTCTCCACTCTTCCTCTATAGTGTTTCCTTCAGCCTTTTCATTTAGTCCTTGTGCAACATGTTCCTTGAAACAATCCCTCACACTCTTTTCTTTCAACTTGTCTAGATCCCATCTTTTTGCATTCTTTCCTTTCTTCAATTTCTTCAACTTCAGATGGCATTTCATGACCAACAAGTTGTGGTCAGAGTCCACGTCTGCTCCTGGGAAAGTTTTGCAATCCAACACCTGGTTTCTGAATCTCTGCCTAATCATAATGAAGTCTATTTGATACCTTCCAGTGTCTCTAGGTCTCGTCCACGTATACAGCCGTCGTTTGTGGTGTTTGAACCAAGTATTGGGGAGGACTAAATTATGATCAGTGCAGAATTCAACCAGCCGACTTCCTCTTTCGTTCCTTTGTCCCAATCCAAATTCTCCTACTGTACTACCTTCTCTTCCTTGGCCTACCACTGCATTCCAGTCTCCCATCACAATTAGATTCTCGTCACCTTTGACATATTGTATTAAATCTTCTATCTCCTCATATATTCTTTCAATTTTTTCATCATCCGCTGAACTAGTAGGCATATAGACCTGCACTATTTTGGTGGGCATTGGTTTGGTGTCTATCTTGACGACAATAATTCTTTCACTATGCTGGTCGTAGTAGCTCACCCGCTGCCCTATTTTCTTATTCATTATTAAACCAACTCCTGCATTTCCTCTGTTTGATTTTGTGTTGATAATTCGGTAGTCGCCTGACCAAAAATCTTGTTCTTCCTGCCAACGTACTTCACTTATGCCAACTACATCTAACTTTAGCCTATCCATCTCCCTTTTCAGATTCTCTAACCTACCACAACGATTCAAACTTCTAACATTCCACGCTCCGACTCGCAGAATGTCAGTATCCATCTTCCTGGTGATCGCCCCCTCTCGTGTAGTCCCCACCCGGAGATCCGAATGGGGGACTAGTTTACCTCCGGAATATTTTACCCGGGAGGAAGCCATCATCAGTACATCCTTCATACAGAGAGAGCTGCATGTCCTCGGGAGGTAGTTACGGCTGTAGTTTCCCGTTGCTTTCAGCCGTGTAGCAGTATCAACACAGCTAAGCCATGTTGAGTATTATTACAAGGCCGTATCAGTCAATCATCTAGACTGCCGCCCTTGCAACTACCAAGAGGTTGCTATCTCCCTTTCGATGAACCATTCGTTAGTCTGGTCTCTCAACAGATACCCATCCGATATGGTTGCACCTGCGGCTCGGCTATCTGCATCATTGGGACACGCAAGCCTCCCCACCGCGTCAAGGTCACATGGTTCGCAGAGGAGGTTTCTCTGCATATTGATCAGAATTTAAAAATGGTGGTATTTCTGTACCAGTCGTGTCCACAGTAACAAGGAAATGCATTTTTCCCCGTTATTTTTGTCTGTCTGTACGTACACGCACCACGAGAAAACGGCTGAAGAGAATTGAATGAAAATCGGTATTCAAAGTCGGGGAATAAGTCGCTACAATCCAGGCCACAATTTACTAATTTTATTCATGCTGAATGGAATGGTAGTTTAGGGGAAGTCCTAAAATTTAATTTTTAAACATTCATGTTATTAGCGGTCGTATCTTAAGACAATCGGTATGCAAAGTCAGGAAATAAGCCATTATAATATAGGCCTTAAATAATGTTATTCACGCTAAGGGAAATTGTAGTTTAGCGGAAGGTCTACAGTTTAATTCTCAAATATATTTTATTAGTGGTCTTATCGGTAAATACTACATAACTCAATTTATACAGTACTAGCAAGATACCCGTGCTTCGCTACGGTATTATACTGAAATTTATAATTGAATGCTTATTGGTTTAGATATATAATCCGCCAAAATTCGCGATCTGACTCGTTTACTGCGAGAATCCACCAAATTTCCCGATCTGACTCGTTTTCTATTATTTTACAGCACGTTTCCTCCCATTTTTCAATCTTCCTTTCCAGCAATCGATTTCGTACTTCCCGGGCTAGGCTCAGGTATTCCTCCTGGTCAGTTGGGTCCGTAAATCTTTGCCATCTTTTCCTTTAATCATTTTTAATATGGATAAAATCCTTCAGGAGATCCGGCGTGGTGTCATATTGGGTGCTTTGGCGGCACTGTCCCGCGGCCGGACTGCATTCTTAGTCATTACCCGTCCAGGAGCCGTTACCAGCGCGGTCCGCACATTTGACGACGGTCCGGAATATTATTATTATTATTATTATTATTATTATTATTATTATTATTATGTGTTGCTGGAATGGCTGATGACAGGGAAAACCGGAGTATCCGGAGAAAAACCTGTCCCGCCTTCGTTTTGTCCAGCACGAATGTCACATGGAGTGACCGGGATTTGAACCACGGAACCCAGCTGTGAGAGGCCGGCGCGCTGCCGCCTGAGCAACGGAGGATCCTTATAAGTACATTAATAACAGTAAAATCAATTGGTCTCACCTCCTTCTACACCCCACTGCCGTTAAGTTTATTTACCGCCAACCCCCCCCCCCAAAAAAAAAAATAATTAAAAGAAGGCTTGTTTCCTTATGTTTAAGGGAGATTCCAAACACCAATGTTCACGTCTATTACCTTCAGTTTTGAGATATAAGTATCCCCATATAAGTAATTTACTTTTTTTCACTTCATTTCACACTACTCCCCTCCCCCCCTAAGTGAACTTTCCCGCAAAAAATACTTGTTTCTTTGATAGTAAAGGATCTTCTAAATACCAATGATCACGACTCTAACTTCTTCAGTTTTTGATTCATGTGTCCTCATGAAAGGAATTCAACTCCTTTACAGTCCCGCCCTCCAAGATGGTTTCCCGCCCAAAACCCCGTTTTTCTTTGTTTTTAAAGAAGATCCAAATGCGAATTTTCACGTCTGTAACAACTTTAGTTTTTATTAGATGTATGTATTCTCATACAATTAAGCCAATTAATTTTTCAATTCTCTCACCCCCCCCCCCCCCGGCTTCATAGGATTTTAAGAGAATACGTGTTTCTTTACTTTTAAAGCACATTGAAAATATCAAATTTCACGTCTGTAACATCTTCATTTTTGATATATCAGTAGCCTAATTAAAAGACTTCAACACCATTTTCAGTCACTTTTACCCCCCCCCCCCTCTCTCCGCCCAAGTGATATTTCCGAAAACTCAAAATACACGTTTCTTTATGTTTAATAGAGATAAAACATGTAACATGTTAAGTTTTTTTAGATATACTGTAAAAATTCTCATTTTAAAATTTCACCCCTTTTGAGTTCCCCTTAAGTGGAGTTTCCAAAAACAAATCACCTATGTTTCTTTACATTTACAGGAGGTTCCAAACACCCACTTTTTACGCCTGTAACATTTTACGTTTCCGAGATATTCTGTAGATATAGTCTTTCAAAAAATTCACCCCAATTTGTCACTCCTGTTTAACCGCCATTAATTGGATTTTCCAAAAACTAAAAAATACGTGTTTCTTTATTTTTAAAGGAGATCCCATATACAAATTTTCAGTCCTGTAATACCTTTCGTTTCGGACATATATGTATCCTCATTAAAGGCATGCAACCCATTTTTCACCCTTTTACACCCCTCCTATTAGGATTTACAGGAAACAAAAAAATACGTGTTCCTTTATTTTTAGAGGATATTCTAACTACCAATTTTTACATCTGTAAATTTTAAAGTTTTAGGATGTAGACACACTCATTTTAAAAAATTCACCCCCCCCTTTTCGTCCCCCAATATTTGGATTTTCCAAGAACGAAAAAATACGCGTTTCTTTACTTTTAAAGTAGATCCCAAATACCAATTTTCAGGTCTGTAATATCTTCAGGTTCTGAAATATAAGTAGCCTCGTTAAAGGCATTCAACCCATTATTCACCCTTTTACACCCTTCCTATTGGGATTTTCCGAAAACAAAAAATACGTGTTTCTTTATTTTTAAAGGAGATTCTAAATACCAATGTTCACATCTATAACCTTTAAAAGTCTTGAGATATAGATACACTCATTTTAAAATATTACCCCCTTCCCTTAATTGGATTTTCCACAAACAAAAAAATACGTGTTTCTTTATTTTTAAAGGAGATCCCAAACACCGATTTTCAGGTCCGTACTATCTTCAGTTTCTGAGATATAAGTAGCCTCATTAAAGGCATTCAACCCTTTTTCCACCCCTTTTCACTCCTCCTATTGCGATTTTCCGAAAACAAAAAAAATACGTGTTTCTTTATTTTTAATGAAGATACTAAATACCAGTTTTTACATCTGCAAACTTTAAAAGTTTGGAGATATAGATTCACTCATTTTAAAAATTCACCCCCTTTTCACCCTCCCATTCATTGGATTTTCCAAAAACAAAAAAATGCGTGTTTCTTTATTTTTAAAAGAGATCAAAAGTACCAATTTTCATGTCTGTAATATCTTCAGTTTCTGAGATATAAGTACCGGTATCCTGATTGAAGGCATTCAACCCATTTTTCCCCATTTTCACCCTTTTTCACACCTCCTATTGGTGTTTTCAGAAAACAAAAAAATACGTGTATCCTTAAAATAAGGTTCTAAATACCAATTTTTACATCTGTAAACTTTTAAAGTTTTGAGATATAGATACACTCTTTTTAAAATTTCAACCCCCTTTTCACCCCCTTAGCGACGGAATATCCAAAAATCCTCTCTTAGCGAGCACCTACATCTTAATATGTATATATCCCCAAAATTTCATTTCTTTATGTCCAGTAGTTTTGGCTCGGCGATGATGAATCAGTCAGTCAGTCAGTCAGTCAGTCAGTCAGTCAGTCAGTCAGTCAGTCAGTCAGTCAGTCAGGACAAGTTATTTTATATATATAGATTAAATTTCCTATCATTTATGTCTTACACATTGTTACCGTGCCGGCTATCATCACAGATAATTCATGAATTTGGATTTTTGTTACTAAGTCCGTATCAGCGTCGAGTCACGAGAATATAGGTAAACAGAATTTAATGAAAATCGGTATGTAAAATCGGAGAATAAGGAACTACAGTCTATGCTATAAATAATTATATAAGACGCTCTAATATCACAGAGTCGAAAGGCAACTAAATGTGAAGGGCTACACTATAGAAAGCTCATAAAATTGTTCAACAATAACATTACATTGACCACTGTTTGCTGTCATGTGCTTCGTGCCTTCTGTTGCCACTCATCTCCGATATATAGGATTACTGCTGCGTACAGAGTATTTTTTATTTGCTTTACGCCGCACCGTGTGAAGGAAGCGACCTTGGCCTTAAGGCACACCCCCATCATTTGCCTGGTGTGAAAATGGGAAACCACGGAATACCATCTTCAGGAATGCTGACAGTGGGGTTCGAATCCAGTATCTCCCGGACGCAAGCTCACAGCTGCGTGACCCTAATCACACGGCCATCTCGCCCGGTCGTACCGAGCGTAACAGCCTGCCTGAATATTGGCGGGAAGTAGCTGGGGAGTTAGATAACTTTCTTCTTTAGCATGTTATTCCTCTGGTTCATAAATTTTTTGATACTACTGGTTCGTAATACACTGGTTCATCATAGCATTCGATCTATTCAATCCATGCTCTGAGGCACTGATTGGAATGAGCAGTGCATATTTAACGGAATAATGGCAGAGGAATAACGGCTGTCTGCGGCCTGGTCATTCCAGCTCTTGAACTTTGGACTCTTAGATCGGCACCGTTCGTTATAAGTGAGAAAATGTGCAGTTTTTCTTTTGATCGAGTATTTTATGATAACATTGCTTTTAATCGCTACATACCTACTGTCGTTTTTGTAATGACCTGTGATGACTTCAGTTAGGAAAACCACAAAGTCAGTCTTTCTGAGAATCCCGTAGCGAAGCAGGGGTACATCATCTAAATACTAATAAGCCGAGAAAGAACTTCACTTTACCAGTTTGTGGATATTGTAATACGAGGGGTGAACAAATATAAACGGAGTTTTATATTTTATTTAAATTGATTTATCGAAAAACATGAGGCAATTACAATTTAGTTTTACACATAGTTTCCTGCTTTGAAGATGCTTTTGTCCCAGCGTATGGGCAGCTTTTCGATGCCCTCATCGTAAAAAGAACAGGGTCGTGTCACCAGCCAGCTGCGCACGAAGTCTTCCACACTCTCCGTCATCTTCAAATCGTTGCCCTCCTAGAGCTTCTTTAAGCGGTCCGAACAAATGGAAATCGCAGGGTGATAAGTCCGGGTTGTAAGGAGGATGATCAAGTGTAGTCCAGTGCATTTCCTGTAGCTTAGAGACAGAAATGCAGTATGGGGCCGCGCATTGTCGTGGAGGATGACCTGTTGGTCTCGTCTTTTACGGCGATATGCAACCCTCGCCTTGTTCAACAGCTCGCAGTAGTAAGCAGCATTGATTGTGCGTCGCTCATGCAAAAAATCAATCAGCAAAATGCCTTGCCGATCAAAAAGAAAAAAAAAACGGATGCAAGAACCTTGCCAGCTGACAGTCGAGTCTTGGCTTTCACTGGTGCTGCCTCCCCTTTCCTCCGCCACATCTTACTGGCTTGTTTGGATTCGGGAGTGTAGTGGTGGACCCATGTTTCGTCGCAGGTGACGATCCGACTCAAAAATACATCACCTTCTTCCGCAGACCTTGCTGTAAGCCTCTGACAGACCTCCGAACGTCTCGACTTCAGATTTTCAGTCAAAAGGCGAGGGACCCATCTGGAACACACTTTACGGAACTTGAGGTCGTTTGTGATGATTGCTTGACAGCTCCCATAACTGATTCCGATTTGTTCTGCAATTTCTGATACTCTCACCCGTTGATCGTCGTCAATAATGTCTTTAACCGCACGAACGTTTTCGTCTGTAATGCTGGTCCGAGGACGACGATCGTGTTGCTGATTTTTCACAAGTTCTAGTCCTTCCTTGAAATTTTTATGCCAGGCAAACATATGCGTCCTTGACAATGTTTGATCACCGAACTGTGCAGTCAATCTGTGGCAAATTTCCGCCGCTTTAACTCCACGAGCAAGACTTTTTATTATTATGCGTTGCGCAGTGGAGGGGTGCACGTGTTGCTCCGACATCGTGAGCGTTACTGACGAAACGGCGGAAAATATCTAACAGTACGCTCTCCCCACTCCTAACGGTCCCGCCTAAGCATTAGTGATGGGCAACGCCCTCGCTCGAGACTGACATAACAGATCTCGAGACCGATCCTTCTGTAGTGCAAGCTGTGCGACGTATCAGTAACTACGACTGTAAACTTGATAGTATATTATTGGCAGTTATTGCGTGAAATAGCGTTCTCACATGAAAACGCGTGAGCCAATACATTTTGTCAAAAGCCTGGAAAAGTACTGCGTGTTTAACTATGAACCCCTTAACACCATTAACGAAAGTGAAAACCGAATGTATCTTAAACTGTTCACGGCTAATTTGCGGTGGACATTTTAGCTGAATAAACCTGCATAATTCGTGAATAATTGTAGATAGGATGAACACCTACTTGGATGTTAGAGGCGTAAATTATTCGAACTTGAAACGGGGAAGGTGTGCTTTGCTACATATGCAACGTGTTGTCTAAAATGCCCGACTTTGCTCCAATTCATTCAGCAGGGGTGATGGGCGACGCCCTCGAGACCGATTCTCGTGTGCTGCGAGCTGTGCGACGCGACGTCCCAGTAACTATGAGGGTAAGCTTCATAGTTATAATCAGCAGTTCTCATATGGAAACGTGTGACGATAAATCTTGTCAAAAACCTAGGAAAGCACTGCATGTTAACCTATGAGCTCCTTAATACCATTAAAGAAAGTGAAGACAGAATGCCAGTACCGGTATCTTAAACTGTTCACGAGTTATTTCAGGTGGACTTCTTAGCTGAATAGCCCGTATAATTTGTTAGTAACTGTAACTGTTATTATGATGTAAACCTACCTGGATGCCTCACAATCGTTGTCGGCAGAGCAGCTTCTTGTGATTCAGACCGGACCGGAGGTGTTCTGTGACTATTCCTCTTCATTTATATTATGAGTTTTTAAGTGTCGGATCATCCCAGAATTATTTCTGCCGACGTAATTTACTTCTTTTGAATAAACAACACAGCGGGCTGTGCAATGTGGCTTCTCTTCAAAATAACCGACATCCACGACTTACGTTGCATTTCGGACATCGTCTTCAAGTTGTCATGTACAACTAGACACAATTACACATTGCACTGTCATATACCGAAGTATTATTATTATTAACAAATACATAGCAGATGGGAATATCCCAGTGGCAATGGTCTCTTACAGTAGTGTAATAATAACCAGCATACTGATGTGGGCAAGTTTTCCTTCGTAAACAGGACCATAAGGGATTGGAATAAATTACCTGCAGCAGTCTTTGATGGATTCTCTTCCGTTATCAAATCGTTTAAGATGATGATTAGTGCTAGTGCAAAGTAAAAGCTGTCAACGACGGACACTGAATTTGTGATTGTCTGCTGGATTTAGAATGTTAAACTAGTAGTACTTCTAATATTTTCTCTCCATGGAATTGTTTGTTGAACTCTTGTCGTTTTAGTTGTTGGGTAGTAATGTTTTAACTTAAATATCACTTGTAGTGTTAAGCTAGTAGTAGGTAAGTTCAACCTGTAGTATTGGAAGCCATAGTGTTAAGTAATGAAAATTCTTAAGTTGTGTGTGAATATGTGTATAATGAAGCTGGATTTAGAAAGTTAAACTAGTAGTACAGTATTTCTTGTCATACTTTCGATCGTTGCTGTCATTATAGTTGCAGGGAAATGATGGATTAACTTCACTTTGTTATCACTTGTAATATTAAGCTAGTAGATAGCTCAACCTATAGTATTGTAAGCGGTAGTGTTAAGCACTTGAAATACTGAATTTGTGTATGATGCTGGATTTAGAATGTTAAATTAGTAGTACTACTTGTAATATTTCCTTTACATGGAATTGCTTGTCGTAGGTACTCTTGTTTTGTTGGGTAATTATGCTAACTTTACATATGACGCGAATACTCTATAATATTGTAAGGATTTATTTTCTTCGTCACCAAAATATCAGTAAACACAAACAGTGGTCATAATATGATATTGAATGTGGGGTCTGATAACGATGTACACCTACCTATCGAATGAATTGGAGCAAACTCAAGCATTTTAGATTACACATTCCACTCATGCGTAATGGATGATGCATATGCAGCAAGGCGCATCTCGTCTCGTCTCCAGTTCGAATAATGCACGCCTCTAGTACTGTATCCAGGTAGGTGTACCTACAGTAGCCGTTAGCTTCTGTACTTAGCCTCTTCATTCGTGTACTGACCACTGCGATACAATGTCAGAATGCGTTATGTTATACTATGTCAAAATAGACCTCGGTGGAAATGAACGCCCTAGTCGCTTGTTGACACGTATTTACGAAATGGAGAAGGCCCGTGGTTGGCTATTCGCATTCTCGGCACAAACAACATTCAGCTCCGACCACGACACGGGGCTCGCCGCACAATGCGAGGACAACGCTCTCGAGATCTCTCGAAATTTCTCGCGAGAAATAGTGCCTGCGCTAGTCTCGAGAAATCCTGAGAAATCTCGAGGCCTAGTCTCAGACTGCCCATCACTACTAAGCATAGCAGAAGCGCGGGGCCAGTCCTACCAACCGTTGATGTTTAGGAACAAAAATCCCGTTTATATTTATATTTGATCGACATTCGTACACAGAATTTCTCACAGTGTTGTTTGTTAGTTATTTGTTATTAAAAAACTGGAATAATGACCTGGAAACATTTAACTTTTGCTCATGCGAGTATTTAAAAGTGTTCTTTTATGAAGACCATCAGTGTTTGTCCATTGCTCTGAATCCCTTGGAGAGAGAGAGAGAGAGAGAGAGAGAGACACACACACACACTTCTAAGAATCATTATTTTATTATCACACAGACATTTAAAACAGCACAATATTAATCATCATCAAATTTTATTTTCTTGCCCTGGAAAGGAAGAATCTGAACTTCTTTGAGTTTCTTCTTTGCCTCCCAGGATGGGTGTAATACTTCGCGTTCTGCAACATAAATGCAATGAGTAATGAAGCGTAATAACAGTAACATATCAAATTACAGTAACAAATTACAAACAATGTTACTAATGAACCATTTCTAAATAGCAAATAAAAAGAAATGAACCTTGACAGCTTTACAAATAATACAGAATAGGCTTGACCCAACACCACACATTTCTGTTTTAAAATCCTGAACCGGCCAGTAACTACACTCACCCCTACTAGAGTAGAACGCCGTCGGGAAGGCAGTTTCGTATATTCGACTGCGCAGAGACAGAAGTATGAGGTGCGGTTCAGAGAAACGAAATACGAAATGCAGAGAGCATAACAGCACGAAAGTGCAAAGATTTTGTCATCCAGTTATATCTTGAATTCCAAAACGATGACCTATATTTTTCGTGGGCTTAAATGTTTCCTGAAAGTCTAAATTCATTTTTAACATCAAACCCCGAGAAATCTAAAATTTAAATTCATCGGCGTTTTTCCTCCACTTATCACATACATTTAACCTGGCACGCTGTCTCCTCTAAAACTTGGTTTCTCAAGCTTTTTCGCTCCCCTCCTAGCCATTCCTGGGATGGTGTTTCTACAAAAACAGACTGTCAGTCTGAATTTTCAACACAGTGATTTCATCCTGTTTTTGAATTGTTATCAAACTTAAAAAAAATAGTCTAAGAGGTTCGCAACCTCACTATTAGCACTTATTGTTTCGTTTCCGTCTGTTATCTTTTATTTTTTCTTAGGTTTAGCACATTTTTTGGATTCAACTATGTTTTATATTAATCCTTTGTTCATTGAATTTCTCTCAGCGAGTTATTTATTGCTCCATCTAGTGATACAAATATTGTACATTGTTACTGTTTTTATTTCCGTCTGTTCTTTGTGTTTTTCATTTGTTGCTTCATTATGTTTTCAGCACATTTTTAGCTTATATTATGTAGATTACTTTAACCCCCCTTTATTTCACTGAAGATGGCTTAAACGAGTCGAAGCATGTTTGGATTTTATTGCTCCATCTAATGATGGAATTTTGTTTTGTATTGAATTAAGAGGATACATTTAGTTTTTTCCTTTGTAAACATGGGCGCCCATATGGCAGTTTCTAGACGGGGGTCAGACCTGGGTGTACGTAGTAATTTTAATATTTTAGAAGATAAATGGCGATTTGTTAGTGGTGGACGGTACTGACGCTTTTACATAATACTGACTTTTAAATCATTTTCTTGAAAGGAAAACACGTGACTATACTAGATTTTTGCCTTTCCCTGAGTGTTAGAGGGAGGCCGCGGCCCCACCTTGCCCCCGGGTATGGGCGTCCTAGTAAAGTAAAAGCCGCCAATACGGAATGATTCTAATATCTTGTAACATTTTTTAAGGCTTTCGGAGACGCAGAGGTGCCGGAATTTAGTCCCGCAGGAGTTCTTTCACGTGCCAGTAAATCTACCGACAAGTATTTGAGCACCCTCAAATACCACTGGACTGAGTCAGGATCGAACCTGCCAAGTTGGGGTCAGAAGGACAACGCCTCAACCGTCTGAGCTACTCACCGCGGCCTAGTGTTGTGTAGATGTGTTACAAGTATCGCCATTATTGCTAGTGTTTATTATCGTGTTAAGAATTTCCATTGCCAGGGTATGCCTGCTTCACCACTCCAATGTTCTAAGTATATGACTGAGTGAGATCATCAAAAGACAGCGTGCTGGAGGCAGTCACGAGATGGTGATATCTTATTATAGAGGACACTTACATTGAGCAATTATGGACCTTTCCAACAATTTCTATATATATAATAAAAAAGTGTTATAATTACTAATTAAATTTTTCAGCGTCACGTTTACAGAATTACAAATATCCTTGTATTTAATCAGCTGTGTTCAATAATATTAACAATCCAACCGATATTGCCGCATTCTACGTCATTCTTAATTGCATATCTAGCTTAGCAAAATGCATATTTTAAAAAATCTTGCATAATTCGGTCATATTCTTATCCCACCTAGCAACCATCACTTCCTTCAGGCTAGTAACTTACACGATTTACTATTCTCTGTTGCCATTCAACCGCAGTGGTACGTGAAGTACGCGAACTTCTTCGTGATACCTGAGCTCTCTTGTGCTGCATTGGTGGACCTCGGTTATCTTCGAGATTCGTCTTGGCAACCTTTAACACACAAACTATGAATCGCCGTGAGACATCTGGTGTACACTTTACATACTCGTAGTGTTGTTGTTTACACAGGAAAGCCAAAATATAACATTCATGCTAGGAAAATGATTCGCATCGGAAATGTTGTACAATGTTATATAATGTATGTGTGAGGCAGTTGTTGGCTTAATAAAGGTTTAGAAAATTCCTATCGATCGATCTTACTATCGATTCAATTCAGATTTCATTTCCATTCAGTTGGCAGTATAACCGGAACCGGGAGAACTTCGTCCTTACTCCTCAACCCCGTAAAATCTGGTATCAAGAAAAGGTTCATGTACTGTAAAAGTTATGAAATTTATTTAGAAGGGTTATAGGGAGGTACAATGAGGGAAACGGGGTGGACTAGGGAGCGGTGTTAAGATACAGGGATCTGGAAGTCAAGTAGGGATGACAAAAATGTTAGTGTTGAACTGTACAAGTATTGTAAAGGAAAAGAAATAAGTAATTTTAAATATATAATAACCAGATATTGTAATAGGAGTATAACCATGGCTGAGAAATGATATAATGGATGCAGAAATTTCCTCACAGAACTGGAGGATGTATCGTACAGATAGGATAGGAATGGTAGGACAGGGAGTATTCAAAAAAAGTTAAAGATGACAAACATGAAATTCTAGGTGTAAGGCTCATCTCTAAAGACAATAGGCAACTTGATGTCTTTGGAGTGTACAGACCGGGAAAGGGTAGCGCTGACGCTGATTCGGAATTATTTAATAAGATAATCAGCTATGTGGCAAACGATATGGAAAGGATCGTGATTGTAATGGGTGATCTCAATTTACCAAATGTCAACTGGGAAGGTAATGCAAACGACAGGAAGCATGACCAACAAATGGCAAATAAGTTAATATGGGAAGGCCAGCTGATTCAGAAAGTGATGGAACCAACTAGAGGGAAGAATATTCTGGACGTGGTGCTGGTAAAAACCACATGAGCTCTATAGAGAAAACGAAGTAATAGATGGTATTAGTGATCACGAAACTGTTTTTGTCGTAATTAAAAAATATGTAATGGGAAGGTCTTAAAAGTACCGGTAGCACCATTAGGCAGTACCATATGGCTGATAAAACAGGCATAAGGGAGTTTTAAAAAAAGTAACTATGAGGTGGAAAACTGTAAATAAAATGTAAACAGACACTGGGATGGATTTAAAGCAATTGTAGAGAAATGTGAAAATAGGTTTGTACCTTCAAATGTGGTAAAGAATGGTATGGACTAACTATATTATAACAGAAGTAAAGAGATTAAGGAGGAGGAGCATTGGAAAGAAATAGGGTTAGAAATGGCTGTGGAAGTAAGGAGAAATTGAAGGAACTTACTAAGGAAATTTAATCTAGCAAAGAAGTCAGCTATGGGTAAAATGTATGTATGTTCAGTCTTCAGCCCTAAGGCTGGTTGGATCATCAACAGCTCCGCCATCAGCTGTCATAGATGGCCTAGGCATCAATGAAGAGGCGTACTAGGTAAATGAGGAATGAGGTAGTTTCCCGTTGCTTTCCTCACCAAGCCAGAAGTTGCTATTACATATCAGTCTCCCAAGCCCACTGAAATGCATGCACCAACTGACCCTATGAGCAACATTTTCACACCATTCATAGCAGGGACTGGCTGCAGAAGGAATAGCATTACTAGCATCGCTCATACCTCAGTCACTTTCATATTGTCAAAGCCAAGTATAAGACAGAGACAGATCAATGAAAGTAACAAAATTACTCTAGCCCACACCAGAAGACATAGTGCACTGTAAACACTAGGTCCTGCCAGCTAAGGCAAGGGTAAAATGATGACAGGCATAATTGACAGTCATACAAATTTTAGTGAAAAACGGAAAGGTATGTATAGGTACTTCAAGGCAGAAACAGGTTCAAAGAAGGACATTCTAGGAATCATTAATGAACAAGGGGAGCGTGTATGCGAGGATCTTCAGAATGCAGAAGTATGTAGTCAGCAGTATGTAAAGATTGTTGGTTACAAATATAATGTCCAGATAAAGGAGGTGACTATAACTAAAGAAGTATTAAAATTTACCTATGATAATGACATATATATATAAAAAATAAGAGTTTTGTCTGTACATTGCTCAGAATTTGAAAAGAATGGTATTTCTGTATCGGTCATGCCCAGAGTAAGAAGGAAATGCACTTTTTACTTTTCCGTAATTACTGTGTCTGTATGTATGTACACGCATCACTAGAAAACGGCTAAAGAGAATTTAATAAAAATCGGTATGTAAAGTCGAGGAGTAAGTCACTACAATCTAAGCTGTAAATAATTTTATTCACGCTGATAGAAATGGTAGTTTAGGCGAAGCCTAAAATTTAATTTTCAAATATTTATGTTATCAGTGGTCCTATCTTAATAAAAATTGGTATGCAAAGTCGGGGAATAAGTGGCTACAATCTAGGCTATAAATAATTTTATTCACGCTAAGTGAAATGGTAGTTTAGGAAGGCCTAAAATTTAATTCTTAATTATTTGCGTTATTAGTGGTCCTATCTCATTGAAAACTGGTATACAAAGTCGGAGAATGGGCTACTATAACCTAGGTTACAAATCTTTTTATTCACGCTGAATGAAACGGTAGTTTACGGGAAGGCCTAATATTTAATTCTTAAATATTTATATTATTAGTGGTCGTATCGATAAATACTACATAACCAAAGTTATATAGAATTAAATTTCCGACCATTTATGTCATACATTTTTACCGTACCGGCTATGATAACACAGTTATTCATGAAATTGTATTTTTGTTGCTAAGTCCATATCGATGCCGAGCCACGAGAAAATGGTTAACAGTATTTAATGAAAATCGGTATATAGAGTCGGGGAATAAGAAACTACAGTTTAAGCTATAAACAATTTTATTCATCCTGGATGAAATTGTAGTTTAGGGAAAGGCGCCTAAAATTTAATTTTTCAATATCTATGTTTTTGGTTCTATCGAAAAGTACTACATAGCAGAAAGTTTCAGAGAATACAATTTCCGATCATTTATGTTTTATTCACTTTTACCGTTCCGACTATGATGAGTTGTATTTCAGAGACGGAGGAAAACTAAATGTGAAGGCCTACAATATCGAAAAGCATAACATTGATCAACAATAACATTACATTGACCATTGTTTGTTGTGATGTTATTTGTCTCTTATGCTGCCTCTCAACTCCGGTAGATGGGATTACTGCTGCGTACCGACTGACTGAACTGACTGACCGTACTGACTGAATATTGGCGGGAAATAGCTGGGGAGTTAGAAAACTTTCTTCTTTAGCATGCCATTCCTCTGGTTCATACATTTTCTGATACAGCTGGTACGTAACACACTGGTTCTTCATAGTATTCCAGTTATTCGATCCCTACTCTGACGCGCTGTTTTGGTTGAGCAGTGTGCATATTTAAGGCAGAGGCTGACTTAGAAGTAGTAGATCAGTAGTAGTAGTACGGCCTGGTCTAGAATAACAATTTACCGGGCGAGTTGGCCGTGCGCGTAGAGGCGCGCGGCTGTGAGCTTGCATCCGGGAGATAGTAGGTTCGAATCCCACTATCGGCAGTCCTGAAGATGGTTTTCCGTGGTTTCCCATTTTCACACCAGGCAAATGCTGGGGCTGTACCTTAATTAAGGCCACGGCCGCTTCCTTCCAACTCCTAGGCCTTTCCTATCCCATCGTCGCCATAAGACCTACCTGTGTCGGTGCGACGTAAAGCCCCTAGCAAAAAAAAAAAAAAAAAACAATTTAGGCCTATTTCAAATTATAGAACCACAATTCACTGAATAACTCAAAATTCAACCCCTGAAAAGAGCCGTTTCTTAGGAAAAGCTTCTTCACCTTCACTTTTCTACATTCATTTAATTCCAAATCATCAGTGAAGAGAGGGTTTCTCCACTGGCTTGGAGGAAAAATTTGCCTCCACGTTAGGTAGATTTTTCCGCCGCCAGTGTAGTGAATAGATATTTTCCGACTCATCGGGTACTCCTAGGAAACATTAGTAAAAGGGTATTTTTTTACGCTGGGAGTCTCCACTATTCGACCCTCTCCCCGCCGAAAAAAGACGAAGAGTGTTCACGAATCACGGCTGTCTGCAGCTTGGTCATTCCAGCTCTGGAACTTTGGACTGTTAGATCGGCAGTGTAGTCCTGTTCGTTAAAAGTGAGAAAATGTATGGTGTTTCATTTGATCGAGTATTCCATACGAAAGCATTGCTTTTAATCGCGCCATTCCTCCTGACGTCATAATGAAAATCCGTATGTAAAGTCTGGGAATAAGTCGCTGCAATCTAGGCCATAAATAATCTTTTCAGGCTGAGAGAAACGGTAGTTTAGGGGAAGGCCTAAAATTTACTTCACCGAGCTCAATAGTTGCAGTCGCTTCAGTACGGCCAGTATCCAGTAATCGGGAGATTGTAGGTTCGAGCCCCACTGTCGGCAGCCCTGAGGATGGTTTTTCGTGGTTTCCCATTTTCACACCAGGCAAATGCTGAGGCTGTACCTTCATTAACGCCACGGATGCTTCTTTCCCATTCCTAGACCTTTCCTATTCCATCGTCGCCATAAGACCTATCTGTGTCGGTGCGACGTAAAGCAAATAGCAAAAATATATATATTATATCAATTCTCAAATATTTATGTTAGTGGTGGTCCTATCTTAATGAAAATCGGTATGTAAAGTCCGGGAATAAGTCGCTACAATGTAGGCCATAAATAATCTTATTCACGCCGAGAGAAATGGTAGTTTAGCGGATGGCCTAACATTTTATTCTCAAATATTGATGTTATTATTTGTGCTATATTAATGAAAATCGGTATGCAAAGTCGGGGAATAAGTCACTACAATCTAGGCCATGAATAATTTTATTTTGAGTGAAATGGCAGTTTAGGGGAAGGCCTAAAATTGAATAATCAAATATTTGTGTTATCAGTAGTCCTATTGACAAATAGTATGTAACTTATATATTATTAAATTTCCGATCATTTATGTCTTATACATTTTTACTGTACCGGCGATATTCATGAATTTGGATATTTAATTTTTTTTTGCTAACTACATTTCAGCGCCGCCACGAGAAAATGGGTTAACAGAATTTAATGAAAATAGCTATGCAAAGTCGAGGAATAAAGAACTACAGTCTACGCTATAATTAATTTTATATGACGCCTTAATATTACAGAGTCAAAAGGAAACAATGTGAAGGCCTACAATACAGAGAGTTAATAACATTGATCAACAATAACATTACTTTGACCATTGTTTGATGCGATGTGCTTTGTGTCTCTGTTGCCGCTCATCTCCGATAGATGGGATTACTACTGTAACCCAGTTTTTTAAAATTTGCTTTACGTCGCGCCGACAGAGATATGGCTCATGGCGACGAAGGGCTAGGAATGGGAAGAAAGCGCCCTGGCCTTAATTTCGTTACAGGGCTAGCATTTGCCTGGTGTGAAAATAGGAGACTACGGAAAACCATCTGCAGGGCTGTCGACACTGGGGTTCGAACCCACTACCATCCAGATGCAAGTTAACAGATGCGCGCCCCTAACCGCACGGCCAACTTGCCCGGTCGTACTGAAAATAACAGCCTGCCTGAATATTGGCGGGAAGTAGCTGGGGAGTTCGATAACTTTCTTCTTTAGCATGCCATTCCTCTGGCTCATAAATTTTCTGATACTTCTGATACGTGACAAACTGGTTCATTCGAGCTATTCAATCCGTACTCAGAGGCACTGATTGGAAAGGGCAGTGTGCATATTTAACGGAATAATGGCAGAGGAGTGTTCACGGCTGTCTGCGGTCTGGTCATTCCAGCACTGGAACTTTGGACTGTTGGATCGGCACCGTAGTACTGTTACAAGTGTTATTATTGTTTATATCCACTTATTCAATGCAAAGAGATCTTTTTAGAAATTAAATATTATTACAAAATGTTAAGGGACATGTTTCGCCCATATTAAGGGCATCATCAGCCTCAAACTCAAATCTATATGGTGAAAATCAGGATCCTGCTTGCTCTTACAAGTCATAAAAAGATGATATCATTGTAGGTGTCTGTCCAAACATACAAATTGTTAGAATGTCCTTGGCTAAAATTGCAGTATCAAGCTGCATGTCAAAAGTTCACACAATTATACTTTCTGGAGCGTTGAAAAACTTGTTGGGGTAGAGTAATAAACAGCTCAGTCTTTATAATGAAACAGAAATGTGCCTCCTTGAATACTCCTGTTAGAGGATCAGAAAAAGCAAAGCTGATAAACTGTCACAGATGCCAATTTCGTGTGTTGTGAAAAGACAACAGCCTTCTTAAGTGGCTGTTTAGCTGCCTATAGTCTATTTAACTGGCTGAAGGAGTGAAAGTCGAATGCGTTATGATAAGATAACTGTCTTCCTTAAGTAATTGTGGGAGTAAGGAAAAAGCATTCGGTTGTCTATAGATGTATTTATCTTGTTTGAAGGAGCGAAAGTCGAAGGTTTTTCGACACTGATAGAGTCTGTAACAAGAGGAGAGTGAATACTTAGGAAGGTATTTTTGAAGAGAATGTGGGTTTAAAAAATAAAACATGGAAAATGTATAAAACACCCTTTCGTCTGTACTCTATCAGCGTCGAAAAACCTTCGACTTTCGCTCCTTCAAACAAGATAAATACATCTATAGA
The DNA here is from genome assembly GCF_040414725.1 of Anabrus simplex. Lineage (NCBI taxonomy): Eukaryota > Metazoa > Arthropoda > Insecta > Orthoptera > Tettigoniidae > Anabrus > Anabrus simplex. Next base: position 1,518,844,583 of record NC_090265.1, on the reverse strand, counting down.
CAACCGAATGCTTTTTCCTTACTTCCACAATTACTTAAGGAAGACAGTTATCTTATCATAACGCATTCGACTTTCACTCCTTCAGCCAGTTAAATAGACTATAGGCAGCTGAACAGCCACTTAAGAAGGCTGTTGTCTTTTCACAACATACGAAATTGGCATCTGTGACAGTTTATCAGCTTTGCTTTTTCTGATCCTCTAACAGGAGTATTCAAGGAGGCACATTTCTGTTTCATTATAAAGACTGAGCTGTTTATTATTCTACCCCAACAAGTTTTTCAACGCTCCAGAAAGTATAATTGTGTGAACTTTTGACATGCAGCTTGATACTGCAATTTTAGCCAAGGACATTCTAACAATTTGTATGTTTGGACAGACACCTACAATGATATCATCTTTTTATGACTTGTAAGAGCAATCAGGATCCTGATTTTTCACCATACAGGTTTGAGTTTGAGGCTGATGATGCCCTTAATATGGGCGAAACATGTCCCTTAACATTTTGTAATAATATTTAATTTCTAAAAAGATCTCCTTGTATTGAATAGGTGGATATAAAAAATAATAACACTTGTAACATACTTTGTATTTACGTACATTTCAATACGGACCTAACATGAGAATTATAACGTGTACCGTAATACTGTTCGCTAAAAGTGAGAAAATGTGCGGTTTTTCATTTGATCGAGTATTGTATATGATAGCATTGCTTTTAATCGCTACATTCCTACTGACGACTTCAGGCAGGAAAACCACAAAGACAGTCTCTGTGAGAATCCCGTAGCGAAGCACGGGTACATCAGCTAGTTTACAATAAGATATAAAAGTTGAAAACTAGAAAAGCAGCTGGAATTGACAAGATTTCTGGGGATATACTAAAGGGATATAGTACCATATCTTAAGTACTTATTTGATTATTGTTTGCATGAAGGATGTATACCAAATGAATGGAGAGTTGTTATAGTAGCCCCTGTGTATGAAGAAAAAAGTGATAGGCATAAAACTGAAAATCACAGGCCAGTCAGTTTGACATGCATTGCATGCAAGCTTTGGGAAAGCATTCTTTCTGATTATATTAGACATGTTTGCAAAATTAATAACTGGTTCAATAGACGGCAGTTCGGTTTTAGAAAAGGTTGTTCCACTGAAGCTCAGCTTGTAGGATTCCAGCAAGCTACAGTAGATATCTTGGATTCAGGGGGTCAAATGGGGTGTGTCACGGTTGACCTGTCTAATACCAATACTAATGGACATTATACATTTTCCAGCTAACTCATTCCTTGTTGCCAGCGTTTCGCCCCCGTGTGCTAGTCTGGGCTCATCAGTTGGTACCTAGCACACCTACCAAGACGCATGGCCAGAGCATACCGTGGAGGCCACTGCGTAGGCTAACTGTAGCCACCGGCAGTGCCAATGCACTTTGAGAGACTTTGTCTCACTACCAAAAATTGATGCCTGCTTGGCCATCAGATTATACAGATGTTGATTTCCATAGGGAATCTGAAATATTTATTCTGAATGAGTAAATGTATAATACCAATACAAATGGTCCGTTATTGGACATTATACATTTTCCAGCTAACTCATTCCTTGTTGCCAGCGTTTCGCCCCCGTGTGCTAGGCTGGGCTCATCAGTTGGTACCTAGCACACCTACCAAGACGCATGGCCAGTGCATACCATGGAGGTCACTGCGTAGGCTAATTGTGGCCACCGGCAGTGCCAATGCACTTTGAGAGACTTTGTCTCACTACCAAAAATTGATGCCTGCTTGGCCATCAAGATGATACAGATGTTGATTCCCACAGGGAATCTGAAATATTTGTTCCGAATGAGTAAATTTATAATACCAATACAAATGGTCCATTATTGGACATTAGCTGAGTTAGCTGGAAGTTGTAAGCAATCTGGCAAACAAGGGTATCAACTGGCACTACATTCCACCTCGTTCACCCCCATTTGGAGGATTATGGGAAGCTGGCATCAAGTCAGTCAAATACCATTTGCATCGAGTTGTCAGAACCTCATTGTTAATATTTGAAGAGCTTAGTACTGTGCTCTCACAAACTGAAACCTGTTTAAATTCTCGTCCACTTACAGTCCTATCCTTAGATCCTGCTGACCCTCAAGCCTTAACTCCAGGTCATTTTCTTACCAGAAACGGTTTAAATTCCATACCTGAATTCAATCTGACTCTTGTACTTAGCAATAAACTTTCAGCATGGATGGGTTGCGGCAAATGGTGCAACACTTTTGGACCAGATGGCATAAGGAATACTTAACCCAACTACAAAACAGGCCAAAGTGGGCCTCCAAGCAATCCATTATACAACTTGGAGCAATGGTAATTATGAAGGAGGACAATTTACTCCCCACTTCAGTGGAGACCAGGTGTGGTCAAGGAACTTCACCCAGGTTCCGATGGACTTGTGCGAGTAGTCACCATAAAAACTGCTCATGTAAATTACAAGAGACCAATGGTGAAATTGTGTTCCCTTCCCATAGAGTACTGTTTTTTTTAAATGGCAATATGATTCCTTACAGTGTCAGCGAGACCGGGCGAGTTGGCTGTGCGCGTAGAGGCGCGCGGCTGTGAGCTTGCATCCGGGAGATAGTAGGTTCGAATCCCACTATCGGCAGCCCTGAAGATGGTTTTCCGTGGTTTCCCATTTTCACACCAGGCAAATGCTGGGGCTGTACCTTAATTAAGGCCATGGCCGCTTCCTTCCAACTCCTAGGCCTTTCCTATCCCATCGTCGCCATAAGACCTATCTGTGTCGGTGCGACGTAAAGCCCCTAGCAAAAAAAAAAAGTGTCAGCGAGTTGATTGGTGTATATGGCTGCATTTGTATTTATTTTGTACAGCCATTTAACAAGATGAACAATTCAAAAACTTTCATTGTGCAGGTGTGAACATAACTGAATGCATCAATCTGCACACCAGTGCACAGTTTTGTTTCACTTTATGTTAATTAATTAGTGATAGAAGTTCATTTAAGTGCAACATTTTTTTATGTATTTGTATTCTGATGACATTTTCGTATTTTTAGGTATGTTATTTTCACTGAAACTGTATTTTGTCTTGATTGAATGTAATCAACAGAGGGGAGAATGTTTCGTCCTCTTAGGAAATTTATACACAGCGCGCTCTTGTCCGCGTCTCATCTGAGTGACTAGAATGCATCTGGTTTCCGGCAGTTACAGGACAGACTTGATCAAGCGACATGTCTTCTAGACACGCACTCACGGCCACATGGTCTCAAACATCAATAGCCATCCAGGTATTTCATTTTACTCTTTAAGGTGTAAATAGTTTTTTGCATTTTGTTAATCATGAATAATTGAAATAAAAGTTTTATTACGTGTAATATTAGTAAATGACTCGGCCCTATGGTCTAACCACGTGCATAACCAAACCACAGTCCACTACCAGAGTAATAATCGCTGTTTAGTATTACAACATGTGTGCTACAGCATTCAGTTCGTCATTCCAACACCATCTCTCAAGAGAGAGAGAGAGAAAAAAAACATTCTTGGACATCTGAAGCGGGTAAGATCAGAAAACACGCATCTGCGAAGATCGGATAAGGAAGTTCTGCGTCATGCCAATGGCATCGAGCCGAGAGGGTGGAGGCGGGAAGGTTGTGCTTCAGAATAGGTTTGACTGCATTTTGTGGAAACAAGCCAGACCATTAGCATGCCATAAGTGAAGCCTAGTAAAACTTCCTTTTTGTGAGGGTTTAGGCCTATGACTGTATCTGGAGCAAAAGTATTTTTTCTCGCAATGTGAAAGTTAGTACAGAAAAGCGGTTTCTATGTCAAACAGCATGATGCGCGTGATAAACACAAGGGAATCGCAACTTCTAGTCGGAGAAAGTGGTAGTGAAAGACTTCTGCAGTGCCTCATTTAGAGCAAATATCACATTAGCAGCAATAAAAAATGATTCTTTCAAGAAGTTTCTGGAAAAGTGTATAAATCGGAACATTCCTGACGAGTCTACCCTCCGATAGGAGTACACGCATCGCTACTATGAAAAGACATGAGAAAAAATTCGCGACTATGATGCAGACAAGCCATTTTTTGTGTCTATTGGCGAAACAAGTGATGAAGTGAGCAGCTCCATTGCAAATGTGATTGTTAGTACGTTGGAGTATGACAAACCCGGGAAAATACTTCTCTCAATGTAAATGTAAAGCCAGCTGTTTGACAAAGGCCCCTTTCTGTTGTTGGCACAAGGAATAAGGCATGGCAATGTTCTGCTTTTTCTCACTGACGTGGCACCATACACAGTAAAGGCAGAAAAGGCAATTAATTACATTTTATCCAAAGTTGGTTCACGTAACCTGCCTCACGCACACTTTACACTGACTGAGTGAGGAAGTGGGATAAATTTTTCCAAATGCTAACAAACTAGTGTCCAATGTTAAGAAAGTTTTCTTAAAATCTCTGTCTTGACAGCGCCATTTTCGTGAGAATGCCTCTTAACATAGGTCTATTTCTAGCACCAGTTCTGGCACAGTGGGGTATTTGGTTAAGTGCTTCCATGTATTATTGCAATCATTTTGACGTGATTAAATCTATAATTAACAACTTGGATAGGAAAGATGCTGCTTTCATAACCATATTGCAAGATTTAATGGCCAAACCTCAGCTGAAGGGCAGTTTGGCATATTTTAACAATAACTTTCCTCATTTAGTGGCATCCTTAAACTATCTCGAAAAAACGTAATGAAAACATTCATTCAATACTCTCTATGGCAAGTGACGTACAGCAATTGGAACAATGTGAAGGTGCAACTGAAAGAGCCATCGGCAAAAAAAAAAAAAAAAAAAAAAAAAAAAAAAAAAAAAAAAAAAAAAAAAAAAAAAAAAAAAAGTGCTCAAACAAGACAAGGGAAACATTGAAAGGAGAACATTTTTATTTGAGCGATTTCGAAGAGGAATTTTCACCGCAAGATCTCACTTTCTTCAAGAATGCACCCTTAACATTCGTTGATGTAGAGAGAAGTTTCTCGATGTTTCACAACGGCCTTTCTAAAAGCTGATGATCCTTTACACCTGCGAACCTGGAGATGTCTATTTTGATATACTGTAATACAAACTGAGGTAGAGCAGGGGTGCAGCCATTTTTTCTGAATTGAGGAGCCAGCCCAAAAGTTTGAAGAGCCAGCAAGAATCCCACGAACCTGATACCTACAAATAATAGAGTAGCGCTACTGGGCGATGACCTCGGTATTACTTTTCTCATCTGCGTTTATTAAAACTTGAATAATAACAAAGGACATGCATAGAACCATTAAAATGTAACAGAGTACAGCAGATTCATTGTACTTTTGACTTCATGTGACTGTGAAGTAATTAGTTCTCAATTTTTCCACCGAAGGCTCTGCTGCTGTAACAGATAAGAGCCAACTGCTTTATGCACACCGACTGTCCACTATAGTTTGTTCTAAGTATCTCGTTCATGAATATGCATCTATGGTCCTTTCCAAGGAAAAAATCTCTTTGGTCTCACAGTTATTTATTTTCAAGAAGATAGTAAAGGTTTCAGCTTGTTCACTGATCTCACGTCATATGTCATAGGGCTTTTAGTTGCAAACTGATGGGTATTAGAAGAGAGAAAGTATAAGAATCTAAAACAATTTTTTCGGGGGAAGGCGAAACTTAGGCGCTAGTAGGAAAAGCACAGTCGCCGCGGCGACCTGGCGACCAGGATTTCTGCACCCCTGAGGTAAGGTTTCCGAATTCCAATTTTTTCTGTAGCCGCAGTGTGGTGATTCTGGTTATACGAATTTCTTTCGCCTGGGTGTCCTTTGTGAGTTTGCTGAATTCCTTCTAAGCGGCAAAAATCTTTCATTCTAAACTCTCGAAGTACCGGTACGTTTCTAACAAACACAGATTTTTGTAAAATTATCTGAAAGAAACAGCACTTCGTTCATAGATTTTCGAACTGTATGTTGCATATCACTGGAATTTTGTATTTTTAAATGTTAAATTCCTTCCCTTAATATGTAATTAGTTTTAAATTATAAATTATCAATTATTTTGGATCATATTTTTATATTTTCTCCTGTTTTTAGATTCTTTTTTGATATTTTTAGGCCTTTTTTCAGGTCACTTTTAGGCAATTTACAGTATAGGCCTTCAACTTCTGAGCGCTAAATATATTCAATCCATTAAACTTCCATGCCCCTTGAAATCCCAGGTCTACCAATATATGTCCCCCTTGCTTCCTCTCTTAGACGCACCTCTTTACAACTATTCTTACAGTCTATGAAAAAGACAAAGTGTTTGTGAATTTTCAAGACACTTATAGGGATAATTTATCCCACTGCGCTGTATGTGCCTGTATGCATAGTTTGTTTCCATCCAACTACAGTCACACATTTGAAGAACTTCAGCGTCAAAACTTCCATGAATCTAGAACTCTGCAGTGTTTCTTTGAGGCAGGTTATCTTAACTAATAAAATATCATTTTACACCTTGATGGAGAAAAACTTGTTATAAGGAGTTCTTGGAGGAATAATGCAAAACGATTGTTTATTATGAAAATAATATTCTTCTCTTTCAGCATTTGCCCCTCCTGATAGTGGGTTCCACTACATGGATTAGTTGTATTCACTTGGTTCTGTCCGGAGCCATGTCACAGTGGAGATTGGCGATATTCAGATCTCTGTGAAGAGCATTGGCCCACCGCTAATTTGGTAATCTCTTTGGTCTCCTACCAACTACTTCTAACGTGTAACCTGTCTTCGCGATAGTACCTGTCCCTGTCCATAGTGCGCCCTGGTGGGGGTGTGATAAGCGTCATGCAATTGTAAGTATTTATGGAGGAATATATATACCATTTTCAGAAGCGAGAAGATCGTACTTTATATAAGTACAGACCAGGCCGAGAGGATGTTGTGAAACCTACCCCAGACTGTTGTCTCCACTGAGATTAACAAACAGAATGAATAGCAGAATTAGAATTCTCAGAAATTGTGACGAAGGAGAATGAGCGAGGCTAAAAGTGTTGACAAAGTTTCGTATCCCCGGGCAGAATTGGTAGCGGCAACAACGCATCGGGTCATGCGGAAAATTCCGAGAAATGACGTAGGGGTATCTCCAAGTACTAGCGGGAGTTGAACGCGAGGTTGGCACTTGCAGAAAAAAATATGAGCCTTCCCGGTCCCGTGGTTTATGTGGACCAATAGTAAAATTCATCGACCAGTCGCAGGTACGCCAACTTCGTATTGTAAGAAGCACGAGAAACCTGAACTCCACGGATTAAATTTATAAAAGGAAGTGAGTTATAAATTCGGAATCAGGTGGAATTTAGAAGCATACCATATAATAAAACTTATTGAAAGTTAATAATTTAGGGAGATTGCATGGCGTAATTCTAAGAATTAATGAATGCTATCCGCTGATTGGCTGGAGGCAAGGGACGCCACAATATAGCGCGAAATCCCGAGGCGGAATACAGCAGCTAAACTCGCAATTATATCAATTACCAGCGAACGATAATAGTTGAGACTTGGTATAGAGCCTTTGAGAACATAATTACATCATTGGATCTCATATTTAAGCCACGGGCCGAACCGCAAATTGTATGAAGATATCGGGGCTGCACGTCTTATGATGACCTCCCATGAACTCGGAAGAGAGGGGATCCAAGTATAAATATGAGGTCGTGGACAAGGACTAAGTAACTTCTGACAAAGTGTTCGGGCTAATACCACTCCAGGGGTGCGCGTGTGTACTTACTCGTGGAGTAGGGTTCGAAGTATTACATTGTTACATAGTACAGTGATTCATGATGTGATGTAGCTCATATTACAGTCTTGAGCAGTATACTAGTATGAAGTGTTCCAATAGTTACAGGACTCAGTATAGCATAACTTACGGAGTGTGAGATTCTACCAACAGATTAGGAAGTACGTTACGTGAGAACGGTCACGAGTGTTCGATGTATTTCACCTAGTAAATAGTCGATGATAACTGATACCTGGTCAGCTACGCGAACGTGAAACGGGAAAATCGAGTGCGCGCCGGGCCGTTTGAATGTGATATCGAAGTGTCACCAGTTCCTTAGTGCCGGGGAAGGAATGAAGAATATGTGTATGAATTAGGCGGGCTAGATAAAGGCCAGAAGTGTAAAGTTTCAGTTCAATATTAGTGTGTGTAAATTTGTTAAAATGTTAAAATTTTAAATCTTGAAAATTAATATGTGTAAATCTGAAAAGTGCATTGGATTACTTCTTCAAGCTGGCATGAAAACCAGTAGGAAGCAGGGCTAAGACTGGACGGGGCCTGTGCTCCTCGTCCGGTTTAGCAGACTACAAAAAAAGAGATGAGTAACCTTTTAAGATATTTGTAGATTGCTATCGTTAGGGGGAGGAAATCATATTAATTTATCATGTAACTTGATTGTGAAACGAGCCGTTTCTGGCTCATGTAAATTCAGAGACAGACAAAGGGACAAATTAATATGTACATAATTAGATCAAGCACTCATCATAATTTTGATTATTAAATAGAGTAGAGTAGGGTTTATTTGTTCATTCAAGTGCTTGAGTTGTTTGATATGATATGGAGCACGTTTCACGTAAAGATAATGTTAATATCAGGGGCGGTGCGTGGTATTGTTGAAGGTTTGCACAACTCCCAATAATTTTACGCTTCATTTGTCGCCTTTTCTTCCAATTTTGCAGTTTAATAAACCTAACATGTACTCTAAAATGTGTTAAAACCAAGCACCTTTTGTCGTTCGATGTACTAATACTTCGTACGAACCATTAAACTCCGCCGTCTTCAGATCAAACTCAGGGGGTTGACTTTCCTACGCCAAACTCCCCAGCGCACAGCGCGCCGCTATTTAGTTTCAGCAGGGTCAAGCCTAAGCCTGTATACGATGTATAGCATCAGGTAGCAAGCCCGCCAGTATCGGTCCTAGGGAGTTGCATGTGACCAGCAAGTCCCCTATCGAAAAACAACTCCAAATGTCCCCCTTAGATTGCACCACTCTGCAGAGATGACTTCATCCCTGCTTTCTCTCCACTCGCAACGGTAATTTCTTTTCCACGCCACTAGGGTAAGGGTAAGCTGCACCGCACCATTCACAATGTTACCAACATTGGTACTTCAGGGGCAATCATAACCTTTTATTCAATCCCAAAATTTGTTTTGAGGATATACTTTCGGAGGAAACGTTTTCTCATCAGCATAACTTCATGTTATACATTTGCCAACCGTAAAACGAGCTTTGTGCCAACATTGTCACATGTTGGTAAACGGCTGGACTATTGCGACATGGAGATGTTGGTGTTAATGTACACGTTATGTATACATTTATCACGTGCAGGTCTTGGTGTGTTTTCCGGTGATTAAGTGTTTTGGTTCTAGATAATTTTTCTGTGCGTTATTAAAACTGATTGATTCTAAATTGTGAGTAACTGGGCGAGTTGGCCGTGCGCGTAGAGGCGCGCGGCTGTGAGCCTACATCCGGGAGATAGGTGGGTTCGAATCCCACTGTCGGCAGTCCTGAAGATGGTTTTCCGTGGTTTCCCATTTTCACACCAGGCAAATGCTGGGGCTGTACCTTAATTAAGACCACGGCCGCTTCCTTCCAACTCCTAGACCTATCCTATCGTCGCCATAAGACCTATCTGTGTCGGTGCGATGTAAAGCCCCTAGCAAAAAAAAAAAAAAAATGTGAGTAAGAGTTCGTCACAAAGCTGCCGGTGTTTGTGTAGTTTAGTTTCAACAAATAGTGTTTTGGACAAACTGAAACTACGCCATGAACTATCGTCCATCTATTTAGCACAAGAAAGCAAAGCAAAGTCACCTACGTACAGGCCATGAAGGCCCTTGTAGGAGTGGAAGGTAAAGGCTTCCACCATTGTTAACCTCGGCGCATGATGGGTAGAGTGGTTAGCTCTACGCCTGGCCACCTTTGCCCCTAGAAATTAACCTAGTACTCATTTTTGGTGTAGGCTGAGTGAACCTCAGGGCCATATGCACCTACCTCTGGAAGTAGAAATCTCGTTTCTTAAATTTTACGACTTCCTGACGCGGATTCGAATCCACGCCCTTCCAGGCGAACCGAGCACGCCTTTACCGCCTCGGCCAGACAGCCCCTATTTAGCACAATAATTCAGATCATTGTCGGGTCCTGTTAGTTTAGCAGAGTTTATAATAACCAACAACCTAGAGAGGACGTTCACTGAACTGAGTGCTTGAAACTGCTGAAGTTTAATTCTTACAATCCCTATGGCGTCTGTCGAAGCAGAAAGATGTTTTTCTACTTTGAATAAAATAAAAACTTCTTTAAGGAACTCTATGACCCAGGAAAGATTGTCGGCCTTGGCGATGCTTTCTATAGAAAGAGATCTGCTGATGGAAATCGCAGACTTCAATCAACGGGTGACTGACAAGTTTGCATCAATGTAATAACAGGAGGGCTAATTTTCTATTTAGGTGAGGTGAGAATAACTGTAGTTATACTCTTTATTTCCTGTGTTTTAATTGCTGGATATATTTCAATTGTAATATGAATGCAGTTCATTACATACGGATACTAGGGATTCTTGTTACTTCTATCAGATTCTCATTTAAAATTGCAACATTGAAAATTTTGGTGCAACACCCAGCCTCAGATACAACCAGCCGCCACTGATAATATTCATTTAGAAGTGCTTCTAAAGTGTATTTCCGTTATCGGAAATTTTATAGATATTAAGGCATGTTGTTAAGATAATCCAGAGGTAGGGTTGCCAAGTGATTTAAATTGTTGTGGGACGGAATGACGTCCATTGATTTGTTTGTAAATATCGCGAAGTTAGCCAGTGGACAAAATAATAATAATCGGTAGAAGTGTCGGAGTAATACGTTAATATTGGGTAATGTGTAAAGGCGTGTTTAATAATAATCTTTGAGAATAAAGGCACTGGCCTAGTTGATGGAATGATTGCAAATTAAAGTAATTTAAATGTGGAGATGACATGTGGCATGAATATTTTAATTTGGGCATTGAATCCGATTTTAACACTAACTGTTGATTTAACATTGTTGGACTCCATAATAATCATAAATAAATTTGGTAGAAACGAGATAGGCACTTTGATAATATGGTCACGCTATGTTTGAGGCCCAGAGTGATTTGAGCCAAAAGTTGAGATTTGGAGTTTTGTGGGACAGAAATCCGGCCCGAAATGAAAGCGAATTGTACTGATGTTGATGAAGAAATAGATGGATCTTAAGGCCTACATAGAGGTTGTATTTCTATACCGGTGATATGAGTGGCAGAAGAGAGTCCACGCACCGAGGGTTAATTAATGAAAATGTTTTGAAGAGTTCCGATGGATAAATGGACTTCAAAATGGAAAAGGAAGATACTGACGTCAGAAAAGTTGGATGGCGCAGCCACGCGGTAGAATTTTGAAGCTGCAACATAGTGACTGGTGAGATTTATCAAATACTTTAATACAGCAATACCGGACAGCTCTATCTCAACAGCATTGAGTGGAGTGCGAACAGCGACGGTGGTGACATCTAGCGTTTTGGTGTGAACTGCATACTTGTCTATGCTACAGTCAAGACCAACGGGAGAGGAATGCACTACACTCATTCGAAATGTTTTTGTTAAAATAATTGAATAATAATAATAATAATAATAATAATAATAATAATAATAATAATAATAATAATAATAATAATAATAATAATAATAATAATAATGGAATTTTAATATATGAAATGCCTCCTTCATAAACCTCCAAACGAGCATTATGTAAGCCGTGCCTTTCTCTGTCTTAAAAATTATAAAGCAGAATTTGTTTGAGGATCCACCCAGCCTCTGGGGGAAGTATTTAACAACTACTCTCTCCTCTTCTTTTTAGCCTTTTCTCAATTACCTAGCGCAGGATTTTGTATGGACGTAGCCTAGTTTTCCGGCCGAATGCCTTTCCTAACAGCAATCATATGTGGAGGGATATATACCGTACTCACTATCACGTGTTTTTGTGGTTGTTTTCTGTATGATGTGTTGTATATACTTGAAGATGCGTATGAATACGAACACAAATCCGTAGCCCTCGATCTACAGGAATTAACAGACGCGATTAAAATCTCAGACTCAGCCGGGAATTGTACCAGCGCCCTCTGAACCGAAGGCCAGTACGCTGACCATTCCGTGGTGGTGATTATTTTAAGAGGAAGTACAACTGGCCAGCCATCCTCTATTAACACTAATCAGAAGGGAAATGGAAGAGGTCCAACACACAATTCCTGCGGGACTAAGTTCCGGCACCTCGGCGTCTCCGTAAAAGTACTTAGTGGGACGTAAAATATATTATTATTATTATTTTCTTACAGTTAAAAAAAGGTGACTGGATTCGAAACTCATGTCCTTCAATTTTCAATTTCAAGACTACCACTATAACCATTACGCTACAGGCCCACAAGTTTCCGATTGTGAAATTTATGGTACTGTTTAACAATGTGGACCCTCAAGTTTGAGTATACTAGAGTTCCATATTTGTTAATATTATTGGTTTTAGGTCCCACTAACATTTCAGTAGAGTATTTGATTGATTTTCTTAATATAAGGAGCATAGAACGTAACCTCAACACAGATGGGAGGTCATTACTTTTTTTTTAATACTTGCGGTCCTTATCAGTTCCCTTGCCCATTATCTTGCTGGGCAATTTGTTCAGCGCATAACACTTTTCTTGGAATATAACTGCAATGTAAGATTGTTCAGTGACAAACACTGATACATTATAAACAACACGGCAGTGCGTACAGAATCATACAGATAGCAATATGTTATTGAAGAGTTGGTCACACCAAGCTGTGTAGGTAGCAGCACTATCAACTTTCTCGCTGAAAACAGCAAGCTGTCCCGTATTGTCATATTAAAGTATTTGGATTTATTTACATGGCGAAGCATTGACGTCGTGATGGAAACAGAAAGAAAATTGTCGAATTTGAGGAGGTACTGCTCTGTATACGGTTGTAAATCGTATAAAACGGATGCGAAATCTGTTCACTACTTTCCTGTACAAAAGGTTCAGAGAGAAAGATGAGTTTCCGCGCTGTCAATTGGAAAACGCGTTACGCGATATATGACAGTGTGCAGTCTGCATTCTCGTGAAGACGACTTCTTTCCACAGCGTAGGTATCGGTACTGTCTCTAATTTGTATTCACAAAGATTTAGCTACATCAAAAATACTGATAAACTTGTAGCCTAATACTTCTGTGCCGCACATAGAATGTAATCCGCTCTTTGTAAACTTCTTCATATGTGTAACAGCAGACAGTAAATTAACTATCTACATGTGAGTAATATCTTTAACTGGTAGTAATTAAGCGCTGCATTTAAATTGCCTATAAAATACTTCTAACAATGAAAGAAAATATGTAGTATTTTTCCATCATAAATTAACTTTTTTTTGCTATTTGTTTTACGTCACACCGACACAGATAGGTCTTATGGCGACGATGGGAAAGGAAAGGTCTAGGAATGGGAAGGAAGCGGCCGTGGCCTTAATTAAGGTACAGTCCCAGCATTTGCCTGGTGTGAAAATGGGAAACCACGGAAAACCACCTTCAGGGCTGCCGACAGTGGGGTTCGAACCCACTATCTCCCGGATGCGAGCTCACAGCTTCACGATCCTAACCGCACGGCCAACTCGCCCGGTCATCTTAAATTAGAAGCCATAACCTAATTATTTCGTAGAATTGGACAAACCAAGTATTCTTCAACCCCAAACAGCTGTGACTGTAGAGGTTATAGTACTCTTAAATTATAATTTTCCAACTTTGGTCTGCATATTCTGTAGGTAGTTATAATTTTTATACTTATTATTGTCGGTTCTAAGTTCTAAATTTTGTGCTGATGGTAAAAATGGAAGAACATTAAGTTAATGTGGCCTGTTCCAACACAAGCCTGTATAAAGCCTAGGATTTATTTGCTTTACAACATTTACTTAGTAGAATTATTATTTTCTTTCTTCCCCAAGATTACAGTTTACAAAACAGGTAACTCCCCCGTCACGTGGCTAAGGCTTTGGCATGGACCAAATCAACAAGAAATTACTCCATAACCTCTAATAGTGGAAAATTACAGTAGCTTAACTGTTAAGGTGAATCAGCGTGTCAACGGTAACATTTCTCTGACAAACCCGCTTTATATATACAGTTGCACTTCACATTTTCACCCCCTTGTTCAAGACAACATTAACTTTGTGCGGTTTTGAATCGATGTGGGATGATTGTAAACACAACGCTACAACACCAGTTTCATCTTCGGTTTCAAACTTTTTACCTACACATATCAAGTAATTACGCTAGAATATTTCTTTCCCTTCCACCAATGGACGCGTGAAATCTCCGACAACTCTCAACAGTTGCGCATACGACACCAAAGACATTTTGAATACTTAATAAATCCTACAGACGCACACCCGATCACTGTCGTGTTTACTTCCCGTCACTATCTCGCCGCCATAATGGAAACAGCTGACCGTAAGCTCCTCCCCCGTTTCGGACGTCAATAATTTAACACTTGCAGAGATTGGAGGTATTTGCTCAACTGCGAGGTGTTATGGGAATTGAGAATTGTCTTAGGAGCATATGGTCTCCATGAATTAACGACAGTACGAAAATAAGGTTGCGGGTTCGGACACTATTATGTCCCGACCGATGTGAATTCGGATCTTGGTGATTTCTATTTGGGCGAGAACGTATGTGACTAAATTATAAAGATGGGACATAAAAATATAAATTTTCAAACTACTATAATAATAATAATAATAATGATAATAATAATAATAATAATAATAATAATAATAATAATAATAATCCTAGGAAATCATAAATCAATTGCTTAGTGCCAAAGTAGGGCGAAATTGTAAAAGCTTAAGCATTAATCATGAATATCGCTAACGGTGGTGTAACACGTGAAATTAATTTACCATAATAATAATAATAATAATAATAATAATAATAATAATAATAATAATAAGTGAAGAATCAGAAGAAGAATTTTTATTTTTATTTATGGACACAATAATGATGGTGGGAAATGAATTGAAAAATATTGAAATTTTCAAACCACTTTAATAATAATATTTGAAGTATAAAAAAAAGGAAGCTACTTTTTAAAATTTCAGATGAGAATAATAAGAGCGAGAAGTTGAAGTATTAGAGCGAGGATGATTACGGGTTACGATAATCACGATCTCCACTATTAATAATAATGTTGATAATAATAACAATGATAATAATATATTTTTATTATTTTATTTTTTATTATTTCGGATGGTGATGATGAATGATACCCAAGTCAGCTGGCGAAATAACGTAATAATGTCACGTTGTTGTAAATAATAAGTTAAGTTAATATTTGTAATATGAAGGCAAATCCCTACATCTGGACCATTAGGTTAGAGTCTCTTTGTCGTTTTCTTCAACTAACGATTAGCATATCTTGGTTAGGAACCCGGGGAGAGTTTGTAGTTTCCCGGATTGGTCTCATCTCAATCAAAGTGGAGGCGATAACATGGTCCATGTGATCGCGCTCACTTAGCCAACAGGTAATTGGTCCATGACCAAATATGGTCATGGTGTTAACGAAGGTAAATATGATACCTTCAGATATCAACGGTTCCACCACCCAAATGGAAGGGAGGTCAAAAGTGATAAATATTATGTAATCATTTTCAGGAATAATTTGCCAAATTACTGGCAAATCAGGGGTCAACAGATTTTGTTGTGTGTAAAAATTATTTTGTTTACTTAAATAAAATGCTCCTTTAGCATTTGCAAGGAAACAGTTCCAGGTTCTTGTTCTTGTA
Organism: Anabrus simplex; assembly: GCF_040414725.1. Lineage (NCBI taxonomy): Eukaryota > Metazoa > Arthropoda > Insecta > Orthoptera > Tettigoniidae > Anabrus > Anabrus simplex. The sequence continues at coordinate 1,518,828,740 of NC_090265.1, read as the reverse complement.
GAATAGTAAACCCTCGGTGACCGTTTAATATCCGTCCCCATTCCTAGGGCGGAGCCTTCATAATTTTCCTTTCATCTGAATATATATAATTTGTGTGTTTTATGATGAGCCTTAAAGTTAAAGATTAGAGTGTCCCGTTCAACCCTGTAGTTCTGATTGGATGGCGCCCTTACATTTAGTTTGAGATCTTATATCTCAATATCAATTTTTTATTGTTTATTAGTTGCGATAGATTCGGACCGTAACACTCCCTGAGACAAATGCTGGTTGGGACTCAGGCTTTGAGCGGGTACAATAGTACATGGCCAAACCGTCATGGACGGCTCTCTTGCATTTTCATATTGAATCCGTGCAATGCCAAATCTTTGCATTTAGGGCAGGTACCCTGTTGGGAGATTCCCTATCTGTTGTTTACCCCGTCCTTTCTTAAATAATTGCAAAGCATCTGGAAATTTATGGAACATCACATGAGCAAATTATTCCAATCCCTATAAACGAATATTTGCCCAAATTTTCCTCCTGAATTCAACATTATCTTTATATTGTGTTCTTCCCTACTTTTAAAAACACCACTCAAACGTATTCTTCTATTAATGTCTTTCCACTGACAGCTCGGAACATACCACATAATACCAATATAATGGTCCGTTATTGGACATTATAAATTTTCCAGCTAACTCATTCTTGGTTGCCTGCGTTTCGCCCTCGTGTGCTAAGTTAGGCTCGTCAGTTGGGACTTAGCACACCACCCAAGACGCAAGGCTAGTGCATACCGTGGAGGCCACTGCATAGGCTATTTGAAGCCACCAGCAGTGCCAATGCACTATGAGAGCTATGTCTCATTTCCAAAAATAGATGCCTGCCTGGCCATCAAATAATGTAGATGTTGATTCCCATAGGGAACCTAAAATATTTGTCCTGAATGAGTAAATTTATAATACCAATATAATGGTCCGTTATTGGACATTATAAATTTTCCAGCTAACTCATTCTTGGTTGCCTGCGTTTCGCCCTCGTGTGCTAAGTTAGGCTCGTCAGTTGGGACTTAGCACACCACCCAAGACGCAAGGCTAGTGCATACCGTGGAGGCCACTGCATAGGCTATTTGAAGCCACCAGCAGTGCCAATGCACTATGAGAGCTATGTCTCATTTCCAAAAATAGATGCCTGCCTGGCCATCAAATAATGTAGATGTTGATTCCCATAGGGAACCTAAAATATTTGTCCTGAATGAGTAAATTTATAATACCAATATAATGGTCCGTTATTGGACATTATAAATTTTCCAGCTAACTCATTCTTGGTTGCCTGCGTTTCGCCCTCGTGTGCTAAGTTAGGCTCGTCAGTTGGGACTTAGCACACCACCCAAGACGCAAGGCTAGTGCATACCGTGGAGGCCACTGCATAGGCTATTTGAAGCCACCAGCAGTGCCAATGCACTATGAGAGCTATGTCTCATTTCCAAAAATAGATGCCTGCCTGGCCATCAAATAATGTAGATGTTGATTCCCATAGGGAACCTAAAATATTTGTCCTGAATGAGTAAATTTATAATACCAATATAATGGTCCGTTATTGGACATTATAAATTTTCCAGCTAACTCATTCTTGGTTGCCTGCGTTTCGCCCTCGTGTGCTAAGTTAGGCTCGTCAGTTGGGACTTAGCACACCACCCAAGACGCAAGGCTAGTGCATACCGTGGAGGCCACTGCATAGGCTATTTGAAGCCACCAGCAGTGCCAATGCACTATGAGAGCTATGTCTCATTTCCAAAAATAGATGCCTGCCTGGCCATCAGATAATGTAGATGTTGATTCCCATAGGGAACCTAAAATATTTGTCCTGAATGAGTAAATTTATAATACCAATATAATGGTCCGTTATTGGACATTATAAATTTTCCAGCTAACTCATTCTTGGTTGCCTGCGTTTCGCCCTCGTGTGCTAAGTTAGGCTCGTCAGTTGGGACTTAGCACACCACCCAAGACGCAAGGCTAGTGCATACCGTGGAGGCCACTGCATAGGCTATTTGAAGCCACCAGCAGTGCCAATGCACTATGAGAGCTATGTCTCATTTCCAAAAATAGATGCCTGCCTGGCCATCAAATAATGTAGATGTTGATTCCCATAGGGAACCTAAAATATTTGTCCTGAATGAGTAAATTTATAATACCAATATAATGGTCCGTTATTGGACATTATAAATTTTCCAGCTAACTCATTCTTGGTTGCCTGCGTTTCGCCCTCGTGTGCTAAGTTAGGCTCGTCAGTTGGGACTTAGCACACCACCCAAGACGCAAGGCTAGTGCATACAGTGGAGGCCACTGCATAGGCTATTTGAAGCCACCAGCAGTGCCAATGCACTATGAGAGCTATGTCTCATTTCCAAAAATAGATGCCTGCCTGGCCATCAAATAATGTAGATGTTGATTCCCATAGGGAACCTAAAATATTTGTCCTGAATGAGTAAATTTATAATACCAATATAATGGTCCGTTATTGGACATTATAAATTTTCCAGCTAACTCATTCTTGGTTGCCTGCGTTTCGCCCTCGTGTGCTAAGTTAGGCTCGTCAGTTGGGACTTAGCACACCACCCAAGACGCAAGGCTAGTGCATACCGTGGAGGCCACTGCATAGGCTATTTGAAGCCACCAGCAGTGCCAATGCACTATGAGAGCTATGTCTCATTTCCAAAAATAGATGCCTGCCTGGCCATCAAATAATGTAGATGTTGATTCCCATAGGGAACCTAAAATATTTGTCCTGAATGAGTAAATTTATAATACCAATATAATGGTCCGTTATTGGACATTATAAATTTTCCAGCTAACTCATTCTTGGTTGCCTGCGTTTCGCCCTCGTGTGCTAAGTTAGGCTCGTCAGTTGGGACTTAGCACACCACCCAAGACGCAAGGCTAGTGCATACCGTGGAGGCCACTGCATAGGCTATTTGGAGCCACCAGCAGTGCCAATGCACTATGAGAGCTATGTCTCATTTCCAAAAATAGATGCCTGCCTGGCCATCAAATAATGTAGATGTTGATTCCCATAGGGAACCTAAAATATTTGTCCTGAATGAGTAAATTTATAATACCAATATAATGGTCCGTTATTGGACATTATAAATTTTCCAGCTAACTCATTCTTGGTTGCCTGCGTTTCGCCCTCGTGTGCTAAGTTAGGCTCGTCAGTTGGGACTTAGCACACCACCCAAGACGCAAGGCTAGTGCATACCGTGGAGGCCACTGCATAGGCTATTTGAAGCCACCAGCAGTGCCAATGCACTATGAGAGCTATGTCTCATTTCCAAAAATAGATGCCTGCCTGGCCATCAAATAATGTAGATGTTGATTCCCATAGAGAACCTAAAATATTTGTCCTGAATGAGTAAATTTATAATACCAATATAATGGTCCGTTATTGGACATTATAAATTTTCCAGCTAACTCATTCTTGGTTGCCTGCGTTTCGCCCTCGTGTGCTAAGTTAGGCTCGTCAGTTGGGACTTAGCACACCACCCAAGACGCAAGGCTAGTGCATACCGTGGAGGCCACTGCATAGGCTATTTGAAGCCACCAGCAGTGCCAATGCACTATGAGAGCTATGTCTCATTTCCAAAAATAGATGCCTGCCTGGCCATCAAATAATGTAGATGTTGATTCCCATAGGGAACCTAAAATATTTGTCCTGAATGAGTAAATTTATAATACCAATATAATGGTCCGTTATTGGACATTATAAATTTTCCAGCTAACTCATTCTTGGTTGCCTGCGTTTCGCCCTCGTGTGCTAAGTTAGGCTCGTCAGTTGGGACTTAGCACACCACCCAAGACGCAAGGCTAGTGCATACCGTGGAGGCCACTGCATAGGCTATTTGAAGCCACCAGCAGTGCCAATGCACTATGAGAGCTATGTCTCATTTCCAAAAATAGATGCCTGCCTGGCCATCAAATAATGTAGATGTTGATTCCCATAGGGAACCTAAAATATTTGTCCTGAATGAGTAACTTAGCACACGAGGGCGAAACGCAGGCAACCAAGAATGAGTTAGCTGGAAAATTTATAATGTCCAATAACGGACCATTATATTGGTATTATAAATTTACTCATTCAGGACAAATATTTTAGGTTCCCTATGGGAATCAACATCTACATTATTTGATGGCCAGGCAGGCATCTCTTTTTGGAAATGAGACATAGCTCTCATAGTGCATTGGCACTGCTGGTGGCTTCAAATAGCCTATGCAGTGGCCTCCACGGTATGCACTAGCCTTGCGTCTTGGGTGGTGTGCTAAGTCCCAACTGACGAGCCTAACTTAGCACACGAGGGCGAAACGCAGGCAACCAAGAATGAGTTAGCTGGAAAATTTATAATGTCCAATAACGGACCATTATATTGGTATTATAAATTTACTCATTCAGGACAAATATTTTAGGTTCCCTATGGGAATCAACATCTACATTATTTGATGGCCAGGCAGGCATCTATTTTTGGAAATGAGACATAGCTCTCATAGTGCATTGGCACTGCTGGTGGCTTCAAATAGCCTATGCAGTGGCCTCCACGGTATGCACTAGCCTTGCGTCTTGGGTGGTGTGCTAAGTCCCAACTGACGAGCCTAACTTAGCACACGAGGGCGAAACGCAGGCAACCAAGAATGAGTTAGCTGGAAAATTTATAATGTCCAATAACGGACCATTATATTGGTATTATAAATTTACTCATTCAGGACAAATATTTTAGGTTCCCTATGGGAATCAACATCTACATTATTTGATGGCCAGGCAGGCATCTATTTTTGGAAATGAGACATAGCTCTCATAGTGCATTGGCACTGCTGGTGGCTTCAAATAGCCTATGCAGTGGCCTCCACGGTATGCACTAGCCTTGCGTCTTGGGTGGTGTGCTAAGTCCCAACTGACGAGCCTAACTTAGCACACGAGGGCGAAACGCAGGCAACCAAGAATGAGTTAGCTGGAAAATTTATAATGTCCAATAACGGACCATTATATTGGTATTATAAATTTACTCATTCAGGACAAATATTTTAGGTTCCCTATGGGAATCAACATCTACATTATTTGATGGCCAGGCAGGCATCTATTTTTGGAAATGAGACATAGCTCTCATAGTGCATTGGCACTGCTGGTGGCTTCAAATAGCCTATGCAGTGGCCTCCACGGTATGCACTAGCCTTGCGTCTTGGGTGGTGTGCTAAGTCCCAACTGACGAGCCTAACTTAGCACACGAGGGCGAAACGCAGGCAACCAAGAATGAGTTAGCTGGAAAATTTATAATGTCCAATAACGGACCATTATATTGGTATTATAAATTTACTCATTCAGGACAAATATTTTAGGTTCCCTATGGGAATCAACATCTACATTATTTGATGGCCAGGCAGGCATCTATTTTTGGAAATGAGACATAGCTCTCATAGTGCATTGGCACTGCTGGTGGCTTCAAATAGCCTATGCAGTGGCCTCCACGGTATGCACTAGCCTTGCGTCTTGGGTGGTGTGCTAAGTCCCAACTGACGAGCCTAACTTAGCACACGAGGGCGAAACGCAGGCAACCAAGAATGAGTTAGCTGGAAAATTTATAATGTCCAATAACGGACCATTATATTGGTATTATAAATTTACTCATTCAGGACAAATATTTTAGGTTCCCTATGGGAATCAACATCTACATTATTTGATGGCCAGGCAGGCATCTATTTTTGGAAATGAGACATAGCTCTCATAGTGCATTGGCACTGCTGGTGGCTTCAAATAGCCTATGCAGTGGCCTCCACGGTATGCACTAGCCTTGCGTCTTGGGTGGTGTGCTAAGTCCCAACTGACGAGCCTAACTTAGCACACGAGGGCGAAACGCAGGCAACCAAGAATGAGTTAGCTGGAAAATTTATAATGTCCAATAACGGACCATTATATTGGTATTATAAATTTACTCATTCAGGACAAATATTTTAGGTTCCCTATGGGAATCAACATCTACATTATTTGATGGCCAGGCAGGCATCTATTTTTGGAAATGAGACATAGCTCTCATAGTGCATTGGCACTGCTGGTGGCTTCAAATAGCCTATGCAGTGGCCTCCACGGTATGCACTAGCCTTGCGTCTTGGGTGGTGTGCTAAGTCCCAACTGACGAGCCTAACTTAGCACACGAGGGCGAAACGCAGGCAACCAAGAATGAGTTAGCTGGAAAATTTATAATGTCCAATAACGGACCATTATATTGGTATTATAAATTTACTCATTCAGGACAAATATTTTAGGTTCCCTATGGGAATCAACATCTACATTATTTGATGGCCAGGCAGGCATCTATTTTTGGAAATGAGACATAGCTCTCATAGTGCATTGGCACTGCTGGTGGCTTCAAATAGCCTATGCAGTGGCCTCCACGGTATGCACTAGCCTTGCGTCTTGGGTGGTGTGCTAAGTCCCAACTGACGAGCCTAACTTAGCACACGAGGGCGAAACGCAGGCAACCAAGAATGAGTTAGCTGGAAAATTTATAATGTCCAATAACGGACCATTATATTGGTATTATAAATTTACTCATTCAGGACAAATATTTTAGGTTCCCTATGGGAATCAACATCTACATTATTTGATGGCCAGGCAGGCATCTATTTTTGGAAATGAGACATAGCTCTCATAGTGCATTGGCACTGCTGGTGGCTTCAAATAGCCTATGCAGTGGCCTCCACGGTATGCACTAGCCTTGCGTCTTGGGTGGTGTGCTAAGTCCCAACTGACGAGCCTAACTTAGCACACGAGGGCGAAACGCAGGCAACCAAGAATGAGTTAGCTGGAAAATTTATAATGTCCAATAACGGACCATTATATTGGTATTATAAATTTACTCATTCAGGACAAATATTTTAGGTTCCCTATGGGAATCAACATCTACATTATTTGATGGCCAGGCAGGCATCTATTTTTGGAAATGAGACATAGCTCTCATAGTGCATTGGCACTGCTGGTGGCTTCAAATAGCCTATGCAGTGGCCTCCACGGTATGCACTAGCCTTGCGTCTTGGGTGGTGTGCTAAGTCCCAACTGACGAGCCTAACTTAGCACACGAGGGCGAAACGCAGGCAACCAAGAATGAGTTAGCTGGAAAATTTATAATGTCCAATAACGGACCATTATATTGGTATTATAAATTTACTCATTCAGGACAAATATTTTAGGTTCCCTATGGGAATCAACATCTACATTATTTGATGGCCAGGCAGGCATCTATTTTTGGAAATGAGACATAGCTCTCATAGTGCATTGGCACTGCTGGTGGCTTCAAATAGCCTATGCAGTGGCCTCCACGGTATGCACTAGCCTTGCGTCTTGGGTGGTGTGCTAAGTCCCAACTGACGAGCCTAACTTAGCACACGAGGGCGAAACGCAGGCAACCAAGAATGAGTTAGCTGGAAAATTTATAATGTCCAATAACGGACCATTATATTGGTATTATAAATTTACTCATTCAGGACAAATATTTTAGGTTCCCTATGGGAATCAACATCTACATTATTTGATGGCCAGGCAGGCATCTATTTTTGGAAATGAGACATAGCTCTCATAGTGCATTGGCACTGCTGGTGGCTTCAAATAGCCTATGCAGTGGCCTCCACGGTATGCACTAGCCTTGCGTCTTGGGTGGTGTGCTAAGTCCCAACTGACGAGCCTAACTTAGCACACGAGGGCGAAACGCAGGCAACCAAGAATGAGTTAGCTGGAAAATTTATAATGTCCAATAACGGACCATTATATTGGTATTATAAATTTACTCATTCAGGACAAATATTTTAGGTTCCCTATGGGAATCAACATCTACATTACATACCACATAGTCAAATAATAATACTAGATTATAAATTCCACCTAACCCCACCAACCTGTACCCCATGTTTGGGAAGCCAGGCTCTGCCTGTCACAAGTCAGGACAAAGGGCGAGTGACAGAGGAGTAACACCTCTTTAAAAAACCTTGGTCCAGCTGACCCGGCTGGTAGTGAAGGCGGAGAAGAGGGACTTTGGAACGGTGGAACTGGCGGAAGGGGCTACTCTCCTATTCTGGTTAAATAGAATAGGAACTGCTGCCTTGCAGTAGAAGTGGGAGCTTCAGAGGCTAAGGGAAGAAACCCCAACAGAAAATTAGCCTGGTGCCTCAGGCTTAAGATGGCAGCCCCGTCAAGGCACTCTGAAGCAGTGGGTTAATCACTCGCTCTTCTTAAATAATATGATTATAGAAACTGAAGCGAAATTACAAAACCGGATGGATAACCTGATGATGACCTTTGGCATGAAGAGGATAACGAAAATTGGTTTCTGGAATGTGAGGACCTTGAGGGAGAAAGGCAGACTGAAACAAGTGACTAGGGAAATGAAGAACTACGGGCTGGATATTCCGGGATTGAGTGAGGTAAGGTGGCCAGGATTTGGTGAGATACAGACAACAGATGGAATTACATTTCTATATTCTGGCAGTGAGGATGAAGAGCACAGGGATGGAGTGGGGTTGCTGCTCAGTAGAAATGCAATGAGAAGTCTTATGGAGTGGAAGCCGATTTCCAGTAGGCTTCTGACTACTAGGTTCAAGATCAAGATCAGGAATGTGACCATTATCCAATGCTATGCACCTACAGAACAATCGGAGTTGGAACAAAAAGGAAGAATTGTATAAAATGTTGCAAGATGCCACAATGAAAACCAGTAAGAAGGATATTCTCATAGTTATGGGAGACTTCAACGCAAAGGTTGGCTAAAAAAAAAGGATTGGAACACATCATGGGTATACACAGTCTTGGCGAGATGAATGAAAATGGGGAAAAGTTTACGGAATATTGCGCCAGCCAAGACTTGGTGATAGGTGGCATGGTGTTCCCGCATAGGCGATGTCATAAGGTCACGTGGGTGTCTCCAGGTCAAGTCACGGAAAACCAAATTGATCACATTGCGGTGAGCAGAAGGTTCAGAAGGAGTTTGGAAGATGTTAGGAACAAGAGAGGAGCAGACATTGGCAGTGACCATCATCTTCTTGTCGCCAACTTCCGTACAAAGATCGTGGCAGTCCACCAAAAGTTCATCACTCGGCACAAGAAGTTTGATGTTGGTAAGCTAAAGAATCAGCAGACATTGGAACAATTTCAACTGGAACTTAGCAACAGATTCGAGGTGTTGGATTCTGAGATAGAGAAGGATGTGGAGACTGTATGACACGAGGTAAAGAACATCTATGTGGAAACAAGTGAGAAGCAGCTTGGGTACAAAAACTACCTGCAGAAGGAATGGACATATGATCAGACCTGGGATATAAACTATAGGAAGGAGATAAAGGCCAAGCTAAATATATGCAAAACCAGACAGGAGAAGGCTCAAACACAAGCTGAGTATTCAATATCAGATAGGGAAGTAAAGAGGAGTGTGCGAAAGGATCACAGGAAGTGGATTGATGAGCAGGCAGAGAAAGCAGAACAGGCGGCCAAAAGGGGGGGATATAAAGGAGCTTTATGGCATCACAAAGATGCTTTCAAAGAAAGGTTTTAATAAAACCAGGCCTGTGAAGAGCAAGACAGGCGTGATCCTCACTACGTGCGAACAACAGCTGAGTAGATGGAGGGAACACTTTGCAGAGGTTTTCAATAGAGATGTTGGACTGGAAAATGAGCAGCAAGGAGAAGATGAAGAAGCAGAAGGGGATCCAGGCATCGGCCTTGACTCTCCAACCCAGGGTGAGATACGGACAGCATTGAAACAAATAAAAAATGGGAAGGCACCTGGTCTGGACAACATTCCAGCAGAGATACTGAAAGCAGACCTTGATACTACAATCAAATTGCTGCAGCCACTGCTGGAGAAGATATGGAAAGAGGAGGAAATACCGACCGACTGGAAGAAGGGGCTGATAGTCAAGTTACCGAAAAAAGGGGATACAACAAACTGCAACAACTGGAGGGGTATCATCTTGCTCTCCATTCCAAGCAAAGTGCTATCACGAGTCATCCTGAATCGTATAAAGGATTCAGTAGAAAGAAGGCTTCGAAAGGAATAGGTGGGATTTCGGCAACATCGCAGCTGTGTGGATCTCATCAATACACTCCGAATCATCATAGAACAGAGTGTGGAATATCCTCTACCTCGCATTCATGGACTTCAAGAAAGCCTTTGATTCTGTAAACCAAAGAATCATGTGGAAGACCCTCAAGGAATACAGAATTCCATCAAAGATTATCAAGATCATGAAAGAGATGTACAAGGGGTATGAGTGTCAGGTTCTTCATGAAGGGGAACTAACAGAAAAAATAAACGTCAAGTCTGGAGTGAGAGGGTGTGTTCTTTCTCCCACTCTGTTCCTGCTGGTCCTAGACAGTATGATGAAGAAGGTAATAAGAGGACAGAAGAGGGGTGTTCAATGGGGGATGAGAGACAGGCTTGAAGATCTTGACTTCGCAGACGACATTTGTCTTATGGCACAGCAGTACCGGGACATAGAAGATAAACTGAGTAGGTTGCAGAAGGAAGCGGAATGTGTAGGTCTCATGATCAACACAAGCAAGACTAAAGAGATGAGGATTAATTCGGATGTCATGACCAGCTTGACAGTAAAAGGAAAGGAAATAGAGCGAGCTGAGTCCTTCCTCTACCTTGGAAGTTTTTTTTTTTTTGCTAGGGGCTTTACGTCGTGCCGACACAGATAGGTCTTATGGCGACGATGGGATAGGAAAGGCCTAGAAGTTGGAAGGAAGCGGCCGTGGCCTTAATTAAGGTACAGCCCCAGCATTTGCCTGGTATGAAAATGGGAAACCACGGAAAACCATTTTCAGGGCTGCCGATAGTGGGATTCGAACCTACTATCTCCCGGATGCAATACCTTGGAAGTATAGTTACAATGGATGGGGGAGCAGAGAAAGATGTTCGAAGGCGTATCCGGAAGGCAAATGGTGCGTTCGTCGAGCTCTAACCCGTGTGGAAGAATAGAAACATCTCCAGGAAGATTAAGCTTCGCCTCTTCAACAGCAATGTAAAGTCAATTCTTCTATACGGCTGTGAAACATGGAAAGTTACAAAACAGATCAATAACAAGCTACAGATGTTCATTAATAGATGTCTGCGTCGCATGACAAATGTGAGGTGGCCGGACATAATCTCGAATGAAGATCTTTGGACAATGACCAATCAGCAGACGATTGACATCCAGATAAAGAGGAAAATGGCACTGGATTGGACACACATTAAGGAAGCTAGATGGAGCTGTTGAGATGGTGGCGCTGGACTGGAACCCTCAAGGCTCCACAAAGCGAGGTCAGCCCAAGAAGACCTGGAAGAAGACGATCGAAACTGAAATTGCAGAGTTCGACAAGACCTGGAGCGAAGGGAAGAGAATGACCAGGAACCGTACTGTGTGGAGAAATTTCGCCAAGGCCCTATGCTCTAGAGGGAGCACGAGGAAATAAGTCAAAGTAAGTCATAAATTCCACCTGTTCAATACATAAGAGTTTTTTATTTAAATTTAAGAAATACTTCTTAACATATTAGATATAGGGACACGTTTCACCCATAATGAGGACATCATCAGCCTAAAAATCTCATACCTGAAAGAAAGATAGTTCAGGATCCTGATTGTTCTAATACGTAGTTTTTAACGAAGGTCTAAAATATAAATAAGAGGATACTCTTTTAGGTACAAATGTGTATAAAATGACTAGCAAGTAGAATATAGTAGTTATAAGTACCCTAGTGACAAGGTCTTATAATCAATCCTTATTGTAGATCTTTATGAATGTCTTGTTCTTTAAATGTGGTAACAAGCAGTTAGTTAAAAGTTCAAAAAGAATACGTAAATTGCGGCGTTGAAATGAAATCTGGTAAATATGGTGCCTTATTCTGGAGATGGCGTAAGGAGCTTATAAACAGCTTAATATTTAGGATAAAAGTCACTCTTAGTGGTAGTTAAATTTAAATCCAAAGTTGAAGTTGTTAATTTTATATGAAAAGATAAGACGACAAACTTCTTGAAGCACTTAGGAGCGAGGACAAGTATTCGTCAGAAAACATAGCTATATTTATAATTAGCTGGTAGATGTGGTTGTAGCTTCTAGCATTAAAAATCGAAGGGAAAATGTGCAAGGATGAGTAGAGCTTGTGGTGTTATGTCTAAAATACGAGGAGAGAAATGTTAAGGAATAAAATTAAAGGAGAAGGAGAGAACGAAGGAAAATGACGATGTGTGTGAAGATTAATTACCCCTTCGACAGTTGTGATGTTAATTTGGTTAAATATGAGGAGTTGAAGAAAATATGTTGTGTGTGATTTCATTTATCTTTTCAACTGTTGTAATGTTAATTAGTTGCAATGGTAGCGTTTGAATGACTGATATTTGTGCTTCTAGTGTTATACCGATGTGAGATTGGCGGGGGAGGGTGTGCAGATAGGGGTGGGTTGGGCAGGGCGTAAAGTTTGTGTGTTATTGGATGTGGTTGGAGTTGTGTTTCCTAAAGTGGGAGGGGTCTTGGAAGATGATAATTTTAGATTGTTTATTAAGTTATTGTGTTTATAATTTAGAGATTGCAACAATTTTGGTAAAATCTTGTATAATGGGTTTTTGACTTCAATAATATCATTAAGGTTTGAATTTTTGTTGTAATATTGGTCTAAAAATTCATTCACTAATTTCACTTTACCTACTTTTTTTAATAAGTGAGGTCTTGATCTATAGTAGTGAAATGATGACCTGCTTCTTTCATATGAGAGGTCACAGATGAAAATTTGTTGTGTTTGGAAGCATTATAATGTTCTAAGTATCCAGTGTGAAAGCTGCGGCCAGTTTGTCTGATGTACCATTGGGTGCAAGTGAGTCTGTACATGTCTGAACCTGAGTAAATAATATTTGAATTGACTGTGTTGTGATTGAAAAAGAATTTTCGGTTGATGTTATTTGTTCTAAAGGCTATGCGAGTGTTTTGGTTTTTTAGGGGGTTCGAAATTTGGTAAATGTCTGGATTGTTGTAAGCAAAAGCAATAAAATTAGATTTTTTGGGTCTGTCAAGGATGAAGTTAGTTGTTAATTTGAGTTTTATTTTGTTGATTAAACTGTTAATAGTTCCTGGTTTATACCCATTAACTTTTGCCAAATCTTTTATGTGAATGAGTTAATCTTTCAGATTTTTAGGTGATAGAGGGATTTTTAAGGCTCAGTAAATTAACCTATGGAAGGTAGCTAGTTTATGGGATTTTGGATGTAATAATGCAGTGTGGGTTGGTTTTCTGTAAATTTGGAAGTCAAAGTTATCATTATTATGTGTTACTGTGACATCTAGGAAATTTAAGGATCTATTGATTTCATCTTCCTTGGTGAATTTTATATTTTTGTCTAGGTTGTTGAGGGAAATTTAAAATATTATCGCTGTTATCGAGTTCTTTATTAGTAATTGCGGAAGTGTCATCTACGTATCTGAGCCAAAGGCTGAGGGCTTTTATATTCGTTGATATTTTATGATGTTCTAAGGAATCTAAGTATATATCAGCTAAGATGCCAGATAAGGGGTCTCCCATAGCCAGAACATCCTGATGGTAAATTTTATCATTAAGTAAAATAAGTATTTTTTTACACAAAGTTTAGGATTCTTAAAAAATCTTCTATTTCAAACTTGCTAAGTTTACCATGTTTACTGAGGTTGTCTTTGATGATGTTTACTGTTTCTTTGATTGGTTCATGAGAGTACATGTTAGTAATGTCAAAAGAGCACATAATGTGGTTAGGTTGTAAGGAGAATTTTTTTAAACTACCACAAAAGTCTACTGAATTCTTTCAAGGGAATTTATTATTAAAAAATTATTTAAATTATTATTATTTTAAAAAATACTGAAATAACACTTTCAGTGTAGTACTCGGGGGAGGGGGGGAACACTTCATAGAGAGCGTCGAAAGCAGTTTTGAGATCTGCCCCTCAATCTCCGTCAACTAGTGAATAATAAAATTCCCTTTTACAGGGTTAATTTAGCAGGCAATGGCTGGCATTATACGTGCAGTTGCACGCAGTATAGCAAATTCATTACACAACACCGTTATCGCTGCGTGCGAAGGGAACTTGGCCATACGGCAAGTGATAGTGCTTGTTAGACGAAAGTTTGTTGAGATTCTTTCACATTGAATGAGATTTTTGATTCAGCAAGCCACATCATAAACGGCGTGTTTCGCCAGGATGTCAGGAATACGCTTACAGATTAAAAAGTACAGCGCTTTTTACGTTTCCAAGGGACTCTGCTAGGTAAGTGAAGATAATATTCAGGAAGAATTTTGAAGTTGATTATAATATTCAGGCGTCAAGTTATTTCGTACATTGAATTCAAAATAATTCAGATTAATTGCCTGAAGACAATATGTACTATCTTGAAGCCTACTTTTCTTAGGTACCGCTGGAAATAGGGAATTATTGCTGCTCCCTGTGAAGAAAATTTATGACACAAGATATCTCTGTTGAAAGCATTTCGAGCCACAGCATTCCTTTGATAAATTTTGTAGAAAGCTGCACAGAAATTCTATACCTACCATATTCAGTGGGAGTGCTATTAATGCAGAGAAAATGGCGCCACGTGGGATAGAACCATTCAGTGGAGTGGTTTCTTCCACTCCTGGATCCTCCAATATGATTCAAAACCAGCAGGGTATGTATGGTGAGGAATTAGAATCAGCAGTATATTGCAATTGCATTTGAATTCTTTTTCTACTGGATCTCAGTTGATGTGATGTAACTTTTATTTGCTATCATCAGTGACAGTTTGACTGAAGGGGAAGATTCTCAGAAATTTGCCTGAGTTTCTGGAAGAAGCATTCAAGGAAGGGGTTTCTTCCACTCCAAGACCCTCCAATACGCAGAGAAGGCTGCAGGGTATGTATGACTCAGCAATGTAATTACATCTGGATTCTTTGTTGTTTCTTTTTACTGAGAAGACCGAAGAAAATGTATGGCAAGATATTTTATTAAACAAGGCAATTAAATTTGTAATTTTCTTGTTTGAAGTTGTGTTACGTTAAATTTTATAGGACATTATCTTCTGTCGTGGATGGCAGTTTGATTGATGTTGAACATTGTTATCAACGTCAACTTCCTACTGAGAGTACGGAGAAACCATTCAACAAAGTGGTTTCTTCACCTCCAGGACCGTTCAAACTGCAGAAAAAACTGCAGGATAAGTACTCCTAACTCCTTTATTCAAGAATGTAATTCATTTTCATTCATTCTTTGATGTACTGAAATTTTGTTGTGGATGAGTGTAGACATACACATAGACCTACTTGAATTACAAGTCTCAGCTCAGTGTTCATAGAATAGAGTCATGCGGTGGTAGTGGTGATTTTTTCAGCATAATGCTTTGTGTGCTTCAACTCTAGTAGTGTTTGGCCGACTATCTCCAATCACGGTCTCTATGATGTCATTTAAAAAAAAAATTAAAAAAAAAATGATGTTTCGCTATTAGTAAGTAATTATTAAATGCAAATATTTGTGAAGCGCTACAACTCTTTTGCCATGGTAGCCATGTTTATGATGTCATAGTTCACTCCTTCAATTTGTTCGCGGTCAGCCATGATGAAACTATAACGTCACGAGCCAACATTTGACATTTAATTTACACAGAACATAAAGTAAGCACACCATGGGTTACAGCAGAAAATGATCACTTCACATCACACAATGCATACTAATTGATATAAAGTCACCATAGGAATCACAATGAACCATTAAAATACTGGATATTAAAAACCAAGGAAGAAAACATCAGAGATCAATTTGATATCGCTTGAACACCTGATCATTATGGATAAATTTACGGTTCCCAATTTACGAACGTGGGTGCATGTTTAGGAATCAGAAAAGCATGTACAAATGATATGAAAAGATACATGGAGCAGCAATGAAGAGAGATCCTTCCTTGTGCAGTCGCTTAATTACGGCCAGTATCCAGTATTCGGTAGATAGTGGGTTCGAACCCCACTGTTGACAGCCATGAAGATGGTTTTCCATGGTTTCTCATTTTCAAACCAGACAAATGCTGGGGATGTACCTTAATTAAGGCCATGGTCGCTTCCTTCCAATTCCTCACACTTTCCTATCCCAAAGTCGCCATAAAACCTATCTTTGTCGATGAGCCGTAAAACACCTTGTATTAAAAAAGAATAAAAAATATCCTTCCTTTATGCTTGCTAGTGACCTACTGACACACCCAAAATGTGCTATTACTAACACAGAAACATTAAAACAAAGGCTGCATTACATTGTAAGTTCACACAGTAGCAAGAATAGGAAGTAGTGTGTTCAAATGGTATTCACAGAAGGTTATTTTGGTATCCACTGCAAGTACTGCCGGCATCGTGGACGAAGCCAGCAGGCATTAATTTGAAAGAACTCAAGGTTAGTTTCATCGCAGTTTAATATGCAATAAAACACCTAAAACAACGCACATAAATCCACCCGGAATGTACGAATCATTCCTTAATTACTTTACACATTACTGCACAATGTGCATATATGAGCCATTAATTAAATATCAAAACTTGAAAATGACAGTAATGGCACCACTATCACAACCACACGTGCTAATGGCTCCAGATAATCGCCCCTCCATCTTTGATCTACAAATGCACGTGAAAAGTACCAACCTAACGAACGTTACCACTTTGCAATTCCCTTCAACACCTAACACCAATACTTACTGTTTTTGATGAAGAAAGTAGATCATATGATTACCTTTTCCCGAATAGATTTACTTATAATTTTCACACTGTTTATTTGCCTTGGTTATGCATTTTCTCAATAACCCACTACGAGCCACGCATATTTGCATATTTAGATGACCCCAAGATCATAAGGACCGCGGGTGTTACGCCCCCCTTCCTTCCGCGAGGAAGGGTTGCCGGCCCTGGCTTACGTCACATACTCGCAGGTGTACCACGTGTACTGTCTATAGAGGAATAGGGCGTGGTGTGACGTCATACTTATGATGTCACAATCATTTTTCCACGGTGAAATATTAAGTAATTAAATTAGTCGGGCATGCACAGTAGCAAAAGTTAGTAATCCCCTGTCTCTAACTGCTAGTTGCTTTACGTCGCACTGACACAGATAGGTCTTATGGCGACGATGGGACAGGAAAGGGCTAGGAGTGGGAAGGAAGCGGGCGTGACCTTAATTCAGGTACAGCCCCAGCATTTGCCTGGTGTGAAAATGGAAAACCACGTAAAACCATTTTCAGGGCTGCCGACAGTGGGGTTTGAACCTACTATCTCCCGAATACTGGATACTGGCTGCACTTAAGTGACTACAGCTATCGAGCTTGGTTCTGTCTCTAACACCCTATGATGTCATCAACCCTCAGTCCCTAAGTAAACATGGTTGCCATGTGCTCTCCTAGTCATATATAGTACTCTTTAGTGTCATATGTCAGGTAATAGTACAAAAACCCAGTGTTTTCGCACCTCTACTCCTTCCTTGTACCCTAATAAATTTGTCAAATAGAATTTGATGGCGCCTACAAGTGAACTGGCGATGGTCGGCCTGTGTACCGTAACCGAGATTCAAGAACAGCTGTCATGAAGGAAGGTCAACAATGAGAGAAACATACTGTAACTCATACATATATTCATCTTCATTATAGACTTATGCCTTTCAGTGCTCATTCTGCAAGCCTCAGTTAATTTAAAGCATCTCCACAATCCTTTATTTGCAACCAGCACTGAGGAATTTTTACTTCCATACATTTTATATTTAAACCATTACAAACTGACTGTAACCATAATAGTGTTGATCTTCCTCTACTTCTCTTACTCTCCATGACAGAGACCATTATTCTCCTGTGTAACTTATCCTCCATTTGCCTCACATGACCCCACTACCGAAGCCGGTTTATCCAACTTACTCTCAACCACTGATTGCACCTTCCCTTCCAAAATGCCATGTATAATGATCCTAAACCTTCCTACTGTCTATTGTTTTGAATTTTCCACTAATTATATCCATGTTCTTCTGTATAATTTTCTTTATGGGGAGATTCTGTACCCTTGTATATCTCCAGACAGAGTTCACTTTCTCTATAATATGGTTATCCTAGGTCTACAGATGCTTAGGTCACTACCGGTCAGATAGTGGTGTGTATCATCAAAAAATTCTAAACGGAATAACCAAATGATCATCCATGCACTAACATTTCTAGGCTCACTTCATGACTACGAAATGAATGCATGTCCTTTTTTCTATACTTGTCTTTTGGGTTGGTACAATGAAAATTATTATTCCTTGATTTCCATTACATATGATAAAGAGACAGATGAAGTGGAAAAAAGTTTCACCAGTGTTGCAGAAGTCAGGCCTTGACCATGTAGACATAGATACTCTCCGCAAGGAAGCTCTTCTGAAGACTGCAAGAGTACTGTGAACAGGTCAGGAGAATGGCGCTGAAGGTTGATAAATTGAAAGGCAAATACAAGGGTCTTCAGGAGATGATATGACAGAAGAATAATGTTGAGGACATGGAGGAATTAGTGTAACCTGGATTGTGGTTATTGATACAGGGCAAGCTCCAGAAATTTTCACGACAGCCAAGTGGAAGGAGAGGGTCTTCTCAACAGAAAACTTTTGCTTTGACTGCGTACAAGAGGAGTCCAAAAATGTACCGATTCCTTCAGTGCATAATGACTCTACCCAGTGAGAGGACTTTGTAGAGACTATTAATGAACAGCCCATTACAGCCAGGTTTCAGTGAAGTTCTTTTTCAACACTTGAAGAGTTTCATGGAGAAGCTCCCAGAACATGACAGAAAGTGTATCCTGATGTTTGATGAGATGGCTCTGCAGCCTGGGTTGTATTACGATGATGATAAAGGATACATTGTAGGATATCAGGATTACAGCACAGGACTTGAGGTGTATGGTATTCCTGATAGGAACAACCAGATTGCTGACCATGCTTATGTAATCATGATTCAAGGTATCAAACGAAAATGGAAGCAACCTATTGCTTTCTTCTTCTCTAAAGGAAGCACAAGGGCAGAAGTGCTTGTAAACCTAATACAGTATGCTGTGAGAATCTTATTTCACAAGGAAATTCTGGTCGTTGCTACTGCCTATGATCAGGCTCCCTGTAATCAGTAGGCAGTGAAGATTTTACAGCAGTCATGTCAAGAAGGTACCTATGAACTGGTCTTCTAGAGTAAGGGACGTCTGATAGTCTGCCTCTTCTGAGAAATAACTTCTTAATGGCTGACCTGGTTGTAGGTAGAGAAGTTTCTTCTTGGGAACATATTTCACTATCGACAGCCCTGAAGATGGTTTTCCGTGGTTTCCCATTTTCACACCAGGCAAATGCTGGGGCTGTACCTTAATTAAGGCCACGGCCGCTTCCTTCCAACTCCTAGGCCTTTCCTATCCCATCGTTGCCATAAGACCTATCTGTGTCGGTGCGATATAAAGCCCCTAGCAGAGGAACATATTTCATCTGTTTTCAAGCATGGTTGAGAAATGTGTTGTCTAATGGACAATCTAACAGAGAAGTACATGTACTCTTGAGGGAAAGGAAAAATGTGTGAGAAATATGCTGCTCAAGTGTTTAGTGAAAAGACGCACAAGGTTATGATGATATTCCATAAGCTGACTCAAGGCCAAATGGTTCCAGGTGCCAATGTTACTGCAAGAAGCATCAAAGATATCAATCAGTTCTCTGACCTGAAGAACGGGCCCAGTCGACCCAAGGATATGAGAAGGTTTCAATGTAATGTAACTAAGGACTCACCACATGTAGACGAATGGCGAAAAATTAAAGAAGTTCTTCACAGATGGTGATTCCAGACAGTAGCGTAGCCAGGATTTCAGTTTGGGGGGGGCCCATTTATTTTGATAGGTGACCAAACTTCCAGAGTTTAGGTGGTATTGAATACCTAAAAAGGAAATGAGTGTCCTCGGATCCAAGTAAGAGTGGTGGATTTATGCGGATTCCGGAAGCTAATAGTGATCATCATCATCATCATCATCATCATCATCATCATCATCATCATCATCATCATCATCATCATCATCTTATTATTATTTTTATTATTCCGTTTTTCCTACATCTGTGGGGTCACGGGTGCGAACTGTGTCGCACATGTGAATTTGGCCCTGTTTTACGGCCGGATGCTCTTCCCGACGCCAACCCTATGTGGAGCGATGTAATCACTGTTGTGTGTCTCTTTGGTGCTTGGTAGTGTAGTATGTTGTCTGAATATGAAGAGGAAAATGTTGGGACAAACACCAAGTCCCCAAGCCAGAATATAAATAGGGTAATTTTATTATAATAATGGTCATGTGATAAGCTATAAAGAAGTGACATCTTATACGATTAATGCGGCAAAGAAACACACACATACACATCGAATAAAGGTTTCTCGCCCTTCTCCATGGCTAGATGTTGA
This sequence comes from Anabrus simplex, assembly GCF_040414725.1. Classification (NCBI taxonomy): domain Eukaryota; kingdom Metazoa; phylum Arthropoda; class Insecta; order Orthoptera; family Tettigoniidae; genus Anabrus; species Anabrus simplex. Next base: position 1,518,808,285 of record NC_090265.1, on the reverse strand, counting down.
AACCAAGAGAATGATGGCCCACCGTGACTCGTTATTTCGACATTATAAACAAACCTTAGATAACACAGACTTCGAATCTTACTGCATCTTAAGATATCGCACAAAGCAGTTAATCAGAAATTTTAAAAAATGTGCATATTTCCGGAATTTAGCTAACAACTTTAATTCCAGTCGCGCATGGCACCAATTTAGAGCTCTGGGAATAGGAAAACATCAACAGAGCCAGACAACTCCTGCCATTCTACTTGACGAACTGAACGATTACTCTAGTAGAATAAATATTCAACCTACCCCAATTAACTGCACCGAATCACCGCCCTCCCCTCCAACCAAGCCACCATTCACATTTCACAGTGTCACAGAAAATCAGGTTAAAAAGGCTTTGTACTCGATTAAATCAAAGGCCACGCGTGTAGATGATAATCCTATTACTTTTATACATAACATTATTGGTGCTGTCCTGCCTATACTGACGCACATTCTGAACTACTGTTTTCTAAAAGGAATTTTCCTTACTGTCTGGAAAACAGACAGTATTGAATATTACACTGGTACCTAAGAGTTTAGACCCACAATCTCTCTCTGACATTCGTCATGTGTTCATACTCCCTGCGTTTAGTATATGAGCAAGTTCTGGAATACCTAAATAAAAATGCTCCTTTGAACCTTTTGCAATCTGGATTTAAGAGGGGTCACAGTACCGCGACAGCACTTTTGAAGGTAAGAAGAAACGCTATAGAGAAACGACTGCTCACTAAACTTATAATTCTTGACTTCAGTAGCACCTTTGACACTATAGAAATTCCGATTATGATAAAGTAAATGGAACTGCTAAATTTCGACCTGGCTGCGCTTAAGTTTCTTAGTTATTATTTGAGTAACCATCAACAGCGTGTAACAGTAAACGACAAAGCCTCTAAATGGAAAATGAAACTTAGTGGTGCCCCACAGGGCAGTATTCTAGGGCCCTTACTTTTCTGTATTTATATCAGTGACATACCATCCGTAACAGGAAATAACATATCGACACTGCAAGACAAGATATTAACAATGACCTCTGATGACTCAGTATATATTCACAACGAAATTCTCTTATACTAAACTCCACAAAATTTCAGGCAATCATAATTGGACCACGAAAATTACTGAGCTGCTCAAACAATGTCGCAATGCCGCCTATCCTACTGAATGGGAACATTATTCCCCACAGTAAACCGGTTAAAAATCTTGGCTTAATTATGAATGAAACACTTGATTGTTCTGGTCACACGAAAGAAATACGTAAAAAAGACTTTTGGAGTGCTTCACCCTCTTAAACAGCAGAGGGATATATTTCCATTTGAGCTAAAGGCAAAACTAATACACTCATTCTCCCTATTCTTGATTACTGTTACGTTGTATTAGTTGATATGACTAGAGAAGAAACACTTAAACTTCAACGAGCACTGAATTCCTGCCTGAGATTTATTTACAACATCGGGTACGATGTTCATACCACCCCATACTATCAGGCTGTCTCATGGCTGAAGCCTGATAAACGTCGGCAGCTACACACTTTAACGATGGTGTTTAGGAGTGTTAGCTGAAAGTCAGCCACTGTATATTTCTTCTAAATTCACCTTTTTATCATCATTTCACAACTTAACTACACGTTCTAGATCCTATCATTCTATTCCACTGCACCGCACAAATACAATTAATAGATTATTTGTGGTGATCGGCGTCACATTATGGAATTCCCTGTCAGCTCAGGTCAGAGAAACTAGCTCTTTATTAAGATTTAAGGTCACCTGCCGAGACGTCCGACTCGTTGGCTGAATGGTCAGCGTACTGGCTTTCGGTTCAGAGGATCCCGGGTTCGATTCCCGGCCGGGTCGGGGATTTTAACCTTCATTGGTTAATTCCAATGGCCCGGGGGCTGGGTATTTGTGCTGTCCCCAACATTCCTGCAACTCACACTCACCACATAACACTATCCTCCACCACAATAACACGCAGTTACCTACACATGGCAGATGCCGCCCACCCTCGTCGGAGGGTCTGCCTTACTCGGCTAGAAATAGCCACACGAAATTAAATTAAACCTGCCGAGACTACCTGCTGAAGACAGCTGACTGAATGGTTGACATGTGAATGTGTGCGTGCCTGAGGATGTCATTTTTAAGAGTTTTTAATATTGAAATGAAATGGCGTATGGCTTTTAGTGCCAGGAGTGTCCGAGGTCATGTTAGGCTCGCCAGGTGCAGGTATTTTTATTTGACACCAGTAGGCGACCTGCGCGTCGGGATGAGAATGTAATGATGATGAAGACGACACATACACCCCGCCCCCGTGCTAGCGAAATTAACCAATGATGGTTAAAATTCCCGACCCTGCTGGGAATCGAACTCAGGACCTCTGTGACCAAAGGCCAACTCGCTAACCATTTAGCCATGCAGCCGCACTTTTCAATATTAATTAGTTTTAATATTAATTTAGTTAGTAATGTATTTAAATTTATTTTTAAAACTATTAATTTATGTAGTTTCAACTGTTTTACGTATCTCAGTATTTTATTTAAGATTTTGATTAGTATGTGGTTAAGTATACGAGAGGGCCTCGAGCCCTAACTTCGCCACTGTAAAAAAGGCACTAATAAATAAATAAATAAATAAGTAAATATAGAATGTAAGGGGTATGTGTATAAATATTTTGTTAGTTGGTAAAGAAAAATATATGTCACAACATATGCTAGGGAGTGTTTACCTTGTCCTATTAGTTTCCCTAGTGGTTAGGGCAGCGCAGTTGTGAGCTTGCATCCGGGAGTCAATGGATTCGAACCCTTCTGTCGGCAGCCCTGAAAATGGTTTCCCATTTTCACACCAGGCAAATGCTGGGGCTGTACGTTAATTAAGGCCACGACCGCTTCATTCCCACTCCTACGCCTTTCCTATTCCACCGTCACCATAAGGCCTATCAGTGTCGTTGTGACCTAAAGCAAATTGTTAATTCGTTTCCCTCGCAAGCCTGGGGTGCAGAATATAGTAGCATTAAGTTACAGTTTTATGACGCTAATATTCGTATGTATAATTTTTATTAACGTGCCAGAAACCAACGACATGGAGCTGTTGCCATTTCAACACCGTTTTGAAGACCACCGACCAAAGTCGGGATTTGAACCTGCGAGCTCGGACTCAGAAGGAAAGCGACTCAACCAACTGAACCACATGAAAAGGAGGCGTTTGTGATTATTGTTATAAATAGATTCAGTTAGTATGTTTACACAGGTTTTATGAAGAGCATTTATTAAAGCGTACGTTTTCCAACTGTCCTAAATGCACGAGACCGGACGGAAGAACTAGCTGGAAGCTAAAGAGCCTTGCAGGGGTGTCACTTCCTTCTCTGTACACTTTTCCAAACCAAACTCCATGGCGAAACAGCCCCGAAGGGCCATCGCCTACCAAGCGACCGCTGTTCAGCCCGAAGTCCTGCAAATTACGAGGTGTCCTGTGGTCAGCACGACGAATCCTCTCCGCCGTTATTCTAGGCTTTCTAGACCGGGGCCGTTATCTCACCGTCAGATAGCTCCTCAATTATAAGCTCGTGGGCTGAGTGTACCTCGAACCAGTCCTCAGATCCAGGTAAAAACCCTGACCTGGCCGGGAATCGAACCCGGGGCCTCCGATAAGAGGCAGGCAAACTACCCCTACACCGCGGGGTCGGCTTGTTACTTTTAGGTCACCTTATTTTAGAATTAGACTTAAGGTATCCTGCATTCGATGCCCGCCACTGACAGAGTTAAGAAAGGCATGGGATCGGGAAAATACAGCCTTGTTTGTGGCTGCAATAGATTTGGCCATGAGTCTCCCGTGATCGAAATATCTACGACCTGGCAGGTAGTCACCTTCACGGGGCGTAGTACCAAAGTGGTTCTTTTTTTTTTTAAAAGAAAAATTAAATGAAGATTCTACTTCCTCACAAACGAAGAACGATATTATCAATTTTACGAACAGTTTCAATAATGGAGCCGGTTTAGAGTACAGAAGCTATGATTTCGAATGTTGGATATAATTACATGGTAACAACCAAAACCATCAATATCTACAGAAGATCCGTCACCGCACTCGGTAGGACCGGCTTTCTTTTCATATCCACCGGGCGAGTTGGCCGTGCGGTTAAGGGCGCACAGCTGTGTGCTTGCATCCGCTTCGAACCCCACTGTCGGCAGCCCTAAAGATGGTTTTCCGTGGTTTCCCATTTTCACACCTTAATGACAGCTGATGGCGGAGCTGTTGAGGATCCAACCAGTCTTAGGGCTGAAGACTGAACATACAACATACAATTAAGGCTACGGCCGCTTCCTTCCCACACCTAACCCTTTACTTTCCCATCGTTGCCATAAGACCTATGGTGCGACGTAAATCAAATTCTAAATACAAAATAAAACATCTTTTCACAACCCCTTCCATGGAAAAGTTGATGGCGGAGCTGTTGAGGATCCAACCAGTCTTAGGGCTGAAGACTGAACATACAACATACAATTAAGGCTACGGCCGCTTCCTTCCCACACCTAACCCTTTACTTTCCCATCGTTGCCATAAGACCTACGGTGCGACGTAAAGCAAATTCTAAATACAAAATAAAACATCTTTTCACAACCCCTTCCATGGAAAAGTTGTATCCACGCTACTGGCCTAGACTTGGCCACTGATATTATTTCGTGGGTACGCCACTGCATCCTCTCACCATTTAAGGTACAAGGTAAGCCCGAAGAATGGTTGATACTCAAAATACACCATCATAAATGATGCGGTTATTACTCAAAAGTACTAAAGAAAGGTAAGACACGCGACCTATTTAAGCAGAATCTGTATCAAAAGAACGTGACTTCCCATTTTAAAAATGTTTCATGCATCGACTGCGACTCTAGCCTCGGCCGTCTTGATGAGAAGATAGAACCATTGGAACTGAGTTATCACGTCCGCTAATTACAAGATAGTTACAAGCAGTACAGTGCCATTTGAAGTTCCAATCAGTCCCCGGGCATTTGACAAAATATATGGACCTACCTATAGAACTAAGGTACGCATCTGCGATCTGTCTTGCTATTAGAATTTTAAAAAAATCATAACTTACCGAGGATGCACATTATTTTGCCCTTAGTGACAAATAAAGTTATTATATGGCACAAAATGAGAAACTAACGTGCAGATCACAATCCTGTCACAGTCTTCCGAACGCTGCAACTTAAACACAGCACATCTTTCAACCACGGTACAACTCCAGTTTCCTGGAACTGATCTTCAAAAGCTGACACGATGTTGTTCAACTGTTTCTGGCTGTGGACCCCGTTATCTCGGTGGTCACGTTCCGGCCCCCTACTGAGTAATCCCTGGCTAATTGCCCCTTTCCTCATCTTTTGGCATTTGTCAACACATTCCCAATACTGAGGCCTCTACAGTGAAATATCCTCGCGCATCACAATCCTAAGTGACTTCCTTTCATTCAAGCAGTACAAATATTGAGAATTATGAATGGCCATATTGAGCCCTGCTAGTAGATTCTTTGTCGCTACGTTAATTCGTAATTTAGGCGTAAGTTTTAAGTTGGTCGTATCGTACGTAAAACAACGGCTGATCCTCGCTCTAGTTTCAGGAGACATTTTGGGGGGGGCCCGGCCCCAGTGGGCCCCCCCCTTGGCTACGCCAGTGATTCCAGAAGAAATGTGATGGATCTAGCAGTGAGCTGCCCTGTATTAAAGGTTGGATAAGCACTATTACAGGAATGGAGAGACTGTGATCTTCATTGAAGGTTTCTTTCAAGTATATGAACCTTCGGCAGTTGAACCAAGACTCCCTGGAGAATTTGTTTGTGGTGGTGAGAGATACATGTGGAAGCAACGAAACTCCAACCTGCATTCACTTCATAGCCGCACTGAAGACCGTAGTGGTAAATGGATTGGTGTCACAGCAACTGAAAGGAAGAAATGTAAAGATGATAATGGATAATGGTTCGCTATTGAGCAACCTTCAGACTTTCTTGGATGGGTCTACATTCAGCATTGGAGAGGAAACTGAGCAGTCCGTGGAAGAAAGCAACGATTTCTACAATGAAGTTGACTCGCTAGTGGAAAATTCAAATGGTCTGAAAGTCCACCTTCTGTACATAAGAGTTACACCATCATGAAGCTCCGCAGATAGTCACTTGCGTATGTAGGGTACTGAAGGACTTCGATTACGCTCTATGTCGAGGTCAATTAATCTGTAGCATGGAGGAGAGGAGCTTGACCACATGTTTATTGAGCAGTGTGAGATGGACAATGGAGAGAAGCATCTCACCCAAGTAAGGAGTGCATCACTGCTTTATTTTGATGCTTATTTTTTACACGTTTTGCATATATTTGCATATTTTTCTGCTTAGAACTTCCCCCTGTAGGTGGGGGCAGTAGAATAACACCCATGGTAACCCCTGCCTGTCGTATGAGGTGACTAAAAGGGGTCCCTGAGCTCTGAATTTTGGAGCGTGGGTAGGCGACTACGGGGCCCTCAGATGAGTCCTGGCATTACTTCCACTTACTTGTGTCATCTCCTGACTTTCATCTATCCTATCCAACCTCTCTTGGCCAACTCTTGTTCTTTTCCGACCCCGATGGTATTAGAGCACTTGAGGCTTTAGGGAGCGTTTCATTTTTACGCCCTTTGTGGCCCTTGTCTTCCTTTGGCAAATATCTTCATTTTTTGCAGTGTCGGATTCCTTCCATTTTTTCTCTCTGATTAGCGTTATATAGAGGATGGTTGCCTAGTTGTATTCTTCTTAAAACAATAATCACCACCACTCTGCTTAGAACTCTGGGCTTAAGTAATCACGCAGACTCAGTGGACTACGAACTAGCCCTCAAATCCAGGTAAAAATCCATAACCAGGCTGGGAATCAAACCCAGGGCCTCTGGGTGAGAGGCAGGCATACTACCCCTAGACCATAGAACCAGCAGTGGCTCTGGAAGTCAGATCGAGGTCTACCAATGGCAACAGCGCTACATGCGTTACAAAAGTGAAAACCCCACTCTTTGCAGACAGCACATCAAGAACAATGTTCCAGCATCGGGCTGCATGGACGAGCAACAGAGGTGCTATGTAGCATCTGCTTGGGCGCTGTGTACAAAGAGATCATGCTCAAGGGATTCTTGGGTGACCATCAGCTGGCAACCGCCTACTGCTTTCAATAAAAGAAGTACATAATTTTATCGCAGCAGGAGTCTGCTGTAGAGGTAGAAGAGCTGGCCCACAAGACATTAGGTGTCTTATTGCTATAATGCATATAGTGAGAGGCTGCCTACACCTTCGTTGACGGATTTTGAAAAGCAGAGATTCGCCAACATCTGATGTTCACGGAGGCTCTCACCATCACCCTAGAATGGAAGTGATGAAGACAAAACCAACTACATTGTAATCAGCAAGGGTACGAGCCGCCAGGGGTGAAGGAAACTTAGATGTCTGCTTCTGTCACCACCTGAGCAACACTTGCCGCTGAGCCTCTAGAGAGGCATCATTTGCTGGCAATGTGGTGAGCAGTCACGAGGAAGGACTGCGAGCAGGAGGCAGTTCTCTCTCCCCCACAAGGGAAACAATTAGGGACTGACCAAGCAGACGGCTCATTGGCATAGTCCTTTCCATCCGCTTACTTCCCACTCACTGTAGTCAACAAGAGACAAGAGGCGTGACAGCCTGATTTTGGGTAGGTGGCTCCTAGAAGATAGAGGCTGATTAATAATGAATGAAGAAGGGACTACATTGTATTGAAAATGGAAACTTACAGAACCTTCCACGGGTGTACATGAAGAGCACAACTATGGAAGTCAGTCTCGAGTGCATCAATCGCAAGTGAACGAGACAGGTGCGAGTATGTGAGGAGTGTCTCAGTGAAGTATGAGTACATCAGACAGCTGCGTAGAGTTCAGTGTGTCTTGTTAGTAGTGAAAATACTGTTCTGAATCAACAATGCCCCATGTTGGAGAACAGGAGTTTGATGTGATATCGAGTGTGTGTATGTAAGGAAAAACTGTGTGAAGTGGAAAACTCCATGCAAGTGACCTTTCAAATAACTTAAACTGGCTTCATGCCAGAGAAACATGCAACCAGTTTGCATATCACCAACATAAATACAGAAACTGTACTTGGAGAGCTGCTGTAAGCAGCACATTTCACTGTGCCTTAGTGGAGGAAGATATATCACTTTTTGTAAATACACTGCAGCTGTACAAACATCCAAGTTTAGCCCTTGTGACTTAATCATCAGCTTTCATGAAATGTGACCAGTCATACAAATACTGCAAAGAAGGGTTGTTTCCGAGCTGCAGGAGAGGTTTCCAGAGAGTGATGCAATTTTTCAGCAAGAACTGGCTCCTTGCTATACTTCAAAGAAAGTGAAAAAGAAATTCAGTGAGAAAAATATGTTTTAGAATGGCCAGGGAACTCTGACATAAATTCCATAGAAAACGTGTGGGCTATTTGCAAAAACAGACTCATAAACTTGACTGTTCCAACAAAATACGCATGATAAAGTATTTAATTAAAGTGTGGTCTCACGATGATGAACTTAAAAATACGTGATCAAAGCTTCTGGAATCAATGCAGAATCGTGTGAAAGATCTAATAAAACACAAAGGAGGACATATTATGTATTAGAAGTTATTCAAGTATTATGTAAATGAATGAAAAGAAAGGAAATGAAAGAAAAATGGGTATTTTATTGCCGCGTTCCGAATAATTTGCACGAGACTGTATATGATAGTAGAAATAGACGGGGTGAAATCCGGTGTGGGCATGTAGCCTACTCTTATCGAATAATACCAACCAACCAACCAACCAACCAACCAACCAACCAACCCTGATCTGCATTTAGGACAGTCATCCAGGTGGCACATTCCCTATCTGTTGTTTTCCTAGCCTTTTCTTAAATGATTTCAATGAGATTGGAGATTTATTGAACATCTCCCTTGGAAAGTTATTCCAATCCCTGACTCCCCTTCCTATAAATGAACATATATACATTATCATTATAGACTGTTATGCCATTCATAGTTCAGTCTGCAAGCCTCTGAGAATTTACTAGACGTCGCCACAATCCTCGATTTGCAACTAGTGTTGTGGCCTCATTTACTTCTATACCTCTTATCTTTAAATCGTTAGAAACCGAGTCTAACCGTCGTCGTCTTGGTCTCCCTCTACTTCTCTTACCCTCCATAACAGAGTCCATTATTCTCCTAGGTAACCTATCCTCCTCCATTCGCCTCACATGACACCACCACCGAAGCCGGTTTATGCGTACAGCTTCATCCATCGAGTTCATTCCTAAATTAGCCTTTATCTCCTCATTCCGAGTACCCTCCTGCCATTGTTCCCACCTGTTTGTACCAGCAATCATTCTCGCTACTTTCATGTCTGTTACTTCTAACTTAAGAATAAGATATCCTGAGTCCACCCAGCTTTCGCTCCCGTAAAGCAAAGTTGGTCTGAAAACAGACTGATGTAAAGATAGTTTCGTCTGGGAGCTGACTTCCTTCTTACAGAATACTGCTGATCGCAACTGCGAGCTCACTGCATTAGCTTTACTACACCTTGATTCAATCTCACTTACTATATTACCATCCTGGGAGAACACACAACCTAAATAATTGAAATTATCGACCTGTTCTAGCTTTGTATTACCAATCTGACATTCAATTTTGTTGAATTTCTTACCTACTGACATCAATTTAGTCTTCGAGAGGCTAATTTTCATACCATACTCATTGCACCTATTTTCAAGTTCCAAGATATTAGACTGCAGACTTTCGGCACAGTCTGCCATTAAGACCAAGTCGTCAGCATAGGCCAAACTGCTTACTACATTTCCACCTAACTGAATCCCTCCCTGCCATTTTATACCTTTCAGCAGATGATCCATGTAAACTACAAACAGCAAAGGTGAAAGATTACAGCCTTGTCTAACTCCTTTAAGTACCCTGAACCAAGAACTCATTCTACCATCAATTCTCACTGAAGCCCAATCGTCAACATAAATGCCTTTGATTGATTCTAATAATCTATCTTTAATTCCATAGTCCCCCAGTATGGCGAACATCTTTTCCCTCAGTACCCTGTCATATGCTTTCTCTAGATCTACGAAACATAAACACAACTGCCTATTCTTCTCATAGCATTTTTCAATTACCTGGCGCATACTGAAAATCTGATCCTGACAGCCTCTCTGTGGTCTGAAACCACACTGGTTTTCATCCAACTTTCTCTCAACGACTGCTCGCACCCTTCCTTCCAGGATGCCAGTGAATACTTTGCCTGGTATACTAATCAATGAGATACCTCGATAGTTGTTGCAATCCTTCCTGTTCCCTTGCTTATAGATAGGTGCAATTATTGCTTTTGTCCAATCTGAGGGTACCTTACCAACACTCCACGCTAATTTTACTACTCTATGAAGCCATTTCATCCCTGCCTTCCCACTATACTTCACCATTTCAGGTCTAATTTCATCTATTCCTGCTGCCTTATGACAATGGAGTTTATTTACTATCCTTTCCACTTCCTCAAGCATAATTTCACCAACATCCTTTTCCTCCTCCCCATGAGCTTGGCTGTTCGCCACACCACCATGATGATTTCCTTTTACATTGAGAAGATGTTCAAAATATTCCCTCCACCTCTCCAGTGATTCCTTGGGATCTATTATGAGTTCACCTGAATTACTCATAACACTGTTCATTTCCTTTTCCCCCTCCCTTCCTAAGATTCTTTATTACTGTCCAGAAAGGTTTCCCTGCTGCTTGACCTAGCCTTTCCAGGTTATTACCAAAATCTTCCCATGACTTCTTTTTGGATTCAACAACTATTTGTTTCGCTCTGTTTCTTTCATCTATGTACCAATCCCTGTCTGCCTTGGCCCTTGTTTGGAGCCATTTCTGATAAGCCTTCTTTTTACGTTTACAGGCTGCTCTCACTTCATCATTCCATCAAGATGTTCGCCTTTTCCCATCTTTACACACAGTTGTTCCTAGGCATTCCCTTGCTGTTTATATTACAGCATCCCTGTATGCCACCCATTCACTTTCTATATCCTGAACCTGCTTACTGTCTACTGTTTGAAACTTTTCACTAATCATATCCATGTACTTCTAATTTCCTCGTCCTGGCGACTTTCTACCGTTATTCGTTTGCAGACAGATTTCACTTTCTCTACCCTAGGCCTAGAGATACTTAGTTCACTACAGATCAGATAGTGGTCTGTATCATCGAAAAATCCGCGAAAAACTCGTACATTCCTAACAGATTTCCTGAATTCAAAGTCTGTTAAGATATAGTCTATTATGCATCTGGTACCCCTAGCCTCCCATGTGTAGCGGTGAATAGCCTTATGCTTGAAGACTGTATTCGTAACAGCTAAACCCATACTAGCACAGAAGTCCAGCAAACGCTTCCCATTCCCATTAGCTTCCATATCTTCCCCACATTTACCAATCACCCTTTCGTATCCTTCAGTTCTATTCCCAACTCTCGCATTGAAATCGCCCATTAGCACTATTCTATCCTTGCTGTTGACCCTGATTATTGCCCCAATTTGTCCTCTTGAATTCCAACTTTACCTTCATAATGTGATGTGATCTTTCCTACTTTTAGAGATGCCACTCAAACTTATTCATCTATTAATGTTATTCCATGCCACCTCTTTGCTGACAGCTCCAAACATACCACTTACACGTTATAATTCTCATGTTAGGTCCGTATTGAAATCTACGTAAATACAAATTATGTTACAAGTATTATTTTTAATATCCACCTATTCAATACAATTCATATGTTACAAGTGTTATTTTTAATATCCACCCATTCAATACAAAGAATATTGAATTGTATTGAATAGGTGGATATCAAAAATAACACTTGTAACATATTTTGTATTTACATACCACTTAGTCGAGCAGCTCATCTTCTTTCTCCCAGTTCTTCCCAGCCCAAACTTTGCAACATTTTTGTAACGCTACTCTTTTGTCAGAAATCACTCAGAACAAATCGAGCTGCTTTTCTTTGGATTTTTTCCATTTCTTGAATCAAGTAACTCTGGTGAGTGTCCCATACACTGGAACCATATTCTAGTTGGGGTCTTACCAGAGACTTATATACCATCTCCTTTACATCCTTGCTACAACCCCTTAACACCCTCATAATCATATGCAGACATATGTATCCTTTATTTACAATCCCATTTATGTAATTACCCCAATGAAGATCTTTCCTTATATTAACAGCCAGATACTTACAATCATCCCCAAAAGGAACTTCCACCCCATTAATGCAGTAATTAAAACTGAGAGAACTTTTCCTATTTGTGAAACTCACAACCTGACTTAATCCCATTTATCATCATATCATTGCCTACTGTCCATCTCGCAACATTATCGAGGTCATGTTGCAGTTGGTCACACAATCTTGTAACTTATTTATTACCCTATACAGAATAACATCATCCGCAAAAGGCCTTACCTCCGATTCCACTCCTTTACTCGTATCATTTATATATATATAAGAAAACAAAGGTCCAAAAATACTGCCTTAAGGAATTCCCCTCTTAATTATTCGCCTACTCTAATTATCTGAGACCTATTTTCTAGAAATATAGCAACCCATTCAGTCACTCTTTTATCTAGTCCAACTGCACTCATTTTTGCCAGTAGTCTCCCATGATCCACCCTATCAAATGCTTTAGACAGGTCAATCGCGATACAGTCCATTTGACCTCCAGAATCCAAGATATCTGCTATATCTTGCTGGAATCCTACAAGTTGAGCTTCAGTGGAACAACCTTTCCTAAAACCAAACTGCCTTCCATCGAACCAGTTATTAATTTTGCAAACATGTCTAATATAATCAGAAAGAATGCCTCCCCAAAGCTAACATGCAACGCATGTCAAACTTACTGGCCTGTAATTTTCAGCTTTATGTCTATTACCTTTTCTTTCATACACAGGGGCTACTATAGCAACTCTCCATTCATTTGGTATAGCTCCTTCAACCAAACAACAATCAAATAAATACTTCAGATATGGTACTATATCCAACCCATTAACTTTAGTACATCCCCAGAAATCTTATCAATTCCAGCTGCTTTTTTAGTTTTTATGCCTCCACGGCATGCACTAGCCATGCGTCTTGGTAGGTGTGCTAGGTACCAACTGATGAGCCCAGGCTAGCACACAGGGGCGAAACGCTGGCAACCAGGAATGAGTTAGCTGGAAAATTTATAATGTCTAATAACAGACCATTTATATTGGTATTTACTCATTCAAAACAAATGTTTCAGGTTCCCTATGGGAATCAACATCTTTATCATCTGATTGCCAAGCAGGCGTCAATCTTTGGTGATGAAACAGGGTCTGTCATAGTGCATTGGCACTGCCGGTGGCTACAATTAGCCTACGCAGTGGCCTCCACGGCATGCACTAGCCATGCGTCTTGGTAGGTGTGCTAGGTACCAACTGATGAGCCCAGCCTAGCACACGGGGGCGAAACGCTGGCAACCAGGAATGAGTTAGCTGGAAAATTTATAATGTCCAATAACGGACCATTTATATTGGTTTTATAAATTTACTCATTCGGAACAAATGTTTCAGGTTCCCTATGGGAATCAACATCTATATCAAATTCAGATCTCTCGCTACAATCACATTCCTTTCCATGTCATTTCCCACTTAGCTGATTATCTTATCAAATAATTCTCAATCCGTGTCAGGCTTCCCTTTCCCGGTCTGTACACTCCAAAGATGCCTATTATCTTCAGAAATGAGTCTTACACCTAGAATTTCATGTTTGTTAACTTTTTCGTAGCTTACTAATTCTTCATTCACCAGAATGAATACTCCCCCTCCCACCATTCCTATCCTATTTCTACGATACACACGCCAGTTCCATGATAAAATTTCTGCAGCCATTATATCAGTTCTTAGCCATAATTCAACTCCTATTACAATATCTGGTAAATATATATCTATTAAATTAATTCTATTCCTTTCTTTACGATACTTCTACAGTTCAACACTAACATTTTTATGTCATCCCTACTTGACTTCCAGATCTCTGTACCCTTATCACCGCTCCCTAGACAACCCCGTTTCTTTGATATTACAAGTTGAACAGCACCTTCTTCACCAGACAGCTGTGTAGTCCCATCAATATCATTAATTACCCCTGACCTTTGCCACCTTGTGAACATGTATATGGGACACTGCACAGAAATTTTGCTTAGCTACATCTTTTTTTTTTTTTGCTAGGGGCTTTACGTTGCACCGACACAGATAGGTCTTATGGCGATGATGGGATAGGAAAGGCCTAGGAGTTGGAAGGAAGCGGCCGTGGCCTTAATTAAGGTACAGCCCCAGCATTTGCCTGGTGTGAAAATGGGAAACCACAGAAAACCATTTTCAGGGCTGCTGATAGTGGGATTCGAACCTACTATCTCCCAGATGCAAGCTCACAGCCGCGCGCCTCTACGCGCACGGCCAACTCGCCCGGTAGCTACATCTTTCGGTGAGTACAAATCAATAAACAACTCTAGCTTCTGTTCATACAAAAGTTGTCTGCATTTAAATTGGCATTCATACGAGACATGAAAGAGGAAAATATATATTTAAAAATATGATTTAATATACTTAGGTCTTTGTTAGGTAAGCAAATAATTCCATGCCAGTAGTTAACACTAACATCATGAACAAACATGTAATCTTTGCCCATTTAATATTATTATTTTTGGTAAGGAAAAAGTAATGAACTTGGAACTAACTGTTACTGATACCATAAGTTATTTTGAAATGTTAGAAGACAGTCAAGGCCTACCTCATGCTTGGGAGCCTGTTAAGTGGAAACTTCCAAAAAAAAAAAAAAAAACTGTAAAAATATTTAGTGGGACGTAAAGCCAATAACATTTTTATTATTCTAAAGCTGGAACCACATCTTTTCAAATATATTTCTTCCCTTCACTACCAGTGTGTACTTTATCTCTAACTTTGGGCACTCCCTTCACTTCTCTTCCTCTGCTTTGGTAATTTTCCCTTCTACTTTTCAGTATTATGTTTTATTTGTCCACAGTAATTACTTAAGCAACACTAAATTACTGCAAGTTAACAACAGAACTCTCTTTTCTTTCTTTCTTTCTTTCTTTCTTTCTTTCTTCTTTTTTATAAGTTGCTTTACATTGCACCGACACAGATAGGTCTTATGGCGATGATCGTATCAGAAAGGGCTAGGAATGGAAAGGAAGCGACCGTATCCTTAATTAAGGTACAGAGCCCCAGTATTTGCCTGGTGTGAAAATGGGAAACCACATAAAACCCCGTTCAGGGCTGCCAACAGTGGGGTTCGAACCCACTCTCTCCCGAATGCAAACTCACAGCTGCGCGCCCCTAACCGCATGGCCAACTCGCTCTGTAGAGCTACATCATTCAACCAGCTGTTCACAGTAATGCGCACCAGTACTCTGTCATTGCGGGTCAGCGCATGATCTTCAGTCAACTGTAAGAACTGTTTCCCTCTGTTCTGATACTTGGATCAGAATATATAGTATTGGCCTTGGAGTTAACAACAGTATTCCATCAACAAGTCAAATTTCATACTTCTAGTGCATGACCAATTTTTTACCGACATGCCTCATTTGTTGAAATCCTTTCAGTAGCCATGTTTGTAGACTAGTAAGATAACCTTCATCTGCTCAAATACACCAGCCTCATGTCAGATTTACTGGCACTTGGGCATCTCCAAACAACATAAAAATAGTTTGAGGAATGTAAAATCAATGCTGCTGTTATTATTATTATTAATAGTAATATCTCCTTCATTCAAACAGTTTGCAATTACAGGTAGACCTCATTATACGCGATAGTTACGTTCCGCAGAATTGCCGTGCATACCGAATTCGCGTAAATCGAGTCATTTTATATGTGAAATATAGGGTTAGGTTTCTGTTTACTCGCGTATTAAGTTTAAAATAGCAAAGATTCTTACTATTTTTACAAAAAAATGCCATTATATTTCTGAAACCCATTTTAATGCAAATTTTATATAAACTTAATTTTCTAACACTGAAACACAATAATAAACTAAATTCCGCATACAAGCTCTTGGCTTTAGCTCGAATAGCAGCTCCAGAGAGAGGCATGTGTTAGGTGGGGTTGGTTGTGATGCTCAATCCAATCCATTATTTCCATCGCTTCCGAGCGAGGTTTGGTCACTTTAGTCACACTTAAGTTAGTAGAAGATTGAGCAGTTTTTTAAATTGATTTCGCATTGTCAGGAATAGTTCTCACAGTGGGTTCAGTAAGTCGTAAAGCACATTGAATATCAACAATACCCTTACCTTTCTCATAGCGATCCAAAACTTTTAACTTTGTTTCTAACGAATACGACTTTGGTACATGTTTCTTTCCTTCGACAGGTAGACTTTCTTTCCTTTTACCCGGCGTTTTCAAATAGGAAACCTGTGAAGTGCAACTTCACAACTCTACTGACCGAAACTGACGATTCACATCTTGACAAATAAGACAGAACATGCGCTTGCTCCGTTTAACATTGGCGCGCGACGTAGTGTATGTTACAGAGTTCGGCACGCATCTCTGTACCCGCCTTAAGGCATTGCAGCTTCCATGTACTGTTAACAGATTGCAGCACTAGACTTAAAACCAAAAATCGTGTATATGCGAAATCGCAGATAACGAATCAGCATATAACGGGGTTTATCTGTACCATATAGGGAGGCTATTATTCCTCACAGAGGTTCCTTATTGCTCTGCCTAATCAAGATGAACTTTTATAGAGAAGAGAAGGTGAAAGCTATATAGGACCTACAAGAAGTTTGAAAGTTCCTACCGACAAGAGCTTGCACTAAGTACCAACATAAATTACTGTGTATAAAACACCTTTGTTTACATTTACCATCAACTGACTGGAGGATATGTGTGTGCCAATACTCTGTCATTGTGTCTCAATGCATGACTCACTATTTGAGCAACAGCATTGGTGTTATCAATCAATACTGATCTGCATTTAGGGCAGTCGCCCAGGTGGCAGATTCCCTATCTGTTGCTTTCCTAGCCTTTTCCTAAATGATTTCAAAGAAATTGGAAATTTATTGAACATCTCCCTTGGTAAGTTATTCCAATCCCTAACTCCCCTTCCTATAAATGAATATTTGCCCCAGTTTGTCCTCTTGAATTCCAACTTTATCTTCATATTGTGATCTTTCCTACTTTTATAAACGCCATTCAAACTTATTCGTCTACTAATGTCATTCCACGCCATCACTCCGCTGACGCTCGGAACATACCACTTAGTTCAACAATAATAAAGGTGTTTTAATTTGTTCCACCTATTCAATACTTTTTTCACTTATAGTGGTTACATAAATAGATTCTTAGTTACATGGGACATGTTTCGCCCTCAATTAAGGGCATCTTCAGCCTAAATACAATCATCAAAAATACAACTAAATTAAAAGTGGAAGTTAAAAGTTTAGTCAGTTATTAAAATTCGGAACATAAAAATGTGAAAAGTGATACAATATATAAGGATGCTAATGGAAAACTGTCTTATGATTAAATTATAATCTTGTCGGAAACTAAAACTTCTATTAAAAAATATTACTGGAAAATCAAAGTGGTAATAATATAAAGCCAACGACATGAGGGCGTGAACACAAGCATAAACTTGATTGTCATGAATACAATCTTTCCAAGGCCGCTGATGAAATTCGTCAGCAAGTGAGACAGAAGCATCTGTTGAAAAATTGTAAGTGGCCCTTAGCATCGGTAGGTAATAAAAAAAGGCTGAAACCTTGCCAGAAAATGTCAGTAGATGCAGAAATAATGTTTTCTGTAAGAGAAGGAAAAGAAGAAATAAGAAATTGAACGTAAGGAGAGAATTCGGTTTACATAAAATTGAAACAGATGAGGACTTACATGTAAGTGGAAGTTGTTATTTGTTATCTACTGTTGTGTTGTTTGCTGCCCGTCTGTTGGGTCTGAGTCTGGTGTTGTAACTGTGCTGCAGAGGCGGCAGTGAACTTGGAGGGGAAGGAATAGGGGATTGTGGAAGGGAGGAGAGGATGGGTGGAGTCAATTGTGACGTGGCTGACAAAGGGGCGGAGTCAACCGTATTGCTGGAAGTAGGCCTAATATCTGTAGGTATGGGAGGAGTATTAGAGTTTGAAGAATTAAATATATTAGGTATCCTAAATTTATTCAAACTAAATGACTTTAATAATTTCGGCATTAATTCATGTAACAACACAACAGTAGATAACAAATAACAACTTCCACTTACATGTAAGTCCTCATCTGTTTCAATTTTATGTAAACCAAATTCTCTCCTTACGTTCAATTTCTTATTTCTTCTTTTCCTTCTCTTACAGAAAACATTATTTCTGCATCTACTGACATTTTCTGGCAAGGTTTCAGCCTTTTTTATTACCTACCGGTGCTAAGGGCCACTTACAATTTTTCAACAGATACTTCTGTCTCACTTGCTGACGAATTTCATCAGCAGCCTTGGAAAGATTGTATTCATGACAATCAAGTTTATGCTTGTGTTCACGCCCTCATATCGTTGGCTTTATATTATTACCACTTTGATTTTAAACTAATATTTTTTATGAACTGTTTTTAACTAGAATTTTAATACAAGAAGTTTTAGTCTCCGACAAGATTATAATTTAATCATAAGACAGTTTTCCATTAGCATCCTTATATATTGTATCACTTTTCACATTTTTATGTTCCAAATTTTAATAACTGACTAAACTTTTAACTTCCACTTTTAATTCAGTTGTATTTTTGATGATTGTATTTAGGCTGAAGATGCCCTTAATTGAGGGCGAAACATGTCCCATGTAACTAAGAATCTATTTATGTAACCACTATAAGTGAAAATATAAGTATTGAATAGGTGGAACAAATTAAAACACCTTTATTATTGTTGAACTGTGAAAATTTTCAATACGGACCTAAAATGAGGTTTATAACATGTAACATACCACTTAGTCGAGCAGCTCTTCTACTTTCTCTCAATTCTTCCCAACCCAAACATCGCAACATTTTTGTAACGCTACTCTTTTGTCGGAAATCACCCAGAAAAATCGAGCTGCTTTTCTTTGGATTTTTTCCACTTCTTGAATCAGGTAATCCTGGTGAGGGTCCCATACACTGGAACCATATTCTAGTTGGGGTCTTACCAGAGACTTATATGCCCTCTCCTTTACATCCTTACTACAACCCCTAAACACCCTCATAACCATGTGCAGAGATCTGTACCCTTTATTTACAATCCCATTTATGTGATTACCCCAATGAAGATCTTTCCTTATATTAACACCTAGATACTTACAATGATCCCCAAAAGGAACTTTCACTCCATCAACGCAGTAATTAAAACTGAGAGGACTTTTCCAATTTGTGAAACTCACAACCTGACTTTTAACCCCGTTTATCAACATACCATTGCCTGCTGTCCATCTCACAACATTTTCGAGGTCACGTTGCAGTTGCTCACAATCTTGTAACTTATTTATCACTCTATAGAGAATAACATCATCCGCAAAAAGCCTCACCTCCGATTTCACTCCTTTACTCATATCTTTTATATATATAAGAAAACATAAAGGTCCGATAATACTGCCTTGAGGAATTCCCATCTTAATTATTACAGGGTCAGATAAAGCTCCAAATACTCTAATTCTCTGAGATCTATTTTCTAGAAATATAGCAACCCATTCAGTCACTCTTTTGTCTAGTCCAATTGCACTCATTTTTGCCAGTAGTCTCCCATGATCCACCCTATCAAATGCTTTAGACAGGTCAATCGCGATACAGTCCATTTGACCTCCAGAATCCAAGATATCTGCTATATCTTGCTGGAATCCTAGAAGTTGAGCTTCAGTGGAATAACCTTTCCTAAAACCAAATTGCCTTCTATCGAACCAGTTATTAATTTCACAAAACATGTCTAATATAATCAGAAAGAATGCCTTCCCAAAGCTTACATACAATGCATGTCGAACTTACTGGCCTGTAATTTTCAGCTTTATGTCTATCACCCTTTCCTTTATACACAGGGGCTACTATAGCAACTCTCCATTCATCTGGTATAGCTCCTCTGACCAAACAATAATCAAATAAGTACTTCAGATATGGTACTATATCCCAACCCATTGTCTTTAGTATATCCCCAGAAATCTGATCAATTCCAGCCGCTTTTCTAGTTTTCAACTTTTGTATCTTATTGTAAATGTCATTGTTATCATATGTAAATTTTATTACTTCTTTGGCCTTAGTCTCCTCCTCTATCTCGACATTATCCTTGTAACCAACAATCTTTACATACTGCTGACTGAATACTTCTGCCTTTTGAAGATCCTCACATACACACTCCCCTTGTTCATTAATTATTCCTGGAATGTCCTTCTTGGAACCTATTTCTGCCTTAAAATACCTAAACATACCCTTCCATTTTTCACTAAAATTCGCATGACTGCCAATTATGCTTACCATCATGTTATCCTTAGCTGCCTTCTTTGCTAGATTCAATTTTCTAGTAAGTTCCTTCAATTTCTCCTTACTTCCACAGCCATTTCTAACTCTATTTCTTTCCAGTCTGCACCTCCTTCTTAGTCTCTTTATTTCTCTATTATAATAAGGTGGGTCTTTACCATTCCTTACCACCCTTAATGGTACAAACCTGTTTTCGCATTCCTCAACAATTTCTTTAAACCCATCCCAGAGTCTGTTTACATTTTTATTTACCGTTTTCCACCGATCATAATTACTTTTCAGAAATTGCCTCATGCCTGCTTTATCAGCCATATGGTACTGCCTAACAGTCCTACTTTTAAGACCTTCCTTTCTATCACATTTATTTTTAACTACCACAAAAACAGCTTCATGATCACTAATACCATCTATTACTTCAGTTTCCCTATAGAGCTCATCTGGTTTTATCAGCACCACAATCAGGATATTTTCCCCTCTGGTTGGTTCCATCACTTTCTGAATCAGCTATCCTTCCCATATTAACTTATTTGCCATTTGTTGGTCATGCTTCCTGTCATTCGCATTTCCTTCCCAATTGACATCTGGCAAATTCAGATCTCCCGCTACAATCACATTTCTTTCCATGTCGTTTCCCTTATAGCAGAGTATCCTATCAAATAATTCCGAATCCGCGTCAGTGCTACCCTTTCCCGATCTGTACACTCCAAATCTATCAAGTTGCCTATTATCTTTAGAAATGAGCCTTACACCTAGAATTTCATGTGTCTCATCTGTAACTTTTTCGTAGCTTACAAATTCTTCTTTCACCAGAATGAACACTCCCCCTCCCACCCTTCCTATCCTATCTCTACGATACACACTCCAGTGGCGTGAGAAAATTTCTGCATCCATTATATCATTTCTCAGCCATGATTCAACTCCTATTACAGTATCTGGTAAATATATATCTATTTAATTACTTAATTCTATTCCTTTCCTTACAATACTTCTACAGTTCAACACTAACAATTTTATGTCATCCCTACTTGATTTCCAGTTCCCTGTTCCCTTATCACCGCTCCCTAGGCCATCCCGTTTCCCTGAATGTACCTCCCTATTACCCTTCCAAACAAATTTCCTAACATACGTACCACTATGGTTTAAATGAAGGCCATCTGAGCGCCGATCCCTATCTCCTACCCACCCATTAGGATCTAGAAATTTCACTCCCAGTTTCTCACATACCCACTCCATAGTCTCATTTAAATCCCCAATCACCCTCCAGTTAGTATCCCTTCTACACAGTATTCCATTAATAACAATCTCCGCTTTCTTAAACTTCACCCGTGCTGCATTTGTTTGACATGAGTGTCCTTCTGGCACTGTTTCCCTCTATTCTGGTGCTTTAATTGGAATGCATAGTACTGGCCTTGGCTTCTACAACAGTAAATGTGTGAAGAATTTGCAATCTATTATTGGAAGTAGATCCTAATAGGTACAATAAACCTGGTGATAGAGAATACATCATGCATTGGTATTTAACCCTAGAACTGGCAATGTAAAATCCTGTGGTGGCAGCCATATTTGGCAGCTTTTACGTGTCTAAATAAAATACAAAATATCTGCAAATTATGAAATAAATCTACAAAGTTTTATAAATCTGCGTAAAGATAATACAATGAAGATTGTTGTGGTGACACGAAATTACATAAATGTTTTGACTAGAAATATGTACAGTCTGTTCAAAAAGAGGAGTTCCTAAATTCAAAATAATAATAATAATAATAATAATAATAATAATAATAATAATAATAATAATAATAATAATAATAATAATAATAATAATAAACTTTCGATCATATGTACAAGAAAGTGGAATATGTCACAAACAAACAAATATACAGATTGTCAATAATGTATCTATAATGCACATAAAACAGTTTCATCACTCTGAGAGGTATATTCTTGAAAATATTAGGGAAAATGTATTGGCATGCAATCATTTGGAGGCATGATCTTAGACCATATTGTTATGATAGGTTGCTTTATGGGAGGTTCATCATCACTTTCCCTTTCTGATTACTGATGCAAAGTAATAGCTGATAAACATTCCAAATCTGACTCTGAATCTGTCAGTTCATTCTCAACAACATCAAAGTCAGATCCATCACTTTCATCTTCCAACAAATTTCACACTACTTCATTACTAATTTTACGTAATGAAGTGAAGATTCCATGTTTAGACACACACTGTACTAAAAATGTACATAATCAAATAACAATATATATATATATAGAGAGAGAAGTAAATAACTCGCACCGAATGGAAAACTATGAAATAAAATGAAACAGAAGAGCAAAGCATAGTCCGTGAAAGTTTGTTTACAAACACTACAGAAATGGTGCTCAAACAGATCGTCGGAAAACTGCACTCAGTTTTTCTGTGAAATTGAGCTAAAAGAAGTTGTAAATATGAATGAAACTGAACTTGCACGTGCTGTGGACATCAAGAACGACAAGAAGTAGACTGTCATGGCATCTGTTGAAGAAATGAGGAAATTACAAGAAGAAATATGAACATGTCGAATATTCAACAGAACCACTATAGCAGGGACTAAAGTGTTGAATATTCTACAGTTGCCAGTTCTAGGGTTAAACTGGTTATCACTCCCATCTGTGTATTCTGCTTAGAATATCAATTATTGTAGGTCCTGACTGTCCTAATAAACTTGTGTCAACTACTGGATTGTCAACTACTGTATAATACCAAATGACATCCGCCACAAAATACAAAAAGAGAAAATTAGTTTGATGTACAAATCAGCCATTATTCAACATCATCAAAGCTACCGCCATTTTAACTTTCAACTTTAACTGAGAGAGAGTTTCCACCTTTTCAATACTTTTGCCCTGCAAAAGGTGGAAACTCTCTCTCTCAAAGATAACAGAAGGTCAATACAGATCCAACAATGAAGTTTATAAACTGTATTGGAACTTTTATCACTGCTGCCCTTCCACACACAGTCATCCTCAGTACCATACACAGAATTCAAACTGTTCTTCACCAAGTCATTGGAGATCCTAGCCCATACAGTCTCTATACAGTTGCATTGAAGTTCCACTTTGGGTCACTTCACTTGTCCAGTTGGTGTCAGTGCATGATCACTGGCAGACGTCATTTATCCGGTGTAGAGCTGTTTCAATGCACAAGCATGCTCTTCTTTTGCAGTGAAGCTCCTTGGCGACATTGACAAACTTCACAATCCAAAGTCCATCCAGCCGGATCCTTAGGTTCGAATAAAAGTACTAGATGGCAAGTTTCCTTCTGAAAGTGATTTTCTTTTCTAAACCATGAATGGAGGGGAATTTGTTTCCGTCAGGACTGCTTTTTCATTATCACTGTCCTGATGGTAATAATTTTAGAACCCTTAATGTGAACTATATTGTCTAGTATCATTTTGAAATACACAGGCCTCTGATCAGCATTCCCAATGAACATATTAGGTTCCATCCAACACAGTCCCTGTACCAGTACATGCCCAACACAAAAAATGCTTTCCAACACGCCAAAATTGTATTAATATGTTTGTGTTCTACAGTACAGCTTCCAACAATACCATGTCAGCACATTCTGATAGAGCGATATGTGAAAGCATTCATGTACGGACAATGAACAGAGTATTGGAGAGAACCTTTTATTATACAATAATAATAATGTTATTTGATTTACGTCCCACTAACTACTTTTACAGTTTTCAGAGACGCTGAGGTGCCGGAATTTAGTCCCGCGGGAGTTCTTTTAAACGTGCCAGTAAATCTACAGACACGAGGCTGACGTATTTGAGCACTTTCAAATACAACCGGACTGAGCCAGGATCGAACCTGCCAAGTTGGGGTCAGTGGGCCAGCGCCTCAACCGTCTGAGCCACTCAGCCCGGCTTTTTATTATACAATAGGACACCTTCTTATTCTATGAAACAAAAGTAAACTAACCTTTAGCAGCAGTTTCCTTCCCAAATGGACTTATCCTGCTCTTGTTCTTGTGGAACTCCTGAA
Source organism: Anabrus simplex (assembly GCF_040414725.1). NCBI lineage: Eukaryota > Metazoa > Arthropoda > Insecta > Orthoptera > Tettigoniidae > Anabrus > Anabrus simplex. The sequence goes on along the minus strand of NC_090265.1, from coordinate 1,518,783,690 downwards.
ACCGCCTTTCCTTTCTGTTCATAGGTTGATGAGCACTATGATCTCTGCCCTGAAATGATTTGAAGTGTGAATGATTCTTCTGTGGTTTAATTTTCCTGCAAAGAGAAGCTTCTTCCGGAGTACGATAATTCTTCTTTTCATTTTCATCCTTCGAGACGACACTCAAGTAGCCTTCTGTGCCATCATCTGTCGTAAAAAACGGATCCAATGTGCTATTATTCACTGGCTCAGCTTGAGCTTGTTTTTTTTTATTTATCTGAGACATAGGATCTTCATGCGTATCTTCTAATTTTACTTGATCTTCAATATATTCATTTATTTTAAGCTGATTGCTAAAATGTTCAAATTTATCACACCTATTCACAAAATCAGTAAATCGTTTTACTTCAGCTATGCCATTGAATTTTCTTTTTACATTCTCCTGTTTTATTTTCTTTAATTTACTCTTTGAACTATTGGTAGAAGGAAATATGGTCTCCCTAAGTTCAGAATCACTAATCTCACCCCCAATTTCACCCTCACTTCCCTCAGTTCCAGAATTTGAACTCTGAACACGTTTCTCTTCTGACTTGAAAGGAGTTTCATCAAGCAAATAAAGTGCTCTAACATAGCGACCAGGTTCATTTGCTGTCACATTGTCTTCACTATTACTGTATATCTGTTTATTGTTTATCAGTTGAGGCTGTTCTTGTGCAGATTTCTTTTTTCTACTTTTCTTAGACCCCATCTTAGCAATCAATACAGGTAATTCAGTCTCCCAGTTTGGAAACTGTGCCCGAAACTTGTTGACTCTATTTACTACATTCTTGTGAGCAGCAAGACGAGCTAGAGCCTTTACTTCCAGAGGAAGAGACACCTGAAAAATGAAAGTCAAATTATTGATATGAAAAGCACTAATGAGGGAGTTAGCTGTGATCGGGACTGCAGTTGAGTAGTGGTCTGTGTGGACTAGACTGATGTGTAGATTACAAATATGCACGTATTATGTACCATATTCCAATACACTGTTTTTACCAACACGTAAATGTTCACTGACTGAGTTCAAAACATGGATTTCTGGTGCTCTTGGAAAAAGATTATCAGGATGCACATGTTCACAACATATAAAATGCCAGAAAAAGAGTATATGATCACAGCAGGTGCACTTTATCAATGCTTGCATCAAGAATTTTTCTCAAATATAAGGCTTTTCAACATCAATTGATCCGTTTGAGTGATATCTGAAACCTCTGTGGTCTGACGATGAAATTATCATACCTAGAGTCCAGGAGTCTTTCTTTTGCCTTTATTGCTGTTTGTTTTATGCAGCACCAACACAGATAGGTTTTATGGTGACATGGGTTAGGACAGGTCTAAGACTATGAAGGTACAACTATTGCCTTAATTAAAGTACAGCCCCAGTATTTATCTGGTGTGAAAATGGGAAACATGGAAAACTATCTTCAGGGCTGCTGACAGTAGGTTTGGAACTCACTATCTCCTATATGAAAGTTCAGAGTTACGTGACCAAACAACGTAGCCAACTCACTCAGTTTAGGCGTATCTAATAAAGTCTGTGAAGACAGGAGAATGGAACTGATTGTGTATTACATCACAAATTAAAATGAATCCCTCATCAATGGTGGGAAGTGAATATTACTAAGAATGACACATTCTTCAAGCTACTTCAGCATCATCTTGGAACTGTCAAAGATAAGGTGTGCATGCAGGAGGGAGAGTCTTGGCTATATTCACAATGTGGTTAGGTCAAATGGCACCTATATGTATGGGGTTCAATCTTCATACATCTGATCACTCATGAATGAAATATCAAGTCGTCGTAACTTACTATGTAACTGAAGATAGCACATATGTTTTGTGTAGTAGTTTTAATCTACATGTCAATCCCTTTCACTTGATCCACAACTTACTTACAATCACAACTTGAACTCCCTCATAAGTAAAGGATTCATCAATAGTATCCTAAACATCTGAAACACTATATGTGTAATGTGGACATAAAGACATAAAGGCAAAGCCATACAAATGCTAGAACAGTGAAAAGAATGAAGCAGATAGGTAGAAGAAAGATAATCACTGAATGAAAACAGTGCAGAGAAAATTAATAAAACATACAACATAAAGATGTTCCTGAAGAAAGAGATTCAGGAAAGAAATACTAATACTAAATGAAAAAACATACAATATTAATCTAGAAAGAACCATTTGGGTAAAATGTAGCCATTCTGGAAGTGAAAATCTTTAAGACAACATTACAGGCAACACTGTTAAACTAGGTACAGAAAAGTTACTGACTAATGTGAAGACACTGTAACCATGGGAAAACAGCAGTTGGAATTCATTAGAACTTTCTTGTTTGATTGGATAGAAAATCTATTACTTGATCCTGTATAAAAATGTTATTCTGTTGGATTGAACGTTTGGACTTTGGAAAATATAGTAGTTCAGAAAGAGTAATTTCCAAATCTTTTTTTCAATTTGTTTCACGTTGCACTGACACAGATAGCTCTTTATTTATTTATTCACGAAGCACAAGATACAGCTACACTGAGCAAATTTCACTTGCACTGTCAACAGACTATTTAACAAACGTAAACTTTCATAATAAAATATAACAAACATAACAAAACATAACAAGATCAGGTACACATCCTACTAATAACTGTCCAAATCGAAAACCATGTGAATGTCCATGTTCATAGACAAGTCGTCGTGGGTCAAGATGGCGGTATAATCCCTTCACATCAACTTATCTTTAAGATACAATTTACACACCTCTCGAATACACTTTTTCTCCTATTAATATTGTTAAAGAGTGTTGGGAGGCGGATTAGGAAAGATCGTTGAAGTATTGAGTGCTGAGTGTGGGGAATGTGGAGAAGGTCTTTGGTTCTGGTGGAGCGGGAAGGAACGCGGAGAGAGAATGGGATAGGAAAGGCCTAGGAGTGGGAAGGATGGGATAGGAAAGGCCTAGGAGTGGGAAGAAAGCAGCCGTGGCCTTAATTAAGGTACAGCCCCAGCATCTGCCTGGTGTGAAAATGGGAAACAACGGAAAACAATCTTTAGGACTGCTGAAAGTAGGGTTCGAACCCACTATCTCCCGGATTCAAGTTCAGAGCTGCCCGCCCCTAACCGCATGGCCAACTCACCCGGTATGTTTCTGATTTCATAAACCTGAAACTTTCCAGAACTTTTTTTTTTTTTACTGTTAAAAAACTCTCGTTCATATGGTTGTATCAAAAATATCATTTAATGTGGATTTCAAACACCTTATCTTTGGTCAAATTATTTTGTAACATACAATAGTAACATGCACAGTTCTGCAAACATATTTCTGGTTTCACAAGCCTGGACTTTCCTAGACCATTTTATTCTCAAAGCATCAGCAAGAAAGTAGAGACATTTAATCGGTTAAAATAAGCAAATTTGTAATTGGTGAATGTAAGAACCTGAAGGTGAATTCTGCGGTCTTATCGGTTTCCTTTTATGCGTGCACCATTTCCTGTTTCTCGAACTTCACCGCTCCTTCAGTGGGAGCAATGAGGCGTCTGTTGTCTTTCCTGCTTGACCATCTTAACGAGCAGATGAGCTCGTGCCGAGCTCCCCACTTGGGAACCTGGCTATCTCTGGGTTGTGCTCTGCCTTCTTTCATGTTTGGTTGTAACTTCACTTAAATTTTAATGTAAAACATTCTTTAATTATACAGGAGTTTGCCCTTAGATCTTACGTTTAACGCTAACTTAATTTAAAATGAGGTAGTTCATCAAACAACCTCCTTACAAGTTGCTGGAGGCAAAACCCTTTTCTTAACTAATTTTAATTTATGCATCCAGTTGCCATCCATTAAATCTGTTTAACCTTTCTAATGTAAATGAATTCATACGTTCATCTACTGAAGTGTTCCAGTTGATGACGCAGTTTGTTCCTTTCACCGTCAGTTTCGTTTTCGTTGGTTTGTGTTGAATGGGAGCTGCCCTCAGTTTCGTGGATGTGTATTGTAAGAATAGGTTTGGACATGATTCAATTCTTTTATCACCTGTCTTTGCAGGCTATTAATTAATTAATTAATTAATTTTGTGTGTGTTTTAAATTTTTCTTTCTTTGTGTGCACACGCGCAAGAACGGAGAGTGGTATTTACCTATCTGTTTGTTTGGGCCTGTGTGTGTGTGTGTTGTGGGTTTTGAGACCATGCACTTCTGTTTACTCATTGTTTGGAATCATAGCTGAGCATTGGTATATTGCGATATCTGACGCTACGGGGTTTAATCCATGTTTGTCCACATGAGGCAATTTGGATGTCCCGTGTAGCGGGTCCACAAATGTTGTGATTGCTATGATTATATTTGGATCAGCCTTGCCTATTTTGCGGCGGTCCAGCATTGTATCTGTGGTGTTTGAACCAAGCTCGTGAGCCCATGATATCGGTCGCTATCCTGCGTGTATGTATACGTCGCGTGCCTTTACACTCCGGCCTGATCTGGGTCGATTTTATATTGGGTCTCCGTTCTTGTTCATATGTGTGTGTGCGCGCGCGCGCGTCTGTGCTGTCTGCCTGTGTACGGTTTATAGTACTCTCCGTATTTCATTATTTTAATTTTTCTTTCTTTTTTTTAGTTGGCCGGTTTGGGCCATATGTAGTGTGCTATTTTAGATTTCTAGGCCGTTATTTGCTCCATTGTCGGCGATTAGTTTTTGTTTTTGTAGCTGTGGCAACATCTCCCTTTTTCTTTTGCTTCTGCTCCTTTGGGAGGCTGTTGTTGTGACGTGCTAGCATCGTGTGGACGCTCGCTTGGAGCACGGATGCTAACTGTTGATATGTACGCAGCCCGTATTTGCGCGACTGTATTATCCCTTTCATGGTTCCATTTTCTGATTCTTTCGGTAACGTGTTTCACATCACATTATTTTTCTGAAACGAATTGTAATTTTATGTGGGCATACGGAAGTGAGTAGTGCGATCGTGTGTACTGTCGCCGTGTTACACGAAACTTACTATGTCATTGAATGGGATACCACTTGATGTTCCATTTTTCTGCAGTTATGTAAGTAACTTTTAATGCAGCCTCACATTTTTGTTTACATTTTAATATTATGTGTGTTTATAATAAACCCCAGTTTCTTTGATCCATTCTTTTATTCATGGGGGTTACGGGTTCTTGCCTTTCTGTCCTTTCGCTCCCCTTTTGTCTTTGGGTCCAGCTCCGAACTGTTTTAGTTCGTTCCAGTCCATCCATGGCAATTTATGAAGAGAGGTAAGTGAGGTAAGTATCTGTGCGTATATGTCGCGTGCTGTGTTGATGTGTAATGGTAGCAGGGAAGGGGGTGGTAGACGACCCAACGATAGAGTGTGCTCAGCGATTGCCGATTTGTCTGGTTGGTTGAGACGAATATTACGTTTGTTTATGTTCCTTGATACGGTACCAATGGACCGGCATGTTTGGCCGATGTATACCTTACCACAAGTACAGAGAATTTCGTATACCCCAGGATGTAAAAGTGGGGACAATTTGTCCTTGGTTTTACTCAGACTGTGAGCAATTTTAGTGGCGGTGCCAAACACAGTTTTTGTACTGTGTTTGCGGAGGACCTTGCCAATTCGATCTGTGGTGTTGTGAATGTAAGGCAAGTAGGCAGTTCAATTCATTTCTTCCTTCTGTGAAATTTGCTTGGTCGTTTCTCTGGGATGCAGGGCTCTATGAATCTGCAAATTACTGTAAACATTACCCTTGAACGTGACTTTGAGCGTGTCCACCTGGATATTTGATGGCTCACAAATTCATCTCGCCTTCTTGGCGAGTATCGTGAGAAGCCCTTGTTTTTGTGCTTTTACGTCATACATTGGTAACGGAATCTCTTTTCTTAGTTATCTTAGGGTTTTAAAAACATTAATTTTTATATCTCTTTCTTTCCAGACCTTGTCTTTTTCTAAAGGATTTTTCATAAAATTTAAGCCACGAATATGGTGGTCATGCAGCGCAGGTCTTTACCATACAACAGGCGGTCTTGCAAGGCTTCAGATTTCTTCTACCAAATCAGCTAAATTTTGAAAGAATTTTCAACAAGTCTATGTTTTTTATTGTTCTGACATGGATTTAGTACCAATCCATTTCCGAGGCAAGAATTTCGATTTCCCCAGTCAACACACTGAAACTACCAGATTCTAACAATATTTCAACGTTTTTCAAGTAATATTTAACTTACCGGAATGGTTGTTTGCAAGATGTTTTAAGCTACCTCTTTGATATACGTTATTTGTTCTCCTATGTTTTCTCCAAAGTTTAAAAATGGAACTTCCGTTTCAAATACGAACAGCAACAATGGACATTGATCCCATACGAGACGTTATTGCAGGCTTGTCAATTTCAAATTAATTTCATTTTTAACATTGAAGACAAAAGTTTTTGCAAGTAGTGACGTCAATTTGTGAAAATAATGTATTATATTTAAATTTTTTGCATTTCACAAATAGTCTTTAAAAGACACTGAGTTCTTCCATATTTACACTTTTTTCAGTTTCTGATTTGAGTTTTGTAATCTACCACATGATTTTATGGCTGATGAAGTCTCAAATAGGGACGAAACACGTCCCTAAATGTTTTAATATGTCTTTAATTAAATAGTTTACTGTCTTGTAAAGTGACTTATATTGATTGGATGGATCAAAACCTAACTTTGTTTCTTAGTTTTAACTGTATCAATAAGGATCTATATGATGAAGTTCGTAAACTGTACTAAGTGGTATGTTCCAAGCTGTCAGCGGAGAGGGTGTCTTTAAAAGTAGGAAAGATCACAATCTGAAGATAAAGTTGGAATTCAAGAGGAAAAAATTGGGGCCAATATTCATTTATAGGAATGGGAGTTAGGGATCAGAATAATTTACCAAGGAAGATGTTCAAGAAATTTCCAATTTCTTTGAAATCATTTAAGAAAAGGCTAGGAAAACAACCGATAAGGGAATCTGCCACCTGGGCGACTGCCTTAAATGCAGATCAGTATTGACTGATTTGAATATTTGATTTGAACCACTTTCCAACACTAAGATCGTGCGGCCAAAATAAAAAATATATATATATATATATTTATACTAGTGTAACTAATTCCATGAAGCCCCATTTTATTGAGATTTTAACATAGCACAACAAGAATAAATTAAATAATTGACTACTAGATTTTAGGATAGTAAATTTACAAATCCGAGGAAAGCGTTTTGAGGTAACACAATATATTACACATAGTTCCGACAAACTCATGTTTCCCCATTCAACAGAAGAGATGTCAGTGAAATGAAAGACATTTTATTACATTTAAAGACTATTATTCAACAACTCAAAGAAAATGGTTTTTAATGACTGTGATTATACTCCTTCAATTGTCATTGTAACAAATTAAACTAACAGTTCACTAGATTTTAAGACAGCAAATTTATAAAGTTCAAGAAGAGTGTTTTAATTCAACTTAGATTTTAAGACGTAATTAATGACAAACTCAAGAAGTGGTTTTTAATGATTGTGTGTACTATTTTTATTGTTAATGTAAACAACTGAGGATGATCCATGGATCAAAACTAGTATTGTAATTTAGATGTTAAATAAATTCATTTTATAACACAAACAGTATTGATTAGGTGA